>NC_086376.1:32234802-32875126 GCF_036588685.1 Mytilus trossulus | reverse complement strand
AACAGTTGATGGTATTCATTCGGTAACAGACATCCTCACCGTCTGACAACCCTTTAATCTCGCTATCCTGTCTCTTGACAAGATGTCGTGTGAATAAATAATCAAATGACCATACAACATAAACATATAGTATTTCTTAGCATTATTAAGTATATAAAATAAAAGTAGGATTTGAGAGTAAAGTGATCTTCCTCAGACATATTGATATACAAAACTCTCTGAACTGTCCAAAAAAATAAGTGATTTACAAAGAAATTAACCGACAAGGTTAAATTGAAGATAGTTTTATTAAGTGTATAGTGTTAATTTGATATCAAACCAAAATATAATATCGTTTTAAGATAGATTATGTTGGGAAATAATACTGTTCATCTACTTCAACAAATTTTTCAACCTCTAGAATTCTGCATTATAATCTATTGCATATGCAATTAATGTAAAAACACTTAATTAACCAGCTATAAACTAAAAACAAATATTTTATTTTATTTTCAACAAATATAAGATGTTAGCTATTATTTTATATTATGTGTAACTTTTATGTTTAATAGCAATATACTTGTATTTTTCTGTTTAATTTAATGTGATTATCTCCCTTTGTCTGTTTATATCTCTCTGAATCACAAAAATGTTTTCCATCATGTATATGTTATATTGTGATATAAATTAATATATTCTAGTCTTATGAATGTGATGTATGAATGGTCATAAAAAATTAAAACTTGAGCAGAAAATCTGATCACCGCATTGTTACACTTCATTTATTATTGATCATTCAAAGCTCCAGTATATTTTAAAAAAAATATGCTACTTTATGTATCTATTGCCAATAGTAGGTTAATAAGGTATCATATTCAGATACCTTTGTTTTGTTTAGATTTGCTTTGTGATTATTTTGATGGTTAAGAATTGCATTGTGATCCTGTCTTCAAAAAACCTCTTCATCTCGTAGCCTAATTCATGACCAGTTTAGTGATGGGAGATAAATAAAACCATTTCTATTCTTTAACATTGTAATTAAATGTTTGGTATGTTATCAGCTTATAAGTAATGCATTTTTTAAATTTTCTGTTAATATGAAAATTATATTAAAATAGACATAGAATACATTTTTGTCATATTAAAAACAAAAAGAATGAATGATACAAGTGCATAGATTAGGAATGATAAAGCAAGCACATTGTTTAAGCTTGATGAACAGAAATTCAAATGATCTTTTCGTGACTTCTACAAACAATATAAATATGGCATTGAAAATTGATACAATACATAAGTTTTTTTAGTATGAAAAGAATGAGAATGATAAAAGAAGGAAATAATTAAGTTTCTTGTGGAAAGGAAGTTATTGTTGGCTTATACATATACCTTATGATCAAAATATAAAATAGCAAGAGATTTTTTAATACTACAATGTTCCAGTATGTTATAGTGATAGTAACATAAAGATACATTTCTGACATATGTGTAACATTCCAGGGATGCTTTAAGTGTGTTTGTGTGGTGAATGCTTGGATTGTGCTATTATTTAACATGTTTTATCTTTTGAAATAAAGTCGATTGTCAAATTGCAATTTTTGTTTGAATTCTATAAGTACTTTGTTGTATTTTGAAAGTGAGATTTTAATATCACTCAGTGTTTGTATATAAAAACAATAATGTTGATGACTGTCAATGAATTAAGTTCTCTGAACAGCCTTCAACATTGTCCAAAACTCATACTGTACGGGACACTATCAATACACATACCTCGATTTTCTAGCCATAAAACCAGGTTCAACCAACTCTTTTTCCTGAAAATGACCTGTATCAATTCAGGAAAATATGGCAGCTGATATCTATAGTCTGTTTCTATGTATGTTGACGTTTTCTTCTGTTGTAGTTAAGTGTTTCTGTTGTTCCGTTGTTTTCCATCGCTAGTAGTTGATGTGTTTCCCGAGCTTTTCACGTTTATTACTTGGATTTGTTTTTGTTTAATAGAATTATGACTATTGATTTTTGATACGATATTCCAGTGCTTGCATTTCCTATCATGATTTTCTTGATAGAGGGTTGCTGCTCACAAGGAAGCTATTAAACCAAGAGTTCCAAATGATGTGAAGCGATAGAAAGCTGACGAAAGCCTACCCTAACTTGGATAGTCAATAAAACGTCCAGTAACCAAAACACATCAAGCAAGGTTGGTTAACCAAGGGAACATTTTAAGATGCCTGGTGGACTTTGAGATGAGAATAAGGATAAAGCAATCCAGACATAAATAAAATTGAGAAAGGAAGTGGTGAATATGTCAAAGCGACAACCACCCGACCATAGAGCAAACAACAGCCGAAGGCAACCAATGGGTCTTCAATGTAGCGAGAATTCCAGCACCTGTAGGTGTCCTTCAGCTGGCCCCTAAAAATATGCATAATAGTACAGTGATAATGGACGTCATACTAAGCTCCGAATAATACACAAGAAACTAAAATTTTAAATCATACAAGACTAACAAAGGCCAGAGGCTCCTGACTTGGGACAGGCGCAAAATTGCTGCGGGGTTAAACATGTTTATGAAATCTCAACCCTCCCCCTATACCTCTAGCCAATGTAGAAAAGTAAAAGAATAACAATACGCACATTAAAATTCAGTTCAAGAGAAGTCCGAGTCCGATGTCAAAAGATGTAACAAAAGAAAATAAATAAAATGACAATAATACATAAATAACAACAGACTACTAGCAGTTAACTGACATGCCAGCTCCAGACCTCAATTGAACTGATTGAAAGATTATGTCTTCATCATATGAATATCAGGTACAATCCCTCTCGTTAGGGGTTTAGTATCATACTATCATAAAATATGAGAAGAACATAACCTGTGTCATGCCAACAACTGGTTTTTTAGCTCACCTGGCCCGAAGGGCCAAGTGAGCTTTTCTCATCACTTGGCGTCCGGCGTCCGTCGTCGTCCTTCGTCGTCCGTCGTCGTCGTCGTCCGTCGTCGTTAACTTTTACAAAAATCTTCTCCTCTGAAACTACTGGGCCAAATCAAACCAAACTTGGCCACAATCATCATTGGGGTATCTAGTTTAAAAAATGTGTGGCGTGACCCGGTCAACCAACCAAGATGGACGCCACGGCTAAAAATAGAACATAGGGGTAAAATGCAGTTTTTGGCTTATAACTCAAAAACCAAAGCATTTAGAGCAAATCTGACAGGGGTAAAAATGTTTATCAGGTCAAGATCTATCTGCCCTGAAATTTTCAGATGAATCGGTCAATCTGTTGTTGGGTTGCTGCCCCTGAATTGGTAATTTTGAAGAAATTTTGCTGTTTTTGGTTATTATCTTGAATATTATTATAGTTAGAGATAAACTGTAAACAGCCATAATGTTCAGCAAAGTAAGATCTACAAATAAGTCAACATGACCAAAATGGTCAGTTGACCCCTTAAGGAGTTATTGCCCTTTATAGTCAATTTTTAACAATTTTCATTAATTTGGTAAATTTATGTAAATTTTTACCAAATATAGTTCTCTGTTACTAATGGGCAAAGTTCATGATAGATATAATTGTAAGAAGCAAAATCGTTCAGTAAAGTAAGAACTTCAAACACATCACCATCACCAAAATACAATTTTGTCATGAATCCATTTGTGTCCTTTGTTTAATATGCACATAGACCAAGGTGAGCGACACAGGCTCTTTAGAGCCTCTAGTTTTAAAAACCACAATCAATATGCATCGCGTTGAATAGAAGCTTTTTATAAAGCGGAAAGAAATTAAATTGAGAAAAGAAACAAAAAATGTTTCATAAAAGAAATAGAGAACGACAAAGAAATAACTGGCACAGGGACACATAATTTCATGTAAAGCAGCAAGGATACAACTGGCCCACTGTTTATAGTTAGAAATACTGGGGCTAAATCGAGTTAGATAGAGGGAGTTCGTCATATGCCTATGCTCCCCAGAGGAGCCAAGGATCTAAAAGTAAGTATACTCAAACGGCCATGCATGTACATCTTACAATGCTGGGTACATTTAACCAATACATATATTTACTGAAATAATCACCTAATCATTAAATAGTTAGAGTCAAATTACATATATTTGGTCATTAGCTTGACATGGTAACATATGAACTGTTTTCGGATCTGTCAGATCGTCAGATCATTGGTTTCGATACATCTGCTGGTGGACTGTCAGTCCCCGAGGGTATCATCAGCTAAGTAGTCGGTCCCTCAGTACTGACATGATTTTTAAAACAAGCTTTACTAAAATTGTCCGTTAATAAATTTTGAAATTATTGAAACTAAGGTTTCAACTCCTCAGGCAAAGTTGGCTTTAGACAAATTTGGCTATTTATTTTAGGTATTTTTGACATGTAGCTCTTCAACGATTTTTGGTACTTATATATCTTTGGATTTCAAATGTTTGGCTTTGAACGTTCCTGATGAAGGTATATCCAGAAAAGCGCTTCCGACGCAAGAAATTATTAAACGTGTTGTTTTCCAATTTTTAAAGTCTTTTGTGAAGTATCACTAAACAGAATGGCTTCATGGTTGGTCAGTACGTTTACAGTGATGAGTGGTTACATGTGATGACGTTCCGAATCTGTAACACAATCATTCATATTTCTAATGATGACATTAGGTGCAAACTTCTTAGTAGAAATTTCAAGCCATGAACAATGGGTAATCGAATGGTATGTCAAACTTTGAATCTACAGATAATAGTTCTACTGATTTTGTTAAAGGCAATTCAGTATCTGCTGAGATACAATATGTGTGTGGCTTGCATTTAAAATTCTAAAGGCCAATTTTTATCCTTCATGAACTTAAATTACTCCTTTGGTCTCATAGTTTTCAAAGATTTTTTTAAAAATTTACGAGGGAAGCCAAGTGACTACAAAAGCCAATTTTCAGCAGAAAATTCACTACACAATCTACACTTCCCAATGAGCATGTAAAACAACATACATGTATACAAACTGACCTGTAAAACACATCTTCGCTATTATTTATATGTATGTAATAATAGTACTATTACTGAATTTCAGAAGAAACATATATACCGAAATATTATACAAAATACCATTTTTTATGGTAAACTATAGGCATAACTAGTAAATAGTAAATGTGAAAAACATCAAATCCACTCTGATTTTGTTAAATGTATTTTTATTTGTATCAATCTGATGAGTTACATAAGCCTTTTTCAACTGATTTTTATAGTTGGTTCTTATGTTATACATGTACTGTTACACCACTGTCAAAGGTTAGGGAGGGTTGTGATCCAGCTAACAGGTTTATTTACTCAGCCACATTCAGTATGTATGTGCTTGTCCCAAATCAGGAGCCTGGTATTCAGTGGTTGTTGTTTGTTGATGTGTTACACATTTGTTTTCCGTTCTTGTTAATAAATTAGGCCATTAGTTTTCTCGTTTGAATTGTTTTTCATTTGTCATTTCTTGGCCTTTTATAGCTGTCTATATGGTATGGGCTTTACTCACTATTGAAGGCCGTACAGTGACCTATAGTTGTGAATTTGTGTCATTTTATCTCTTGTGGACACTTGTATCAATGACAATCATACCACAAATTTTTTTAACTACTTCATTTTAATAGATTTGGTCAAGCAGTATTATCATGGAAACCCATATTTTATCAGTAACTAGGCCATTTCTTGTTCAACTTATGTCAAAACCATAAAAATCTAACTGTCCCTAAATTTCATGGTCCATGACATTGCCTTGATATTTCAAAAGATTTGTTCAAGCTGTACTTGAAACCTGGAGTGGAAATTACAGTACTAACAGAAGTACATAGGGATGGATGGACATGTGCATCACTATACGTATACCACTCTTTATAGCAGGGGTATTAACAAAGTTTATGTCAAATAAATTTTATATACAAGTCTATTCACATAAAAATATAAATTAGTCTTAATTAAAAACAAGGTTCCAACATGATTGTGTTGGATAAAACCAGCAATTTTTTTATATGTGTGCATGCACAACAAATTTCTTATGACAGGGGTCTAAATACAGCACCAACAGCATTTTCCAAAAGACCCAAAAAGTGAAAAAGTATATTTTAACAAAACACATTTGACTTCAGCAGGTTCAACAACGCATATTCTTAAACCCTGCTGACTGCCATTTGAAAATGCCAAAAACGCTCACTAGATAATTAGAGGAATTTTATATACAGAATGTTTTGTCAGCCTTTGTATCACCATCACTGCTGGTTCTCTAATGGATAAAATCTATTGCAGAGTCATCACTGGTTCAGACATACTTATATATAAAATATATATAATATTGCCTTAACTTCTTTCCCTCAAATATATAGGGTTAACAAAACAAATGTTTGATTTGTTTTAAATTTGTCATTTCATGCCTTTTATGGCCGACTATTCAGTATGGGTTTTGCTCATTGTTGAAGGCCATACCAAGACATTTGGTTGTTTATTTTAGGGTCATTTGGTGTCTTGTGGAGAGTTGAGCCTAAATGGCAATCATACCACATCTGATTTTTATCAATAACTCTGACAGCTTGAAGGACATAGGATCATACATTCGTCTTCTTTCACCTAAACATATTTAACCTTTAACTCCTTAAAGAAAAACACAACACAAACTTATGTTTGTTGACTAGCTCAAGTACAGCATATTGTGAGCTGCCATTTAATAAGACAAATTATCAATATAAACATACATTATACAATATGAATTCAATAACTTGTACCAGTACTAGAGAAATAATGTCATGTCAACCTTTTGCATTTGAATAACTATATGTATACCCTATACGCTTATATCTATTATAAGGCATAAATGAATACAATATATATATAGTGTTGCCTATATCCCAGCAAGCATAGTGGACGACGGAATTTATTAAATAATTATATAAATGTGTCTTAATATATAAATATATGAAAAAAACAATAACCACAATTATTCCTAATAACAAAAACCTTGAAATATACTATTAGGTACAACTTAGCTAGTAAAGTAGACCTTATACTAACAAGAGATATAATATGGTTGACATGAATGTAAACTGAATAACTGAAAAAGTGAATAACTCGATCATCAACGACCTCGCCGGCCAGGAACAACCAAACAAACCCAATAATGGGATAACTGGAAACCTGGGTCCGACCCATCGGTGCATAAACAGTCATATATGCTCCGACCCAATGCGACAAGTCGTCTCACGAGACATACTCGGACGAATATTGTTTTGTTTTGTTTGTAAATATGTAAGTAAAAACATCCCTAAAAATACAATGTTCAAAGTTCAAGTTAGAAATAAAATACATAAAGATGTCACTTTACAACTAAAATATTTTGGTGCTAAAATTCCTACGCCTACATGAACATGTATAACACATACACAAGAAAACAATCAATTCCTGTTATACTTTTATGACTAGGGAATTATTATACATACAGTATACATGAATACAACTCATAAGCATAAACATATACACATAAAGAAAATCATTATAATGATAATTAATGAAGTATTTAAAACCAGATAAAATCAATATGTAGTGGAAAAATGTTTTGTAACTATTTGCTTGGAAGAACTGTCTCAAGAGTTATACTTTGGACACTATAATAAAGGAGAACTATTCAAAACAAAATACATGATCATGTAAAAGTTAGAGTATATAAAAAGAAACTTGACACTCTGGGTAGAGTGAAGCTAGGTTTTCAAAATATTTCCAACCATAATTCTATGAAACACAAGCATAATTTAATTATAAGGCATCATGCTACAAAATACCTTAACACAACACTTTTAATTGGCAGAGAAAACAAGTGTATCTTTTTGGTTGGGGTTCAAAAGTGTAAAGAAAAGAAGTTCAAGCCTCAGAAGCCAACTTTCTGAAAATCCATTTTTTTATACATGACCCAAAGACTGAAAATAAAAATCCTATTTTTGTCAAGTAAACAAATACCAATTCCTAATATGCAGCTATATACATTGGAAAACTTTGAATTCATTCTGAAATTATTAATCCTTTCACTGTTGGTACACTTTTTTTCTTTTGCTTTTTCAAGATTTTCTAATCTAAAGCTTACTAGGGAACGTTAATAAAAGTAATGAATTTATCATGTCAAATCTGCAATTTGAATTTAAATTAAAAATTGTCAACTTTTTTCATCATTTATTAAAAACAAATTTTTTAAAGTATATATGAGGTTTATAATTTAAAATTGTTAAAAGAAATATTAAGAGTTTCAATTTTCACTTAAAACTACTACATAACAAAATAATTTCTAGTAAAATCTATTTGGTGCCATGAGTAATTATTTTATTTCAAGGATTTTTCCAGACCACAAATATTAATTAACAAACTGATATGATTGCAAAGTCTGTTCTTATGAATTCATTAACTTAATTTATAAGAACCGATGATTCTACCCCATCCTCTGACAATTTAATCTAAACAAAAAGTAATTTATTGTATTTAACATTTAAATAAATTTATTAAAAATAAAAAACCCAAAGTTTGCTTACAAGCTATTTATTCACCTAGGCTAGTCAATTCAAATATGTAATAATACATGTACCTTCATGTGCTACATTAATAGATGAGCAGTCAAATATTAGACAATTACTGGACCTTTAGGTTTCTTGGATATTTCCATGTAATGGAAAGACTTACTGAACTTTTTAGTCATAAAATATAAACACAAGGGGAGGTTTGTAATAAAAAAAAAACTTGGAATATCATCTCTACATGTTAAGTGTGTTTTGAGTTAAATTTGTGTAACAACATATTGTCACGATTTCAGTAAAAGAAACGTCATTTTTGGATGCATATTTATCTTATTTAGAACAATTCCATTGGTGGTTTCTTCAAATTGGCACAAATAATCTTTAAACATATTCAAGCCTAATGTGATTTTTAAAAAGAGAGGTCCGTGAATTCATTTTCATGTTAAATCAGTCAAAAAATGGGTCTTTCCCTTATATGTAAATATTTGACATGGCTAAAAGTAACATTTGACAGTAGCAAAGTCATTACCTCCCCTGTTAATGTATCATATGCCCTTCACAGCAAATTTATATCGTTCTCCCTATAGACCTTGAGGAACCTTAGCTTCCAAAAAATGCGTTTAGTTATCATTTAAAGGTGCATAAACTAAAATTAATAAAGTATTTTACCCTTATAACAATACTTGATCGTGTGTTGTAGTAATTTATTAGAATGATCTACTAAATGGTGAAGTGATAATTTGCACGTCACAATGTCAACAAGGGGAGTAATTATAAATAGAAAATGAGAGTTGGTATGCAAGTAAACTTTAAAAAGAATGTTAAATAAAATTTGTTTAATATTGTTTAATCAAATTTTGCAGAGGTACATGCTTCCAATTGGCTTCCCTCAGAGTAACGTACTTCTAATTGGGACCTTTCTGCCAGGGGTACTGCTTCTAATTAGCTTTAGCAGACAGAGGTATATATGTACTGCTTCCAATCAGCTTCACAACAAGACAGAGGGTGTGCTCCAAATTAGCTTCACTAAGAGGTACATACTTCCAATTGGCTTCGCTCAGACAACCATACTACTTCCAGTGTTGTAATGGTATGGATTTGCAAGTCTACACTACTTCTATTGTTGAAATGGTACATAATTCCAATTAATTGTCGTCCAAATTTGCAAAAACATATTTTATTTAACATTCTTAATCCAGTTCACTGTCATACCTTCACTCACTCTCTATTTGTAATTTCTTCTTATGGTGACAAATTGTGAAGAACACATCATCACTTAGGAATTTTTTGCTCTTCTGTAGTTTTAATCCTGATCAGGGTAACCAAAACTTGTCTATCTTATTAAATTACTGCAGCAATCCCTCAGGTGTTGCTGAAACCTTAAATTCTGTTTTAATGTAACTCAACTTTACATATATATACCTGAGGCATGAACTTTAGGGATTAAATATTGGAGATTTGAATTGGAGATATTGATGGACAAATAGATCCATATATTGGATAATTACGAATTAAAGAAAGAAAAATCTTATTTTACAGGTCAGTTTAGCAAACTTTTTTTAGGGGTTTGAAAAAAACATCTTAGAGTAAAGAGATAGCCTTTAAAAGACTCAAATGAACAAGATATATGTCTACAATGATGTTATTTTTTTACCTAAAGTAAATTTATGCAATTAATTTTAAATGAAAATGGAAACTACGAATTTACTTATTGAGGTTAGGTTAGAACCAAATGCATAAAAATGTTCCTCAAAAGATGAAGTTAAAATCAACATCAGGAAACCTCTCATTCATTTTCCAATTAACAATAACTTTCGAAATTTATACTTTTTTGTAAATTCATTATTCAAAATAAGCCTAGCATGCTGTTAAGATAAAAAATATGGAAATTTTCATTCCTACTACTTTTGCAGTCAGGATTCTACAATGTCAAAATTATCTCCCCTTATTTTTCATCATAAAATTTAAAGCCTATTTATTGACATTTACTGAAATCAAATCAGACAACCTTTGCATTAGCTGATTATTGTATACCCCTACCCGTTTAAATTCATTTTTTTAGATCAAAGAAACAATTGTTTATCATTTAATGACTTTCTTTACAGTTATCCAATTTGCAGAGGACGGGCATTGACCAGCATATATATTAACTGTTCTGCTAAGTTTTAAAACAAGGTGTTTGATGAATCAAGTTTGATTTAGGCCTATTTTAAGACTTGAGGCAAAATATTTCCTGTAAAATTCCTACACTGGCATAGGTTCTTTTTAATAAGGGGAGATAATCACAAATTCTGACAACCAAGTTGATTTTATCCCATTTCACCATATACTAATAGGGGGCTTGTTGTTTTATGTACATGTATTAAATAAAATAGGGGTGCTTCTAAACAGTTGTAATTTTGTCCACCAAATTAAAAGCAATTTTGCCATAAATAATTCTTTCTGGATGGAAAAGTTACAATAGCATACCACAAAGTTAGGAAATGGTCCAAGGCGATGCATGACTAAAAATAAATTCAGGTCAATTTAGGCTGTAACACACATTTACATATAAAAGTGCATATAGAAGATTTAGGAAAGAGTAATTTGTTTCTTTTTGGTTATTTCTATGCTTAATTGTCATATATTTGAACCACTAACTATCCAACAGAAGAAGAAAAAAGTTTCATATGAATTCAATAATATACAAAATTTTACATTACATTTAGTACACAAATTATTGTTTTACAGAAACTTTTATTTTACATTCCTTGAAAGTAAGATGTTTCATCAACATTCTACTATTTTTTTGGATTTGGCATAACTCAATGCATGAAAAATTAAATAAATGCTTTGTAAAACAGTTCATTTACTCTGGTAGTGCTAAAATTACAATAGTTTTACAGTTTAATCCATAAAAAAAAATGCATATGATACAAGAAGAAGTATGCAAGATTTATATGAACTGTTCATATTGGAAACTGTTTGGTAGAGTTAGAAAGACCCAAAAGGAAATATGGTCACTCTTGGTCTTCTTCAGACAAGCAGTAAAATACATGTCAAAGTAAGGTATCTGTTTGGTAGTGCATAATACTAAGGCAGGATACACAGATTGGCAGTCATGTCAGTGTCAGAATGGGGATTTTGAATCTTATGTCTTCTGAAGAGATAGCGCCCAGCTGTCAACATGTTAAGAATCTTCACAACATCTCTAATTTAGGAGTATGGAGAAATAATCACACATTTATATCCTTCAGCCACAGTAATTAATATCTGAAAAAGAATAACACTTTTCAATTTTCTGTCATATTTTCAGAAACTGTAACAGGCAACAAATAGCAATTAAACTGTGAATAACTTTATTTCTTTATTGAAATTTTTGAAAAGCACTTTACGCCAGTATGGGCAAATGGCTTAAAACATTATACAATTAAAGCAGAGAAACTTTTCAAGCAATCATACCTTTTTTTTATAACTATACGTGGGAAAACAATCCAATTAGGTACAGGAGCTTTCTGTAACAGCTAGAGTCTCGATTAGAGGAGTTGTGTTCAGAAGTTTTCTTATGATCACAAAACTTAAAATTGTGAAAGACTTCCCATAACTTCTTTCAAAATTGTCAAATTAAAATGGTGGTACATTATGGTCAACTACACATGATGGAAAACAATTTAACATAGTATGATGGTTTTCTGTCTTATCCCAGACTTTCCTGTGTCATGCTAATAAAAAATCAGCCAATCATACTTCACCCTTAGACTTCCATGAAAACCACATGTCTAGCTTTTGTCTTAAATGTCACAGGCTTAACAAAATCTAAGGGCATTTACGTGATCTGTAATTAACAAATAACAGGCTATTATTTGAACTTGGAACTATTTTAAATTATGACATTTGCATTATTTCATCTGCTTGAAATTTAAAATAAATTCCATGGTTATTTGGTATTATAATTTTTGAGCGGTTCTTAAGTTCATAAACCTATGCAATGGTTCTTTCTTACCTCAAAAGTCACTCCAATAATAATTCCAAAACTCTATCCATACTAAAAAGCAGTAATTATTGCTAGCCTGAAAAGTAAAATGTTTAGGAAAATCAAAAGTTCTCACAAAATATATAAAATCAGTGTAGGAATATGGTTTGTATATGATTGTGGATTTCCTTATTTTCTTGGGCACTAACTCATTTTAGATTGAGGAACAATGGTATTTTTGTTGGTACTTTATTTCGTGGTTTAACCAAAGTCTGCATACATTAGTTGTTGCAATAACATGTCTAATCAGTTCAATTTTTTAGAACCTTCAGCCAACAAAAAAAAATATTTTACTCTTACACTTTTAAGCCTGAGTTAAGTGCATGTTTTTTGTCCCCTGTAAACTTATTTCATGTTGATAAAATTTGTTTAAATAGAGGAATTATATACAGACTTGTATATTAAGACCTCTTAACACACTGATAAAATATCTATGTTTGTGTGTTGCACTTTTTAATTGTAAATGTGCAAAATTACAAAACTGGGTGTTGCCTTATAGATCATCCATATATATGTACTTGTATTTAAGATATGTTATACCACAAGTCTTACTCCCCTTCATGAAAACATTGGCACTGTTTTATAACCTAAAAAGGAATTAAAATTGACACAAATTATATATTTTACAAATTTGTTAAATTGCCAGCCTAAATTTTTCTTAATCTATTCTGTATTCTGATTGCATAATAGTGAGTTATCTCCCACTGAAAGAACCATTCTTGCTGTTTATTGTACTAGTCTCCCTTAAAGTAAAAATGCTATCAGGATTGACTTTTCATGTTATAAAATTTTATTCATGTACCTGAAAAACATTTATCAAACTGATAAATATCTATTTTAATGTGTTGTATATGTGCAAAATAACAAAAATGTATGTTGCCTTATAGATAATCCTTATAGACTATCACTTTTTTCCAGATAATGTGCAGAATTAATTGGCTTGAATATACTTGCATTATTTCTTTCATGACAAAGCCTCAGACTTGGTTGAAGATCAATGTAATAATTAATCTTCTTTCCAGCTGCTATCCTTGCTGTTTGATTGCTTAGATGGCAAAGCCTTGGACTTGGTTGAAGATCTAATTCATCTTCCATCCAGTTGATACCCATCTGCCATCTTGACTGAAACTTGGGACTGGCTGGCTACAGGAACATAAACTAAAATTATAAATTAGTTTATATTTATAAGACTGCTGTTGGTCAATATAAATGAAAAAGACATTCCTTCAAGCTTCATATCCTGACCTGCATCAATGGAGCCTTTTTCAGCATCTTATTTTGTGAACAAAAAAACCTTATCGCTTTTTAGTCAAATCCGGGAAAAACAATCATTTATACAACTTCCTGTTTGGTTCATACCGCCAAAAATAGAGGTCATCAGTAGTGAGCTGAGGGAGGAAAAACTTCAAAAGTTTAGAACCTTAAGTCAACAAAAAAAACCATTTGAACTCTTACAACTTTAAGCCTAGTACAAATTTTTCCCTGTAAACTTATTATATGATGATAAAATTTGTTTAAATAGAGGAATTATATACGTACTTGTATTTAAGATATATTATACCACAAGTCTTACTCCCCTTCATGAAAACATTGGCACTGTTTTATAACCTAAAAAGGAATTAAAATTGACACGAATTATATATTTGACAAATTTGTTAAATTGCCAGCCTAAATTTTTATTAATCTATTCTGTATTCTGATTGCGTAATAGTGAGTTATATCCCACTGAAAGAACCATTCTTGCTGTTTATTGTACTAGTCTCCCTTAAAGTAAAAATGCTATCAGGATTGACTTTTCATGTTATAAAATTTTATTCATGTACCTGAAAAACATTTATCAAACTGATAAATATCAATTGTAATGTGTTGTAAATGTGCAAAATAACAAAAATGTGTGTTGCCTTTTAGATAATCCTTATAGACTATCACTTTTTTCCAGATAATGTGCAGAATTAATTGGCTTGAATATACTTGCATTATTTCTTTCATGACAAAGCCTCAGACTTGGTTGAAGATCAATGTAATAATTAATCTTCTTTCCAGCTGCTATCCTTGCTGTTTGATTGCTTAGATGGCAAAGCCTTGGACTTGGTTGAAGATCTAATTCATCTTCCATCCAGTTGATACCCATCTGCCATCTTGACTGAAACTTGGGACTGGCTGGCTACAGGAACATAAACTAAAATTATAAATTAGTTTATATTTATAAGACTGCTGTTGGTCAATATAAATGAAAAAGACATTCCTTCAAGCTTCATATCCTGACCTGCATCAATGGGACCGTTTTCAGGGTATTATTTGGTGAACAATTGTAATTTTGTTGGTACTTCATTTGGTGGTTTAGCCAAAGCCTGCACACAAGTCTTTACAATGACATGGGTGTGATTAATTCAAAATTTTAGAACCTTAAGTCAACAAAAAACACCCCCATTTGACCTCAAATTTACAACTTTAAGCCTAGTGCAATTACCTTTTTTCCCTGTAAACTTATTTAATGATGATAAAATTTGTTTAAATAGAGGAATTATATACGTACTTGTATTTAAGATATATTATACCACAAGTCTTACTCCCCTTTATGAAAACATTGCACTGTTTTATAACCTAAAAAGGAATTAAAATTGACACAAATCATATATTTTACAAATTTGTTAAATTGCCAGCCTAAATTTTAATTAATCTATTCTGTATTCTGATTGCTTGATAGTGAGTTATCTCCCATTCTTGCTGTTTATTGTACTAGTCTCTCTTGAAGTTAAAATGCTATCAGGATTGACTTTTCATGGGATAAAATTTTATTCATGTCCGGAAAACATTTATCAAACTGATGAATATCTATTTTTGTATGTTGTAAATTGTAAATGTGCAAAATAACAAAAATGTGTGTTGCCTAATAGACAATCCTTATAGACTATCACTTTTTTCCAGATAATGTACAGAATTATTTGGCTTGAATATACTTGCATTATTTCTTTCATGACAAAGCCTCAGACTTGGTTGAAGATCAATGTAATATTTAATCTTCATTCCAGCTGCCATCCTTGCTGCTTGATTGCTTACATGGCAAAGCCTTGGATTTGGTTGCTGATCTAAGTAAACATCTTCCATGGAGTTGCTACTCATATGCCATCCCGACTGACACTTGGTCCTTTCTTTAAGCTTCTTTCCAGATCTTTATCAATGGCACAATTTTCTGTGTCTATGCTCTTTTTGTCTATAATTTATTAACCATTTTCATTTTAACTTTAAATCAGTTTTCTGAAGACTGTTTAATGATAACATCATTATTTCTGAAATTAATGTATGCAGATAATTATCAGAATGTGCAGGTGGCTAACCAGAACAATTTGTCATTCTGATGTATCAATTTTGAACAAACAATCTAAACAAAGTCTTATTTTCCCAATTAAAATGTTAATAATTATGTAAATATCCAAGTTGTAAATATTAAGAGTATATTTGTTGTAATAATTAACTCAGAAATAAATGTGATGCATGTTTTATTTCAAATCCTAAATTGGGGGATTAGTCTATTTACAATTACAATGATTCTTTTAAATTATATTTCATTAATTATATAGATATTATAAGAAATTATGAACAATATAAAAAAAAAAAAATAGTTTTAAACACAATTGTAATGACCAAATACTTACATCATTATTATCTGGCAAATAAAATGAAACAATTTTCCATCAGGTCTAGTGCTGAACTTTCTTCTGGGCTCCTCTATCTGTTATACAAACTTAAATCATCTTAATATAAGACAAACATATACACAATCTTATCTTAAAATACCTGCTGTTCCGATCATTGGGACGCCACCTAGAGGAAATTTGGACAAAAAGACATACAAACATATACACAATCTTATCTTAACATACCTGCTGTTCCTGTCCTTGGGACACCACCTAGAGGAAATTTGGACAAAAAGGCATACAAAAATATACACAATCTTATCTTAACATACCTGCTGTTCCTGTCCTTGGGACGCCACCTAGAGGAAATTTGGACAAAAAGGCATACAAAAATATACACAATCTTATCTTAACATACCTGCTGTTCCTATCCTTGGGATGCCACCTAGAGGAAATTTGGACAAAAAGGCATACAAAAATATACACAATTTTATCTTAACATACCTGCTGTTCTGATCCTTGGGACGCCACCTAGAGGAAATTTGGACAAAAAGACATACAAAAATATACACAATCTTATCTTAACATACCTGCTGTGCCTATCCTTGGGACGCCACCTAGAGGAAATTTGGACAAAAAGACATACAAACATATTATACACAATCTTATCTGAACATACCTGCTGTTCCTGTCCTTGGGACGCCACCTAGAGAAAATTTGGACAAAAAGACATACAAACATATTATACACAATCTTATCTTAACATACCTGCTGTTCCTATCCTTGGGATGCCACCTAGAGGAAATTTGGACAAAAAGACATACAAAAATATACACAATCTTATCTTAACATACCTGCTGTTCCAATCCTTGGGACGCCACCTAGAGGAAATTTGGACACAAAGACATACAAAAATATACACAATCTTATCTTAACATACCTGCTGTTCCGATACTTGGGACGCCACCTAGAGGAAATTTGGACAAAAAGACATACAAAAATTTACACAATCTTATCTTAACATACCTGCTGTTCCTATCCTTGGGACGCAACCTAGAGGAAATTTGGACAAAAAGACATACAAACATATACACAATCTTATCTTAACATACCTGCTGTTCCAATCATTGGGACGCCACCTAGAGGAAATTTGGACAAAAAGACATACAAAAATATACACAATCTTATCTTAACATACCTGCTGTTCCTATCCTTGGGACGCCACCTAGAGGAAATTTGGACAATAAGACATACAAACATATACACAATCTTATCTTAACATACCTGCTGTTCCGATCCTTGGGACGCCAACTAGAGGAAATTTGGACAAAAAGACATACAAAAATATACACAATCTTATCTTAACATACCTGCTGTTCCTATCCTTGGGATGCCACCTAGAGGAAATTTGGACAAAAAGACATACAAAAATATACACAATCTTATCTTAACATACCTGCTGTTCCGATCCTTGGGACGCCACCTAGAGGAAATTTGGACAAAAAGACATACAAAAATATACACAATCTTATCTTAACATACCTGCTGTTCCTATCCTTGGGACGCCACCTAGAGGAAATTTGGACAAAAAGACATACAAAAATATACACAATCTTATCTTAACATACCTGCTGTTTCTATCCTTGGGAAGCCACCTAGAGGAAATTTGGACAAAAAGGCATACAAACATATTATACACAATCTTATCTTAACATACCTGCTGTTCCTATCCTTGGGACGCCACCTAGAGGAAATTTGGACAAAAAGACATAAAAACATATTCACAATCTTATCTTAACATACCTGCTGTTCCTATCCTTGGGACGCCACCTAGAGGAAATTTGGACAAAAAGACATACAAACATATACACAATCTTATCTTAACATACCTGCTCTTCCTATCCTTGGGACGCCACCTAGAGGAAATTTGGACAAAAAGACATAAAACATATTCACAATCTTATCTTAACATACCTGCTGTTCCTATCCTTGGGACGCCACCTAGAGGAAATTTGGACAAAAAGACATACAAACATATACACAATCTTATCTTAACATACCTGCTGTTCCTATCCTTGGGACGCCACCTAGAGGAAATTTGGACAAAAAGACATACAAACATATTATACACAATCTTATCTGAACATACCTGCTGTTCCTATCCTTGGGACGCCACCTAGAGGAAATTTGGACAAAAAGACATACAAAAATATACACAATCTTATCTTAACATACCTGCTGTTCCGATCCTTGGGACGCCACCTAGAGGAAATTTGGACAAAAAGACATACAAACATATTATACACAATCTTATCTGAACATACCTGCTGTTCCTATCCTTGGGACGCCACCTAGAGGAAATTTGGACAAAAAGACATACAAAAATATACACAATCTTATCTTAACATACCTGCTGTTCCGATCCTTGGGACGCCACCTAGAGGAAATTTGGACAAAAAGACATACAAAAATATACACAATCTTATCTTAACATACCTGCTGTTCCTATCCTTGGGACGCCACCTAGAGGAAATTTGGACAAAAAGACATACAAAAATATACACAATCTTATCTTAACATACCTGCTGTTTCTATCCTTGGGAAGCCACCTAGAGGAAATTTGGACAAAAAGGCATACAAACATATTATACACAATCTTATCTTAACATACCTGCTGTTCCTATCCTTGGGACGCCACCTAGAGGAAATTTGGACAAAAAGACATAAAAACATATTCACAATCTTATCTTAACATACCTGCTGTTCCTATCCTTGGGACGCCACCTAGAGGAAATTTGGACAAAAAGACATACAAACATATACACAATCTTATCTTAACATACCTGCTCTTCCTATCCTTGGGACGCCACCTAGAGGAAATTTGGACAAAAAGACATAAAAACATATTCACAATCTTATCTTAACATACCTGCTGTTCCTATCCTTGGGACGCCACCTAGAGGAAATTTGGACAAAAAGACATACAAACATATACACAATCTTATCTTAACATACCTGCTGTTCCTATCCTTGGGACGCCACCTAGAGGAAATTTGGACAAAAAGACATACAAACATATTATACACAATCTTATCTGAACATACCTGCTGTTCCTATCCTTGGGACGCCACCTAGAGGAAATTTGGACAAAAAGACATACAAACATATACACAATCTTATCTTAACATACCTGCTCTTCCTATCCTTGGGACGCCACCTAGAGGAAATTTGGACAAAAAGACATACAAAAATATACACAATCTTATCTTAACATACCTGCTGTTCCTATCCTTGGGATGTGACCTAGAGGAAATTTGGACAAAAAGGCATACAAACATATTATACACAATCTTATCTTAACATACCTGCTGTCCCTATCCTTGGGATGCGACCTAGAGGAAATTTGGACAAAAAGGCATACAAACATATACACAATCTTATCTTAACATACCTGCTGTTCCTATCCTTGGGATGCCACCTAGAGGAAATTTGGACAAAAAAACATACAAACATATACACAATCTTATCTTAACATACCTGTCCTCCTGATCCTTGGACCCCACCTAGAGGAAATTTGGACAAAAAGACATACAAACATGCACACAATCTTATCTTAACATACCTGCTGTTCCTATCCTTCGGATGCCACCTAGAGGAAATTTGGACAAAAAGACATATAAACATATACACAATCTTATCTTAACATACCTGCTGTTCCTATCCTTAGGATGCGACCTAGAGGAAATTTGGACAAAAAGGCATACAAACATATACACAATCTTATCTTAACATACCTGCTGTTCCTATCCTCGGTATGCCACCTAGAGGAAATTTGGACAAAAAGACATACAAAAATATACACAATCTTATCTTAACATACCTGCTGTTCCTATCCTTGGGATGTGACCTAGAGGAAATTTGGACAAAAAGGCATACAAACATATACACAATCTTATCTTAATATACCTGCTGTTCCTATTCTTGGGATGCCACCTAGAGGAAATTTGGACAAAAAGACATACAAACATATACACAATCTTATCTTAACATACCTGCTGTTCCTATCCTTGGGGTGCCACCTAGAGGAAATAGGACAAAAAGGCATACAAACATATAAACAATCTTATCTTAACATACCTGTCTGTCTGATCCTTGGACGCCACCTAAAACATAAAATGAAATAGATAAGCATACTTCACTTTCAATTCTTTGAAGTAACCTATAGAAAATGTAAATAAAAATTTTTAAAAAAGAAATACACCTATAGAAAATAGAATGGAAAAAAACCTATTCACATGAAAACATATAAAATTTGTAAGGGTTCCGCAGAACCCAGTGTCTCGCCTATTTTTGCTGTAAATCACAGGCTCAACAACAATGAGGAAAAAAATCAATAAAAATATTCCTCTTGTTACTATTTTATGATTGTAAGGAAATCTAAGTCCATTTAAAAGTAAATTACAGAAAAAACTGAGTAATTTTTTTACAAACTTTACTCCTGGATACAATATAATGATCATAAATTAGCTTCTGTCCATGTTTGGTAAAAACCCAGGATAGTTTAAGAAAGTTATTAAAATTTTAAAAACTTTAACAACAGATTGAATGTAATGGTTCCCCGCAGAAAAACGAAGTCCATTTAAAAGTAAAATATAGAAAAAATGGATTTATTTATTTACAAAATTTACTTCGGGATACTATCTTATGATCATAAACAAGCTTCTGTCCAACTTTGGTACAAACCCAGGATAGTTGAAGAAAGTTATTAAAATTCTAAAAACTTTAACTACAGAGTGAATGTTTTGTTTCCCCGCAGAAAAAACTAAGTCCATTTATAGTATAATACGGAAAAATGGAATTTTATTTTTACAAAATTTACTTCTGGAATCTGGATACTATCTTATGATCATAAACAAGCTTCTGTCTAAGTTTGGTACAAACCCAGGATAGTTGGAGAAAGTTATTAAAATTTTAAAAACTTTAACCACAGAGTGATTGTTTTGTTTCCCCGCAGTAAAAAACTAAGTCCATTTATAGTAAAATACGGAAAAAATGGAATTTTATTTTTACAAAATTTACTTCTGGATACTATCTTATGATCATAAACAAGCTTCTGTCAAAGTTTGGTAGAAATCCAGTATAGTTTAAGAAAGTTATTAAAATTTCAAAAACTTTAACCACAGAGTGAATATTTGTTGATGCCGCCGACGACGCCGACGCCGACGGAATGTAGGATCGCTTAGTCTCGCTTTTTCGACTAAAGTCGAAGGCTCGACAAAAATGAAACAGATAAACTAGAAAATGATAAAATGTTATAGATAAACATACCTCACTTTCAATTCTTTGAAGTTACCTATACTATATATATTCTATAGGCTATAGAAAACAAAAAAAATAAAAATCAATTGTTGAGTGAACAATTGAAGGTCTTTTCACAAGTAAGAATAATTTTAATATGAAAAAATTAAAATTTGATTATGAATGTTGATTCCAGCTTATTGTACCCTGATTCCAAAAACATATGGTTTCTATACAAAAAAATATATATAAAAAGGGAGATTTTTTTTTGTGAAAAATGTCACTGCCGGTATTGCTCGAGAGTTTACTCGACACCGATTTCAAAAATATATGGTTCTATATACTTTTACATTAATTTAGAGAAAAAAATAGCTACTTCCAGTTTAGAAAAGGTGAGTGACTTCCGGTTGTTTTTTCAAGGTTAAATGGATTGCAACCTAATGCAAAAAGTCCAATGACTTTATTATGTATTAATTACACATGAGTTATAAAAAGCAAAGGTCAAATTATCGAACGTAAGAAGGTCCATAACAAGAGCCTCAAATCAAAAGACCCTATATTTTAATTATATATGATAAATGAGTTATATAACCATATATTACACGGGGGAGAAAACTCTCATTAAGTGACTCTGTACCCTTTCAACTCAAATTTATGTATTAGGACATGTTGCAACTAATAATTCTTAAAAATGTTTAGTTGATATCTTATAACACAGATTTCTGAAAGTTTGTAATAACAAGCCAAAATCAAAATTTTGAACATGACCTTGACCTTTGACCTTGACCTCATATTCATTTTTATGGATCAAGGATCTCAAATCAAATGACCCTACGCCTCTATCACTTATGGTTTCCAGTTACAAATACATTTCACTTATATCAACTACAAAAGGGAAATAACTCTCATATGTAATAGAATCTATATAGGGCTTTGGTCAAAATTAAACGAAAACATGCTGAGGATATAACGAGCAAATTGGAAAAAATTACTTTAAAAAATATTGACAATCAGAAACTTTACTTGCATTCAGATAATTTTAGTAAGACTAAAAAAATAGGTTTCCAAATTGTCATTGTTAAGAGACTATTTGCTGTTGAAATTAATTTAGAAATTAATGTGAAAGCATGGTTTATGTCAAATACTAAATTCTAGGACAAGTTGTTTATTTACAATTACAATACATTTTTATTATTCTTTATTAAACAAACTCAGACGCAGTAACTGCGCTTCAAAAGCATCAACTATACAGAGTACATAATAATTACAGATGACAGAACAAGTGAAACTGTGAGCTACTGGTCACTGATGATACCCCCGCTGCAAGGGGATAATTTTAATAGTGTAAAAATATGTAAGTAATGTTAAATAGGAAGTTGTTGAGTGATGAATCTGAAAACGTATCACACAGTATAGCTATATTGTATAAACCCTAAACCCAAATTTCAGAAATTCTTGTATTGTAGTTCCTGTGAAAAGTGACGAAAAATTTCAACTTTGCTATCAGGTGTAATATAATACATGTGTTCGGTAAACAGGAAGTTGCTGAGTGATGGATCTGAAAACGCATCACACTGTATAGCTCATATATATAAACCCTGAAACCAAATTTCAAAAATCCTTGTATCGGAGTTCCTGAGAAGGGGGGGGGGGGGGGGGGGGGAATAATAAAGAATTGTATTACTGTATAATATTTCATAAATTATAAAATATATTTTATTCGAATATTAATTTAAAAAAGAAATCTTGGACTAATTTGTAATGATTTTTCAAGCTGTTTCTCCAACAAATTTGAAAACTATACCTTACAAATCATAACATAGTTTCAATTACAATTGTAATGACCAAATACTTACATCATCTTATCTGGCAACTAAAATGAAATTGTCTTCCTTCAGGTCTAGGACTGTATGTTCATCTTGGCTCCATCCGTCTGTAATACCACATAAAATTATTCTTATATTTATGAGACAACTATCAGTAAATTAAAATAAAAATTTATTTAAATCAAGGTAATATGAAGATATCCAAATTGACAATCAGAATCTTTTATTTTGTTCAGTAAGACTACATTAGAGAAAAGGTTTCCAAATTGTCAATGGTTAGATACATGTAATTAAGAGCTAACTGCCAGGTGTGCATGATACGCTGGATGCTTTTTAAAGAATAAAGTTCCATAAGTCCTCAATGTTTTAAATTTATAATAAAAAAAAAAGAATTAAAGAGGGTATTTTAATAGGTAGAAACAAGTCACCAAAGTTTCATGAAAACTGCACAAAAGTTATTTTTTAGTAAAATCTCACTACTCAAAAAACACAAAATTTCATGGCCATAAGACATATATTAAAGAAACTAAGGGTAATTTTAGTGTTGACATTTTGATGTTTATTTTTGAAGTTCAAATCAAATATCTTCAACTGTCAAGATTTTGGCCAAAAAATTTGCTTTTTAAATTCTCTTGAATATTTTACAAAAGTACAAGTGTGGACACAGATGAGTGTGGATAGTATGTTTGGATGTTTGACTGTGTCTTATGACAAAAGGAAATCGATGTTTTTGCTATATGGTGTTATTAACTGTGTTGCATGATGACAACCAATCTGAGCATAAGGAGTGTTATTTGTTAATTTATTTGTTTTATATGCAAGAGGGCATGGAGGAGACAGTAATTACATTAGTTAACAAATGATTATGACAGAATATGTTCTACATCTTTGATTTTGGATAAATTTTGTAGCAAGGAGAGCAACACATAATAGGTTCATTTTTCTTAATAGGAGATGATATCTAGTTTTGAGAACATGATATAAGGAGACTGTAATTCAGCAGTTGTTTGTTTATGTGTTACATATTAGTTTTTTGTTTATTTTTTCAATAAAAATAAGGCCATTAGATTTCTCGTTTGAATTGTTTTACATTGTCATTTCGGGGCCTTTTATAGCTGATCATGCGGTATTGGCTTTGCTCATTGTACAAAAGTATTAAAAGCATCTGAACACTCATTTTATTTATCAGATTTATCATAATTATTTCAAAGTCAAATTTATATCAGTCGAGGCCAGGGGCGGATCCAGGATTTCCAGTTAGGGGGGCGCAAAGTTATTTTTTTCGCCGAGTGGAGCGAGGCGAAAAAATTTTGGAGGTAAAGTTATTGAAATATTTTTCTAAAGAGGGTGCAATGTAGATATCTCGAATTATTGTGTGGTAAAACAAGACAGAAATAAGTTTCAAGCTGATACCGCATAAATCCTCCCCTAACAAAAACTAACAATCGCCATATTTAACAAGAAATCTTTTAGGTTCTATTCATTGAGACTACCCCCATATATTTCACAGCAAACTGGACTGAAGACAATAAGGATAGAGACAGAATTCAGTCCGGAATACACAAGCTGACTCCATATAAAAAATATAGCGATGGTATGTCAATGGTTGCTGGGAAAACTTGTGTTGCATTAATATTAATCAATCGAATTTCTTCAGGGGGGAAACAATAACGATTTTATTAGATTTGTATACGTCCTATTGGTTTCTCCGTACCAAATATCAAGTGACTGACTGGCTGATGGACGGACAGAGGTAAAACAATATGCTCCTGGTCCACGAAGAACTTCAGGGTAGTGATGGCAAGGTATCCTACAAATTGGGAAAATTTACAACAATATCCTAAAACCCACTAAGGAATTCATTTTGCATATATATGAGTTTATGAAGCTACAGTTATAAAGCTGCAGCCCTAAAAAAAGAAGCTGAAGATTATGTGAACATTTTATTTTGATTCTGTTTTCCTATGCAAACCAATCTACAACCAAGACACCAGCACTTGTTGTAAAATTGTCTATATAGCAATATCGGGTAATATCGTAACTAAATTAAACCTTGAAAGACAAGATGCGGGTAGTTGTAACATTAAGAAATACAGGAACACCACAAAAAACTGTAGTTTTGCACATGTCGATGTGTCTACATAAGACTCATCAGTGACGCTCAGATCAAAATAGTTATAAAGCCAAACATTATATTTGTCGACTCATAAAACGCAACTCCGCGTTTGATACCTTCCACTGAAGTATACAATATTTATAGAACTTAAATAAATCGTAGGTAAGTTGATTTGTAATCACGCTTATACTGTTAAACTGACTGTTTTATATACTTTGAATGTTAAAAAGATGGAATGGTCTCGTGTGATACTTAAAAAAGTTGAAGGCAACCCTTGCTTTGCAAATTTTAGGGGGGGGGGGCGCACGCCCGCCACGCCCCCGCCTAAATCCGCCCCTGGTCGAGGCTATGCCTGAAAATAGATTTTCCAATTCAGGAAAGCCTTATATAAACATGCATTTTTTTCAACCAATTAAAATGATATTAAAATGTATTAAAAACCCATTCATGAGAGAATCAATGATATATAGCCTTTCAGAAGCATCAATAAATGTAAAAATTAAACTTTTTTTCTGTTATATACTATTTAAACCAAATAAAAGACAATCGTATGTTGATCAATGCAAATCCAAATGGGATGGATTAACATAATGTAAATAAAGGTTAAGTGCTCATACTTTATAGATCTATTGATAGAGGGCGATATCTAAAAATACCAAAGCAGAGTAGCGCAAGTCTTTGCTGCAACAATGGAGACATTAAAGATGAACTACACTTTCTTTTAAAATGTTAATCCTTTAACTATGTGAGAGACAACCTCATTAAAAAAAATAACGTTCTATTGAACAACAAATTACCTTCTTTATCATATAACTTGCTTATATCAATTCTGAATAGTAATTCCTCAACAATATTCAAAATTGTTGTCAACCATTTGAATGGTGAGAAACTACTTTTTAAAAGGTGCTTGATTTCTGTATTATTTATATGCTTCTCTTTTATTCTTATATATTTATCTCCTAATTATCCACTTTCACTCCTTCATTGTATATATGTTATGGTAATTAAGTCACCAAAACGGAGTTTTGGAGACTTTATGTTTTTGTCCCGTTTCTTATTATTATTCTTATACTTCTTTTTGTGACCCCTTAAACTGTCCCACCTGGAACTAGGAAGCAGTAGAGGATGGAAACTTTATAATTTTTATGGGTATAGGTCTGCAGCATGGGGGTTGCAGAACCCAATGTCCGTGATACCAGGGTGTCATCTTGGCATAATTAGGGGGGCTCAAAGATGGGTGGGGTCAAATTTTTTTTACATTTCTTAAATTTCCTACTGTATGTAGAGTAGATGGAATAATGATTACTTCTATGAATATTTACAGACACATGTCTGCTTCAACATGGAACTTTTTTTATTTCAGTAGGGGGTCTCCTGGCATAATTTTAGGGGGGTGAATTTTCATGGAACATTCCAGAACATCAAAGTTAAATTTATTCTAGACACATTTAATGGTATATGATGGTAAATAATTATGGAGACAACAATTTGCAGCAGCAGTATGTCTTTGGAATATTCAAAATGGCCGTCGTAACCATGGAAACAGCAAAAATATGAAAAATTTCAAAATGCTTAAAATTTAATGAAACTTATAATTAATGTTGACTAACTTGTGTAGAATTGACTTTTGAGTTTGAAATTTTCAAAATGGCCGCCGTTACCATGGAAACAGCAAAAATAAGAAAAAAATCAAAAAGCTTCAAATTTCAGGAAACTTTTAACAAATGTTGCCTAACTTATGTAGACTTGACTTTTGAGTTTGGAATTTTCAAAATGGCCGCCGTTGCCATGGAAACAGCAAAAATGTCAAAAAAATAAAATTCTTCATATTGAATAAAACTTTACACACACATTATTTGGCTTCAATGATACCGCAGAACAATGATGTGGGGTCCGTTTTGGTGACTTTTGTGTTAGCATCCTAACACAGGATTACTTGTTTGTCTTTGATTTGTTGTCATAACCATTTATTGTTAATGTGTTAGCGCTAATAAAGTTTAAAATAGGCACTGGCTATGGTTACATGGAAATGTAACAATAATAAAAATATTATTGTTACATCGGAGACTAATTGCCGGAATGCAAAGCTGGGTAAGGAACCGACTAATTACGAATGTAACAATAATTATTGAGGCTACAGTTACATTGCGTTATTGTTACATGAAAAACAGCAAATTCAATATACGCTGGATTTATTTAATTTAAAGCTTCTATAGTTGTGTTGCTTAATTCTTTCATATGTACCAAATACTTGAAATAATGACAAAAAATAAATACTATTCAACAAATTGTGTTTGAATAGTTTTACGTATTAATGGTTTTGATGTTCTTAAAGATACTGTACTCAGTCAGGAGCCTCTGGCCTTTGTTAGTCTTGTATGATTTTTAATTTTAGTTTCTTGTGTATAATTCAGAGTTTAGCGTAGCGTTCTTTGTTTATCACTGAACAAGTATACCAATTTGCTAAGGGGCTTGCTGAAGGACGCCTCCGGGTGCGGGAGTTTCTCGCTACATTGAAGACCCATTGTGGGCTTCGGCTGTTGTCTGCTCTATAGTCGGGTTGTTGTTGCTTTGAGGACGTAATTTCGTTTCAAAATCAGATGGAGCCTAAACCAAAGGTAACTTTTTCCCCTTTTTTTAAAATCTATATACCTATATACAAATATAGTTTGGAGAGATTTTATAACAAAAAAATGTGTTGGACTTTAAAATCCTCCAAAAACCACTTACTGGATATGTAGAAACTGTCATTGCAAATAAAAATAAATAAAGTAATTGTATGTTATAATTGTATGTAATAATTGTATGCATTGTAAATATAAAATAAATGTTTTCAACTTTTATTATTTAGAACTACATCGTACATTGCCGTTTTTTCATGTAACAATATCGCAATGTAACCGTAGCCTCAATAATTATTGTGACAGTCGTAATTAATCAGTTCCTTACCCAACTTTGCATTCCGGCAATTAGTCTCCAATGTAACAATAATATTTTTATTATTGTTACATTTCCATGTAACCGTAGCCAGTGCCTATATAATATAAATACAATCCTGTAAACAGGTTGGGAACAAACCCTCTTTACAGTGTTTATACCTTTATAGAGGGATGTATAATCCTTCTATATAGAAAGATAAAATTATCCATCTAAAGAGTGGTATTTTTGTGTAGAAGTGATTTAAAGCAAACTAGGGCAGATTGGAATTTTCTAGTTATATTGGCTATAATCTATAGCATTATATGCATCAATAATTGCACTTTACTAAAAATTGGGATGCCCATTTTTCTGCTATTTAAAAGTGACAGAACTTACAATCTATTGTATACCTATCTGAACCAATCAACAACAAAAGGGACAGTTGACCTTTAAATTTTATGTTAAAACTTGCACAATAGAAATTCTGTTCAGTGAGGCATAACTGAGTAGAATTTATGATCATCTCAGCTTTCAATCATTGTGACAAAAGATTGTATATTCAGTCAGTTTAGCATTACAATCATTAAACTGGACATGTTCATATTAAACTAAGGACATCAATAAGTGTATCAAATGTTGCACGTTTATACTGCCATAATAAGTAGAGAATGCCAATATGCCCTATTTTGCTTTAAATCCTGAGTGTAAACAAAAATACCCCTCTATAGGAGAATCATTGATTTGTATCCTTCTTTAGAAGGATTATCCCTCTGTAAAAGTAATGAAATGCTTCGCTGAGTGCAGCCTGATATGATAGCAGTGGTCCAACCCTGAACAGTTGCAGCAAATTTGGTCACAATATTCAAGCTGGATACTGTCTAAATTTGGATTGTGGTCAAATTTTTGACATAATGTAGGATTTTGACACTAAATAAATGTGGTCAAAGATATTACAAATCTTATGCACAATACTGTGCAATTGAAGATTTCGTTTTGAAAAAGTGAAATTTGAAAATTAAAAAAAAAATGAATCCATTGAAAAAATTGTAAACAACCCCTCCCCCCCCCCCCCCCCCCCCCCCAACTTCTTGAAACCCCACTTGGAGCAACAACCCCAAAACTCAATCCCAGCCTTTCCTTTGTAGTATGGAATATTATAGAACAATTTCAGAGAGATCTTTATATACACTTAAACACAAAATTATTTGATATAGAAAAATGCTGTTTTGGGCCCCTTTTGGGCCCCTAATTCATAAACGGTTGGGACTATCATCCCCAAAATTAATCCAAACCTTCCTTTCATAGTATTGAACCTTCTAGAAAAATTTCATTAAGATCTTATACACTTAAAAGAAAGTTATTGTCCGGAACCAATGTGTTTTCAAACAACGAAGACGAAGAAATCATACCACTATACAACCCCCAAAAATGTTTCGCTTGTATAAAAAAAACATATAGAGCTGGTAAAGCATTGAATATGCTTTATACTACATATTACTTTATAGAATTTTTTATTTTTTATTTCTAACGATGTCTATGGCATGTTTTTTCAAATCAATTTACTGGGTCTACTTAATTAGCCAGGCTGCATATAATAGTGTAACAAATTCAAAGCAGATTACTGAATTATGAAATTTGAATGTTAAATCTTCTTTCAGGATTGTCTTTTTATAGACTTATTTTGAACAGCCACCAAAATAAACTTGACATTCTTTTTGTGCAACACTTCTATTACCATTAATTTGTTAACATGATTGTGTATCCTTGTGTTAATTCAATGCTAAACCACAGGCGCTTGGGTCTATGATACAGATTTTTTTTTTTTTATTTTTTTTTTTTATTAAAATATTCAATTTTCTATATTTATAATACATATCTATCACTTCTATGCATGTCTCACCTAGTTTCGAGTGATTTAAACGACCCAGAGAAAATACCAAATTTTACTATCCATACTGGGTTTATTTTAAACAACTCCTTTTTTTATTTCATTCTGAACCATGTGAACCCTAATTTCAAAATGACTGGATCTGCGCCTGTCTTTTTAATTTATTTTGACCGTTAGGTTACTTTTCAATACTATGACAGTTGTACCAGGATAAAACATAAAGAAAATTTCTTTAATAGTATGGATAGTAAAATTTGGTATTTTCTCTGGGTCGTTTAAATCACTCGAAACTAGGTGAGACATGCATAGAAGTGATAGATATGTATTATAAATATAGAAAATTGAATATTTTAATAAAAAAAACATAATAAAAAAAAAAACTGTTATCATAGACCCAAGCGCCTGTGTGCTAAACATATGGAAAATTTGTAGAAAATCCACAGCCTTTTCCATTATACCCTCATATTAGGCAATTCGGTACTTGATAGATAGAGGAGTATTACATGCATTGCTAGCAATGATTTCCTAAACAAGTTAATTAATTTAGTTATTGGTGAAAACAAATATAGATATGGATCAAATCAAGTACACCTTTTATCATGGTGCGCTCGACTAAAGTGACTCAACACGATTTTTTTTGCAACTTAAATGTTGTTTAAAGCTTTTTATAAAAAATAAACACTAGCACGTCATATAAAAGCAAGTCATTAATCTACGTCTAAAATTTTATAACAAAAATCTCTGTAGGTTTTATAACAAAAATCTCTGTAGATCTTAGCTTATTTGTCACAAAGTCCACTTTTTCTATTAAATGCAGTAAAACTGTAAATACTAATGCTTTACACGCAGTTTCCCCTTGATGTGTATAAAATGGCCTATCTCTATTATTCATTATATTTGTTATTTTGAATTTTTTGATATTATTGCAGTTTGAAAAGTTCGTACAAAACTGGCTACAGAAGGGGTAATAAACCATCATTACAGAGAGAATAACACCTACCTTAGCAAGAGACTTTCCGACAGCCACTTCAGTGGAACTAGTAAATCAAAATGAATTCCCTCATGATAAAAGTGTTCACAAATTAGAACAATAGAACGAATATACTGTGCCCAAAAAAATAGCCGCGAGGTATTTTGTCTAATGAACCATGAAGCCTAAATAAAGTATTGTAAAATCTGTTCAAGTTCAAAACACAAGTTTAACCTTTCTAAAGCCATATCCAAAAAATACGTCAACTTCTGTTTCATTGTGATTTTTAAGGTGCAAAGACACTAGAAAAATTAAATGAGGATTATATTGTTTCATTTTGTTTTTTCGTTTGCAGAACAATAGAATTTTGCAGGGGCGGGTCCAGTTACGGGTATATTGGGCGTACGCCCCCCTTTTCAAAAAAATAAAATAAAAACAATATCGGCATCGATATAATAAAATTGAGAAAGGAAATGATGTGTCAAACAGACAACAGCCGAAGACCACCAATGGGTCTTTAATGTAGCGAGAAACTCCCGCACCCGTAGGCGTCCTTCGGCTGGTCCCTATACTAGTACAGCCTGATAATGGACGTCATACTAAACTCCGATTTATACATATAAGAAACTGAAATTAAAAATCATACAAGACTAACAAAGGCCAGAGGATCCTGAATTGGGGCAGGCGCAAAATTGCGGCGGGGTTAAAAATGTTTATGAGATATCAACCCTCCCCCTATACCTCTAGCCAATTTAGAAAAGTAAACGCATAACAATAAGCACATTAAAATTCAGTTCAAGAGAAGTCCGAGTCCGATGTGAGAAGTGTACATTTAGCAACATGTATATTTGGTATAGCATTCTGGATAGCCTTTGCATGGTAGTATCATATTGTTTTAATATCCATTATTGAGCAGTGGCGGATCCATAACTTTTCACAGGGGGCCCGCTGACTGACCTAAAAGGGGGGGGCGCTGACTGACCTAAAGGGGGGCGCTCCAGTCATGCTTCAGTGATTCCATAAATAATCAACAAAATTTTTCCCATGAAAGTTGTTCACCATAGGCAGATCCAGGGGTGATCCGGGCCCCACCCCACCCAACACTGGATCCGCCTATGGTGAGCAACTAAGTGACATCATCAGACCTTCATTTTGCCATCAAGTTCAAGCACCATATTTTTCCATGTAACATATACCACCTATCGGAACTAGACAGTGAAATGGTTGCTTTAATTTAGTAAGTTTGTTGTACAACACGGTCAATTTTGCATATTCAATCATGTATTCCCACAGGCACTTGTCTCAGAATTGTGTTTCCCTATATATTCCTTTAAATAACGGTATATAGGAATTTTATTTTCTGAGACAAGTCTTTGGAATTAATTTTGGTCAAGGATCTTTACATCAATATAGTCAATTCTGTAAAAAGGAACACATTTTTTTCAGTTTAATCGAATTTCCAAGATTTCATTATATTTAGTTTTTACTGTTGCAAAATTAAAGAAAAAATCTTTGTAGGTATTTAATTACGTTCCCGTTTGAATGGTTTTACACTAGTCATTTGGGGCCTTTATTGTAAATTGTGACTTTTTTTTTAATGGAGAGTTGTTTCGTTGGCACTCATACCACATCTTCTTATATCTATGATAAAGAATCATAAGACGTAGATATGACGTCTAGTGCAAATGCTTCTTCCCCAAAAAGATATAGTTTCCTGTAGTACCATTTTTTTATATATATGATGGTCTTACCTCTTGCACGGACCAAAGTTGTTAATGACCATGATGAAGAGCAAGTATAATGACCTCTGTCCGAATCCCAGTCTGAACAAAAATACTGGTCGTATCTGGATTGAAAACAATAATCGTGTCCACTTCTTTTGCTTTGAGAAACAAAACTTTTCAACAGAATTATTTAGAATATATATACATGATGAATAAAACACCGATGTAATTTATTGGGGACCGGGAGTTGCATCTGAATCCCATATGATTGGAGTGTGTGTTTCGTCGAACTGATATATTGAATACTTTGTTCAGGGCCCGACTGAAACCTGCCTGTTGGGTGTGGCCTTTTGGCTCCATTTGTCGATCATCATTCATAAATTCGTTGCCATTTCAGACTTATTCGTATCCTTTGGTTTGTTTGGAACCAGTCACTTCCCTTTTTGGGTGAAACTTTTCAACAAAACATTTTGTTTGTCTTTCTCGTGTCGGTCGTATTGTAAGTTTCATTTAATAGCCCGGCGTATATCTTGTTTAAAACAGAAAAATCTGCGAGGTTACGCTAACTTAACATACAAAAAACGAGAATTTTCGATGTCTTTTTTTTAATTGACAAGTCCTACATCAATATATCTATTTTACACCTGACCATCTATGAAAATCAAGTATTAGATGCGTCCATGCATTAACGAAATTTTCCCGTAAAAAGGTGTGAAAATTATATGAACTGCAATAACTAATAGAACTTGCTTGTTTTACTATTTTTATAAAGTTTTGATTATTTTTGTGACGATTGATTGATTTACCTAACATCTCCTTATAAAAATATTCTCATGTTACTGTACTACATAGTGCATATTTTTCTTCAATTCAAAGGACAATTTAGATTCCAAATTCACCTCACCTCACACTCACCTATCCTCTTCATGCACCCTGATATATTTTTTCCATCTCACACGGTCTTTAGCAGCTGTTCTTGCTGAAGCCGAGCTGTTCCATCAATGTGATGTTCGTTCCGTCTCTACAGTCCGTCTCCAGGTTGTTTTGGGACGTCCAACTTTCCTTTTCCCCTCTGGTTTCCATGTCAGTGCAACTGAACATATACTGTTGGTGTCCATCCTAAGTACATGGCCAATCCATCTCCAATGTCGTTCTATTACATCATCACTTAGCTTCTTTGTTCCAGCTCTTATTGGAGGTTTTCATTTGATATTTTATTGGGCCATCTTATTTTCAATATCTGTCTCAAACATCTATTTTGAAAGGTTTAATTTCTTTTTGTCTTGTTCGGTTGTTTTCCAGGTTTCACATCCATACAGTAGGACTGATATGACTAAGCTGTTAAATAATATGACCTTTGTTTCAAATGACAGTACTGATGATCTCCATATTTTTCTTAACCTGGTGAATTGGCCTTTAGCTTTCTTGAACCTGTTGTCCATGTCATTGTCACAGCAGCCTCAGTTTTGTTGTTACTATTCCTCCTAGGTAAGTGATGGTATCGACATCATCTAGGTCTTTCTCGTTTAACTTCACTAGCTTTTAAGATGGACCATAAGCTTTCCCTGTGTATCGAACAAAACGCCTTTTCTACAAAGTTGATGTATAAAGTGTTTCTTAGAGCAAATAGTTGTTCAGTCGTGCTCCCCCTTCTGAAGCCAGCTTGCTCTTGTCTTAGCTCTTCATCTACTAGTATTCACTTTTTTCTTCTTTGGATGTTAATCTTAGTGAATATCTTACATGGCACAGAAAGTAGTGTTATGCCTCTGTAGTTGGCGCAACATGTTCGGTCTCCTTTCTTTACAATTTTAACAATTAGACCTTATTTCCACTCCTTTGGTATTTCGGTTCCAACCCATATCATATTGTAGAGTTTTAGCAGGTATACTTAGTAGTTGTGATTGTATCTGCTCTTAGTATCTCAGCTGTTATGCCATCTAGGCCCCCTGACTTCCCACTTTTTATCTCATCTGGCCCGAAGGGCCAAGTGAGCTTATGCCATCACTTGGCGTCCGTCGTCGTCCGTCTTCTGTCGTCTGTCGTCGTCTGTCGTCGTAAACTATTTCAAGAATCTTCTCCTCTGAAACTACTAGGCTAAATAATTCCAAACTTTAACTAAATGTTCCTTAGGGTATCTAGTTTATAAATTGTATCCGAAGTTTTGATCCGTCAAAAAACATGGTCGCCATTGCTAAAAATAGAACATAATGGTCAAATGCAGTTTTTGGCTTATATCTCAAAAACGAAAGCATTTAGAGCAAATCTGACATGGGGTAAAAATGTTCATTGGGTCAAGATCTATCAGCCCTACAAATATCTACAAATAAGTTAATATGACCAAAATTGTCAATTGACCCCTTAAGGGGTTATTGTCCTTTAATGACAATTTTTCACAATTTGTTCATCATATTTGCTAACTTTAAAAAATCTTCTCCTCTGAAACTACTGAATGGATTTGGATGAAATTTAGCATGATTGTTCCTTAGATTATCTTGCACGAAGTTTGTGCTTCGATTTCTGATCCGTCAAAAAACATGGCCTTCATTACTTAAAATAGAACATAAGGGTCAAATGCAGTTTTTGGCTTATATCTCAAAACCGAAAGCATTTAGAGCAAATCTGACAGGGTTAAAAATGTTCATTAGGGTTATATCTATCAGCCCTGAAATTTTCAGATGAATCAAACAACCCATTGTTGGGTTGCTGCCACTTAATTGGTAATTTTAAGGAAATTTTGCAGTTTTTGGTCATTATCTTGAATATTATTATAGATAAAGATAAACTGTTAAAAAAGCAAAAATGTTAAGGAAAGTAAGATCTACAAATAAGTCACTTTGACCAAAATTGTCAATTGACCCCTTAAGGAGTTATTGCCCTTTAAAGACTTTTTTCACAATTTGTTCATCATGTTGACTTACTTTTAAAAATCTTCTCCTTTGAAACTGCTGTATCAATTTCAGCCAAACTTAGGCTAAATGAGTTTCACAGTATCTAGTATGAATTTTATATTTCATTTCCTTGTATGTCAAGAAACATACAGTGGAGATCACTTCTAACCTCTCATTAGAACTGTCAGAATAATCTGTCATAGAACTGTTCTAACCTGTCCTAGAACAGTTCTAGCTAGAACTGTTCTACCCTAGAACTGTTCTAGGTAGAACTGTCAGGATCAGTTCTAGGTAGAACTGACTAAATCAGTTCTAGGTAGAACTGTCAGGATCAGTTCTAGGGTAGAACTGTCTAAAACTGTTCTAGGTAGAACTGTCCAAATCAGTTCTAACCGTAGAACTGTCAGCAGAACTGACTAAATCAGTCAGGACTGTAGAACAGTTCTAAATGACGTCACTACAGTAAGGGTACTTTAGAATTTAGAAGAAATAAATCACTTTCAATTACTTTGCTATTTAATAGCAGATTTTCTATATTTTTTACTAATCAAACGTTACATGTACAAATATCGAAGTGATTTAAAGGTTATCCAACATATCGGAGAAACATTTTTATAAGATTGCATAGAAAACATCATTGTTTACGTTTCTTCGTTCCCCGTCTTTAACAGTCTCTTCATAAAACTCTGCATTTAACTCATGGAAGTTTAATCTTAATTTACCTTGTTTACTTGGATTTACATTCATGATTTAAGATTCTGTTTTGACAAATGTTCAAACGAAAATTGTACAGTGGATGAATTATGGGATATTTTAACGAAAAGTGTTGTTAAACGTAAAAAAAACTATGTAGGCTACATTTGCATTATCTCGTAAATAAACTGGGAGTGTGGAAGTTGGAACGTCAGAAAAAATATACTCAATGTGAACATGAATGAAACATTTGCCACTGGACTTTAGGCTACAAACAAAACCAATCATTTTCCTCCTTCAAATTATTCCAAGAAGAGAACTTCTCATACATGTACTTTTCATTTTAAAATAAAGTATATGAATCAGTCATGCGAGTGTTGGATGATGCCGTTAAATAGTTTTGTTTAAAAAAAAACCATCATGAACTACACTGAATTAAAAAGTCACTTTTTGTGACGATTCATTATTTAATAATTTAATTTTGGATGTAACGGGTCTCTGATTGACTGACATTATTTTGTTATCAGCCCATAGATAAAAGTTAGTCATGTGACCGTATCGTCATCATTGTTTTTTCATGGTTTGCCAAGGTTTAAATTGGAAGTTAGAATTAAATTATAAGAAATGACTAATATTTTTTTCTGTCTATTTGGAATAACATAAAAAAATGTGGTGCATGCACACTGTTAAAAAACCTGCTACTCGCGTTATTCAGTGTGCACCAAATTTTTATGTTATTTCTTCATAGACAGAAAAAATATTACAGTCATTTCTTAAATAATAATATTATCGATACAGAGAGGAAATAAGGGCACGCTAAATCGATTTTGAAATTTGGTATTGTCTTTATCATGCAGTATCTATCCTGACATAGAAATATTTTTGGTTTACAATGAGGCCATACATGTATATATTTACATGATAAAGTATATATGTTCAGTTTTGGTTGATGCGGTCAAATAATGTTGTTATTAAAACAACTCAGTCTGATATATCAAAACTACTGAAATTTGTTAGCAATTTGTTGTCTACTCTTTGGTCGGGTTGTTGTCGTTTTGACACCTTTCGCCATTTCCTTTCTCAATTTTATAAGTGATTTACAATGCAGCTACATGTTTATAATTATCTTTATATTAAGATTTACATAATAAAGTGTAAATATGGTCAGGTTTGGTTGCTGCAGACACACAATTTTGTTATACCAGTCTGTCTTTGGTATGAAAACTACTGATATTTGTTTATGATGCAATATTTTGATTAAAAAGAGGACACGCTGTCACTGTTAATTGATGCAAAAGAAATTAGGTGTTCCAATATTTCTATCATTTATATTACATGTATTATATGTGCAGCTTTATAGACATGCATAAAAAAAGCAAATATGGTCAATTTTGGTTGATGCGTTCAGTAGATTTTATTACACAACTCAGTCTAAAGTATGAAAACTACTGATATTTGTTTACGATTTAATACATTGAATAAAAAGAGGACATGCTGGCACTATAAATTCATGCGAACAAAGTTTTGAGGTCATTGTTTCCCAATATTGCTGTAAATATAACTTGTATATATTCCAGTCCCTCTTGACCTAAAATTATTCTGAATTACTGTGCAGCTATATAGATTTGCAGAAAAAAAGAGCAAATAAGGTCAGTTTAGATTGATGTGGTCAAAAGATTTTATTCCATGACTCAGTCTGAAGTATGAAAACTACTGATATATGTTTACAATTCAATACTTTGAATAAAAGGAGGACATGCTGGCACTTTAAATTCATGCGAACAAAATTTTGAGGTCATTGTTTTCCAATATTGCTGTAACTTGTATATATAACAGTCCCTCTTGACCTAAAATTATAACTGAATTACTGTGCAGCTATATAGCTTTGCAGAAAGAAAGAGTAAATAAGGTCAGTTTATATATAAAAAAGAAGATGTGGTATGATTGCCAATGAGACAACTATCCACAAAAGACCAAAATGACACAAACATTAACAACTATTGGTCACTGTATGGCCTTCAACAATGAGCAGAGCCCATACCGCATAGTCAGCTTTGATTGATGTGGTCAAAAGATTTTATAACCCGACTCAGTCTGAAGTATGAAAACTACTGATATTTGTTAACAATTCAATACTTTGAATAAAGAGAGGACATGCTGGCACTTTAAATTCATGCGAACAAAATTTTATGGTCATTGTTTTCCAATATTGCTGTAACTTGTACATGTTTATTACAGTCCCTCTTGACCTAAAATTATAACTGAATTACTGTGCAGCTATATAGATTTGCAGATAGAAAGAGCAAATAAGGTCAGTTTAGATTGATGCGGTCAAAAGATTTTTGTATAACAGGTCCATCCGAGGTATGAAAACTACTCGTAAACAGATATCACATTTGTTTAAGATTCAATATTTTAAATTAAAAGAGGACATGCTAGTATTATAAATTGATTGCAAATAAAATTTTGAAATCATTAATGTTTGCCAATATAATTGGTATCCTTGCCTAAAAATAAACTGGATTCCTGCAGTGTGCAGCTAAAAGTATATATAGATTTATATCCGAGACTACTATAACATGTGTTATAGTAGTCTCAGTTTATATGAAGAAATCAAATATGGTCAGTTTAAGTTTATGCTAGTGGATCGATGGCAGATCCAGAGGAGGTGACCCCTTTTTTGGACGATCAATGCATTTGAATGAGGACATATAGTTGGACCCCCCTTTTTTTCTTGGGTTGGGATCCCCCCCAACCCCCACCCCTTTTAAAACTGCTGGATCTGCCGGAACAACGTATTACATTATAGATGGTCAGATAATTTTGTTATTTAAAACGAGCCATCCTGACTTCCGGAATGACAAATAATAATGCCCCCTCCCCCATATTAACGGCCTAATTTATGTTCAAAAAATGAAAGAAAAACAAATAATTTATGTAATACATCAACAAAGGAAAATCACTGAATAACAGGCTCCTGACTTGGAACAGTCACATACATGCAGAATTTTAAATATACAATTCCTTGATAATATTAATCGCTATTTTGTCGAAGACTTTATATTTAGTCAAAGATTTCTTAAAAATTATAAATCAATTCTAGCCGTAGAATTTATAAATCAATTTTAGCAGTAGGATTTATAAATCAATTCTAGCCGTAGAATTTATAAATCAATTCTAGCCGTAGAATTTATAAATCAATTCTAGCCGTAGAATTTATAAATCAATTCTAGCCGTAGAATTTGTAATCAATTCTAACCGCAGAACTGTTCTAGAAGTAGAACTGACCAAAGATTTGGTCAGTTCTAGGTAGAACTGTCAGGATCAGTTCTAGGGTAGAACTGTCAGGATCAGTTCTAGGTAGAACTGTCCAAATCAGTTCTAGCTAGAACTGACCAAGTCAGTTCTAGCTAGAACAGTTCTAACCTAGAACTGACTAAAAGGTGTCAGGCTGACAGTTCTACGTACTGTTCTAGAACAGTTCTCCTGACAGATTCTGACAGATTTAATGAGAGGTTAGAAGTGATCTCCACTGTAGCTCCTATGGCTAAAATAGAACATAGGAGAAAATGATTTATTTTTTTTGCTTTTGAAGAAAATAGGACGATTTAAAGAACATTTAAATAAATTGAAAAGCCCAAATAATCATTGATGAGAGATTTAACCAAAAAAAATAAGGTGAGCGATTCAGGCTCTTAAGAGCCTCTTGTTTTTTTTAAATACAAATTGCATCCCCTATACTATATGTCAAAACAATATTTGGAGGGTTGACATGTCAAGTTTATGAATTTGTCATTTCGGGGTCTTTTATAGCTTGTGCATGCAATGATGTATGTATGTATTTTTCTCTTTGTTGACGGGCATATGGCGACCTATTGTTTTTAACCTTCTACGTCAATTGGTCCCTGATAAAAGGTTGTCTCATTGCAATTTATGCCACATCTTTTCATGTTTACATACATCTCATTCTCTCGGTTTATTTTGAAATGCATTCCGTTCTTAATAATAAAAAAAAAAACTATCTAGTAAGAGGACAGCACCTTTATAGCGGAAAGTTAAGTTAAAGGATACCTATAACTTCGTTTCTTTCTTTCTTTCTCAGCCTCATATGAATAAAGGAATAAGTCTACAAGAAGAGGAGCACAGTTTATTCCCGTGGGAATGATGATTAATTGTTGAAAAAACATTCTCCAGACGTAAGAAATATGTTGTCAATCAAGAAATCAAGCATCTTTATAATGTCAGTTTCGGAAATCTTGTTGTAAAAATCAGAGTGACTTTTTACTAAGTATGATATTTCCCTCCCTAAGACCAGATACTTGCATCTACGTTGGTCATTCTTTTAAATGAAAGAAAATAAGACCAACTCTTTCAATTTGTCTATTAGTTTGGAACGGGGAATACTGACTTGTACTCTAAAAGACTTTTCTTTTCTAGTATCCACATCTTCAGGATTCACACTACCTCTAGATCTATAATAGGTAGTTTCAGAATAAATTCGAAGCCCGGCTTTGATTTTTGATATAAAAATTGATGTTAATAATTCAGAAAGAGATTTCGAAGAGCACTTGGAAGTCTCAGCAATACATACCGCTGTTTGTTACGACACTTATGTGTATCTAATACAGTGTTGAAAGATCCAGTGTTTCATAGTTTTGTCAAAAATCTGAAGGACTGACATAAAACAGACCTGTGATTATCCAGGATCTTCTCTTTAGTAAGTGTCGTGGGGGATACGTTGAGTTTGCAAGTGAATTATCAATACATAATTCATTTTCAAGCAGTTTTTATCTATTAAGTTTCAAGAATTACGTTAACTTAACACTACTAATTCACATGATCGGGGTACCAAGAAATTAATATTTCGAACACTTGTTATTTTTAAAACATTACAACAGACAGTCGTTGGACAAAAGTGATTTCCCACTTAAAAAAATGTCTTATCATTTCAATGAAAATCAATTTATAAAAAAAAATACCAAATAACTACATACCAGGCAGATTTAAGCCTAAATCAAATAAATACCATAAGATGTAGAAATGTTTAAAGCTTTATTGTATATTTGACCATGCTTTTATTCATGCTCATTTTTTATTTTTCTGACGAGTAAAACACAAAGCCGCAAAAATATTTCTTGAAACGTTTGCTATACATGTACTGTCATTGGACAAAAGTGAGTTCTCAGTCAAAAAAGTCCTATAATTTCAACTAAAATCGATATTTTTCAAAAAAATATTACCAGGTAACTGTATGAGCGATTTTTATCAAATAGATACCAAAAGATGTAGAGATGTCTGAAGTTTTATTGTTTATTTGGTTATTATATTATTCATGCTCATTTTGATTTTCTGACGAGATGAACACAAAGAAAGATATTTCTTGAAAAGTTTGCCATTATTCTAACCAAATTAAAATCGAAAAAAAAATGCATTTGTGTTTAACCGGACGGTGAAAATGAAAGTTCAAACTCACTAAAGTTATGGCCAAATAAACAATACAACTTTAGATATTTCTACATCTTTTGGTATCTATTTTATAAAGTTCACTCATACAGTTACTTTGTAATATTTCTATGAAAAATAACGATTTTAGTAGAAATGTTTGGGCATTTTTTTTTAGTGAGAACTGACTTTTGTCCCACGAATGCATTCTAACCAAATTAAAATCACAAAAATGGCATTTGTGTTTATCCCATCAAATAATAAAAACGAACCTCTTCAACATTATGGCCAGATAAACAATAAATATTCAGATATTTCTGCAGGTTATGGTATCTGTTTTATAATAATCGCTCATCAAGTTATTTGGTAATATCAGAGACATATAATACAATCTCTGTAATGGTATAATGAAAAATATCGCCATTTTAGTTGAAATGTAAGAACATTTTTGGAGTGGACTATATATGATTGAATTATTGAACTACATTTTTAACTAATCATTGTTGAACTTATTTTAGTCTCGTCTCGGCAACTCGATATCACAGTTACTTTTTTTTCCGGAACGAAAATAAACCGATATGTTCCGACATTTAATCTACTTCCGCAACAAATCTTACAAATGGGTGAAACTGTCAACAGGACTCTAAAAAGTTTACTGTTTATTTTGAGCATTTATATCGCAGTTTTAGGTCAAGTAAAGGGAAATGCACCAGAAATACTTGGGATTATATCCCAGGAACCTGGAAACATACGAGATGAGACTGGAACACTGCTGCTTTATCCAAAAATCGCACATAAGTTACTTTTGGTCGGAACGAACTTCTCCGAAGTGGAAAAAGGTCAAGCCCAGATAGCATTCACTTTAAGAAGAGATACAAGTGGTAATTGTGATGATTACGACAGGACAAAGTCATTTGATTTGACACCAACCGCCGATGGACAGTATGCCTCTGTTACAGTTACTTTGGAACAGATTCCAAATACAAAGTTATCATCTGGAAATGTAACAAACAAGTATCTTTACATCTGCTCCAAAAAAAATGATGATTGGGTCCACCAAGGAGATTCCAATATATTACGAGTAGGTATAGGAGAGATAGAACCTCCTAAAATTCTCTCTGTAGTTACAGGAGAACCTGACAGCACAATTAACAATGATGGAAGCATTTTACTCTATTCAGATGAACCTCAAAATATATTTTTTGTAGGTCAACATTTTGATGGGTTTAAACAGAATGGACAGCTGGCATTTACTTCTAAAAAGGATGTTACAGGATCCTGTGGAATCTTTCTGGAAACAAATATTTTCAATGTCACTGTTGAAAGTGATGTACTTTCTTCTGTATCAGTGACTCTTCAACAACTGGGTGGAGGTCAGCATTATTACATTTGTTTGAGAAATCCTCAGAAATCTGCAGAATGGATCCATCAGGGGTCAAACAAATTTCTTACAATAGATGTCCGTGTCAGAGTAGAAAAAACAACAATGTTACCCATGTCGATGCAAATTATTCTTATTGCTTCTCTGTTAGTTTTATCAGGTTTATTTAGTGGTTTAAATTTAGGACTGATGGCGTTAGATAAAACAGAACTGAAAATTATTGAACGCTGTGGGTCCAAAAATGAAAAGAAATATGCAAAAACAATTTCCCCAGTTCGTAAAAGGGGAAACTTTTTGTTGTGCACACTTCTCTTGGGCAATGTGCTGGTAAATAATTCTCTTACAATTTTATTGGATGATTTAAGTAATGGATTAATTGCTGTTATTGCAGCCACAATGGGAATTGTCGTATTTGGAGAAATTATACCACAAGCTGTTTGCTCAAGACATGGCTTAGCTGTTGGAGCAAAAACCATATGGATTACAAGAATTTTCATGGTTCTCACATTTCCACTCTCTTTCCCAATCAGTTTACTTCTAGACAAAATTTTAGGCGAAGAAATTGGACATGTGTATGACAGAGAAAAACTTCAAGAATTGATTAAAGTGACTAAAGATTTCAATGAACTTAAAAATGATGAAGTAAATATAATAGCTGGGGCGTTAGAATTGACCAGGAAGTCAGTTACAGAAGTCATGACTAAAATTGAAGATGTGTTCATGATTGATATAAACAGTAAACTAGATTTTGATACAATCGCTGAAATTCAAAGGAGAGGTTACACTCGTATTCCAGTATATGAGGGAGATAAAACAAACATTGTACATTTGTTAAATATCAAGGATTTGACTTTAATTGACCCTGATGATAAAACCCTACTTAAAACTGTGCTGAAATTCTACCAGCATCCATTGATCTATGTGTTTGATGATCTCAAATTAGATGCTATGCTCACTGAATTTAGACAAGGTAATAACATTTATATACAAAGTAAAATTGAGTATGGAAATGGGGAATGTGTCAGAGACAACAACCTGATCATAGAAAAAACAACAGCAGAAGGTCGCCAACAGGTCTTCAATGTAGCGAGAAATTCCCGCACCCTAAGGTGTGTATATACACTTAAATGCACATATGTATTCTAAAATACAAAATTATATGCAAATTCATGACAATGATAATTACATGAACATGTATATATGCATATATATCCCAAGCTGCATATGAGCAAAACTATATATTAAGATATTTGTTTGCAAAGATGAACATGTATTACTATATATTTTGTTCATGTATGCATACATGTATTCAAAAATGTGAGTTACGTCTACATTTGTAGATGGTAATTTTATGTACAAAAATGTATACATGTACATGCATTGGGGTACATGTATTCACAAAAATGTATGCAAATAGGTTCAAAACATGCATGCATATTATAGCTACATGTACATGTACATACAGCTTCAGTGGTCTTGTGGTAGCGTCTTCGCCACAAGTGTGGGAGTTCTTGCATACATTAGGTTCAGCCCGTACAAGGTCAAGCCAAAGTCTTTTAAAGTGGTATTTGTTGCTTCTCAGTTGAGTTTGCAGTACGAGTAAGAGCAAAGACAGGTACAAATGTAGGCTTGGAGTCAGGAAAATGTGTCTGGGTAGGGTGATGCATCATTGTCATGCCTTCCTGCAGACTGTTACCTTGTACTAAATATTATATAAACATGATCTTGTCCTAAATATGCATGCAGTTTATTTTGTTGCTGGATGTATTAAAGCAGCTGTTCATCATTGTCTAACCTCATAAAAAAATGGTATTCTGCTGAAAATTCCCAATAAGTAGAGATGGAAAATCACTATTGATTCATATTAATGAGCTGGGATAAACTACACTCTTACATGTAAATATGAAATGATGTGACACAGCAGTACAAGTACTGTCAGTAGTTTATACATGTACAATGTAGTATATACAGTGCAGTTGTCACTACACACAGGCAGATATATACAATGTAGTATATATATACATTGTACATGTATATTTTATTTATTTCCATGCATTTCTTCTTGTAACTGATAAACAATTGATAAACAGTCTTGATTACTGTTATCATGTACAAATAGGAAGATGTCATTGATGTGTTTACATAATATATAAAGTATTATAAATAATATCTGTTTTATCTGCTATTTGTCTGACCTGCTATATTTGGTGTGTACTTTATGACCTGTCAATAATAACATACATTGCATTACAATGTACATGTATACATCTTGCAGTTGGAATACATTTTTAGTCTGCAATACTAATGTTTTGATATATTATCCATATTAGCAACACAACGGGTACCGCATGTGGAGCAGGATCTGCTTACCCTTCCGGAGCACCTGAGATCACCCCTGGTTTTTGGTTGGATTCGTGTTGTTTATTCTTTAGTTTTCTATGTTGTGTCATGTGTACTATTGTTTTTCTGTTTGACTTTTTCATTTTTAGCCATGGCATTGTCAGTTTGTTTTAGATTTACGAGTTTGACTGTCCCTTTGGTATCTTTCGTCCCTCTTTTATCCAGATATACATGTAGTATGATACATGTGTTGTATTTCTTCACTTACAGGAGATAAATTTTGAATATAACATCTCAACAAGCTTGATGGTTTTAAAGTTAGGAAGTCCTCAAATGGTGAAATATCTTATAATCAATAGAAGCAGTGGTAATGAATCTCTTAAATCTGTGTTTAAAAAAATTACCCTACAGTGTTCCTTGTCCTCATGCACTTATAATTGCTAAAATGAAAAATAGATACATGAAGAACAACATTACATGTGTATATATAATAAAGAATAAAACTAAATATGGCAAATTGACCCTCTCTAAAATGGTTTGTTTGCTTTGTGTTTGTTTCAATTTCTCATTCCGGGTGAGGGGGGTGGCTTCACATAAGAGTAAAGAGAATTGTTTAATAATAGCAATCTCACAAATACAGAAATGTTTGATCATGTTGAAAGTTTCTGCTTAATAAAAATACATGTTAACACATTTAAGATATTTGCAGGTCTGTATGTTGACCTATTTTAATAGATATCCTTTTGTATTTTGTTGTTGTTGTTTGCTTGCCTTTTGACATATATATATATGAACATGTAAACCCACATTTCATGTGAGTTGAATTGAACATTCACATGGGTTAAACTTATTTACATAATTCAGATTTGTTGCATATATATTTCATAACAATTTACATGTAACATGTATGCATGTTTCAAAAATTCTGATCACATGTACATTGTATGACCTTATGCATGTTTGACATGCTATCATTTCATTCATTGCTTTTGGCACAAGTTTTCTAAATAATTCACCTGAATAGGGACAAACGAAATATTTATGAGGCACCTCATGGGGATGTCCAAGTAATCACAAATTTTTGCCAATATAATTCATTATTTTTTATTTTTTTACAAGATAATCAAAAATACAGTCCTGATTTATCAAATTATTTAATGATGAAATTTTTTGTCTTGTAATCAATATAATCATTATAAAATCGGCCAAATAATTACATAATCAAAAAACCCATGAGGAGGCTCATATATGTACATGTATCAGGAATATTGATACAAAAAATTAATTGTTTGTGAAAAAAATCTGTTAACCGGTCTGAATTGTCATATGATGACCTTACATGATTGACAGACATACATACAAAGGCCTTGAGCATGATTACAAAATGTTCACATCACCTTATTTACATGTTACATAGCTGTTATTTGTAAGGCCACTTCTGTGTCCATACATATACTTATGACATAACCTTATCCAGTATTTACAGTACATGTGTATTATATCATTTGTATATTATGTTTTAAATATGATATCTCATAACCAGGGTCTGATTCAGCCATTTTTAAAAGGGGGTTATAATAACCAAGGATAAAAAGGGGGGTCAACCATGCATTGTATGTTCTCATTTAAAAGCATTAATCATATAAAAATGGGGGTCTTAACCCTAAGAACCACCCCTCCACCTGTCTCTGCCACTGCTTATATTACTTTTAAATTGAGATTAGGGATTGAAAGATATATTAGGAAACTAGGGAAAATGAATCCAGAAGACCTACATGAATTGGAATTGTTTAGAATTTAAGCAAATATGTGAAATATAGCATATACTTTTTTTGAGACTAAAGATAAACCTTAGTCATTGCCTATACCTCTTCAAAACAGTCCTTAGTAATATGAACAGGGTTAGTCCCTGTTCCACTGTACATGTTTTGTAACACATGAGTAAAAGGGTATTATTTAATATACTTTATACTGATTTTGTAGGTCATTCTCATTTGGCAGTGATCCGTAGAGTGAACAGTGAAGGTGACGGTGACCCATTTTACGAGACCCTTGGAGTTCTGACTCTGGAGGATGTTATTGAGGAGATCATACAGTCAGAAATCATAGACGAGACTGATACCCTAAGTATGATATAGATAGATACAATCATTCATTAATAATCAGCTTTTCATATTATATGGATAATTATCAATCATTGTGTCTTTACAGAAGGGAGATAATTACTTAGAAGCAAAAGAAGGCTATGGGATTCAGTAGTGAAATTTAAATTGTATAGAACTGGAGGTTCTCCAATGGAGGGAGGTGGGAGGGATAATATAACAAATCCATACAACTGTTTTTTCCAGACACATGCTATTTTAAATTAAGATAAGAAAATACACATCACATTATGTATGAGGGGGCAGGACCTTTTTTGGAACGCCAGGATCCGGTGTTTTTAAGCTTGGGATTTTCGAATTTCGGGATGTTGGGATATTATGTTTTCAGGCTCGGGATTTTTGGAAGAACTCTGAGCATATTATTAAAGCACCAATTGGGCTGTAGTCCTTTTTTTATTTATTAAAAAAGATACATTTGACATCATAAATTTAAATAACAGTCCACTTGCACTTCTCTTGAACCAGTACAAGATACATAAAAGAAAGATTTGTTGTAAAACCATTTTCACTGCACCAGCTTGGCAAGGATTGTTTGGTTTCTGGCTCATCTTCAGTTACCTTGCAATGAATTCCTTTATCTCCCCATGTTATGGAACTTGTCTCAATTGATCAAGGGAGAAGAGCTTTGCAAGGAATTGTAAAAAAAACCCACAGCTGTACATGTGCAGATGCAGTTCAATTACTGGCAGTTGAACAGATTTCTGCTTTTTGTGTAGGGGTTATTTGTTTATATGATAAAACAATGAATGACTTATGATTATAGAATGTCATTGCAAAGGTCATTTTTCAAGAAAAAGAGAAATAATTATCACAGTAAATGCTAATTTCCAAAAACACATATGTCATCTAAACAATTCCTATGTACAACAAAATGTAGTATAATTGTGTAAAGGCTCATTTATTTTTAATAAAAACCCGCAAAACGCATATGTCATCTTAAACATGTTAAACTAAAATAATTCTATTTCTATTAGTTATGAAAAATGGTATTTAGTGAAAATTCTGAGTAAAAACTAAATCTTACAAACAGGAAAACTACAATTTAAATACATGTGTATAAATAAATAACAATGATTAACATTCATATGACCAGATTTTTTTTACGTGTCTTTATACGTACAAATATATTTGTTAAGCACAGGGTGATCTATTAATGTAGGATAAAATTACTATTTGTAATAAAACAAGAAAAATAAACAGACAAGTTTGTGACATAATCTTCAATTTTTTTAAGGCGGTCACTAGATGTTTGAAGTAGAAATTGGTAAATAGGACAGTGATGAACTTAAGATTTATCCTTATGATTCAATGATTCTTATCTAACAGTGTAAAGAAAGAATTATTAATATAACATTTACTTTTCTAGTCATTTAAAAAAAAAAACATATACTAGTAATCTGTATATTGTAGTTTCATTATGTAATTGTTTCCTGAAGAGTCAGTTTCAGCATAATTTTGATACATGCACTTTCAGGGTTATCAATTTATACCATTTCATGATATACTAATTAAATACGGCAGTGAAATTCCTCTTTTTTTATCATGTAAGGTAATCAAGCTAATTTAAGAAATAGGTTATATCTAGTATAGTAAGCTCCCTATAGTTTTATAAATTTCTTATATGACAAATGTAATGGAACTTTATTCACTGAAAAAGCGACCAGTTTATCATGGGCTCATGGTTTAATTCTTTATTACTTTAAGCACTAAGAGATTAATTTCAAACAATAAACATGACATCTTGGACTATCATTATTGCATTCATGGCAATCTTTTCAAAAACTTCAGGAAACATGTATATAAATACTCTTCCCCTGGCCTTTAAAATATTGTGAAATCTGTATTTAACGTTTATTATGAATCAAGTATAGGAAAGTAATAAACATTATCAGAAATTTAAAACAAAAATTGGCCTAATGGGTTTCTGTGGAATTAAGAGTACAAATATAAACACTTCAACACAATTAACTATATAGCCTAGTTAGGTTAAGATCAGTATAATCTTAACTATGGAAATCCCTACATAGATCGATAGAAAAACAGGTAGTCAATCCATTAGGCTGAAAGCTGCTTAATTGCTTAATATCATTGAGAATGACTTTCCATGAATTTCAATTAATTTCAATGTTATAAATATTTTAAATTTCAAGGTCAGGTCTAAATTAACAGTCTTGTTATTGGATGCATTCAGAGTTTGTTAAAGTTTGTTGAAATATAAGATAGATGGTCCCTCTGAAATTACAGTATATTTTTTTTCCCTCCAGGCTCACTTGTGAGTAATGAGAATTAATCAGTACAAACACTTATAAGAGGTATAGATATATTGATTTATGTGGTGTTATTAACTTTTTATTAGCCAAGATACAGCAGTAGTATATATATTGATTAGATATTGTTTATAGTCGTACTACCATAAAGTTACAGGGTGGTACCCATCGATTACCTATACTGTAACGGGAGGTTCTCTATTGATTATCTAGTATTCTATTATCTCAACAATTCAATTAAATCGGAAATTGTTTCATACATTTATGCAGCAGAAGAATTAGATCGTAAAAGCTATGTCCTGTGTTGTCTGTTGGAATTGAAGTTAGGAATTTCCAAAAGATTAACGATCAATCTGTTTGAAAATTCTTTGCTAATAAATAAAAATAAAATTGAGAATGGATATGGGGAAAATGTCAAAGAGACAGCAACCGAATGCCACCAATGGGTCTTCAAAGCAAAGAGAAATTCCCACACCCTGAGTTGTTCCTCAGCTGGCTACTCTTAAACCTTTTGGTGTTTAAAAATGAAACTTGACATGATTATTCACCACTATAGAAGGTATGAAAACCCTACAATGAAGGTTTAGATAAAAAAAAAACTAAGTTCAACTGAGCCTCCCCAGCTGTGATATATGTAGAAACATCGTTTTTATCTCTAACTTTCAAACCCTATGGCGTTTGGACGTGACATGATCTATTGCCACCACTAGGAGCTTTGTCACATACAAGGGAAAAAAAACTACAGAGACGGTTAATATAAAAGAATTAGTTTAACTTAGTGTTAGTCACTCCTGTGCATATTAAAAAAGATCCCCCTTTAAAACCCTGTAAAGGATATGAGGTATCCATCCATGAAAAAAAACCAGAACATGTACAGCAAAAAAAATCAAAAAGCAAAGGACTAGTGCATCAATCACTATCACTTAAAGTGGTGTGATAAAAAAAAAATACAAACACACAATTAAGTTGTTATGTTTCAAGTATTTTTTTCAAAATCTATACTAGATAGATAGAAATGTTTTTAGTCTTTAAAAGGCAAAATGATAAGTAAGACAAGATCTGCAAGTTGTTTAATTTGCTTTGAATGGTGTATCATCAGTATTTGAAGACTCTTTGACTTTTCTCTGCATTTTTTGTGTGTAGAGATGAAAAATAATCTATATTTGTCCAACTTAATGCAATGCAAAATGCACATATAACATTTTAAAATGAATATTTAAACATTAGTATACAATGTAAGTTTTATAAAGTGTTCTAATTTGCATATGATAAATATGTATTTTTTTTATTTTAAATTTACCACATCATACTTGTGAAGGTCTTTGTAATTAATTAATATTCAGACAAGATGATATATGTTATTTCATGTCATCATTATGAATCATAATAATGGACGTCATAGATGTCCAGTATATTGAAGGCCATGTCAGTTATATTCACATTGTAGAATAAATTAAAAAATGTCAGTGATTTGATTTGTATTAAGGTTTAGTAGTACCTTTGCTTTATAGAAATTAATGGTGTGCATTAACATGAAACTAATTACTTAATATGGATAGCAGAAATTTAAATGATAATTAATCAAAAAGCAAACAAGAACTTGATATATATCAATGGTGTTTATAGACTGGATTGACCTTGATAGACTTAATTGACCTTGATAGACTTATTGATCTAAAAAGTCTGAAATTAAACTTTGTAAATGCATAAATATGGTATAAGTTCTTTTTTATTGTACCCATATCAGCTTTATTTTGTCCTTATTCTGGTGGTGACATCAATTATTAATGTTGTTGTGTTTCATTTGTTTATTTTTTTTACAAAACACAGTGAAAAAAGTCTAGCATGTGATAATATCATTATACATGTATGGTTAACTATTAACATCCCCTACATACCATATAGGGGAAAAAAACACCATAGTAGGTTCAACCTCTGGCCTCATTCTCTATGAATTTACTAACCCTCAATGGATCTGTAGGGGGTCAGTAGTAAACCATAAAACTTATAGTAGTAAATACAGAAAGAAGAGTTATGCATCCTTAATTTGTTAGCATACATTTATAATATTTTAAATCAGGAATTTGTCCATATTAAAAAAAAATATGCATATGTTTGTTATAACTAAATGAATAGTTACATTGTAAAATCTATGTACATATACTTTTTTCTGAAGAAAATTCTCTGATTTAAAATTGAGAAAGGAAATTTGTCCACATTTAGATAAAGTTTACTTTTTTTAATTGCTTGCTTCCAGGAAGCAATTTGCCTACATATTTTCCATATACAAAATGACCTTAGCATGTTAAAATCCGGTGATCGCAATGTCCATGGGTCTCTCATTGAAATAAACTATCATCTTATTGTACATGTATACATGTGCACTTTGCACGATATCAATGCTTCTTTGTTGATTGTTTACTATAAAGTGACAATCAGTAAACTTCGGCTTCAACACAACAAATAATATTAGCCACCATATTTTCACATCATAACAGACGGAGAGAAAAAAATTGAAGATTATATGATATGTTTGCGTAAAAAAGGATAAAATCATGCCCAGAAGACTTAAGTTTATTATAAATACATGCATTGGTTCAAGAATTGAATACCGGTAAACATTATTTTCCACCAGTCACTCGTTTCATATGACTTTAAGATTTAAGTTAACAATTTATTATCTTTATTGTAGCTGATAATAGACAGAAGAAGCAAAGAAGGATAGAGAAACAGGATTTCAGTATGTTTACCAACCCTGACGATGGTCACAAGCCTTGGATATCATCACATCTAGCTTTGGCTGCATTTCAATTCTTGTCTACATGTAAGGTTTTATACCTACTACAAATACATCGAGGCGTTTAGAGTTCAAAAGAAATATGAACCAAACATCAATGGACAGCAATCCCTCAACACAAAACAATCAAGAAAGAATACCCTTTTCATCCAGGCAGTATTCTATTTCTCTTATGATATTTGTATTTAGTCATCCAGATGAGCAGTAGTCTAATTTGTCAATAACTGTGTCAAATACTTTTTACATGCACAGCATGTTCAAATTCTAACCTTCACAAAAAAATCAATGAAATTTGAGAGGTCACAAAAAAGTTCTAATGTGGCATTGTAAACAACAGTTTTATTCTGTTAGAAATACCATCATGACAAGATATAACTATATAAAAAAAGAAATAAATGGGAAATTAAAAAAATAAAAATTAGGTGAACATCATTTTGTACTACAGTGCATGTAATCATTTGACAAATCACATGTTATATACATAATTGCAGTTGTTAAACCTTCATCTCTTTATACAGTTTATCATGTTTTACACATTATGAATTTCATTACTTAACATTTTATCTTTTTTTGAATATTTACTTGCATATTTAACTGACTTGTGAACTATAAACATCATCGTGACCTTGACTTTTGAAATTTATTTGTAGCTGTGGACTTGTTCAAGGAAGAGTACATATCACCAAACGTTCTGAAGAGGCTGATCAAACAGAATATTTATGAAGAAGTTATTAACAACGAAAAGAAAGAATGTCAAATTTATAAAGAGAATACTCCTTGTGATTTTTTTGTTTTAATCTTAGAAGGTACTAAACCTTTTCTAAAGGCAAATTAGATGAACAAATTTATAGAGATTTAATGTATTTTACCAGTTTCATCAGAGACCAGAATGATCTGTAATCTTCAAAATTTTGGCATCATTGTTATTTTCTCTTTGAAAAAAAACAATCACTAAAAAATGCACATTTACTTTCTGTGGGTGAAAAGTAAATCTTTATTTACATTATACTTCACATTTTCATGAAGAAGCACAAATCAGTTAGAAACTGAGATGTATTTGATATACAAGGCACAGTAACTACGGTAATAGAGGAGAGAAGTCAAGTGATGCATGTTTTTTTTATATATATTATTTGCTCATTTTACCCACAGGACAATGTGAGCTTTAATCATCATTTGGAGTGCGTCTTCAATTGTCTGTTAACTTTCATAGAAATCCTCTTGTATAAAACTACCAATTGGAACCAAAAATGGCAACAATTATTTTTCATTAATCTTATACATTTATCTTGTGATTTCCTTTTAGTTTTATGTATCTTTGATTTACTGATTTAATTTTAACTGAATATTTCTGCCAATTTTGTAGGACATGGTCATGTATCCATTGGAAAAGAAAAGCTTGAGTTTGATGGAGGGCCTTTCACATATTATGGTGTTCAGGCTCTTGGTAAGTATTAGTTAAACAACTGATTTAATGACTAAGAACTTAGTTATAAGTAACTTTCCATATGATATAAAGATGCAAGGTACTGTAAACCAACTTATTTTCGCGGATACTTTATTTCGCGTTTTACCCTTTCTTGACCACTTCACGGCTATTTAATTTTGCGATTATCTGATTTACTTGATGAAGTTTATTAAGGAAAGATCAAAGATTGACATATTCGTGACGATTTATATTAGTTTTATTTTTTTACTCACTGAAATTGCGAAAATAAATCGCTCGCGAAAATAAGTTGGTTTACAGTATTGTTTACTTTTGGGTAAAGATTGCAATGTCTTGATGTCTTATTCTTCCAAGGTGGATCACTACTTTTGAGGTACTTACAATATACTGCATTGATCATAGTATTCTAAACATCCTAACAATTAACACTTCCAGAAATCTATCAATGAAATATATGCTCAGATGCTCAAGTTACAAAATTATGTTATACTTGATAAGAATACTACATAACTTGTAGGAATATTATATCTGTTCTAAAAATGTAAATGATGTAAATTTTAAAGTATTCTTCAAATAAAGGCAACAGTAGTATACCGCTGTTCAAAACTTGTAAATCTATGGACAAAAAACAAAATTGGGGTAACAAACTAAAACTGAGGGAAACGCATTAGATATAATAGGAGAACAACGACAACATTAAAATGTAACACACACAGAAACGGACTTCAAAATTTTTGTCCATATAATTGTTGTTGAATCAACTACAACCAATGCTTTATGCAATGTTCAATTTTACTCTCCACTTATAAATTAAAGCAATCTTTATCCCTGAGTGCTTACAAGCACTTTGATTAACCCACCTGACTCAAACAGCCACTTTCTATGTATCCAACTTTGTTTTCTTAAAAAAATCTCGTCAGTTTTGATCTCCAATATCTGAATTTTTATGTTCAGAATTTTATCTGGTTAACAGCATACCCATCATCATAAATAAGATATAGATTTAACACCAGATTATTCACCATTTGTATGTGTCACCTAGTAAAGAAGAGCATTGTGTTTTCAGTCTTTGTGTCTGTCTACCCTGCATCCAGTTTAATTTTTAGTCAGAGATTTATTAAAGTTTTGGTTTAGGGTAGTATATTATCCCGTTAACTTGACAGTAAGTACACATGCTCATGAGAAGCACATAAATTGGTAAATACCTTCTGTGGTTAATTTATGATTTTGGGTGGAAATATAGTATCGTATAACAAATTATGTCAATTCTATTTTTAGAGGTGAACGAGTCTAGTTTGGCTCCTCAGCATAGTACAGATAGTATTTACTTAAAGGGGGATGTGTACATTCCTGACTTCTCGCTGAAAGCCACTTCCACAATTATCTTCTTAAAGGTTAGACGTGCTCATTATATAGCATCAAGGAAGGTCACTTTGATTGGTAAAACCACGGTCAGAGAAGAGGAAGAAAATGAAGCATACGATCGTGAAATGCAGAAAGCAAGCTGGTTGACTAACTCATCTAATAATAGTGATTTAATTCTTGTTGATAAGAAAAGCTTGGCACAGCATGGTAGAACTTCTAGTCAACCGTCACTTCCGAATAAAGTCAGGAGTGAAAGTACTTTGTCGGGAAGGAGTACGAATTCAGATAAACCAGAGGAATCAAAACCAACACCAACACGTCTAAATGAAAATTATGTGTATCAAAATTCACCGACGAAAGAAAACGGGTTGGTTGATCAAGGAGATGGTGACAAGAAGGAAGAATTAATTTGTGATGCTGAGGAATTGACTCCCATGATATCTTATGAAGATCAGAATGTCAAAGATAATGTACCATTAACTAGTATTTGAAACCATTTTGTAAAATATCAAATAGGTCTGAAACTAAGTCACACAAACATGAAAAAACTGTCTTGATGTTTTATGATTGTAAATATCAGCATTGAAGATAAAATTGAGTTTATCGAGTTTTTTGTAAATAAGAAATAATAATGTAGTCTTTTTCACAAAGGAATTCAAATTTAAACTTTTTTGTTTAAGATTATTAGGAATAAATTGAAAGTTAAAGTTCTACAATATAATTGTATTTGTTAATGTTAAATTTTTATAGTAGTATATGTATTAAGTTTATATATTGAAAATGTTCATATACTTTTAGATCATTCCTTGGTATATTTAAAATTTTCTGTACAAATGCATAAATATGCTAATAATACTAATGTTTAAATAAATAAATGTCCTACTTTAAAATCAAATTATGTTGAATCTTTAGAAGTCATAACAAAGAAGTCCATAACAACATCGACAGAAGTCAGTAATGAATGTTTGTGCTGTCCTATATTTTAAACTATTTAAAAATTATAATTTTGTAAGAATTACTTACATATCACTTGTTTTAAATCTAAAATCACTTTTTCAGTTTGTTTGACTTACTTACAGACCAGTTGTTATAAATCAAAGGTCTCATTTGTTGCTTAGCTTAGGATTTTATAGTTAGGAAATGAAGTATTATTTATTGTTTGACAGTTAATACTAGATAACCATTGTCCTTTATAGTCGCCAAATGTGACAAATTCCCAGTATACTCATTGTTTTAGAGTAAAACTCTTATTTATACTTAGAATCATATTTTGTTTTCACTTTTAAACAAATACATGAAATTTTCACCAAGAGTCATTCTTAAGCAGTTAGAAATATTACATCTTCCTACTATTATGCGAAATTTTCACCAAGAGTCATTCTTTTAAAAGCAGTTAGAAATATTACATCTTCCTACTATTATGTGAACCTTTTTTTTTGTAGTATCTTTAATTATTGTCTTCCATTTTGATTATGATAAAATTGCCATACTAAGATAAAATAAAATAGTGTGATAATTATAAAACATGTTACTGGAGTCTGAAGGACAGTGTTTATATGGTTATACAGTATAATGCAATTTGGAAAATGAGAAAGTTGAAAATATTTTTGGTATATCAGGAGTCTAAACAAATTACTTGAAAAATACTTAGCTTTATATTATGTTTGATTATAAAATTGTGACCATTTTTGAAGCTGAAAAATTTTCTTGTATGAGAATTTTTGAATAATTTTTTAGATTTTGTCATTTTCTCAATTTCTAAATTGTATAGTACATGTGGCTTATTTGTTTCGCTCTATTTTTTTCAAAGCAGTTTTTGATTTGTATATATAGTTGTGAATAATTTCTGTGTTAAATCTGTCTTTGAATTCTGTTCAGAAGACATATGAATTTCATATCTAACTTCTTTTACCTCATTTTAATTTGTTTAATTTAGTTATGGGTTTAAATTTTCTTTTATTGAAATCTGCAGAGCTGGATTAGGTCACAAGCATTCTCAGTTGTATTAAACACTGAATGTCAACACATTTATATAAATTTTAGAATGGTGATGTTAGAGCTTATACATTGTTTATTTTGTTTTAAAGTTGTGCTTTAAAGAGATAGAAATATTGTTACAAAATTTGTTAATACATACATTACATATAGATGTTTTTTTATAGATTTAAATTATTTGTAGTTAATTTTATTGCATAATGCGGTAAAATTGAAAGGTTTGTCTGATTTGAACTTAATTTACAATGAATTGTTTTGCATTAAAGATTATGGAAGTTAAAAGGTGTGTTAAATAATAATTTGTAGAATGTGGAGACTTACTGTGAATTCAGAATTTTTTGCATTCAATTATAATAACGATTGATGTACAATGGACAAACATTTCAGTATGATCATTAGGATTACAAGACTTTGTATACAATAATTCTATCAAAATTGTTTTTATTTTTTTTCGCAAATCATAAAAACTTTACAAAACTTTTTGCATGTAAACAATACCTTAGTCACCCTTTTTAGTTACCTTAATCTGATCTTAGGACCATGCAATATATTTTTTGCATTTGGATGTTGTTTTTTTATGCATCTGTAGTCTATGTCTAATATTAAAAACCAGCGATCCTAATACATTGTTTAACCAAATATGTTACTTTTTGTAAAATTTAATACGAAGCCAAAGGCCAGCTAAAACTTTTGTCATCATTTAGTCCACCTTGACCATTTGTAAATTTTCCATATTTTCAATTTTTCTGAAACTGCTGGACTACTTAAAAAGTAACTTCTAACAATTATTTTAACAAAGTAATGACTCAGACTTGACTAAATTGATTTTAATGCTAATAGAATGTTCTATTCCATTCAAATGTTGTTGTCCATTGGGTTACCAATTTTTATAACGTATTTGGGAATAAATTTTACAGAAAAGCATATTAGAACTATCGCATCATTACATGAAAATCAGGTTTCCAATACAGACTATGTAGAGACCATTGGTACAGTTTAGACTTAACAAGAGTCTGTTTTCAAAACCAACATGATGTGTATTTCAGTAAGGATTTTGCAATGCACATCTGAAACCATAACCAGTAATGTGTACAATTGTAATTTTGAAACTGATCTTAAATTTAACATGTATCTCAAACACAGGTAGCAAAGGGGTTAAATTTTATCCAGTATAAACCATGCAAATATACAGGATATTGTGATTCACAGTTTTATACTTAAAAATTGTTAACAAAATTTTTGTTTTTAAAATGTGTAATATTTTTGTTCAATATACCTTCTTTTGATTGTATGACTCTCAGGTTAGCTTGAAATGATATTGTTTGGAGTTTTGAATAAGACCAGAATTTGTATGACATGGAAACTTACGGAAAAGCTTTTTTTATGTAGATTTATTTTTGATTGCAAAACAAGTAGGATGTGTTGTTTTACATACAAATTCTTTTTCATTTGTAAGCAATATTGATGTAGGAAAGGTTGTCTTTCTTGGTTAGATTTTCCTTAAGTTGTGTTTCATTTTGATGCTAAAAAGATCAAGAGTTTAAGATACAAATGTTCATATTTTTCTTATCTCTATGACACATTCAACATTCCACTTTAACACACTAAAAAATTACTATCTGAAAATGAAAAAAAATATGACAACAACTTGATTTCATAGTTTAAATTATAGTATGGAATAAAGTAAGATTGAAACTCAAAACATCAGAAAAAATGTGAAAAGGTATATCCTACACTGTAAACCAACTTATTTTTGCGAGCGATTTATTTTCGCGACTTTCGCAAGGAGAAAAATAATGCAAATATAAATCGTCGTGAATAAGTAAATCGTTTTTAATCTACATCAAGTAAATAAGAAAATCACGTATTTTAAAAGGCGCGAAATGAACTAGAATTGGTAAAACGCAAAGTAAAGTATCCGCGAAAATAAGTTGGTTTACAGTATGTTATACTTTTTAATGTAAGACAAAATTTATTTTGATTTTCTCTATGGACTTTAACAATCACTGGATATGTAAACGATTAAATTGATTGGAGACTATTATTGCATAGAGCAGCTATTTTGTTAAGAAATACTCTTTTAACCATTTTTTTCAGTAGTATTATGTTCGATGAACTTATTAACATGTTAATCAAAGTTTAAAAATTATTTTTCATTGAAAAGAATAAAATCTGTATATCTTATAATTATTTATAAAATTTCAAGGATAGTTATTTTCATTAATTTTCTTTATTTAAATTTCTGATATATGTATTATATAGAAAAATGATTGAGTTAAGACGACTTTTATACTTTTTTGTTGTTGTTTGTCTTACATGCAAGTAGCATTGCAGTTAGCAAGACATTTATTTTACTTTCCTTGTAGCAACAAAATTAATAATTATGAATAATTTCAATTCCCACTGTCATAAGGGTAATAAAAATGTTTATCAAAATAGTTTTCGAAGAGACCTTGTCAGTCTGTGGCTGTGATATGACCTTGGCATAATTTTCACACTATAGTGGTTGTATTTAAGTGTTAGAGCAAGATCTTTTCCTTATTAATTATACATGATTATACATGATAGATCATACTATTTGGTATGTGGATTGGTTGTCAAACATGTGTGTGTGCCCATCTGATATATGGCCTTGACCTTGCATTCACAAACCAGTAGTCAGATTAAGTTTTCAGTATGAGATCAGTTTCTCAGTATCTTTGCATGATAGATTAATGATATTTGGTATGCTGATAGGTTGGTAGGAATATGTCAATCTGAATTAAGTTACGTTTTATATGGCCTTGACCTTGCATTCACACATCAGTAGTCAGATTGTATTTTTCAGTATGAGATCAGTTTCTCAGTATCTTCGCATGATAGATTAATGATATTTGGTATGTTTATTGGCTGATAGGAATATATCAATCTGAATTCATTTACATTGTATATAACTTTAGTAGCTTATTTGTTTGAATCTTTCTCTTCTCATTGCATTAATAAGATTTTTAGTTGTGAATAATTCCTGTGATGCTTGTCAAGGATTTGCCACTTTTATCTAACACACTGTAACTTGTTTACCTTTTAATATAACATCAACTTTTTATGGCGTTGTTGTATACATTGTATATAGAAACACAAGTAATCATTACATACAATAAGAATTGTTCACATGTACTGTGGATTCATTTATGTTTTGTAGGTACCAATTTTCTTGGTTCTAGAAAAACCTGCATATTAGTGGATATTTGATTTCCTGATTGCTGGGGTCTGCATTCAACCCTACAGAAAATTTGGAATTTTTTAATCTTTAAACTCGTAGTTCGTCTGTATAAACAAAATCCATGAAAATAGGTGTCTAACTAACAATAATGAATCCACAGTATTCTATTTACACAAGGGAAGTACTATCAACTAAAGCCAAACACTGCTGACAGTGAATTTATCGATTGCCTATTAAACAAATTCAATATTTCAGCTGGTCAGACATTTTAGTGTGTCAACTCTTGTTAAAGATTGCAAACTATTATAATCTCATTACACATAGATGTGTTGACACGTTTGATTTTTATGTATCTGTAGATATGTAAGTTCTTAAAGAATATTTTTGTTATAATAAGTAGAAAATGGCAATTTGATTTTATTAATGCTTCATACATATTATGGACTGTGAAACTCAGATCAGGAGATAAGGACTTTATTGACCTAAATTTTGTCGTTAATATAACTGTATGATGTAGAAATTGACTTTTAAGTGGTTTTTACTTTTCAAATTTCCATCAGAATAATAATTATGCAGACATTTTGATCACATTCATTTTAGAAAAATTCTTATATTTCACAAAACCTAATGTATGATAAAGCTGTCCTGGCCAATATGGCTTACTGGTATTACTTGACATCTGTCGTCTGCTGTTATCCATACACTTTTAAATAAAATGTGTTCCTAATTAAATAGGTAAATTATAGGTAAACAATTTGCCAAAATCTTCTTTATTATAGTGTCAAGTTTTAAAATATTTTAATCAACTAACATGGTTGTCATTCTTGAAATGTAGTTTGGACAGAACAACAATATTGATATATTTCTTCAGAAGCCAAATGTTGGTGAAATGGTCCCAATATCCTCAGTTTTCAAAATCATATCAAATAGCTCTCACCTTTCTACAAGATTACCATCTGAAATTATGACTTATGCAAATTAACTTAAGGTGGTACCCAACACCTTGACTTAAATTTATTGCTCGTTTAATTTTCTTAAAATTTGGACTAAGTATTCACTTTGACTCTTTTAAAAGAATATAAAAATTTCAAAAAATTTGAACCAACCATTTTATCATAAAAAATACACTGGTTAATATAGCAATTTGACAAACACTACTTTTGATCATTGAGAAGCTAAATATTCCCTTAACAATACGACGTTAATAAAACGTTTAACTGATTTTACAGAGTTATCTCCCTGTAGTGTTAGGGACCACCTTAAGGAGGAATAATTAATGACAAGTCCTTCAATTAAGGTCCTTATATTTCATGAAGAATTGGAATTGTTGACTTTCAATATATATTTTCAGGTGAATGATATGATCTCTGTAGTGTCTCTTAGTTTAAAGTGAAATTTATTATATAAGAATGATATTTATGCATTGATATTTCTAGAATTCAATCTTCTTACATAGGGCATTTTTGTTGTACATTTCTTCAACACTATGGTACTCTTATGCTTGTGATTTCTTGTTTACACTTCTCTATTTAAATAAACGAACACAGTAGTATTTACTCAGAAAACTTTTTGTTGTTTTATATATTGATATCTACACTCAAATTTAATGGATTGAAAAGCTATCACTAACCCAACGGAGTAGGTTCACAAAGGGTCAGTTTTAGCATATAATTCTGTAATTTTTTTTTATTTAGAACTAAAAGTTAACTTCTGATGACAAAGTTCTGACCCATTAGAACACTGGTGTCATAAATGAACACTCTCTTTGAGAAAATTTTAATTTCAACTAATCTTTTGAATAAACTTTAATAGTTTAAGTTCCAAAGACTTATATTAAAGTCACTGTTATGATTATAAGAATAAAGCAGAAAGCAGTAATCTAACTGCTAGTTCCAATCATGTTAAATTGCCATGATTTGACATTAGAACTGAGTGTAGAATTATTGTAGTTTATATTTATTTCCAATAATCTATTTATATTTGGTAATCAAGTAGTAGGATTTTTAACTGTTGCACTGTTTAATCCTGATAATTATAATATAATTATTGTATATAACAATGAGATGTGGTATGATTGGGGTTGAAACAACAAACCACAAGAGTTAAAATAAAGTGGTAATAAGCAGTTTTAAACCCTGTATATCCTTCAACAATAAGAAAACCTCCATATAAAAGAATGAAAAAGGCTGTGGCATGAAATTTAAAAAAAAGAAAACTAACGGCCTAGTTAATAACAAACCGTGTTATCAAAAACAAATGTGACTGAAATGAAGCAAAGACAACCACTCTACTACAGGCTCTTGAATGGGAACAATATAAAAAAGAAGATGTGGTGTGATTGCCAATGAGACAACTGTCCACAAGAGACCAAAATGACACAGACATTAACAACTATAGGTCACCCTACGGCCTTCAACAATGAGCAAAGCCCATACCGAATAGTCAGCTATAAAAGGCCCCGATAAGACAATGTAAAACAATTCAAACGAGAAAACTAAAGGCCTTACTTATATAAAAAAATAAACGAAAAACAAATATGTAACACATAAACAAACGACAACCACTGAATTACAGGCTTCTGACTTGGGACAGGCACATACATAAATAATGTGGAGGGGTTAAACATATTAGCGGGATCCAAACCCTCCCCTAACAAGCACACTGTAGGTTTGCCTGAACAAAGTCACAGAGGCAAGACAAAACATGAATGGTAGGTCAATGCTATTTGATATTTAGTTGTGATAGCATTAACCCACCTCATATCCATGTTGATTAATTGTCCCTCTCCACTCAAGTCATGGTTTATTGACTTAAAAACTTTTCCAAATTAAAGTTTATGATTTGTTAGATTGAAAGTAATTGAATTAGATCTTCTAATTGTGGATTCAGAAATAGCACAAATATGACTATTGAAGCAGAGAACCAAAAAATGCTTTATTCTATATATTAGTAAAATAAAAATGTTATGTTAATGAACCGTATATGAAGGGGAATAATCCATCTTTTTCTTGAAGTACCTGGTACATCATTTTATGATTGTTATCTCCCCTTGTATGTCCAAAACTTACTTTAAAAAAAGAAAAATTAGATTTGGTATTATTGGTAATAAAACAACTCTCCATCAAAAACCAAATATGGCTTGAATGTAACATGGAGTATCTAGTATAATTTGAAGTGTATTATTTTTCCCCCATTTAATTTCGAACCAACATTGGTGCTATTGCTGAAAATAGACCATAAAAGTAAAATGCAAAAACCGAAAAAAAGTATAATATTTTTAATACAATTATACTCAAGATTGAGAAAATAAGGTTGAAAAATCCATAGATTATCACAATCTACTGCAGATGACTCTTTATGAAGTTATTCATTATAATAACTGCTTTTTATCAGCTTTTTGGCTCAATATTTTGAAAGCTGTCTTAGATTGAAAAATAAAATAAACTTCAAAGATCTGCAACTTTTGTTGAACCTTTGACTTTTATCGCAGAAAGGTGACATATGGATAGTGATCTTGCGGCAGCAATGGTGGGGCCAGGGTGGCAGCTGCTGTGGAGGCATCAGCATTTACTTACTTTTTTAAAGGTGGAAGACCTGGATTCTTCATACTTTGTATATATATGCCTTATGTTATGAAGTTTCTATCAGTCATGTGTCCATTGTCCTTCACCTCATTTCCATGGTTCAGTGACTACTTGAAAAAAAGTTAAGATTTATTTTGTAATATTAATTTTCTGTTATTATGAGTAATAACATCTAGTATGTGCGTATCTTGCAAGGTCCTCATGCCTGTCAGACAGTCTTCATTTGACCTTGACCTCATTCCATGAATCAGTTAACAAGGGTTTTTTGGTCAACTGCATATCGCAGATACTTTAAGTTATAGGTTTCCTATAGTATGTGTAAGGATTGTAAGGTGTACATGTCCAACTGACAGGTGTCATCTGACCTTGACTTCATTTTTTTGGTTCAGTGATGTAAGTTAAGAGTTTGTGTTTTAATATTTTCATTCTAATACTTTATGCAATTAATCAACTTTTTTTGGTGTATGAAAATATTTCATGATGAACATGTAAGTCGGATCTATGTTTTATTTGACCTTGACCTCATTTTCAATCCTGGTATCTGATGAGTTTAATTTCATGGTTCATTTGTGTTTTGGTCTGTTTTACTTAAACTATAAACAATAGGTCAACTGTACTTGTATGGATGGATTGTAAGGTGTATATGTCTGCCTGGTAGGTACCATGTGACCTTGACCTTATTTCCATGGTTCATTGGTCAATGTTAAGTTTTGCTGGTTAAGTTTGGTTCTTAGATACTATAAAGATTAGATCAATGCAAGTATTAATTGTAAGGTGTACATGCCTGTCTCACATTGTTTCTGCAACCATGACCTTATTTTCATGGTTCATTGATCAATTTTTAGTGTTCTTGGTTAAGTTTGTTTTTTTGAAAATATAAACTTTACGTCATCTATATTTGGTGTATTGATGATTTAAAGATGTACAAGTATTTCTCGTTTGCTCTATCTGACCTTGACTTTTTTTAAATGTTAAGTTAACGTTTTACTTGAAGAAAAGCTTTATATTTAAGGCTATCAACATAAAATAATTGGGTAGTAAAGAAGGTGTGACATTTCAATTTGTGCACTCTTGTTTCAGTAAGGTCACAACACAAATTGCATAAAATGCATTCAAAACAGTTCTGTCAATTCCTTCATCCTGTATTTTCCAAACCTCATCCTACCTTTAACCTATGTTTGATTAGTAGTTGACAAATGATAATTAATCAGATTAAAGGGAAAATGTCAAATACCAGAAATAATGCTGTCCTAAAGTTTTATTTTGATCAAATTGACTTTGCATGTTATTGTATTGTTGAAAAAAATTGCAATTAATGAATACTTTTATTGCTAATTTTTTATTCAAACAATTTTCCTAATTTTCCTCAATGACAGGTACGCGTGGTTTTTCAGGATATATAAAATATCTTTCATATCCTGCCAATTTAAAATCGTAAAATCGTAAACTTTTATACTGATGATGTGTTATTGTCGACAAAGTCACAAATAAAATGATTATGGTACAACCAAGTTTGTGTCCTTTGAAACTAGCTACAAGATTGAAGAGTCACTGCAAATTAATATATCATAGTATGTAACAATGTGTACCATAATTATTATTCTCATCAAATATTTCAGGTAAACCAGTCATAAAATATTAAAGTGCATTTTGCTCTTTCACATTATAAACCAGAAAATGTTTGATGTGTGTACAATTGAAAAATGGAAAATACTGGTCTTCTTTGGAATAATATCTTATAACTTGACCATTTACCTTGTCCAAATTTTATAAATCTAAATGGCTTAAGGATAATCCAAGTATATTATTATAGTTTATGTAAAAAGAAATTAAAGGTGAGGTCTTCTATGTGGTGTATGTTGTACTTTAATATATATAATGCAAATTATTGGCTGCCGTCTAAATACATAATGTCTGTTTATAGTCTGTTTGAGAATGAATAGTATATATTAGTCTTTATAATAAGTGAATAACAGATTTCGTGTTCTGCTTTCAGAAAATATCATTTCTAATAACCCTCTAAAAGGTCTAGAGGGTATTTTGTTTAAATATTGTTTTTCTTGGTGTTCTTACATATCATCATGTGCCATTTATCTCTGAAATTAAAAAAAAGTATGTTAACATATGACTATATTAGTGAATCATCATAATTGTCCTTCAGCTATAGTGAAATTCAAAAACGTAATAAAACCTTTCTTCATGTAACTCATTAGTATGCATCCTATTTGTAGAATCATTTGTCTTTTGTTTTAGTCTGGCATTGCTGAATATGTTTTACTTCACCTTAAATCTTAATTTTTCTGTTATATTTGTATGCCAAAAAAACAGTTTTCTCTCCTCTGAAAATGCTCAAATGATCTCTATCAATGATAGGAACATAGTTTTAAATTCATGTTTGATTAAAATTTCATGACCAGCTTTGGATTCTAATGTTAATTTCAAATGATATGTTTTTTAAAATTTATATATGTCAATGAGACAGCAACTCAACAATCAAAATAATCAAGGGTCATCTATAGGACAATGTAGAGTCTTAAAAATAGACAGATGTTTATACAAATTATATCAACAGTTGGATCCCCTTTTTCACGATCAATACTTTGGAAGGTTGCATATGAATGGAACCACCAATTGAAAATTACTGGATCAGTCCCTGGTAGTAGAGTCCTTGTTCCTCTTTCACCCCAAATGCTTCAAGTTATTCAAAAAGACACAGATCAGAGACACAGAAAGTTGCTGTAAAATCTTTCAAAGCTATCTATATACCAATAGATATACAAATATTTTCTCTGTCTAATTATGTTTTTAATGTTCAACTCAAATCCTTTTCTATTCGATCCATCATCCTACTCAGAGCTAGTGCTCAAAAACGTGACATCGTTAAGTTTGTTTCGATGCTTTGACATTGCGGGATTTTTTAGAACACCAGTTTCGCTGAAATATACCGAGAGAAAAAAAAGGTTACCCCCTTATTTAACATCACCAAAACGGAAATTTATGTATCTGCAAATTATCAATTTCGAAATTTAAAACAATAGTAAAATACGGGTTGTATTGCTTTTCTAACAGCTGGTTTGTAAAAAAAGACAGCAATACTTCTTATTATTGCTCTTTCTTTTTTATTATTTTGCTTTCATTTTTTTCTTACCATTTGTGTAAAGTGCTAGGTTCTTACGCTAATAACTGGCATTTTCCGTCTTGACCCTGGGCAATATCTTGTAACATTATATATACGTAAATCAGTGCCAGTTTTCCTTTCCGGCAGTTGTTCATAATTGATTAATTTATTATAAGTAGCATTAATATTAAACTTACAATAAATGTGTCGAAAATCTTTTATAAGCTCATTTATACTGTTCTTTTTTTCATTTCAAGTTCACTGTCAAGGACAGTGTAACTGTTGAATAAAACCCCGAACATTATGATAAAGGAGTAATGTCTATTTTTACATATAGCCCTATAAACTTAGGAATAACATGTTTAAAATCCTTCAAAATTTGTCTACGTTTACTAAATGGCTATTTATATCGTCAAGGCCAAGCAAATGGTCACTTGTACCATTAGGTTTTAAAGTTCAAATGACAGCTGAAAAAAACTTGAGGACCTACCAGTAAAATTTAAACTTAAGACAATAAAAGGAGATGTGATATGACCAGAGATGGGTCCGATTACTTTCAATGTAATTGATTATATTACAATTACTTTGTCATTTGTACGATTAAATTAAATTAATGATTACATCATTTCTGAAAGTGTCTGATTAAATTAATGATTACATTGGCAACGTAATCATGACTACATCTGATTACAATGAATAAAAAAAAAAAACATTTTGCATGATGTGAATGACCGACAATCACAACTCCAAAATGAGATAAACAAAATTAAATAAGTTGCTTATGATATGTTTATCAAATCTATGTCGTTGGGTTGTTGTCTCACTGACGTATATCCCATAGTTTTTTATTTGTAAAAGAAAGTACAGTACATCTCGCAGTTCTATTGGTTTCATTATTTCCATTCGGTCGAAACAGAAACAACAAATTCTACTAAGCACGATGAGAAGCATTTACAGAATAATATCAAATATAGAAGGTTGAAAGGCAAAGTACGTTGCAATGTTTTATTTGAAAGTAAAAGACAGTAGTTGTTGATTTCGATAAAAGATTTCCAATTTAAATTTTACAATACCTCGATATATATAAGAAGATACAGTATGAGTGCCATTGAGACAATTCTCCATCCAAGTCACAATTTGTACAAGAAAACCATTAAAGGCCAATGTACGGACTCAACACGGAGCATTGGCTCACACCGAACAGCAAGATATAGAAGGTAAAAAAAAAGACTAAGATCAAATCCATTCAAACGGGAAAAACAGCAGTCTATTCTATATAAAAGACGAGAAACGAGAAACTCTGGTGAACCACATCAAAGAACGACAACTGGGCTGAACTTTTAAAGACAGGTGCAAACAAATGCAAACGTTTTAATAGGTACCAAACTACACCCTTATCTGGAACCATAGTGTAACATCACAAAATAGGAAGACGCACTATAAAATATCAATCGAAATGGCTTAACCGTCAACCAAAAGACAGATTAACACAAGTGAACATAAACTGAACGAATAAATTGAATCTATGACACAATGTAAATACAAATTGAAAATCAATAAAATAAGGGGTTATATATGTTAGACAATTTTAGAAAAACAACCACGACCTTGAACAAAATGCCGCCAAATAGAAGAATGTACACAGGTAAATGAAAATGATTTCTAATTAGGTATTCAGTATAAATGACAATAAGACAGCAATCCAACAAAATATAGAGAAAAAGGGCTACCACACATCAGCTCTTCTTTTAACAAGGTATTGAACACTGAAGGATATACGTAAGAATCTCTATATGGTGTCTACGACAGTGTTACAAACTCACGAAGTCGTCACCATCTGACTTTACTTTATCTATCAGTATGTTAAAATTACTATTCTTTTTGAATTGTTTCACATTTAGTCATTCTGTATAAGCTTTTCCGTGCGATACTTTTTATTGCTTGCTGTTGAAGACCTAAGGCATATAGCTGTTAAAAACCTCTTCCTTGTGTTTCTATATGTAGAGGTGAAGTTAAAGAAATTCTGCCTTTAATTTTGTTTTTGTTTTATGTTGTTTTTTTTTTAATTTTCTTAGCAAACATATTATTGGAATGGTATGTGAACATCTATTCCTGGGAATAAACGAATGATACAATATCAATATAATTCCTCTTCTGCTATAGCAATGAGAATGAAATAGAACTGGTTAACCAACGTGTTGTAAATGTCGAATTTGTTTACGATTCAAGGAGAATACAGAAGGTATACACAAATATACATGATCTTAATTAATCTTGATGAGGGTCTTTGTCTGGCTAATATAATTAAATCCACCTGTTTGTAGCTCAATAAATACAATGTGTACGTGACCTCTGAGTGGTATGATGTATTTCGTCATTGCAGTTTCATAAGATTAAAACGGGCTATTTTTGTTTCCCATTTGCTACCGTGTTTATGCCTTTAACATTCTGTTATTTCTGTTATGTATGACTCTTCTGATCTCTTGTTATGTTTGAATCTCCTGCTAACTGATTATTATGTCTGACTCTCCTGATGACTTGTTATCATGTGGCATTGTCCAACCCTTTTCTGCTCTCTGGTTAGCATACCTGCATCTCCAGCTCTCTGATTATCATACCTGACTCTCATGATGACTTGGTATCATATATGACTCTTCTGCTCTCTTGTTATCATGCCTGATTCTCTTCTTCTTTCTGGTTATCATGCCAAACTCTCCTATTGACTTGTCATCATGTACGACTCACTTGATGTCTGACTATTTCTCATGCCTGAATCTCCAGCTCTCTGGTTGTCATGTCAGACTTTCTTCTGTTATCTGGTTAGCATGCATGCATCTCAAGCTCTCTGGTTATCATACCTGACTCTCATGATGACTTGTTATCATGTATGACACTCATCGATATCTGGTATCCTGTTTTATATGATGTAGCATCTATGTCACTCGGAGATGTCTGGTATCATGTTATGTATCTCACTGATCGATGTCGGGTATCATGTCATAAATCTCACTGATCGATGTCTGGTATCATGTCATGTATCTCACTGATCGATGTCTGGTATCATGTCATGTATCTCACTGATCGATGTCTGGTATCATGTCATGTATCTCACTGATCGATGTCTGGTATCATGTCATGTATCTCACTGATCGATGTCTGGTATCATGTCATGTATCTCACTGATCGATGTCTGGTATCACGTTATGTATCTCACTGATCGATGTCTGGTATCATGTCATGTATCTCACTGATCGATGTCTGGTATCACGTTATGTATCTCACTGATCGATGTCTGGTATCACGTTATGTATCTCACTGATCGATGTCTGGTATCACGTTATGTATCTCACTGATCGATGTCTGGTATCACGTTATGTATCTCACTGATCGATGTCTGGTATCATGTCATGTATCTCACTGATCGATGTCTGGTATCGGCTGTTACTCACTGATGTATGGCATCATGTCTAACCCTGTTTATTGTTTGAAAGCCTTTGATAAATTGTCAGGATCAATAATATTTGTTGTTACATCATGTAAGAAACTGTCTTTTCACACAGCATTTGCGTTTCATATCGTTTCATAACAACTGATAACATGTCTTTCGTTGTCTGTTAAAATGTCCGATAATGTGTGTTATCTTGTGTCATGTCGAAAAGGCGGTCTGTTATACTGTTTTTATCTGGTATTACGTATGGTATTGTTTGTTGACTGGTATATTTCTGGTCGTTTTTAATGTATTTTAATTGAAACTGCCCCCAACCTTTCCTCACTGATTAAGTTTTCTATGTTGTATTTTGTATACTGTTGTTGTTCTTTTGGTCGTTTGTCCTTTTTGTCAGTTTAAGTAGGATATGTTTACCCATCCAGAGCACTCGAGATCAGCCCTTGTATTTAGTAAAGTTTGTGTTGCTCAGACAATAGTTTTCTATGTTGTATTTTGTATACTGTTGCTGGTCTTTTGGTAGTTTGTCATCTTTTATATTGCATCGCTATATTATTGAAAAGCAGTTTTATATCAAAATCATGATACAAGCACCCGGCCAGAAGAAATTTGTTCAGAAAAATATCAGATGGTGTTGACTATATTCTGTTTATGATCCTTTTGATCATATGGCTTCTTTGGTATTGATACATCCTTATAACTTTTAGAGTTTTCGGTGTATGTAAATTAATTAAAAAAAAACACCCACTAAAGGCACACTAAATTCACAAAGTGTTATTTTCATTTTTAATGGTTAGTTAAAAAACCCATTATGAATTATTAAGATGAGATATATATTCAGTCGATAAATGAATGTACTCTGGGTAAATTGATTCGTAGAGAGAGGTTACTGAACTATGGTTACTGACCTTAGAATAGGTCACAACAGTCATTGGACTAGAAGCAATGAGAAATGTCAGGGTCAGTTGAATAACGGATAACATATTGTATTATATAAATTTTATAGTTTGCAAATAATGACCCATAAGGTCAACTAAAGACCAAGGACCAGCATTTTGTGTTTTAATTGAGAGAGAAAAAATATTCAAGGATTTTTATGCAACAAAAAAAATCCTTGAAATAATGCAATTGAAGTAAAAATAAGAGACACGCTGATCGTGTTGCTATTTTTTTAGTCAGTGGGAGACAGTTTTTTGACGCGCATTAAGCTTACAAAGGACCAAGGACTTTTAATAATTAAAATGTTGTCAAATTAGTTGCTGGTCGCGTACGTGACAATATGGTGGTAAATAAGAAATAAAAAGGAGGATTTTGGTAGCTCCTACTAAATCAACTACATATATGACTTAACTTGACAAGTAATAGTAAGCTGGTAAACTTTAAAAGTTATCTCGAAGTAACTATATAATTCTTAAATAAAAATATTTCTCTAGAAGGTTAAGCTCCCCGTTTTTTAAATATGCAAACGACTTCAAACAACGAAGTTACATGTGAGCGTGCATTATTGACCTGTTTCATTTAAAATACGATAGTGTCTCTGATCAAAAGGGGGTAGCCCTCTACGCCAGAAGTGGCTAGAAGATCTTGTATAAATTAATTTTATTCATCGCACTTAAACATATGTAGACTTAAAATAAAGGCAATGGTCAGTCGGATTTAGGGAGCATGGTGATCGGGGTCCCTTTTTGTGGATTTTTTTTTTTTTTTTTTTTTTTTTTTAGGAAATCACTGAAGTGCGACTGGAGCGGGCCTATCTTATAGGCAGTCAGTGGGCCCTGTTATGAAAATTTATGGATCTGCCACTGAGGGTTTCTTTGCCGGGACTGGCAAAATAGAAAATATGCTATTTACCGGCTCTGATTAAAATATCTTAATTGAAGCAGGCAAACTAGCATATTTATATCGAAAATTTAGAAATAACTACTTTTTTTCTATTTTGCCACTGCCAAAATAAAATCACTATGTCCATATAAGGATAAGTGGTTCTAGCTATGAATGCAATTGGTAATCAGGGGCGGATTGAAGACAGGCCCCGCTTTTCAGGGAAAACATTTGGTTGATTATAAAGGAAATGACTAAAGCATGACTGGAGCGGGTCCTCTCTTAGGCAGTCAGTGTCCACCACTGGAAATTACCGAATTAAGAACCTTCTCAGTCATTAGAAAGTGCAAAATAAGTGCTGACAATATACATGACTTGTGTTAAAAAGTGCAAATTTTAGAAGAAACAAATGTTATTGTTTGCAATTACGACAGTAAACATGATGAAAGCATATATCAAGGGAGTCGTGAATTGAATACAAATGAAGTACTAGTTGCCAAAACACTCATATTTCAAAAACAGCAAGTCCCCAAAAAGGAAAGGCCACCAAACTTCGATATCTTATCAGACTAGAAAGTCCTCAACAAACCTTTAAATAGTTTTTCAAGTCAATACTTTTGTCAAAAAAATATGGTTGCCGTACCCTTTTGGTTTTGCTTTTTCAAAGATAAGCACAGCAAATCATGTCACCTTTTCTCCTGTATGTTTTTTTTTTTGGAAGAAAGAATGTTACAATGAGTAATTTGACTGTCATACAGTGAGAGGTTTAGCTAGATATAAAACCAGTTTCAATCCACCATTGTCTACACAAGAACATATCTGTATCAATTAAGGAATATGACAGATGTTATCTATTCGATTGATGTGTTTGAGCTTTAGATTGTGCCATATGATTAGGGATTTTCCATTTTGAATTTTCCTCGGAGTTCAGTATTTCTGTGACTTTTAATATGTATGAGTACAATATTAGTATTTGAAGCATCCAAGATCTCCAAGAATGTCAAGTTGTGTACTTTTAAATTGATTTACATTGACAATACATGGTCATGATGGTGTTATCTTATGTTCTTGATTTTGTGGTATTTGAATGTTACTTATTTCATACTGATGTTTCATAATTAATTATCATGTATGTGGTCTTAAATGTTGAATTTTGTACACCTTTGTGTAACTGTTTTACTTATTTGTACTTGGTCAGGAAAGTTTTCATTTACTATACTGTGTGTACTGTCAACTTGAAAAATTTATGTTGTTGGTGTTCTTCTCAGATTTTTATTTGCTAGCGTGCTTGTTTGAATTTTGTATTGTATATCTGATGAACTGTATGTTTGTGTTGCTCACTCAGTTTTGTCTGCAGAACAGAACTATAAACGTTCATACAAGTGGTTAGTTTAACTAGCTATAAAACTAGGTTTAACCAATCCATTGGCTTATCAAGGGGGGGGGGGGGCGTGTGGTTGGAACCCCCTCCTTTAACCTGGGTTAGGAACCCCCACTTTTTAAAATGGCTGGATCTGCCCCTGCAATCATTCACCTAAAAAATGCCTGTAATAAGTCAGGAACATGATTTCCATTGATTGATCAAGTCGAGTGTTTGAATTTGTAATGTTTTATTGATTTCCCTCTGGAGTTTTGGTATTTTTGTAAAGACTTTTTGTAAAATGTTGCATAGCCCAAATGTCATAGATAATGAGACAATTAAGAGGAGAAATTTATACAATGAAAAACAAAGGTTGCAAGAACCAATTTAACAAATATATACATATTGTTCAGTGAACACACAAGAGACACTAGTGAGGGACCTTTCTTGTCAACACAAATTAAAATAGCACAATACTATATGACCTTGACCTTGAAAGCAATGATATCTAAATCAATGGAGAATCTGTTTCAATGCAATCCAATATGCAATAATCAGGAGATGTCATCAAGAAACTTGCTTATTTCGGTCTATTTCAATAAATTTGACCTTGACCTTTAAGACAGTAAAATCCAAACCCATGTAAGATTCTAGAGTACATTCTATTAGGCAAAGACCAATCAGATAACCAGATTGTGTTGTTTCTGTCTGTTTAGTACTGGTCAAGACAATAACAAACAAATAAATACATTGTAACAACTTTTAATGTAAAATGCAATAACAGATCTTAATAGATTGTTCACACTTTTCAACAACTTTTATACAGCACACAGCTCCCATTAATATTGCAGTGGTAATTCAAAGTATATAGAAGAAATATATAAGTATATATATATAAGCATAAAATGATTTAAGCTACAAAAATGTATCACATTTTAAAAAATTTCTCTATGAGAAACACATTGTAATTGCAAAATGTAAATGGTTTATTTTACAAATGAATAAATAAGAACCTAATCAGAGGCACACTGAAACATCTCCTAACGACCACAATATGACAATAGGTGCACATGCATGTATTTCACAACTTCTAAAAGAAACCTAATTTTTGGTAGGAAAACGACTTTGCAGCACTAACATGCTAAACACTATAATTTGTATGAAAACCGATTCCCTCTTTCAAAACGTTTGGCGTCTGGCGGTTCATATGTTAAGATAATGCATGAAGCAAACTATGAGGTAGTGAGATTTCAGTAAGGAATAATCAGGGATTATCAAACTATTCATATTATAGCTCTGCATGAGTGAAAGTAACAAGGTTTAGAGATGCTACATGTACACATTAGTTTCACAATATTCAACGTTAGCAATAAATAAATTAAAACACAACTTAGTATATCTAACACACATACAACACATATACACACACTGTGACACAATCATTCAGTTCTACTTTTTTGCAAGTTATGTTTCACAAATAACTTTTGTACAAAAATATACAAAAAAATATATTCCTGCATTATAAACATGCCCTTATCAGAAGGCTTATGACTACATTGTAGACTTGTTCAAATAAGCTTTTCACTGTACATGGTTTAAGAAATCTTGCAAGATGACATGTATGAGTTACATGTACATTATGCATGAGTAAAATGATATGAACACATGTGCACTTTTACCAACATAACAAACAAAACAAGCTCTTGTAAATCAATACAAGTCACTGAAATATATATAGTCTAATATAAAATATTTCAAGAGTTGTCTGCCCTTTATACCCGTTTCTTAATGAATAATAATGAAACTGAAAAAATGAAGGTACAGGAAAATAAATGTACAAGATTTTACTACAATATTTGTATATTGTAATAAATAACTTTCAAATACTGGCACTGAAAATTCTCAAAACTACATGTAATCATATGTTTGATAGATATACGTTTATATACCAGTATATATATCATTTCAAGGATGTATAATATACGTCCTTGATCATGTATATTATTATATCTACATGTAGTTAGATAAAAACATGTAAAAATTTAAATAATACATGTATGTACATGCATATAAACTACATGTAAATTCACATTATACATCTATATCCAAAATATGTGATTTCAAAATGTAAACAGACCCACTTGTATAATGCCCAAGCAATTTCATTGGAGGTACTATGTACATGTATACTGATTGGTGGTTGAGATAAAACGACTTGACCACAGTGACACACATTTGTAGTACAATATTTTGTAAATCTCTTAAGAGAATCTTATTAATTTTTGATTTCAATGAACTTTAATATGCAGTACTGTACAATATACATTTTTGTGTAAATGTTCCACAATGGACTTTACATGTCAATGTACAAAATTCAAATACCTACATTGTACATGTAAATGTACTTATAACTTAAATGGAAATAAAATAACTCAAATTGATTTCTTTAAGTTAGAAAAAATGGTTAATTTACAAACATTTAGTATAATGAATCTTTTTTTTCGCAATGCTTGTCATACATAACTTATATTTTGTTTGTTAACCAACTCAAGGACACTGTTTGGCAGCTAATACATTGTTACAAAGTTGTTTTTTAAACTTCAGTCTGATATAAAGGACACTTAATATCAAGGACAGAAAAATCAATAAGCATGATTCATTCTATGTACACTGTACTTCTAACCTTCCAGTAAATCATATGGAAGCCAAAAAAACAGCTTTATTGATGTAAAAAGTGAAGGTGTATATGGTTTGTTTGGAAGACATCCAAGTGTGGTCACCACTGGTCAACAACATCTACATGTATAAACTAGGCAGTTATAACTTTGGGATTGCCAAATCGATGACAACTAACAGTAAACAGTACACGCACATTGAGATCTTTTAAATAACTTTAAATGACTTTATATTTCACAAAAATCAATTAAAATTCAATTTGCTATATGTACTGTAGCAAAGCAATATGCAAGTGTTAGCAAATTAATTAAGAATACATAATATACATCAGTAAGTCCTGAAGATAATGTAAAGGGGTTTACTGAGGGAAACAATATAATAATTAATAATGCATAATCATAATTAAAGCACAGATAATCTCAACTCTGCTTTTCAATACAAATTTGTCAAAATGAAAGTTGGTAATGAAACATGATGTATTATGCTAAGTTACATAAATTATGGCACTTTAAAACTACAAGTACATGAGAACATAGATTGTTTATGCATGTACATTTGTATGAAATGAGAAAAAAAATCAACTTTACTACTTTGGATTTGTAATATCACAAGCTGAAGAGCATGAAAATGTAAAAAAATATATGTAATTTTAGAAAATGGATTTAAATTAAAACCATGAGCAAATTACGGAATTCAAATACTTAAAATGATTAAAGCTTTATCCATTCATTATCTAAGAAAACAACCAAATATCTTTTGATATGATACATTTGCAGTGCTGTACTTGTACAGTATCTAAATTTTCATTTTCTTCGAAAAAATGTAATTTTTTCTTTACTTTGTCTAATATATATATAATCTCTATACACAAATAGCTTCACCAGTATGGTATTGTTGTATCAACCTTGTTCCATGCAGCGTATTCAGTCCATGAGTCAACGTTCGTTAAAGGTTTATCTTCTATTATTTGTCCATCTGGCACAAAACTGCTTTCAGAGCAAATTGTTATTTTAAAGTTTTCTCCTTTCCTGTTATCCCAGTACTGTTGCGAACTTGCTTCGAAACATACAGCAAATTCAACAACTGAATTTCTATCCAAGTCTGTGGGAACATCAAACTCAAACGAAAATGTGTCAATATTATTTGAAGTTGAAGGCTGACCTTGGAGGAAAATACCTTCAAAGTCTAAATAATTCTCCCAAGAATTAAATGTTACTCGTACAAATACTCTCTTTTCAAATGATATGTTTTTAACTTTTATTGTTCCCAATACTTTGTAATCTCGAATAATTACATTTTCAAGTGACACACAGTTCTGTTCTAAAAGGTCTCTAAATGCCAAGTAATCTGATGCTGGCTGAGGGAAGTTTATGACTAGAGGAGGCTGGTCTGAGACACCAGCTGTAGCACCTTGACGCACTGCCGCTAAAACCTCCTCCTTTATTTTAGGAGGAACATCTGATGGTTCAGTCATTATTTTAACACAAGCAAGTGCCATTCCTCGATGATCTGCAAAAGACACTTTCTTTTTTGACTTGCCTGGAGAAGTTGGTGGTGTGGGGGAGCATGAACCGGTAGAAGTTGATTCTTCTTCCCCAGAACTGTTTATATTTGTAATAATAGGTTTTAATTCTGGACGATTTTTTTTTTGATTACTTGATTCAGATTTCCGTTGCTTCAGAGCACATAAAGAGGATGCAATTGCTTCATCCTTGTATACATATCCATTTAAGCTCAGCCTAGTATTGTCCAAATGCTGAGAAAAGTTTAAGAATTCAAACGATGATGCAGGTGGACTAGAGGCCAATAAATACGATGTGAAATCAACAGGCATTGTTCCGAATTTAGCAAACGGAATCTGTGACTCCGACCTCAACATGGAGACACCTGTAATTAAACAATGTGAATTATGCAAAATCAAATATGTTAAAACTTGAACATGTTGAATAATTTACTGTACATAACAAAATTGTGTATTTCACTGGCTTTGTAATTGAAACTGCAGAAACTATTTTTTTTTCTCTCAAAATGTACATAATGTACTGCTTTCAGTGATAAATCAAACTTCCACATAGTGGGATCACCTGTGCCAGGAGTTGTTTCATGTTTTTGTCTTTGTGTCAATATCTTTTCTCTCTACAAATGTACTTCGTTATTTGGCAACAAGCTAGTGATTGATTTAGTTTATTGTGCTGTCAAATTTGAGATAATTCCTGTTATCCTTTGTACATGTATGTCGTTTGCATTATTTTTTTAAACAGAAATTTACATTGCATTAAATTCACATAATATAATAATCTGAATAGGTCTCTCTTAAATTGTTGATCACCACAGACAAAAATATTTTATAATAAAAGTTCTTTTTTTTGTAATTGATTTTCCACTGTGTACATGTAGTATACTGTAGAAGTACATTTACATGTAGCAGGTTGTATTGAACTGATCACAGTACTGTGACTCAAGCCCACACATATATATCAGCTGTTTAACAGATGTTACAAATGTATATATCTGTAAATTATTATGTTCTTACCTTGTTTGGCCTTGCTTATGAAATCAAACATAAACTCTTATTTATGGTTATTTTTTCTATCCTGCTCTTCTGTCGTATCTAGACGGCATGTATTATATGTATATATATTTTATGCAATGTACCGATCCTTTTTTTATAATCTGATGCTTACACAAATCCTGCAATACAAAATGTTCAATAATGAAATAGACAGTTCAGATGATGTGAAATAAATACATTGAATCGGTGAATGTACATATAATATTCCCAAGTGTTTTGAAATAATATGTTATAACTACCATTGAAGTGCTTCTTTGATTATCAATATCAATTTCATTTTTCTGCAGCTACAATCTGAAACTCTTAGCTGACAAGTTGTGTGATGACGCAAGAGCTCTTTATATCAAGCTCCAAGAAATCTAATCAATACACAGCCATTAAATCTATGCATTCCCTGAAGAACATTATGATATTGCACATAGTAGCATCTTATTTTTTTCTTTCAGTGTCTTATGGATTTACAAATGTAAGCATCGGTGGGCAATTCCTAATCAAAAGATTTTGCATTGTATAAATTAGAAATCCACTTTAACAAAACTGTACATAAAAATCACAATGGACTATATAGTCATGGTAGTACTATAATTTTAGAGGAAACTCTAATCTGAAGAATTCAATTCCATAAAATTTAATGTTTCACATGAGGTCATAGTTAACTGATGCAGTTTTCCATATCATTTATAGATTATGATTTCAATAAACCTTGGTACAAAATGTAGCTACATATACATGGATATTGTAGAATGAATTTACTCCTTTTCTTAAAACTCCTATGTACATTTGTACATGTACTAAGTGCGGTGTCAAAACATGTTTATTTTTAAAGTGTCAGATTTTACCACTTTTTTTTTTACCAATAACAGGATGTAGTACAAATTCAAGTTTGTTAAATATATATATTCCTCTAGAAATTTATGTTGAAAATCTGCATGATACATTTAGATAATATTGTCTTACAAAAATGAACTTATTATTATGTCATCAGTCACCAAACACATTCATCAGCTTATAAAACATGATAACTGTAAACATGCATGGCTCTTTTAAGTAATCATGATTACACTTGAATTTACTTTGTAATTGATTACATGTACATTTATACCATTACTTATAATAAAATGCATGGTTACTGATTACATTGTATGTGACTGCAAAATGTAATCAATTACAGCTGATTACAAATACCCCATGTCTGATGCATGCATTGAATACATGGTTATTTAAAGCCTGTAAAGGGTACAGTTTATACATAAATGTGTAAATTTTGATGATGCAATACCTCTGTTATTTCAGATTAACTGTCCACTCCTTTTTGTTTTGTTTCAATTTTTTTGTGATATCATATCTTTTAGCTATTGATTACATGTAACTTTTCTATTAAAAGGCCACTGATTGGAATTATGAAGATGGGTCCTAAAACAAATCTTATTTAATCTCATATACCTGTCCCAAGTCATTGACATCTATATTTAATTAAGGTTTCTTCATTTTGAGAAGTTGGTAGTTGCAGACCTGGAATAACGATTATTCAAACTAAATCACTCGTATTCCTATCAAATTCAGCATATATTGTAACTTTATACATAGATGTAATACCCATGCTTTATGTAATAATGTTCCAGTGTCCAGAATTGGACCGAAAATCATATCAGGGACTGGGGAATCTTTTAAATTTGCAAAGGCAGATCCAGGGAGGGGGCCTTCCTTTCGTGGGATTTTTTTTTATTAATTTTATAGGGAATCAGTGAAGCAACCCTTTTGAAAAGTTTTGAAACTGTGATTTGGGATGGTAATAGGTTTCCAAAATTTTTTGTGTTTATTCATTCACCAATTTCTGATGGAGTTGGGGAAATAGTTAAATTTGATCTGGAATATATAAGGCAATTTCAACAGGGGAGAGGACAAATGCTACATGTGTATATGAACAAAATCAAATACATTATTTTTTATAATATTGAGGGTCGTCGCGTGAACAGGAACTCACGCTTGTGACCAATACTGTACACACTACACATCCTATTAAAACAATTTAACTTTCTTTGAAACATTTAACATTTCTACAATTTACTTACTGTATCACATGAAAGAGAAAATCCCAACTGCTCATATTCATTCCTGTACCTTCTTACACGTTTTTTCGAACTGACAGTTCATTTTTATTTCAATCGACCTTGACCATGAATTTTCATTCAACAAAGTTCACGTGCCCAGATCTAAGACAGCCAATCAAATAAGCCATACAAAGTAACAGCCAATCAAATTCCTGTAAAATAACCTGATCTGATCATCATAGTGGTGATAGTGTGCATGAGATTTGCTGATCAGCTGTGTATTTTCAGCTATCCACATAATGTCAACAGACACAATGCAGCGAACAGTACAATCCTACAGTATAAAATTTCATCCAGATAACCTACGTTAGAAATAAACTTTATAACGAAATTTGATTCCATTTCTAAGAAGGTGCATGTTAAAAACTTGTGTTAATACAAAGTTGGAAAGTCCCTAACAGTAAAGTGTATATATAGCTGACCCAGTAGTTTGATCAGTGATTTCAGCTGACTTTTAAAATTTGACGACATGAGCGTTTCTCTTATGGGGTTTAGAAAAGCCTTGAGCCATACACATGTATCCTTTTGGCGACATGAAATTATCTCTTGACAAAACTAAACATTTTCAAGAATCAAAAGCATGCAGGTACTTGTGAACAGGACTTTTTTTAAACCTCCCCCTTTTCTTCTTCTTTATTTGGTTTTCTATTATTTTTTTAATTTTCGTGGCAGGTTATTTATAACAAAAAATGTTCCGTTCCCAAGAACCTTAGCAAACCCATTTTCTAAACTATCAGAAACAAAAACAATTAGGCTATCTATTTTAAAAAGAAAAATGCGGAATATTTGATAATAACAAAAGTAAGATCGATCATGGCTGTTATTGGTGCTGTGGCCAGATCAATTTAGAAAAAAAGTTATATAAATCCTTAATTGGCTGTGGTATTGTGTTTTTTTCTTCGACTGGCGATTTAGGCAGCCCCCATGGTATCACTGTCTCCCTCACGATACTAAATTAGTTCAACAACAAAAAATGGAACGGAAAGGACCATGACGCTCGAACGGCCAGACCGGTAAACACCTTCAATTGACAAAAAATTGTCCTCAATTATCAGTATCACTGGACATTTAATTCAGAAAACCGTTAACGGGTTTAAAAAAAAAAATGCCCCACAACTTCAAAACCGATACTGTATATTTAGACGGTTAACTGACGGAGACTATCGCGTATTTTCAGATGAGGACAGCAGCAAAATCGCTGTTACTTAACTTAATGTGATTTGCTGTGCATGTATTTATTTTGTTTCATGGATGTATACCCCATACCCTTCGATTTACTATCATCTATTGGTCCCAGTTATAAGCGATTAGTCCTACTAATATGCATACAAAATTGAGCCGATAATTTTTAAAGATGAAACAAAAACTGAACAGCCTAGCCAATACTTGCAACAACCAAAAATAACTACATATATTAGCAGCTGATATGGCTTACCTTGTACAATTGACCATGCCGATCATAAAGTAGAAAATATATAAATAGAGTCAATGTCCTAATCACAGATTATGAGCAGTTGATATATCTTACCTCGGGCAATGACCACAAAATCGCTAAATAAAGAAGAATTCAAATTGAGTCGATATCATATGCATACCGGCATTCTGAGTTTAATTAAGTCCAGTATAAAGCCGGCTTAGTGGTAAGTGGGGATTTCTTGACTAACCCGGCTATGTCGTATGGATGAAAATAAAATATCCTTCAAATGAGGATGTGTCTCTGTATATCCGCAGCCTGACGCAAAAGGATTTCTAACAAACAGGTTTTTTAAAATACAAATTGTACATCGTGGTATTATTCAGATTCTCGAAAATTTACCAGCTTTTGAAGAATCCGGGCTAAAAGAGAAAGTTCGGAGTTAGAATATGTGTTTAAGCGTCTGAAGTACATTTTGAAAGCTGCACACTCACACTCAAGCGTCAAATGAATAACCGGGACTAGTCCCAGTGGATACACAGCATAGTAATGAAATGCAATGACTATATATATATATATAGTACTTAGCTGCATGGGCTTCACTAAATATAGGTTCCGAAAAATTGACCATGCATAAAATGTGTCCACTCAAGCCAGCGTGAAACATAAGTCATATCAATTGCATGCACTCAGTTCTATATAACGATACAAGGAATAATCCAACTACTATACCTTCACTACCCCTTTATTCATATCGTTATATATGCACATAGTTTTACTATATATGCACATACTTTTTCTCTATACGCACATACTTGATCTCTATATGCACATAGTTTACTTTATATGCACATAGTTTTTCTCTATATGCACATCTGTTATTTATTCGTTTTTAATGCGCGGAGTATACGGTTGCACTTTCAATTAAATCGTTTTTCAATTGTGTTCGTGTCTCTGGTGGTAACAATGTGTTCTTACAAATGAAATGACCCTATAAGCGCGATTGCAACCGTTCCAGTGCTCGGTTAATACCCTGTTACTTATTCACTTATAATACGTTTGTTGAACGTTGCACCTTTTAAAAAAAAAATTCAATTGTGCCCATGTCTCTTGGTGTAACAATGTGTTCTTAGAGATGAAATGACCCCGTTCCAGCGCTCGGTTAATACCCTGTTACCTATTCACTTATAATACGTTTGTTGTACGTAGAACCTTTTAGAAAAGGATTTTCAATTTTGTCCATGTCTCTTGTGGTAACAATGTGTTCTTAGAGATGAAATTACCCTATTAGCACGCATGTACCCGTTCCAGCGCTCGGTAAATAACCTGTTACCTGTTATATAAAATTAAAGTATTTACATGTTTCTGCTTTTGCACATATTTTCCTTGGAGAACCCTGACAAATATGGTTGAAAATCAAATATGATGAATAAAAGATAAAAATTTGCTCTTCTTAATGAACATTTATGATTGTCATAGAAAATTGTAGATTAAAGCAATGTCCCTATTTTTTGGTGGCAGCTTTGTGACAAGTACAGCTTTCTCTTAAATGTTAAATTTACTATTCTAATAAATTCAAACTCTGAATGTTTACACTGCCATTACACATGGAATATTTAAACAAAATCATCCAAAACGTAGTTAAATTTATTGCACGCTAACTTTTGGTTACTTTCTGTGGGGAATATTATATTGCTATACAATAATATATATTATAAAACTAAAGAATTCTTTCTTTTTATGTAATAATTTTTTTCATCTGTAACAATGTTTGCGATGCCGAAATATATACATATTGTAATTAAAAAAAATGTGTTCGATGACCTTTTATTATAGAACGTGACTTGAAGTAAACATCATGACCTTGATTATTATTGACCCGAGTCTATCGTTATTTGTTTATGCTTTATACATTCTTTTGATCATATAATATCGATATTATTCGATAATTAGACACTTGATAAGAATAAAAAAAACCATTCCTATATCGTATTCATATACAAATACAAATTTATGAAATATGTTCTAGGTGTAAATAAGAAATCCAGTAATCTTGCTGTGACTTCTGAACTAGGGAGATACCCAATGTATTTTTATATTATATTAGCAATGTTGAAATATTATCATCGACTTAATAATACTAAGAACATTTTATTATATGATGCATATGTATGTAGTAAAGAACTTCACAATAATAAAGTGAATACATGGTTTTCAAGTATAGACTGTATTTTAAAAAAGCTAGGCATACAAACATGTAATATCTACTCTTTCACAAAATTTATCAAAGCTAAGCTATATAAAAACTATCTCCATTTCTGGAAGGAAAATAGAAATAAAGTTTTACAATCAGATCAAGGTAAACTTACTACCTATTTTTCCTTTAAAACTCTATTTTGTTTTGAAAAATATTTGGATCTTAAAGATTTCGATTAAGACAATCAATCTGTAAAATTAGAATAAGCGCTCATCCATTAAGGATTGAGACTGATAGATACGCCAAACTTTATGTGAATAGGACACTCAGAAAATGTTTATACTGTACTTTAAATAAAGTTGAAGATGAGATACACTTTGTAACTGAATGTCCACTATATATTGATAACAGAAATGATTTTTTTACTGAAATATCTCTAAATTGTAATAATTTTCAATCGTTAGACAATTTTTCAAAGTTTTTATGGCTATTTACACAAGAAAATTTAAATGTGTATAAATGTTTGGGAAAGTATTTATCTAAAAATCTAGAGATAAGGAGAAGTTCAAAAATAATGAATACAAATTAGCCACAAATATACATATTTTGAGTGGTATATGATTTTAAATGGTATATTTTAAAGATCTAAAATGTATTGTCTGGTTCTGTCCTGGCCTTTTATAGCATTTTTTTAATAGTACTAAACAATGTTGTTTTCTTATATTATATGTCTCTAATTTATGTCTAATCATATGTACTTGTATGTAATGTCATGAAAGCTCTTTATAGGGCCCTTTAATTGGAAATAAAAATAAAATATTCTTATTCTTATTCATATACATGTCCAATAATGAAAAAAAAGTAATCAGTTAACAAAATAAAAATATGATGCGGAACAAAACGGGGAAAGACACATGAACACTTTATTATATCCTGGCCAAACTTTTAGATCTAGGTGGAGGGACCATATTCATATTCATGCTAAATTTTACACCTTATTTCCAGTAGATAGATGATTTTTGATTTTGCCGTTTGATCAAGGACTAACTTTCTGTTTTTAATTTTCCTGGAGTTCAGTATTTACCCTTTTCTTGTCCAAATAATTATGATGTCTTTTGAAAAAATGTGTATTTTAGTTTTGTTCTGCGATGCATTTCTGATGGACAATTAAAAAATAGTCCTGCAACTGAGGATACCAGTAACCTAAACTGATGCACAAATGGTATTTTTGTCATTTTGTTTTCGACTTAACAGCTAATAGGTTTGAATATCCGTTTATTGTATCTTTAAGCTCTGATCAGTTTTTTCTAATTTGCAGACCTGATTTTTTTGCTGATTTTCTTGTCTACGTTTCTGTAAAAGAGAAACAGATTTCTTCTTAAAAAAAACCTTTTAAAGATTAAAGCCAAAAAAACACGAAAATGAACAAACACATGCATGTTGTTCAATTGCAATTTCTCCTATAAGTAATTGACTATGTTTCAGCCATGTTGACTTATTTGTAGATGCTATTTTACTAAACCATTTTCTTACTGCTAAGATTCTCAACAAAAATGCAAATTTGGTAAAAGTTCCCATTCAGGGGCAATGTTCTCCCTCAGGGAATCTGCCAAATAATTTCCCCTATGTTGACCTATTGGTAGACCACACTGTGACATTTTCAGATTCTCTCTATTAGTTTCAGCAAAAATTAGCCTAATCTTCTTTCAGGGTCAATAACTCCTGAAAAGGGTCAATTTACTACATTCACAATTTTGACCTTTTACTTGATGTTATTTTGCTGATAATTCCCCCTTTTTAAAGGTGATGAGCTCTGCATAGTTCTTTTTTTGATGCAAAAATCATGATTTAAGGGAAATTACTTCTGTAAGGGGAAAATTGAGTTATATTGACTTATTTATATGTGTATTCGGGTTTAATATTTCTGCAATAAAATAAAAGCAGTGAATACACTGAAATGTCATGTTTGCTTTACTATCCCTTGATTTGTGTTGAAATTCTTGAGATCCATGACAATGAGGTCAAGGTGAGATAAATCCTATCAGATAGACATGTAGACCTTACAATCGTTCCATAAACAAAATATAGTTAAAAAAACATCAACACAAAAACTAAAAATTGACCAATGAACTATGGAAATGAGGTCATACTGACACAAACCCTTTACAATCATTCAATACACCACATATATTTGACCTAGGGGTACTGCTTATAGTATCTGTGAAACCACCAAATCCTTGAAATGAGTTTGAGTTCAGGTGAATAATATTAAAGGGACATAAAGATGTTGCAAAGAATCCATACATAAATATTTTTTTTACCCATAATAAGTGACAAATTTACACAACTAATACACTATCCAACCATGAAATTGAGGCCGAGGACATATGAGTCATTATAATTTAAAACATGAGGTATCTGCTTACATGGTTTGAAGCAAACAGGTCTCCTATCTTTCAAATTATAAAGTTTTAAACAAATAGTTTTCACCACATCTCCTATACTGTGATTTTTGTTGTATGTAAGACAAAATGGGTGAAACTAGTCTTACAAAGGAAATAATTCCAATTAGGGGTCAGTTGACTATAATCAACCATGTTATATAAAAAAAAGAAGATGTGGTATGATTGCCAATGAGACAACTATCCACAAAAGACCAAAATGACACAAACATTAACAACTATAGGTAACTGTACAGCCTTCAACAATGAGCAAAGCCCATACCGCATAGTCAGCTATAACTTATTTGTACATCTTATTTTGCTGACCAGTAGTTATACATTTTTTTTCTACCCTGGGTGTCGACAAAAATGTCAAAATAAGTAAATCATTCAGGGACAATTAATCCTTAAGTCTATTGACAATTTCAACCAAGTTGCAAATTGCTACATCTCACTTTGCATTTTTTTCAGTTTCTCACTATTATAGGTACTAACAAGTCAACATAAAAACATGAATACAGGGATAAAAATTGTATTTGAAGGTCAATAACGCTTGTAAAGGATCAGTGGACTTACAGTAATTTAGATCTTATTTTGCTGATAAATTTTATACTCTTGCAAGGTGATTTTTATCATACGTATTTTCTGCATCAATGAGTAAAAATCATACTACAAGAACAATAACTCCTATAATGGGATGATTTTCAGCAAAGGAGTAGGTCCGGTAAGGACTCATTTTGGCCTCAAATTTCAGTTTCATCTAACGAAAGATTTTGACCACTTTTTAAACACTTAAGTGTCTATTTCACTTGATTCAATTAGTTTTTGTGAAAGTTTTTACCTAATTACACGAATGTAGCCACTTTCGTTTTACACGGAAACCGTCTAAAATTTAACTAAAATGACAGAATTTTGAAGATTTCAGCAATTTAGCATGACTTAATGGTGGTACAACTCGATATATGTGCATTGTATTGTCAAAAACAGCCCATATTTATGTAGCAGAAGCATTTAACTGTCCAATAAATACATTTTAACAATTTTGTAAAACTGTTATATTTTGGGTCCAAAAAGGGGTCTTACCGGACCTACTCCTTTGTAGGTTTTGTTATACTAAAATATATGTCATATGCTGTTTATTTTCTTTTTATATCTTGTATGTACTGATTTGGTATTTTCTGTATTTAGTAATAATTTGTGTTTTGTGTTAATTATAAAATCAGTTTTATTTTATTGTGCTTTGAATGATTTAATGGTGATGTGTTCATATTTTTATAGTATATGTAACTGAAATTGTTAAAATTTTAAGAACAAGAATGTGTCCAAAGTACACGGATGCCCCATCTGACTATCCTTTTCGATGTTCAGTGGACCGTGAAAATGGGGAAAAATCTCTAATTTGACATTAAAATGAGAAAGATCATATCATAGGGAACATGTGTACTAAGTTTCAAGTTGATTGGACTTCAACTTCATCAAAAACTGCCTCAACCAAAAACTTTAACCTGAAGGGGGATGAATGGACGAACGAACAGATGCACAGACCAGAAGACATAATGCCTATAAATGCGGCATCAAAATCGGTTAAAGCAAAGAGTTATTGTACAAAACTGGATGACTGATGGACAGACTGAGTTTTAGTATTATGTAAACATAAAATAGATGGACAATTCTATATTGAATAGTATTTTATTATAACAAACAAAATAATAATATGAATCATATTAACGTCACAGCACCAGATGATACCAGAGATGATATTGGTTTATATCGCATAATATGCTGGTCTCCTTTCTGTAAATCTACTATTTCTTCCCTGAAAATATATATAACAAGATAATCTCTTATATCCATCTGAATTAATAACAGCAATATTGTATTTTTGTAATTATAATACAAATACCACAAACAATTGGAATTTACTGCCTCCAAGGAGTCACTTTCACAAAACAACTTACGACTAAGATTGATCCTAAATATGCTGATTTGGTCATGACTTATGATCACTTTTGGTCTTAAGCTATTTTGTGAAAGCTACTCCAGATCTCCATTTGGACTTTTTTTAAATTCAAAATGTAAAGCGCTTTGTATTTGAACTAAACTGCTAATAGTTACATTATTTCAGAAGTCATCTTTGTCATACAAATGAAAAAGTACACATGTATCTTTTGTATTTATATCCTTGAGAAATGTTTTTATCATTCAAGTAATTACAACAGTTACATAATTCATAATACATCATTTAAACAAGTGGTAAATACATGTAGATCAAAGGTTCATGTGGGTTTCTTATTGTTGCACTTCACTTATTAATGAGCAAATAACTTTTACCAGAGGCAGTTGTTTGTAAGTGTTTCTCTAAAATCATTTAATTCAGCATGGACAAAACTTTAGAGAAATAGCCCTATGAATACTGAATTTTTATTTTAAAAAAAAGATAGTCTTTTTATTTAAATGTATGTATTTGTTAGTCTTGTATTATTTTTACTATTGTTTCTTGTGTACAATTTGGAAGTTAGTATGTCGTTCATTATCACTGAACTAGTATATATTTGTTTAGAGGCCAGCTGGGGGCGCCTCCGGGTGCAGGAGTTTCTCACTACATTGGAGACCTGTTGGTGACCTTCTGCTGTTGTTTTTTCTATGGTCGGGTTGTTGTCTCTTTGACGCATTCCCCATTTCCATTCTCAATTTTATTATTTTAAATTTATGTGAAATTATTTCATGTTAAATTTTTCAGCAATGCAGAAAACTGTACATGGTCCAATCTAATTACCCAGTATCCAATGTTTCTTCTTCTACCAGGACACCATCAGTATCTTCTATAACCTTCATGAAGACATACTTTTCAAGATTTGGCTTTACAGCTGAAAATATATATATATATATCTATGTCAAATCTACATGGCATTTGATCCGTCTATCTACGCAGAGGGTGATTAATTTCAAATAATTTCTGGACCTGTATGTATAACATTCAGTCTGACTTTTAAGTCATTGAAATGCTGCCATGATTTTGTCCTGAAATCAATAATAGTACAAATAGTTGTGCCAAGGAATATGCCTTAACTATTAGACCTATAATCACCCAGGTTAACTTGAGTTTGAAATACAAGTTTTATTCAAAACATTTAATGTCAACCAACTGCTATATTGTAAAAGACCAAAGACTCTTCAGTACAATAATTATACATGTAAAATGAAATTAAGAATTTTTATTGGTGTTCTGAATATCAAATTTTTAGCATAAAATAATTATACTAGAGAGCAAGATCTAAAACGTCTTGCCTGCCTTTGATGGTGTGACCATAATAAAGGCAGCTCATGCACTCTAAAATATCTTTCCTGGACATTAAATAAATATGTCATATCTCCTCTGAGTCTTACATTCCAAATTTTCTGTGAGGTAAACATAATCTAAACTTCAATCATATGCTAAATTTGTGTCTTGTGGTATGGCACAAACACCTTTTACTGCCAAATAAAAATATAATTACGGATAAGAATTAACCTGGAAATAAGCCAAAAACATTTATTTAAATTTTCATTCATGTTTTATTTCAAATAGGGTTGTGGATCAACATCACGTAGTCTATAACACATGAATGATGATTGGTTTTTAAATATATGTGTCTTTCCAATTTGCTAGCAGATTCGAAACAACTCCAATTTTTTTTTTTTATGAATCATTTGATGGCATTGCTTTATAGACAGAGAGGATAAAACCATGTATTAACCATTTAAGCAAAATAACAGTGTTAGAAAAACCTACAGACCTCATGAATTTGAAAAATGATAGCAGATTTTTTACCTTCATAGTTTAATTTAATCTAATTATTTATTCACAATTCATACAAGTTTTTTGCTTAATATATTCTACAAAAAGTTGGTCTCCCTCAGCCAGGCATTTTTAAATACAATCACTTTCATGGATTAACATCCCCATTTTAAAAGTCCAAGGCTGGATCCACCCATGTTAACTGATTAATCTCAAATTCTAAGTTCAAGGTCTTTACTATAGGTCATTAGAAACATAAATTTATCAATGATCAATGAAAATACGGTTAAGGTTAAGGTCAGATGAACCATATCATGAATGAATTTTAAAGGAACACTTATCATGCAAAGATAGTAGAAAGGCACTGATTTCCAACCACTTCCAAAACGTACTAATATATACCCTTGATAAAAATTTCATAAAATTCATACAAGAAATATAGGCTCTGATGAGTTTTAATAAGATGTAATTTATAATTTCACACTGCATAACTTAAACAAAGTTAATCGGCAGTCATTATTTTGTGATAATAAATTTAATAGAGGACACAGATGTATTTTAGACACCATGTTACAAAAAAAGGGGGGGGGGAATTGTATTGGCAGCCTTTAATGCCAATTGAATAACAATAGAAACTATTGCAATCGTGTTTTAAACCCAACACACATTATAGCATTGATGTTTGGAAATATTGATTGCTGTCTTTGTTTTTAAATTATCTCTGTTAATAATACTTATTAATTCCTTCTAAAATCCTTAGAAATAAAGAACAGTATGTGCTACAATCATTACACAAGCAGCTCTTGTAATCATTTGATGACTAACAAGTACTTTGTATAGCTAAAATATCACATCCCAATATATGATCATATATATATATAAGTATGGTCAGTGGTCAGGCGATTAATAAGTGTATCCTGGCCAGAATGAATGTGACCAGGTGAGGTGATTAGGTGACCACTGATGAATAGTATAGACAGAAGGTCAAACTTATGTCTGCTGGCTAGTGGTCAGTAAGTGGATCAGTACACAAAGTACTTTAAGTAAAAGTTATTTAAATATAGAAATCTTTTAATATAAGTGTCTTGTAACAGTACCATATATTATAAAACTACAATTATAGAATTTAAATCTGATTTCACCACTGGAGGAAATTATGTATAAACGACTTAAAGGAACTTTTGATTGCTGTCAATGTCATTAAAACCAGGTGCTGCGCAGGGCGCAGCTTTATACGACACAAGTGGTTGAACCCTGAACAGTTGGGGCAAATTTGGTCACAATATTCAAGCTTAATTCTGTCTGAATTTGGATTGTGAACAAATTTTTGACATAATATAGGTTTTTGTCACAAAATCAATGTGGTCAAAGATCTAACAAATCTATTGCACAATACTGTGTAATTGAAGATTTCTTCTTGAAACTTTTCAAAATTCGAAATTTGAAAAATTTAAACTCAATCCCATGCTTTCCGTTGCAGGATTGAACCTTGTAGTACAATTTCAGAGAGATCCATACACTTAAACACAAGTTATTGTCATGATTGTTTGGAAACTAGAAACATGCTTCTTATTGGCCCTTTTTTGGCCCCTAATTCCAACCTGTTTTGGGCAATTAATCCAAAACTTAATCCCAGTCTCCCCTTTGTTATATGGTACATAGTGGTACAATTTCAGAGAGATCCATGCGTTACACATAAGTTATTGTCTTGAAACTAGAAAAATGCTTGTTTTGACCCCTTTTTTGCCCTTAATTCCTAAACTTAGGCCCTATAACTCCTAAAATGAATCCAAACCTTCTACTTGTGGTTTTAAACATTGCAGTATGATTTCAGTGCAATTATCCTGAAACTAGAAAATGCTTGTTTTGGGTCCCTTATTCCTAATCTGTTGGGACCATCATCCCCAAAATCAATCCCAACCTTCCTTTTATGGAATTGAACCTTCTGAAAAAATTTCATGAAGATTTATTCACTTAAACTAAAGTTATTATCCGGAAATCAATGTGTCTTCGGACGACGACGACATCATACCATTATACGATCCCTAAAAAATTTTGGGGTCGTATAAAAATATGCTTTAATACAATTGAAAATTATTTAGTATGCTTGAATAAATGGAGATGAAGACAATATTTCAGTGAGACAGCAACAACAAACTAACTAAAACAAATTAAAGTCAAGATGGTTTAATCAGGTAAACCAGAAAGTACCCCTCCCAAAAAAAAAAAAAACAACCAAATACCCCAACCCCAAACAAGCCTTAAGAATGAGCATTTATTCAACAGACAAAATATCACCTTTCTTTTTTATGAATATTCAAATTAAGTTTTATGTTTTTTTTCCCTTTTCTTTTTTTAAATAACCTGTCCACAATGGTATTTCATTTTGTATCATACCTGGAAGGAGAGTGAACAAATAGTGCTGCCTGCATGGGTGTGCTTTCAATGTCAAACTTTAATAGTCTAAACATGTTTATTATGCAGACATTAAAACAAATGGAAGCTAATAAATCATTAGATTATACCATGTACTTTTATAATAACTTTACTTCTAGGTCCTTTGTCTATAATTCTTGTAAACGTCATTGACAGAAAAAAAGTCAGACAATCTTACATGTATCCATGCCGTTTTCATTCTTCCTACCTGTGAGAACCTTGACTGATTTTTACCTTTTTATGCAATATAACATGTTCTCCTGTATTTCTATGTATAATGGGTACATCAATACTGTCAAATAGTACAAGGGAGTAAACAAGCATGCATATACCAATGGCATGTAAAATATTCACTGATTAAGATTGAACATTTAAAGGTTACATGCAGGTATTAGATACAGATGTTATTGTCTGGGATTTATCTTTTGAAACAAATGCAGAAGATTGCACTTATAAACTTTAATATCAGGTATTCACGTTCTGTAATGGACCCTTTTCACCTTCCAAATCTACATGTTATATATATATATATATATATATATATTTAAAAAAATCCAAAAACCCAAAGTGACAGCACTTGCTAGATGTTACAATTTTCAACAAATTATGTTTACTACACTGTAGCTCCATATATATACACCATAATTTCTTTTAAAAGCAAAGGAATTGATTTCTGTGTCAGCATCATTATTCAAAGAATAACATGTATACATTTGACAAGACTTTGAATTTTTGTGGATATAGCAAATCTAAGATGTAACATTTATTATTAAGAGAGTATACATATACATGTAACATTAGGCATGTACTCAGTAAATGCAGTGGTGGGTCCAAAAGGGTTTTGGAACCCCCCTATTTTTTTTTTTTTCAATAAATGCATTTAAATAGAAACATAGAGTTGGAACCCACCTTTATCCTGGGTTAGGAACCCCCTTTTAAAAGTGGTTGGATCTGCCCCTGCTCAAATGTAATAAGCCCCTCCCTTCTTATTTACAGCTTTCTGGTTCTTCAAGGTATAGCATAATTCATACTAGAGCGTAAAAAACACATGAAAAAAGTATTGACCTTTTAACTACCTGGTACATTAATAATGCAAAGGTGAAAAAAAAAGACAAAATTAAGTATATGAAAACATCCATTTGGACATGATAAAATGTGAGGTGATGTCCACCTAATCCTATTTAATCTTGATACCATAATTTGTCACAATTGTTAACAGATCTTTTCCCACCATTGGACGTTTACACCTAACTGTTGTAAAACATGTCTTTTTTTATATAAAGGTTATATCGAAGTCAAACCAGGGCATTAGTAAAAATATCATGCACATAAAGCATGAACTTTCAGTAAATCCTATTTAATCATTTATACAACATAAGACCATTTACTTATACTTAACCTTATTACATTTTAAATCACATTACATAAAGATTGACCATAAAATCATGATCAATAAAAGGAGATGTGGAGTTTACATAAAAGAGACATTCAAGGACAAAAATGAAAAAAAAAGAAGTTAAAAAGGGACCATACAGTCTTTACTATATTGTCTATAAATAACTGCATTGTATTACAAAATGTATATGATCACAATTAAACATTTTTTTATGTTCTATGTATTAAAAATGAATAATCCAGAGTCAATTACACTTTACTTCAGAGTTCGACTCGTAATGGGAAGAAGAAGATGACAGAAAAAAGGATAACCAACTCAGTTGGGTCAAGGCAATACAAGAAATGAGAAGGAAGAGGAGAAATTGGAAAATTGGTCCAATTTATCTTATAAAGTAAAAAATGTGAAGAAAAAAAAGTTATATCAATATGATATAACCTATTTCATTACTTATACAGGAAGTTAACAAGCCTTGATCAAACATAAAAAAAACCCAACTTTTTCCTTATTTGTCGTTTATTCACCAAGGTCTTAATCAAGGAAATCTTCTATATCAGCCCATGCATTAGGAAGAAATACATGATATCAAATTTATCTAATGATAAGATTATTAACTTATAAATTTCTGAATACTGAACCAGAAATTTAAACTTCCATTATTATAAATTATGTCTTTTTCTGCATCCTAACATGGACCAACAATTTCCCATGAAGCAATACCATTTATGAATGGGGCATTGATTTAAAATGTCTAACCTTACTTGGTGATAAAAAGCTGTATTAATGCCCTAGACCTAAATTTCAAATAGGGATCAATGATTTAGTAAAATGAGGTTGGATTAAAAAAAAATATATATCAACCTTGAAAATTTGGAACGTTCAACAATGAAAGTAAAAGATAATCTTAAGACACACAAACAAATTGTCAAAAGTAAATATGAGTAGTGTGAACATTATCTTAAAGTGTTTGTTCGGAAAACAAGCTTGACAAATATTTATAACTTTATAATGAAGTACTAATAAGATATAGATGTTTATTAGGAAAGGTTATCTCCGGCCACCAGAGGAGGGCAAGGACACCAGTAGACAATATTTTGTTACTTGGCACATACAAGGTCATTTCACTTAATGTACTATCATGAAGATTTCTATATAAACAATAGGCTCCATGGTGACATACTGTCGCTGTCTGTTTAATGTTTATGTCTTTTTTGGACATTTACCTGTTTATATAATCCATGATTCACTAATTGAATGGCCCTTTTAAAGCTTACTTTACAGTATGAAATGATGTTCATTGTTGAAGGCCATTCAGTGGCCTGTATTTTAGTTGTTAACCTCCTTTTTCTCTGGTCATTTGGTGGATAGTTTAATACAATTTTTTAGGCTTTAATTTAATATACCGGTAAGCTTGTGCCATACACCTAGTGATCAGTCTTTAGATAAATTTTCTGTACATTTTCTGTAAATTTAAGTAAATTGCAGTGATTCTGGAGGAGCTGAAAAGAAGTTTCTGTCACAGCAAAATTTAATTGTAGGTATCAGCAGAAACAAAACAAGTAGCTAAGATATTCTGAAAATGGTGATGCAGGTTTACAATATCTGAAGCTGAAAAAAATTTGACTTTTATTTGTGGGAAAGGGCAGGGGTAGGGGATGGGGTATTAGGGTATTTTATGTTTCAATGAGAAACTCAACAACAGTAAATTTAAAAACAAGAATGTGTTCATAGTACACAGATGCCCCATCCACACTACCATATTCTATGCTCAGTGGACCATGAAAATTGGGGAAAATCTCTAATTTAGCATTAAAATTAGAAAGATCATATCATAAGCCATGGAACATGTGTACTAATCATGCTAAGTTTCAAGTTGATTGTACTTCACCTTCATCAAAAACTACCTTGACCAAAATATTTATCCTGAAGCAGGACAGATGAACGGATGAACGCACAAACTAGGGAACAGACCAGAAAACATAATGCCCATAAATGGGGCATAATAAAGATAATAGTAACTGAATTAGAAACACCAGACCCAACTGTACATAATGGGTTCCTCTATTATAATCTGAAATATTTCCAAACTATTCACACTAAATTATGCCAATGCTGTAGAATTTCCAATTTGTTTCTTTTTTTTTGTAGGTGAGACAAAGGAATAAAACACCTATTTGTATAAGAATGTTATACATATTCTATAATTACAGCTTTATGTGTTCTTAGAGAAAATTATCACTGTGTCTAGTCAGTGTTTGTCTAATGTCAATTTACATTTGGTGAATTCTATGTTGATTGCAGATATCTGATAGTATCTTTGAATTATTCAAAATTTTATTACACTTAGGAGGTGACAGTCACAATCTAGATATTGGCTTATTGTATAAACACCTGCTGAAGAATGCATTTTTTCTTATGTCTTTTGGTAATTAGTGTTGCTGTATCACTTACTATCCCCAACATATGATCTCTTTTCAATAATAGAAAAAAATTTAATGAATCTGTTACCATCACTGTCCGTGTGACCACTAAAGAAACCAGAATTTAAATAAAAGTTCATAGCACTACTTTTTGTTAACCTCAGTGTTTTCATGACGGAAATAGTATATGATTTAATACTTTATAGAGAGATTTGGTGTAATTGAACCTGATTTGTTCCATTAAATGTCCAATATTTTTAATCCATTATCTTACCATATATATTCATCATTCTGTTCAAGGTTACTCAAGACATTAAAGGCATGAGGTATATCTTACTAGGTGAAATAATTGCTATAAAGACAAAGAGGCAAGTTCCAAAGTAATGTCAATACTGGAAATAAACTTTGGATATTCTAATCCATAAGCTTCTGACACAATATCTCATTATATGATTGTAATATAATAAACAAGAATGTGCCCCACTCCCACTCATTTTCAGTGGACCGTGAAATTGGTGTCAGAACTCTAATTTGGCATTAAAATTAGAAAGATCATATCATAAAGAACATATATACTAAGATTCAGGTTGATTGGTCTTCAACTTCATCAAAAACTACCTCAACCAAAAACTTTAATCTGAAGTTTGACAGACGGACGGACACACAGACCAGAAATCATAATGCCCCTCTACTATCGTAGGTGGGGCATAAAAAGATAGGATATTGATTCACAAAACCAAATATCAGTAACTGATAAAACATAAAAGAAAGGAACAGCAAATGAATTCCTGTTCTTCAGAATAAAGTCACAGTGGGAGCAAATATCAGCATATGAATAGATCATTTTTTTGTTGTTGAGAATTTATCATACAACATTATAGGTTCTCATTGTCATGTTAACCTCATAAAAGTGTACATGCTGTAAAGCTACAATTTTAGTCATAAAAAAATCAAAAAATATCAAATTCTTGAAAAAGTAATGATATAGAACACTTTCATACATTCAATGTATTGTTTTAAAAAAATAAAAAAATCTATCAAATACTTAGTTTGTACAAGGATAAAAAAGACAGACAAAATACAAAACCCTAAAAAACACAACTCAGCATTTTCTATACCTTGACCTTGACCAAAAAGTAGTTTAATTATGCATGCCCTTGTAAAACATATATATCTTTAAATCAGTAAAGTGCATATCTAAATGGTTTCATTCATTTTAGTTAGTCACGGTTTAAATCAATGACTATCCTTTACTAATATGACCAATAAATAATTATCAAACAAACAAAATAAAAGTCTTTTGTATGAAACATGAATATTTGGCTTTAAATTCATTTTAAACAGACTCTTGATTTTTTTTAAAAGTGAAGAGTGGATCCCTCATACAGTGGACTAACAGTAACTCTCCTGACTGGAGACAAATAGAAGAAAATGTCAATGACTTAGGTCATAAACTAATAGGTCAAAAAATATATAGTTTATACCAAAAACAGTTTGTGGTCATACAAATACATTATTCAAAACTTTATTTATGTACTTTATCACAACTAAATCATTTAAAAGGTACAATGTATTTTTAAAACATATGGTGGAAATGTAGGTTTTCAACTTTATTTAGATAAATTTTCAGTGAGACAGTAAGGGTTATATTGCTTCTGTAATTAAAGAGCAACACACAAATATACTAACAGGCAAACACCTATTATAGCTCCACTTGAAAAGTGAGGATAAGTATAAATCATTTGTTTGAAACAGAGATGGTTAATACTTAGCCCTCAGACTTAGCCCCACTTTTTAAGTGCAGCTAGAATAAAATTGTGATAAATGGGGAATGTGATGATGCTTGCATATCATTTAAAGTTATAAAGGGACATAACTGAAGAAAGTAAAAGTGACCCTACCCAAATTTTTACTTTATCTGTATTTTGTGATAATAAGCATTGAGTACAAGTTTCTAAGCATTTGGTTGAGGCAAACTAAAATTTATTGTTACAGCAGGAGCCCACTCGCTCAATGACCCCTAAAATTTGGTGTGGGCTATTGAAATTTCTGCTTTTTTGGTATAGAACTATATATATTTGCTACAAAATTTAAGCTGTGAGCAATCACTACAAAATCTTAACTTCAATCCAAATAAGTTAAGAGAACAGAAACCAAAAAATCAGCAATTTTTTGTTTGTAAAGGTGCATAACTCTAGAACCATAAGTGACGCCACCAAAATTCAAACTTGATCTGTGTTTTGGTAATAAGCATTGTGTATAAGTTTTTTTTACATTTGGTTGAGGCAAACTGAAGTTGGAGAATGTAAACCAACTTTGGGATGTACAGACGTACAGCAGACAATGGTGAAACTTGATGCCCTATAACACACATATCTTTATCATAAAAATCAATGGTTTATCATTAGAACTTATGGTGCCACCTTTGAGAAATAATATTTTTTGTATGTCCATAAAGTGATATCAAAGTCTAACTAGACTTGGAACTATAGTCAACCTATGTTCCAATTTACCTGATAAACACCTATATATATCTCAGTCACGTGAGAAAACAAAGCGAACACCAATTGGAAATGTGACTTCTGGGATAAACTGTGTTCACAGTCGTCTTTTAGTCACATGATCATCCTGTTATGCAGTAAATGACATAATCATACATATATTATCTAACCACAAATATTTGTTCATTCATTACTTGTGTGTTCTTATTCAAACTTCAGAAGTCAAGTTTTCTTAAATTTCAAATAACAATCAGAAACGAAAGTGAAAGTACATGTTAATTTTATACTGCTTTATGATACAGTCCTGTTAACTTAGTGTTAACAAATTCCTACAATGGCATGTACTAGGGGATATCATATTCAAAGCTCTGGATGTGTTATGTATCAAGGAAACGTATATTCACATAGTTCAATTATGGTAAATCAGATGATATTTTGACATTTTAACTGTAATAGCCTCAAAAGGATAACCACCAACCATTTTTTGTATTAATTACAGACATCAAGATGAACATGATAGGTGTTATACTAAGCACACCCTTAATGTAATTCAAACTATTGGAAAACAAGAAGTAGAAGTCTTAAAAACCGTGAAAGCCCTCAGATTACAACTCATCACTGTGAAGTTGCTGACTAGATATGAATTCATTCTGTGTAGTGGTCCTGAGAAAAGTAATGATGAAAATATTTGTTAACATATTAAAAAATTCAAAGTATTGGAAGTAGGAAGTACAAGCTTGGCAGATCATCAAAAGTGCACATGTCTTACAGCTCATCATTGTCAAGCTACTGACCACATTATGAAACCTTTCTAGTATGTATTTCCTGAGAAAAAAGTAATCAGAATAGTTGACAAACAAGTGACTACACTATAGCCTTTTATGCCAGGCCCCTTCTACAAGACTAGAGATGAAGTATTGTTTGTCAGTAAACATACAATAGGCTGCCTGTTGCAGATGTGGAGGGAAATGTCTATTTCTTGGGATAAAGGAGGAGAAACATTTGTTCCGTTATAATATCTTAATCATAGCGATGGACCAATTGTTTAAATTCAGGATTGATAGTCAAAATCCATTGTAAAAGCAATAAAAACATAAAAGGACAAATTTGAAAAGCCCTTTTTGTCAACAGCAGTTTAAGTAACATGTGTCCAAAGCTTCCTAATATTTTTTTTGATATATTTAATATTTTGTTGAATATGTTAATATTCTGGATATGTCAAAGACATTTGGAAATCACAAGAGCAATAATTAATTTCCAAGGCTGCTTATTATATTTTCAGGGGATGATATGAATATTGAAGGACTGTGTTTCCAAGGTGGATCATCTACAGCAGTCAGTTCTAGTAATGCTAATAGAACTTCTATAATTTTGATTTAGAACCAGAGGCAATCTCCTTATTTAGTAAATGTCAGCCAGGGTTAGTGAGCAATTCTGTTTTGTTAGAAGTCGGTTTAGACAGTTGTCACTGTACATCATTTCCCTTATACATTTATTAACCAAAGTTATTTGAGTGGCATTATAGAGATGAGAGAACCCACATATTTAATTAACAAACAAAAAATATGAGTAAATAATCATTTTATTGTCTCCAGTAATCTCAAATTCAATAAGAAATATGTCAAGCCAAAACATTTTGTGAATTGATTGATTATCTAGAAAAGAAATCTCTACCAGTTATGTATTTTTGTCATCACAATTAAAGAGGGTTGGTGGTTCTATCCAGACACTTTGGCTTTCCCAAAAAATGAATGAAAAATCACTACCATGATATAATATTGCGGAGTTTAAACACCAATAACTAACCAATCATCACAACAGATCTCATACCACAGAGATCTGCACTATAAACTTAATCATTTCTTTTTAAATGGTTTAATTGTCAAATAAGTTGATAAATGATTAAACTTTTGTTTTGAAATCAGAAAGCATTTGTTTATAAGGTAGATTACAATGGTTTAATATGTTATTCCCAACAGTTTCAACCCAAAATTAAGACAAATAGTTCCTGAATTCATGAAGTCACGTAAACAACTTTCTGGGTTTGTTGTTTTACATCTGATCGCCTGTACAAATATTTTATTATTACAAACATATTGTGTTGGGAGTCTCTGTATGTTTTTATAAATAAGATAAATTTCTGCTTGCTAAATAAAGATTCAAGGTCAATTTTGAATCTCCTGTTTTTATACAAATAAGATTATTTCTACTTGCTAAATATAGATTCAAGGTCAATGTTGAATCATGTTACGTAGATACTGCACTTTAACTAAAAAAATGGGTCGACACAAATATATTCATGAAGTGAGCATGAGCTATAACAGAATATCAATAAAAGAAGAAAAGTGTTTGCAAATGATTTTTATATTGGTTTGTACTGTAAACAAGACTATTGATTTGTTCAACACAGTTACATTTTTTTTTTTAAATGGAAGCTTAATCTACATCTACCCAAGATACATTTCAAAATACACTACATTGTATTAGACAACAATTAAAGATCTTCTATTAGATAATTATATATACCATTAACCTTCAACCTCTGTCAGTAATTGGGGTTTTTAAGTGTATAAAAAATAAGTTATAGCACGTCTATAATCATTTTATCATCATTAATAAGTATTTATGTCCTACAATTTGTTGAAGTTCAAGATGGTCACTTATGGTCACTTACAGTAGATATTCTACAAAGGGTGTCCTTCAGAGGGATAAACATGAAGATATAACAGAATATATGAGTGAAGCAAAGCTTGAGAATAAAAGTTGATGTTAAAAACATCTATAAATAATATGAAGGTGTCTTTATCAGCATGTGCATTACACAACAAGAAATTATCATAAAACAGTTAACTGACATTTTCTCAATTGCGGAATGGAAATTAGAGTACACAGCAATTACATAGAATCATTCAATAATAGAAGAAAGTCGATAAGAATGTCAAGGTCAAGGTGATCAGTTTGTACGCAATGAAAATTCAACCTCAAACACTATATCAACATGATCTTCTTTGTATGCAGGTCTATAATATATCCTTGAAATAGTCGGTCAGAGGTAAAAATTGTAAAAAACTGTCTGACAGATAGAATCTTTTAAAATAAACATGTATGCATTAACAATGCACATTAAAACAGGTGTCAGACCATATCAAATTTCAATATGTGTGTTTATATTTGAAAATAATAAAAAAATAGTTCAAGGGTAAAGATAAAACTAAGTAAGCCTTGAAGGGGAAAACAAACACAGTACAGGATTTGATTCAATGTTAAAGTCTGCCATTAAATCAAAGTGATATTTTGAAATATCCACATAGATGTGGGATAGGATATTATTCACAGTATAAAATATTTCATTGATAGATTTATATTAAAAGTTATCAGTAAATGATACATCAGCAGGGGCCTGGTTCGTAAAATGACCTTTACATTAACAATACACTATGATTAATAAACAGTTGTTTAAAAGTTCTTATCTTGTAAACAGTAAAGGAGTTATATAACATTGTATACTTTCCCATTAATGACTGACAGTTACACCAAATGCTGGAAACATTAAGAAAACTAAAATTCTGTCATCTTGTACATCTTCAGTATATATATTTAATGTTCAAGAAAATCAAAAGGTTCCAATTTTGTTAGGGAAGTTTGACAGTCAAAGCACATACCATATAGGTGGACAGACATACTGACAGGGATAAATTCATAAACTCCACCCATGCCTTAATGTCACAGTTTCAAAAATACCCATAAAGTTTTACAGTATTTTACAGTGAGACAATCCATGTTTATAATACCTGTCTGTTTAGTATTTAGAGATTTCCACAATTTTAAAGTGAGACCATCTATGTTTATTATATCTGTCTGTTTAGGATCTAACAGTATTTTAGAGTGAAACCATCTATGTTTATTATACCTGTCTGTTTAGGATCTAACAGTATTTTAGAGTGAGACCATCTATGTTTATTATACATGTCTGTTTAGGATCTAACAGTATTTTAGAGTGAGACCAACTATGTGTATTATACATGTCTGTTTAGTATCTAACAGTATTTTACAGTGAGACCATCTATGTTTATTATACCTGTCTGTTTAGGATCTAACAGTATTTTAGAGTGAGACCATCTATGTTTATTATACATGTCTGTTTAGGATCTAACAGTATTTTAGAGTGAGACCAACTATGTGTATTATACATGTCTGTTTAGGATCTAACAGTATTTTACAGTGAGACCATCTATGTTTATTTTACCTGTCTGTTTAGGATCTAATGTCTGTAGGTTTGGAGGCATGTGTCTTAGTGCTACATTCCTTAAATGTTCTTCTAAGGTTTCTGCATATCTATAAATAGAAATAACGAATACACTATGAAATTATAATTGAGTAATATTAAATAATAGAACTTTTCAGTGTTTTAACAACAAAAGAACTATATCATTTGATAACAACATAGATCAAGTATGACTGCTTATAATATCAAAATTGTCTGCCCTGATTGTAATACTGTAGTGGTCTTTTGTGGCAGTATATCATATTTGTTTTTACGTTTTATATTGTTTTGTACATAAATTAGGCCTTTAATTAGTTTTCTTGTTTGAGTTGTTTTGCATTTGTCATTTTGGGCCTTTGAATACACGTAGCTTACTATGCTGTATGGGTTTTGCTCATTGTTGAAGGGTGTCAAGTGCCCAGTTTATGATAACTTCTACATCATTTGCTCTCTGGTCACTGGTGTAGAGTTGTCTTATTGGCACTCATACCCATATCTTTTATTTTTCATATTTCTATCAAAGACCAAAAGTAAAAGAAGTTAAATCTCTTTCTAGTTTGTACTGGAAAGTACCGGTACCAAACAGCCTGAAAAAATGGACAAATACTTGGTCTGTCTGGCAACTTGAAAAGTAAATGTTAGATATATAGGACAAAATCAATCAATGGCATGACATTTAAAAATAGGTAACATATAGTATAAGCAAAACATTATGTATCAGTAACAACTGCCATACTATATATAGCTATAATTCCTGGACCAAGACAACAGAAAAGTAAAAATTAAACATGAAAAGATGAGGCTACAATAATAAATAGTCGCTTCCAGTAATTTAAATACAAATCATGTTATTCAATTAACCAGATTTCAAAATCTAAATCAACCAAAAAATTGAACTTAAAAATAACTTAAAAAGAGAAAATTTATTCATGATACATTTGTACAACCCATTTTATCATATTTATTGTGGACTTTGTCATGCATATATCAAGTTCTGTGATACTTTAGTTACACTCTATGACTTTCAATAGATTTTTTGTTCAGTACATGCAATAAAAAAACATTTTTTTTTAAGATATTGTTTAGATAATCAGTTTCTTTTCCTTTCTGATCCAGATATATAGTTTCAATTGCGCAATAGAAAACTTATTAATTGAAACAGAAAATAAAGTCTGATCTGTTACTTGAACCAAATATCCTTTATTATCTGCTTTAAAAAAGCGCAAAAAATAAATATCCTGATCTAATTCTTGAACCCAAAATCCAGCTTAATCTGCAAATTATCTTGAAATCACAAGTTGTGAGTAACATCCAGATAAAGTAGATCAAAATAGATGTGTGCATAACAGATGAAAGTTCAATGTCAAATTATTTTAAATCTATTTTAAGATGAAACTTCGTTCATTTTATTATACAGAAACCTACATTGAGTTTCCTTTCATGGATCAACAAACATTAAAATCACAATACAAAATGATTTGTTATTGGTAAATTCAAAAATTATTGTGAGGTTTTTATTCATGGGAAAAATTGGACTGGATTTGTAAGAACTTGCATAATTCTGATATTTCTTACATATATCTGTATGCAGATTTTGCTGAATTGGAAACTTAGTCTTTGAATTTTGGTTTGTCGAAATAACTAAAATAAGAACTGTACTAACAATAATATCTGAATTTACAGAATTTAAGAGTCATGCTGGTAATTTTATTTTAAAAAGTTGACCATGAGGAACACATAACATTGTTTTCTGTCTATCTGAACTTTACATGCAATATGTTTTGCAGGTAAACAGTAGCAGATCCAGGGGGGGTTCTGGGGGTAGGAACCCCATTTCTTTTGGACAATTTATGCATTTGAATGGGGTCATGTAGTTGAAACCGCCCCTGAACAATGACACAATCCATTGTTTTGCAATGGAAACAGAACTGCCACCAAAAATCTGCTGTATAGAAGTAAAAAATAAACTGTTTTTAATTGTTCTTGGGAAGAAGGATCCAAACAGCATATGACTGTAATAGGGTGTGCCAAAGCAAATTTTATCATTTGCTTACTCAAAACATTATAAATTATTACATTTTCATGAATGAACAGGATTTCAATTTCATGCTTAATGTCCTGGTACATTTAAGATATTAAGTCATAAATCATTAAATTTAATCAAAATCTAAGTTTTGTATATCTTTGATGTAATAACCTTTTGCTCTGTAAATATATATCCTTTTTTTTTTTAAAGTACTACAAAGTATATACCCGAGATAAAAATTCATGAATGGACTTTTTGACACTCTTATTTTGCAGATATATGTACTAACATTACCTATTGCCAACATTAAACATGCAAAGTAAGCATAAAATATATGCAACTTGATAAAATAAATCAATACAGCTGCTCATTAGACAAGTCAAGGTTAAACTGAACAGGTAACTGAGTACACCTTTAATACTTATTCAATTCAATTTAGTGTTACCTCAAAATGTGATCCCAAAAAGGATATTGTTATAACCTGTTAATAAATGAAAGTTCATTTTGACATTGTAGACTGATAAATCTGTGTATTAATATCAAGCCAGGGGACATAACTCTATCTTCCATTGCATGCTGACTCGTTGAAGTCAGAGCTCTAAAATGAGAATCACAACCTTTAGCAATAATTATAGATTATCATTGAGATGACCATTGATAATCGTTTATCGCTATTTTTTACCTGTGATGACGTGGTCAATTTCATGTCAATTTCATTTACAATTCCATGTGCCCCTTTTGTTTCAGGCGATAATTTTTCATATCACTCGACTCCCCTGAGAAAGGAAATTATCAGTCAGCAAGATCATAGGAAAATGGTGATGAAACTAGCAATCCCAGATAACAAAGACCAAAGATGAATATACCTATCACATGCTGCGTTCAAACTTATTGTAGACTAAGTTTTGACAAAATGTGAGGAAGATGAAAAACAACAAACTGGGCAACAATAAGAAGCTTTTTTGATAATCAGTGTAATATGTGAAGGTTTCCTACCCAAGGGTATCACCAGCCTAGTGGTCACGACTTCTGTGTTGACATGAATTATCACTGATATGGTTATAGTCCCAATTCTCTACCGGGTGGAGAGTTGGGGCTGGCTACGACATGAACTGGAGATAATAAAAAGCACATGCTTCTGCATAATTCTCTGGTTTTTATAAAGAGTTTTATCAAAAAGATAAAAAAAAAAAATCATATATAATTGGGGGGGGGGGGGGGGGGGGGGATGTAAGAGTTAATTTTACCATTATTTATATTATACAGTTTCAAAAACTTACTTAATTTACAATATGATGTGACTATGATTTAGCAATGATTAAATAATGTGAATTATGTAGCATTACCACTAACAATAAACTGCATATATGTGATGCAAGGGAACTAACTCTACTTAAGTTATTGCATTCGAGTTAAAATTTAACTTTAGAAACCATTGTATTTTATTGTGAAGTCTCATCATGCTGATCATAAAAGTGACATGCAATCCATAATGTTCAAGTACTTAGCAAGATCTAGAATTGGTAGAAAAAATTGGAAACAATTAAGAATGAATGATCACTTCACTCAAAATTAGAGAAAGGGACTAAAAAGTGACTGTTCAATTTCCTACAAAAGTCTGTTAGTTTTTCAGACAGAGCTTACTCATAAATGCTTTAAATATCTTTCTTAGTAGAATATTATGACAAAATATAATATACCAATTTTAATGTCTTAAAGATTGTATTCAAAATTTTGTAGAGAGTTTCTTAAGAAGTTGTTCCAAATTACAGCTATGTACAAAACAGTTGATAATTTATAAACCACAGTTGTGTATTTCCAAAACATGTCTAACCAATATAGGTTGCGCATGGGTCTGGTACCAGCTCAGATAAACATATTCTTGAGGTGACATAACGCATTACTGCAAAATAGTACATTTCTATACAACTTGAAAGTAGTTTGAAAAAATTAAGCTACATAATATACAGTACATTGTATATGATAAAAGAATCATGTAAAAACTATAATAAAAAATAAAAATGCTAATATTTTTGCTATAAATCAGATACAACTAAAATGAATGGGGGCTAAATGTCTCAGTTGATCACACCTTCCACAAGTGAGTGGATTACTGTTTTATTTGCCAAATTGTTTTTTTTTCATACATTTAATCTAACTTTTATTATCTATTATTTTTTTCGGCAGATTAACTTCAGAACATGTTTTGTTTATTGTACCTAAGTTTATTAATAATAGTAATAAATTTATGAGACCTCTATTTATAAATGACTAATAGTCTTGACTGTTGTGTTTCCTGTCTTTCAGAAAAAAATGAATTACTTCCCCTTTAAAATACAGAATTTACAATAAATATAACCATTTTCATATCTTGTTTCTACAAACAATTTTAATCAATATTAACCTTTAACACTCTATTTGAAGTTAAAGTAAATTATCAAAATTTCAAAAACAAATCAGACTGCATCAAATTATGAAAACCTCTGATTTTCATTTGACCAAATATGAAAGACTGGTTTTCAACCCTTATACACTATATTTTCCCACTGAGAGGTTGATCAAAAACAACTATCCTTCACTCTGCCACTGTTGATGTATCTGTGACATTCAATAGCCCAGTGAGAGGATTAGATTAAAACCTGAGACAAAGAAGCGGGTATTCTTCTTCAGTAGAAATACCTGTGCCGACATCTCAGGGACATAAACCAAACAAAATTAAAAAAAAAGTGCTTAAATCACTAAACATACCAGGGTATTCATTTATTTTTGTAAACAATATAAAAAAGATGTGGTATGATTGCCAAAGAGACAACTATCCACAAAAGACCAAAACGACACAAACATAAACAATTATAGGTCACTGTACGGCCTTCAACAATGAGCAAAGCCCATACCGCATAGTCAGCTATAAAAGGCCGCAATAAGACAATGTAAAACAATTCAAACAAGAAAACTAACGGCCTTATTTATGTAAAAAAAATGAACAAAAAACAAATGTGTAACACATAAACAAACAACAACCACTGAATTACAGGCTCCTGACTTGGGACAGGCACATACATAATTAATGTGGCGGGGTTAAACATTTTAGCGGGATCCCAACCCTCCCCTAACCTGGGACAGTGGTACAACAGAAGAAACTGACTATAAAAATCAGTTGAAAAAGGCTTAACTCATCAGATAGACAAAAAATAAAAGTGGACGTGGCCGGGTACTTATACATCCCGATGCACAAAAAGACACAATGAACAGATCTGAGAGTACTCACAGTTATCTGACAGCTAGTTCAAAGCCACTAACAACTAATAAAAAATTCATGCCTCTAAGACTAAGTACATTATGCTAGAATATGTAATCTTCATCATGATGGCTCTGGTGTAACACAAGTTAATATCCAATAATTTTGGAAAGGAAAACTTTAAAAAGTTTTTATTGTCACCAATACCAAAGGGAGCTTTCTTTCACATATCCCAAGTCATGGTAAAAAGTGATGATAAGTGAAAAGTTGCATTAATCGGACATTTGAAATACCTATCTCATGAATGAAACTTTATTAAAATCAAAATTGTCAAAATCAAATATCAGCTTTATTTAACCATCCAAGCAACAATGCTCAGCTTTCAAGTATAAGGATTCAAGGATACAAGATTTAATGCAGGGCATGATAAAAATTGTACCACTTGAAGTCCAACAAATCTGGAATGATATATCCCATTAGACAGGTATACTTTACTAATTCTAAAAATAGTGTAAAGTTTGAATAAAATTTCAGAACAAGTGTTGGACATGTGAAGAAGATATATAAAGTCCCACAATAGACAACTTTAGAGTTGATGCATTTCCCTCAAAAACTCTGGTTTTAGTGAACTTCATTTATGCTTTTAGGGGCATCGTCACTTCCATTCCAATGTTGAGCAAGTGGTTGGAAAACTATAATTCTATATTGTACGAATTAGTCGGCAAATTGAATTCTCAAAATTGACAATAGGCACTTCTGTTGTTAGGGAATTGTCATTAAGTACATTCAGAACAACCATTATTTCTAGTTTATCCTGCACAATGATGATCACTAAGACGCTTGATGAATGTTAATAGTGCAGAGATACAGGTAATCCCCTTTATCTGGTAAATGACGTCATAAAGGCACGTATAATTGATGAGTTTTTTCCAGTGACAGATGAACTCCAAAGTGGTCTATTGAAACAATTGAAACTCTGGATAGACCAAAAATACAGAATTCATGACACACAATCAACACATGCAGTAGACAAATTCAAAACTATTATTTAAGAAGCAATTCCAGAGTTATTTCAACAAATTTACAAACAATAACTGGCAAAAAATATTGAATAAGTACTGGCAAAAATTATCTGACGATCTCATTGAAAAATACAGAATCCAAAACATGTACAAACATTTAGACACCAAAGGTTACAACACAATCTGCTATCATTCTGTTGGAAAATAATGTATTAATAGGACAATCATTTGGAAAGACTGCATCAAATTTGCATTAAAAAATACATGCCAAAAGAGAGAGTGAAGATTTTCAGGTTTAAGACAACTTCAACAAAAACTGATACTTCATGACTGATTAAATTAGAGAGATAACAAAAGAGTTATCAATTAGTTTTCAAATAAGGATTTCAATTTTTTATTAGAAAAAGGAAAAATGACTTTAATATTGACTGTAATAAATGAATTTGAATCAATGAGAATAGTACACAATAATGAATTACTAATGGTTTCATATCTGATAGTCATATAAAATATTTCAAAATGAGTTTAAATTATTGTGTAAACAACTCAATTTCAGAGGAGAAGATTTTTGTAAAAGTTAATGATGACTGATGCCAAGTAATGAGTAAAGCTAACTTGGATCTTATATAGTTAGTGCCAGGTGAGCTAAATATAGCATTTTACCCTCACACTCTATTTATAGCAATACTGGTCATGTTGGTGGACAAACAGTGTCATCAGACATATATCTAAACTAGATATCCAAATGGCCAAGCTAGGTTAAATTCATTCTGATAGTCAAAAAGAAAACTGTTTTGTGAAAGATTTCTGACAAAGACAGTTAATTGATGACGGGTGCCGACTGCCAAGTGATGAAAAAAGCTCATTTGGATATTTAGGCTAGGTAATCTTTAAAAGGCTCACACAAAATGAACAAATTATGGTAGCTTCAACATTCAAAAGCTTTGTCCACGTTTATAAAACAATCAAACTTAATATTTGTATGAATAAGATATTAATGCTGATTTCTATAGAATACTATTTAGAGAATTTGGTGAGGCTTCTTGATAACAGTCCATACATACTAGACAACAAATAATAATTCCAATTATCAAATATGTTACATTAAAATTAGATCAATCTCAAACTAGTGAAACTCATAATAGGAAAAGACAGTTGAAAAACATTAAATAAAATTGAGAATGGAAATGGGGAATGTGTCAAAGAGACAACAACCCGACCAAATAAAAAACAACAGCAGAAGGTCACCAACAGGTCTTCAATGTAGCCAGAAATTCCCACACCCGGAGGCGTCCTTCAGCTGGCCCCTAAACAAATATATACTAGTTCAGTGATAATGAACGCCATACTAATTTCCAAATTGTACACAAGAAACAAAATTAAAATAATACAAGACTAACAAAGGCCAGAGGCTCCTGACTTGGGACAGGCGCAAAATGCGGTGGGGTTAAACATGTTTGTGAGATCTCAACCCTCCCCCTATACCTCTAACCAATGTAGAAAAGTAAATGCATAACAATACGCACATTAAAATTCAGTTCAATAGAAGTCCGAGTCTGATGTCAGAAGATGTAACCAAAGAAAATAAACAAAATGACAATAATACATAAGTTTTCTTTTGGCAATGCATATTTTTGAAGTAACATTTAACTGTCACTTGTTGTGTATAAAACAGTCATGCATAGCATGCACACCTTTTTTTGCATTTAAAACTTGAAAAAAAAGTAACTTTTAGTGCTTAACATATAGGGATTTCTGGAAAAATCCCAACGTGAAACTCAGAAAAAGATGTTTCTTTTAAAAAAAAACTTACTCTTTTGCAAAAGTAAATTCTTCTTGAGATAATTTGCATGGTTCTTCTTCCTTTCTTTGTTTGTCTTGTTCCAAAATATATGTCGTATACTTTTCAATCTGCAATAATGAAAAAAAATATAAAGAACACAAAATTCATCATTCAAATAAAGATGATAACTATCTATCAAATTAAACACTTCACATATAAATACTACTCAGAAAGTGTTTTTAAATAATTCAAGTTGGAACTTCATTTTAATTGCAAATATTCCTACAGTAATGGTATGCAAACTTTATGACTATATATCACAAGGTAGGAAGTTTGAAAAGTGCTTGAAAATTGTTCCACCTGTTGATTGATTGGTGTTTAACAGCACTTTAAGCCTACAGCCTATATCATGGTGGGCAGTTTTGATTAGTGGAGGAAGGTTGAGAGCCCAGAGAAAACCATGAATTTCTGTAAGAAAAGTGATTCTTTTTAATAAATATTATTTCAAGGAAAATGGACATGTGAAGGGAAGAAACTATATCTCAAGGGAGGAAGCCTTCGGGTCTTTTAACTTCTCAAGTATAAAGCCTTATACAAATAGTTAACATTACTGCTGCTGTCAGATAATTATCCCAATGTCTTTTACCACATGCAGGTATATAAGACAAGAGACATTTAGTGCAATTAGTTTCTTGTACATTTTCTTAAAAGTTGCACTTACATACAGAATAATTGCATTTTTGTTTTTAATACTGACTTAATCAGCAAGAATATCAAGCAAGCCTACTAGAAACAATTCTATATTTGCTACTGTGGATTCATTAGTGTTCGTTGGACACCAATTTTTGTGGATTTAGTGGTTACTGGTAAACCACGAAATTAAATGTTCCACGAATGACAGATTTGATGTAGGATTGTATGTAGAATGCATCAAAACCACGAAATTAAATATCCATGTACATGCAAGTATTCCCTAATTCTCTAAAATTGATACCAACAAAATAAATGAATCAACAGTATTCAGACAAATGTGTTAATTTTTTTTTTTATATTAAATTAGATGTTGTTTCATACATACTTTCTGTAATCTACACCTTAGATAACTGCTGAGAACATATCTTATTCTATCTATCTGCAAAAATAATACAATTCATTAAAGCTGACAATCGAGAAATTCACAATAAAAGGATAAGTCTTTTGACATAAATGTCCCCACTCAAGCTTTCTTAACAGGGTAATAATTGTTATGTTAATGATAGTTTTTGAAGAGTTTGTTTGTTGTAATCTCAGGACAGGCAAGTTGAGCATTAGAATTGTTATGAAAATAGGCGAGTGATATGAGAGCCAAATTTACATTTTTAATGCACCTACCTAACACACGGCTAAATTATATATCACTGGAAAGCTAAGAACGTGTACTGTCTAAATATGCCGGTCGTCAAAAGAAATTATAGTGCATTTTTTTTTAAATCGAGGTCAAAGGTCATGGGTGCAATTTCAATTCTCGGATACTTCCAGTGGAAAAACGGAGTCAAACCAAATGCAAAAACGAAACAGTTTAATAGAAATGCTGTATTAATGTATATATATTAATATATTTCTATCATAGTATTCATTAATTTTGGTTGATTTTAACGGTAATGCATGTTACGTAACGTTTTCTCTCGGAGTCTTTGAAAATCAATCATTAAGTCACACAAATGTATCTAAAGTGGCCCTTGCATTATCTAGATCTTATAATACCTCTTTATCATTTGATTACACGTATTTACAAACATATATCCTTAAATTTGATATAAATATTCCGAAATAAGATATTTGAAGCAAGGGGAAAATAAAACATATGACGTATTTTTAATTGTTTAGAAAAGTCCCATGATGAGCTGTACAATAAAATTCAGGAAGCGTATGGTCTTCTGTTAGTTTGAAAGCCTTCCAACTGCTTCAAGATGAGACAACCATAGGGCAGATTTTTGTTGTTATTGTAGTGCAATATGTTGAGTCTGGATCATACCGCAATTTCATTTACTTCACTAAATCAGATATGATAGAGTACTAACTAACATTACTAAAATGAGTAAGGTGCTACATGTACTAGTATATTTTTTATCAACAAATTTACAAATTTAATATAAAACATTACAAGGGAAATATGATCACTTATTGTACATGTTGTATGTCAAAATGTGTATGATTTTACTTTAGTCGGTCGCTGTGTATCTCGAGATATCTAATTAATCAAACAACACTTGACAAAGTAGTTTGTCCTTTTTTTTAAATTACGCTTGTGATGACATTCGGCTACTTTGGCACTAAGTATTACTTTTTTATATCTTATTACACCGCTTCAAAAGGGAGGACAAGGTTATCCTAATATTCAACCTTTTATTTGGCTTTCTTATAAAAAACCCCGTTAGCGTATAACCTTAATGATCGAAACGTCGGACCAATGGGATGTTCGACCATTTAGGTGTCGGAATATTGCGATATCGGAATATTATAGCTTCATTTTAACTTGTAATCTCATCATTCTTATCGGTCAACATATCCATACAAAGACAACTTCCTTGGCATGGGTATATATCAGTACAGCAGAGGTTTTGCTCAAAGCGGACACAAGATCTACTATATACAGATTGAATTAAAAATTGGGAATGAACATGAGGGATTTGTCAAAGAGACACCAACCCGTTCAAAAAAGCAGGCAACGACCGAAGACCACCAAATTGGTCATCAATGCAGCAAGAAACTCCAAAACCCGGAGGCGTTCTTCACCTGGCCTCGAAACAAAAATGTACTAGTTTGAAATGATAATGGACGTCATACTAAGCTTCGAAATATACTCAAGAAGTTAAAATGAAATATCATACAAAACTAAGAAAGACCAGAAGCTCCTGACTTGGGAAAGGCGCAAAATTGCGGCCGGGTTAATCATGTTTTTGGAAATCTCAACCCTCCCCCTATACCTACATGTATACCAATGCTTGAGATCAAATCTGGTAGAAAGTTGGATTACATCATACCGGACCTATGTTGCCTTTTAGCCAACCAAAGTCATACGGAGAACTTATTGTTTCTGTTGTTAGGTCGACATTGTCTTGGATAAAATTTGACCCCAAGAAGAAAAAAAATGCCATGTAGAATGTATGCCCCATTTTCAATTTTTCTAATCTCCTGATCAGTCAAACTTGTTAATAGATATCAAAGGTGTGTCCATAAATACGGTGCATTTGTAATGATAAACATAAATGAAAAAGAGTAAAAAAAAATATGTATAGATAATATATAATATATATTTTCTACATTGGTTAGAGGTATAGGGGGAGGGTTGAGATCTCACAAACATGTTTAACCTCGCCGCATTTATGCGCCTGTCCCAAGTCAGGAGCCTCTGGCCTTTGTTAGTCTTGTATTATTTAAATTTTTGTTTCTTGTGTACAATTTGGAAATTAGTATGGCGTTCATTATCACTGAACTAGTATATATTTGTTTAGGGGCTAGCTGAAGGACGCCTCCGGGTGGGGGAATTTCTCGCTACATTGAAGACCTGTTGGTGACCTTCTGCTGTTGTTTTTTTATTTGGTCGGGTTGTTGTCTCTTTGACACATTCCCCATTTCCATTCTCAATTTTATATTCTACTAAAGCCATACATCTAAGAACTTTGTCAATAGGAATATTGTACGCTTTATTGACTGCCGAAGATGTGCCATCATCCAAAAGACAATACAGCAATATTTTTAAAGCAGGTGGCATAATTTCAATTGAATAATCCAGTGAAATGTTTTTAGATAATGGATATTCATCTGATTGAATTACAAATTTACCCAATGTCTGCTTCTGTAAAATACTAGTAGCTGCATAAAGTGCTTGCAACCAGTTTCGCAGTCACTGCTCAGATCTTTAAAATTGACAGACTATATATCACAGTAATTTTAAACGGGTAATGTTCCGTCATTACGGCATAAGACAACATTATAGAGATACTGTATACAATATATTGGATTTACCTTGGTCTTGTTGCGGCTGTGTACATATAACTATAAACTAACCATATATTTTTAGTTTTTGTTGAAGCTGATAAAATATTGTGTAGTTTCCTCGGCAGCGATCCTCGAGCAGGAATTAAGCCCGGTTAACTGATCAAGTAATCAGTATAGTTGTTAACCAGAATACTGCCTTGTGTACAGGCACGTCATCTTTAATCGTCGAAATGTTAGTAAAAGCTGTGGTATGCTTAGAATTAAATAGCTCTTTACTTTCTGATTTCAAATTGTGTAGCAAATATTTAGAGATGCAAGCTCGATGGTATAAAGATTTAATAGTACAATTATCATGAGTTATTTTGTAGATCAGATCATTGTAGGAGATATATGTAGTAACACTCAATACAGCTTGAGCTTGCTCCTCAGAGGATACCTTATGAAGTTGTGTAACTTGCTTATAGGCTTTATACAATTGCAAAATATATTCAAAAACAGAAAAATCAGAATGAGTTGTAGATCTACTGCCCTCGTTGATATATGAGAAGAGACTGGTCGGTAGAATTAGTACATGTAGTACAAAGTCTTTGTACAGACAAAACTTAATTTTGAAATATTTATAGCAACTCTTATGATATTTTGTATTTTCAAATGGGATGTTTTCATTTTTTTCATATTCATCGATCAGTCTTCTGTAAACTTCATCTTTTCATTTTCCCACTGCAGCAATACAACTGTATCTTCATTTAAGCAATTGCATTTAAGTGTTTCTATGTAGTAAATACACGACAGACTATGCATCTGTGTCAATCAATGGATAGTGTTTGCTGTTTAGCACAGGAAGGGTTTTATTGTGAACTGGACTGTGAAAATTTGACACGACTCGGAAGATTTTCTACAACTTTCCGATACGATTCCTTATTTAGAAAAGGGTGAATTCTACAGAACTCAAAAACATTGTTTAACTTTGATTTGATCTTTATTTCGGACAATTTTATATCTATTTAAGCTACACTGAAGTTAAAGATAGAAAAAGAACTGTTTAAGTATGATTTGTCGTACTCTAATAGCACTATTAAGTACACGGAAATCGACTAATATATTCAGTAAAAAAACAATAACGAAATAGATAAGGGATTCCGGAAACTATACTGATTTACCCAACATCATAAAATTACAGAATTCGTGATTTAAAGAAATGGTGAGAAAAAGTCTTGATCTTGAATGAAAAAACGATAATTGATTAGTAATTTGGTGTGTTCTAAAATGGAAAGAGTGCAAAAGCATTTAATAAAAAATTAATTGTAGATCTGAAAAGGTCAGGATTATGAAAATTTTCGTACAAAATGTCAAATATTTAGAAGGAATGCAAAAGCATGCAGACTTACAGTTGTAAATATTGTTTTTCATTATTTTAAGAATCTAATTCACTTTATTATTCTGTCTGAAAGAAGAGATACTACTAATTTATTTTGATTGAAAAATATGTCGTAACTTTATAATTTTCAACTAATTTCTGAAATAAACATCAATTTTACAAAAACTGCACTGTACGATTTTGTGACGACCGGGCAAAAATCAAAGTTAAATCATTATTCTTTCATTTAAAAAAGAAATTAGCCGTGTGTTAGGTGGGTGCATTAAAGTCCTTAACTAGACGTCTTTTTCAAATATTACACTCGCCTAAAAGAGATAAATATGCATTGGAAATAATATTGTTGACAAAGGAAGATAACTCTAATTTCAAATACAAACATCCACCTCTTTAAAACATTTGGTATAAAACACAATATAATATAAACGGATCAATTTATCAAAGAGCCACTCTAAAAATGAGATATGAGAGACTGTAAAACACACACTAAAATACATATATTTTACATCTATAACATATATTAAAATATATCTTAGCATAAAACACCATATTATTAAAAACAATTATACCAAAAAAAACACAACATTATATACACTTATTATGAGTATAAAATACACTTTCTATTAAACTAGAGGCTCTAAAGAGCCTGTGTCGCTCACCTTGGTATATGTGAATATTCAACAAAGGACACAGATAGATTTGTGACAAAATTGTGTTTTGGTGATGGTGATGTGTTTGTAGATCTAACTTTACTGAACATTCTTGCTGCATACAAATATCCCCATCTATAATGATTGGCCCAGTAGTTTCAGTTGAAAATGTTAGTAAAAATTTACAAATTTTATGAAAATTGTTAAAAATTGACAATCTGTTTGTCTGAAATTTTCAGGGCAGATAGATCTTGACCTGATAAACAATTTAACCCCATGCCAGTTTTGCTCTTAATTCTTTTGTTTTCGAGTTATAAGCCAAAAACTGCATTTTACCCCTATGTTCTATTTTTAGCCATGGTGGCTATCTTGATTGGTTGACCGGGTCACCAGACACAATTTTCAAACTAGATACCCCAATGATGATTGTGGCTAAGTTTGGTTTAATTTGGCCCGGTAGTTTCAGAGGAGAATATTTTTGTAAAAGATTACTAAGATTTACGAATAATGGTTAAAAATTGACTATAAAGGGCAATAACTCCTAAAGGGGTCATTTGACCATTTCGGTCATGTTGACTTATTTGTAAATCTTATTTTGCTGAACATTATTGCTGTTTACAGTTTATCTCTATCTATAATATTATTCAAGATAATAACCAAAAACAGCAAAATTTCCTTAAAATTACCAATTTAGGGGTAGCAACCCAACAAGAGGTTGTTCGATTCATCTGAAATTTTCAGGGCAGATAGATCTTGATCTGATAAACAATTTAACCCCATGTCAGAATTGCTCTAAATGCTTTGGTTTTTGAGTTATAAGCCAAAAACTGCATTTTACCCCTATGTTCTATTTTTAGCCATGGCGGCCATCTTGGTTGGTTGACCGGGTCACCGGACACAATTTTTAAACTAGATACCCCAATGATGATTGTGGCCAAGTTTGGTTTAATTTGGCTCAGTAGTTTCAGAGGAGAAGATTTTTGTAAAAGTTAACGCCGGACGCAGGACGACGACGACGGACGACGGACGACGGACGCAAAGTGATGAGAAAAGCTCACTTGGCCCTTTGGGCCAGGTGAGCTAAAAAGTACTTCATTGCAGATTTTGGCTGCAAATAACAAACTCGGTCATCATGAAACATAAATAAAATCTGATCCTCATTACATGTATAACTTTTTTTTTTAATAATGACATCATTAATATTATTTAAACAGATGCTACATTCTTGCACCTTGCACAAGTTGTGTAATTTTCTTTACAAATATGGTCATATAAACTAATATCATTTTGTAACTTTAATATCTGCACTTATATTCCATGTATAAACTTCTTGGAATAATAATTGATAAGATGAATAGAATGTTGTGGTCAATGCACTGTGTTTTGCTAATCTCAAAAATAGTGACAAAGTGGGACAATTGTCAGCCTCATAGGTGCTTTGCTTGCATGAATGGAATTGTTACCCCAAAAAGACATTTTATTACATATTTGACCTGTGACTAATTTTGCTGAAGGAAGCATATACATGTATACCATTTCACAAGAAGTTGTTTACATAGAGGATAGTATTATAATTTCAGATGACAAAAGAAAATGAAATTGCATATTTTGTAAATTGAAATGACAAGTTGTCCTTGACCTCATTTCCATGGTTGATGATTTAGTATACTTAATGATAAGCTTTTACATGATATCATGATCTATGTTATTTCAAATAATATGTCAACTATATATGTTTTATAAATCTAAGAATTGTGAGGTGTCAATCTTTGCATGACAGACAGGGTCAGCTGATCTTCAACATCAATTTAGTAATATTGTATATAAGCATTGTTTTGAGTGGACTTATTTTCAAAAGATTAATTGGTTTTTGAGTTGGCTGACAGTTCACAAAATCTTTTTTTCCCTGTGGTCCTTCAAGAAAATCTGCTGGTCCTCACTATTAATTCTATTGAAAAATACTAAAATTGTGTCAGTCCTATGCAAAATTTTGGGGCTAAAATCCTGATGACCACCACTTTTCGCGAACTCTGGCGCTAAGTGTATTTCCAAAATTTACATAAATAACAGACTGAAATTATTTTATTGTTCAATAATTAAGTTTTTTTTTATGGTAGACAAATATTAAACAAACAAAATGTATTTGTAAGTTATAAAAGTTTCATGATAACTGTTTGTTTGTTTCTTTATGAAATCTAGTTTATATACCTCCATCCTGTGTATACTAATTTTGAAATCGCCTTTCTTGGCTCTTTTGATGTTTTCTTCCATTTCTGTTATCTGATCTATCATGCATTCTACTAACTCTACTTTACATTCAAGCAGATCTGGTGAAAATTTCTCATTTAACCATGCCTGAAATAGAAAAATAACAATTTTACTAAACATTCATAGACAAAAATTTAAACAATTTCAAAAAAATATTGAATAACAATTAAAGTGTTTGCATCTGGGACTATTATAACCGTTACACCAATCAGTGTAATAAAACTCCACATCTTGGTTGTTAGAACAAGACTTGACCATAACAATTAATTGATACTTGATAAGTTATTTGTAATAAAAGAATGTTAATGTTTAACATCTTTTTTTTAAAACTTTTTTAAAAGGGGGGATGCTGATTGCACAAGTCAATATACAAGCATGTGTTCGACTTGATAAACTGTTTTCTTTGTAACTGGATTATAAATTTATTTATTTAAATTAAATTATCATTAGCATTTGCTGAAACTTATATAAATAATTCAATAAATCAATTGTCTATCTTAAGAAAGTGTTCTATTGTTAGGTTTGTCGATTTACCTGTACAACCTCAGGTACATGAGATTAACTATCTTTATCCCGATATCCCTCAGGCATTCAAAAACTAAAACAAATTTGAACGATGGCTGAAGACAAGTAAATGATAGGGTCATTTGACAATGGCAGAAGATATTTGAAAAATGGTGAGGTGCCATCATTAAACAGGACAATGAAATCTGAACAGATCCACCAGTTTCCAGTCCCATGAGTATTATAGTCCCATGGCCAGTTTGTATCTAAAGATTGTGTTAAAGAATATAAGTGTTTAGACTGTCATGACATTTCGAGTTGTCAGCTCAAATCAAAATTTGACGAATGGTATCCAGGTATGTTGAAAAGTCGTTCACATAAGTCTATTTTTTTCTAAATTTTTTTGTAGACTTAGTTTTGATTTTTTAATATGAGGCAGGCATTACCTGTTAATGTGGATGAAGTCTGTATGAATTTTTTTTTTAATTCAAACATGTTCATAAATGAAACATAAATACTGTAACTTTTTCGATTTTGGTTCTGTTGTGACGTTATTTTAGTTATGACGTAATATTCAATGTAAACAAAGAAACGCTGTCATCAGGTAACATTTTTTCCCTATCAAACAATTATTAAAAATCAATTGGTATTGAGTTCCTTCTTATATTTTGGTAAACTGATCAATATATATATTATTCAACGTCTCATGCCAACAAGACTGGAAAAGAAATTAGATCTGAAAAAAAGGTAACTATTTTGAGTTCATTTATAGTTGAATGAAAACAGGAATCTCCATGGCCTGTTAACTAACGATGGCGCCCCATCATGTTTTAAATGTCTTGGACCATCGTCAAATGACCTGCGCCATCGTTTAATTGTGTTCCGCCATCATTCAAAACTGTTAGGGTTTTTATAGCTTGACGCCATTTTTTTAGCAATTATAATCAAATACATGTAATTGCATAACCCTAGGCTTTTTATATTATAATCCAATACAGGTAATTCTTGAGCCTGAGAGATATCTGGATTTTTGCGCCTGTCCCAAGTCAGGAGCCTCTGGCCTTTGTTAGTCTTGTATTATTTTAATTTTAGTTTCTTGTGTACAATTTGGAAATTAGTATGGCGTTCATTATCACTGAACTAGTATATATTTGTTAAGGGGCCAGCTGAAGGACGCCTCCGGGTGCGGGAATTTCTCGCTACATTGAAGACCTGTGGGTGACCTTCTGCTGTTGTTTTTTTATTTGGTCGGGTTGTTGTCTCTTTGACACTTTCCCCATTTCCATTCTCAATTTTATTAAGATCACCAATCACTTTTACCTGAGTTTGTACAGGTAGATCAACAAATCAGACAGGACTCAGGAGAATACTATCTGAAAATTGACGATTGATTTGTCATATTATTCATGACTTCTGAATTTGACACGGTCCGTGAAAAATAAGCTCATGTCTGTCAACTGAACGGTATTTAGCGGGTGTGACCCGAGATTTTCACAATTCTCAGGGATCACCGGGGACACCTGCCAGTTCACTGAATAACCCGAGAATTATGAAAATGACCCGTTTTTACCTGGATTTGTAAGCCTAGAGAATGACTTCATGAGTGATTTTCTTTGAAATACCGGCAAATTTGTAATTCTTCCATCAACAGAAGTTCAGCTACCAGTGTAAACTATCAAATTACGTAACCCATCAATTGCATGGCTTCACTTGACAGCTTTGGTGACATATACACTGTTAATAAACACCCATAACCTTAGCGTAAATAAATTCCACTGTTGTCACGTTTTACAAACATTTTTCAACTGAGTTACTTCCCCTTTGTTGTCACCATTCAAAATTGTTCCTTATATTTACGTTTTTGAGGGTAAAAAAGATAAAATCTACTACAAATAGAATTCAAATACATATTGAAAATAAATTTTCATTTAATTCATACCTTAATACAATTATAAAAAAAAAGTTGAAAATTATTTTTTTCATCTATACTTTCTTAAACTGTTTAACTTTTTTTACTATTCTCTAATTCTGTTATCCTAACATACAGGCATTTTCAAAACGAGTCAAGACAGCTGGTCAATAGAACAACTGACGAGCAAAGACAGAAAAGCCAGTCACAAGGAGAAGAAGATTTTTTTTTTTTTTTAAATAGCCAGAAGTAGAAAAGGACCCCGCAGGTGTCCTGGGTGATCCCTAAGAACTGTGAAAATCTCAGGTCACACCTGCAGAATACGGGTCAGTTGACCAGTATGAGCTTGGTAACTCATTATTGTTTCTAAATAACTCAATGTCAATGCTTTCTCATACTGAACCTATTCAGAGGCGTATTTGGTTGCTTATAATGGGAATCACTGAAGCGTGGCTGAAGAGGGCAGTCAGTGGGCCCCCACTTATGAAAATTTCTAGATCCGCCAGTGCCATTGACCTTGTTTGTTTACCATGTTTACATTCAAATTCTAATAGCGTTAAAATCATGTGATGTAAAGTTTTTTTTGTACTGGTATGGATAGTAAACCCCATATTGACAGAAACAAGTGCCTGTGAGTCTAACTTAGTCCGAATAATTATGACTGGCAAGGCTTTTTTTTCTTTTTCTGGTCATTGGACACAGGCCACAGGCACTTGTTTCTATCCATTGGAAGACCCACTATCAACGTACATTTACTACATTTACTCGTATATGTACGTTGATAGTGGGTCTTCCAATGGATAGAAACAAGTGCCTGTGCCACAGGCACTTGTTTCTATTTATATGGATAGTCGACCTGGATATGCCAGTGAGCCTAAGAAAATCATAATCAAACAATGCAATTTACTTGTTCTAGTTGTTGTAAAACTTCAGCTGCAGTAAGTTCTATTTCTTCTTCGTTTTCCTCTCCGTATTCTACTATTTCTGACATGATGATATTTTTAACAAGTTCCCGCCATTTATTTTGTTTACATTTTTGTGTATTACCAGTGCGGACCGTAATCCAGTTGGATACCGGAAATCCAAGTTCACGCATGCGTACGTGCATTATTCCTTTTACATCACACGTGCGGGACAAGGGCAAGGCGAACTTTTGAAGAGACGTATAATTCTACAAAGAGAATGATGCTGAAATCAGTACAGACAGCCAGCTTTATCAAGAACAGTTGTATTCATTTCCAACGACACCACTTGTCAACAGTTAGACAGCAGGTAAAAAAAATATGTAGAACGTAGATGACATTCACTCTTCTTGCCTATAGCCGGTATAGGCTTTACTTACGTAAACGTAAAAATCCTATTTGATGTTTTCTTCTCGAATTGATGCATTTTACAGCTGACTTTTTAAATAGACTTTCATTAAGTTTATCATTTATTTTTTATCATTTGATTTATAATTCATGAAAATGTAAGCAAACAAAAAGATATTCTTGAACATTCTCTGATTCTGATGCAATTTGTGATGCAAACAATTATGCAACTTATTATTGAGAATATATTTCAATAACTATTTGAATACTTAAGTTTTATAATAACTTAATTAAAATTTATTATTTAGTTTATAGATCATCACAAATTGACCTTGTGCAAGGTTGTGTTTCATAATATAAATGTTAGCACATTAATGAAGACCTTGGTGAAGTATTTTTTAGTGTTTTATGAGGAGCCTGGTCCCAGGGCAATTGATTGATAATATAAATATGGTTGTTTTATTATGTCTGAAAAAAATCTGAGAAAAGTAAACAGGGTCCAACCTCTGGGGTTATAGATCTTCAAATATAATGTTGCATAATTTTTTACGCAACAGGATTTTTTCCTCCTGCAATATAGAATTGTTGCTTATTCAGTATTTCATATGAGCAACTTTTATTTTAGAGATTATGATTGTTTCTCCAAATTGCACCAATTGTAAATCTGATTGTACGTCTTTTAGTTGCTTTCGCAGGACTAATTCCAGAATCTGAATGTCCTACCAAAGAGTAGGTATTGACCTTGGTAAACATGTATGTTACCTTTTTAACTCAGAAATTTGTTCTTAAATTATTCCAGAACAGTCTTTTGGTTGAATTATTCTTAAAAGAGGATCATCAACCTTTCAACAAAAAATCACTAGCCCAACACCAGGGACCATTATAGCATGTAGGCAATCAAATTGTGTAACCCAATGTGCCAGAGTGTAACACAAAATCTTCATGTTTATAAAATAAAATGTGGAAAATCCCCTCCGCACTATTTTATCTAACCCAATAAGATTAATTTCATCATCATGGATTCTAAGAATTTCTTAATAGAAAAAATAACTGGGTGGACATATTACTTTTTGCGGTCTCGGTCAAATTACATGTCAATTTCTGTTGACTTAGTTATTACTTTCGAGTTTTCAGTGTAAGCATGGATGCACGTTATATTTGAAACATATTGGTATATACCTGTATGATATATAAATGATATATTTAATACCAAATGAGTTTGACTTGCCATGAGGATCGGGACATATATATATATCCTTTGCTTATAATATTTCAGAGTTCTATGCAAAGTATAAAACTTGGTGACATTGTCATTATTCAGCATCAGCCATGATTCAGGACAACATTGACATTCTAATTTTATGGGTTGAAAACTAATATAAACTGATTGATACCATTAAAAAGCAATGTAAATTTTTTTTTCAGAATGCTTGTGGTATTTTGAATTATCCAAACTCAAGGAGATATGCGTGAGTAATATAAGTCCAAATGGATTATTATAAAAATTGCATTTTAGGGACGACATCAAAAGATCGATGTAGGATAAAAAAAACTTAAATCAAATAGTTTGGGGGTGGGGGTCAACATTGCTGCAAGTTTTGTTAATGTAAAATCGATTTTACATAAACCCATTTAGGTAAATCAATTTTTCCCAAATTAAGTTTAGAGGGGAGGTGTGGGGGTCAGTGAAAAAACTATATGAATTAAGTTTTTTATCCTTCATTGAACTTTTGATGTCGTCCCTTACAGTGTGAATAAACAAATCTGAGGTCATTCTTAAACAGTTGAAGACATTTGATATGACTGGTAAAAAAAATGTTCTTTCAACTACAATAAGAATATGTTTAGAAGTCTGAAAACTCTGTTAGAAGTTTAGATTGTCTTTAATACTGTGGATTCATTTATTTTCGTGGATTGTGGAAAAATTTACATGTTCATGGATATTTGATTTCGTGGTTTTGCCGAAGTCTGCATACAAGCCATAAGAAAAATTGTCATTCGTTGAACATTTAATTTTGTGGTTCAACTGTTCCCTCGAAATCCGTGAAAATTGGTATCCAACATATAATAATAATGACTCCACAGTATTAATAAACTTTAAAGTGTAGGAAAATAAAAGAAAAATATGGATCAAGTCAATTTTGATAAGGGCGGGGGACTAGCACATTATCATTATTATTTCTATCTGATACTATATTCTCTTTTTTGTTATCAAGGATTCCTGTCAAAGCTTTTAATGAGTTCAATGAATTATGAAATGCAGGAATGAAAAAAACTTGCATTTTCAAGCCTTAAGAGATGGTCAATTTATCAATTTTGCATGGCCTTACAAAATTACACATTACATTTCTTTTGTAAACATAACTTAGCTTTACAAGTCTCAAATTAAATAATCACTATCTAACAATAGAAAATCACACTTACAATGTACAGTATATCCCTCTCACTTAACAACAATCGTCTCTAAAACTCATAATTTTATTACAGAACTGATAAAGTTAAAGGCCATGTCATTGGAATCGATCTTGGTACAACAAATTCGTGTGTTGCCATCATGGAAGGAAAGCAAGCCAAAGTTTTGGAAAATGCTGAAGGTGCCAGAACCACACCATCAGTTGTAGCTTTCTCAAAAGATGGGGAACGAATAACAGGAATGCCTGCTAAACGACAAGCAGTCACTAATGCTGAAAACACATTATCAGCAACAAAAAGATTAATTGGAAGAAGATTTGAAGATGCAGAAGTACAAAAAGATATGTAAGTGCATCATTGATTTTTCAAAATCTTATCTTCAAATGTTTGTTTTCTTTAAAATTTATGCCCATGTCAGGGACAAGGGCATTTCTCTTGTTTCATATCTATCAGACATGAGAGGCTTACATCTATAACATATAACAAACCTTTGATGAATAATTGTTATGAAGTCATATTTCTGATTTTTCTTCAAATTATAAAGTAAAGGACTGTTTCCCTCAGACTCCGTAAATTATATGCAATGATAAGCCATATTATAATGGACTTGCTTTTGACCTTGTCACAGGCTATGGTTGTTAGGGAATCCCTGGGTTAGATTATATTTTAAGAGAAAAAACAATATTTAAACTAAAATATATTTCTCTTTCATACAGGAAAAATGTTGCCTTTAAAATAGTAAAAGCTACTAATGGTGATGCCTGGCTAGAAGCACAAGGGAAGATGTATTCACCCAGTCAGATTGGTGCATTTGTCCTTACTAAAATGAGAGAAACTGCAGGTAACACATCTTTTTTAAGTTTAAAGGAAGATCGCATGTCATAATATCTAAAAGTAAGTGTTTTTTTGTCTTGAATAGATGAAATAAACTTGGAATTTGTTTACATATGTATGATGATATCTTTATTCAACTGTTTAAAAGAAGTGAAATGGCATATCCATTTGCTAGTAATAATATGCACATTGCTAGTGAAATTTGCTGTTTTAAAAAAAAACTTGTTAATTAAAAATAACCTATAATATGAACTAGACTTTGTTTGCTGCACATAAGAAATGTCTATGGTTAAAAGCTATTTATGATAACTGCTAATTTTGAATGTATTTACTTTTCAGAAAACTATGTTGGACAGCCAGTTAAAAACGCTGTTGTCACTGTTCCAGCTTATTTCAATGATTCACAAAGACAGGTATACAGCTTTTAATGTTTACTCTACATTTACTAAACAGCAGTTTTATAGAGTTTAATAGTTCCTTAACAGAAACTGAGTTTATCTGACAAATAAATGAAAATGATGTATATGATCAAATATTTTAAGATTGATAGAGTTATATTTCATCAACTAACAAGTTCTTTTTCATGATCTTACAAAATGATTTATATTATGATATATTTATATATGCTTTGATTGCCATAATATATAGATAAAGTTTCATTTCAGGCAACCAAAGATGCTGGTCAAATTGCTGGTTTAAATGTTTTACGTGTGATAAATGAACCTACAGCAGCAGCTTTAGCTTATGGAATGGACAAATCTGAAGATAAATTGTAAGTGTGTCTCCTTCCATATGTCTTTTGTCTTGGACCATAGGAAACACTGAGAATGTTTACAGGAAATGGTTCAATTTGTTGTGAGGGGAAGCATTTTACTAAGAATTTGTGAACATTAAAAAGTAAAATGTAAACTTTAATGAGGCATGATCCTTGCATTTAATCCTAAAACAGCCTGAATGTGTTGTTAAGATTGAACATATTTATGTACCATCTTTTATTTTCAATCATGTCTTTGATATCATCATACATATGTAAACAAATTCCAAATGTTAACTGTATCCTTCCATTGTAGAATTGCTGTGTATGATTTAGGAGGTGGTACTTTCGATGTATCTATATTAGAAATCCAAAAAGGAGTATTTGAAGTAAGGTCAACAAATGGTGATACATTCCTTGGAGGTGAAGATTTTGATAATGCATTGGTCAACTTTCTTGTCAAAGAATTCAAAAGAGACGTAAGTTGTTACTACTAGAGAAATAGAAACTGAATATTTTCAATGATTTGAAACAAATTCTAAAATCTTCTGTTGGTTGTTATATGAATTAGAACATGAATTACAAGATTAATGTTGATTTAATTAGTACCCAAAAAATCAATCATAAATATTTTACTTACATGTAAAAGCTTTGTAGATTGTTAGTTGTCATTCATGATTGTACTGTCATTTGACTTAGAAATGTCTGCATCATTTTAAATTACTGTTTCAGATACTTTAGATAACAGATAAGGCACTATAAAGATTTTGAATCCAAATTTACAACCAATAAAATTGAGAATGGAAATGGGGAATGTGTCAAAGAGACAACAACTCGACCAAATAAAAAAACAACAGCAGAAGGTCACCAACAGGTCTTCAATGTAGCAAGAAATTCCCGCACCCGGAGGCGTCTAATATACAAACATGTAGCTTTTAACTGTATATCCACTGTATAATAACCTGTGATGTTAAAAACAAATAAAAAAAGAAATATTTTTATATTTGTAGCAAGGAATTGATATAACTAAAGACACCATGGCCTTACAAAGACTAAGAGAAGCTGCTGAAAAAGCTAAAATAGAGTTGTCTTCAGCATTACAGGTTTGTTTTATATTGCTAAAAAGTGAATTGATTTCTGTAAAAATTACCCAAAGCCAGTCAAATTCCTGTATGTCATTAAGCATACAGGGCCAAAGCTTTGGAACAGAAAAGAAATTCAAATTCTTCTGACTTAAAACACTTTAGGTTGGCTTCAAGTGTATTTCAACAATTACAACCAATTTAAGTTATTCAACAACAAGTATGCAAGGTATGCATTTCAAACAATATTTGAAATCAATAGTGACAAGGATGGATTTACATGAAAACCATTACTCTGTACTTTTGATATGGATTCTGGGACCTCTTTATAAATGCAAAAAATAATGAGAAATATTTATAATATGATTACTTCTCTTTTGAATATATATTCCAATACTGGATGTTGACTTTCAGAACAGACAAAGCATACTGTAAATCTGTATTATATTGTAAAGCATTATCAAGTTTATGTAGTTAATTATACCCCCCGCTTTAAAAAAAGGGGGGGGTATACTGTTTTACCTCTGTCTGTCAGTCCGTCCCATGAATATTTTTCGTCGCATTTTTCTCAGGAACTTCAATAGAAGGATTTCTGAAATTTGGTTTCAGGGTTTATCTAAGTCAGCTATACAGTACTGTGTGATGCGTTTTCAGATTGATCACTTGACAACTTCCTGTTTACCGAACACTTGTATGATTTTACACATGATACCCAAGTTGAAAATTTTCGTCACATTTTTCTCAGGAACTACAATACAAGGATTTCTGAAATTTGGTTTCAGGATTTATATAAGTCAGCTATACTGTGTGATGCGTTTTCAGATTCATCACTCGACAACTTCCTGTTTACCGAACACTTGCATATTTTTACACTATTAATATTATCCACTTGCGATGGGGGTATCATCAGTGAGCAGTAGCTTGCAGTTTCACTTGTTCTTCATGGAAACAAATGTGTCTGAAAAAGTTTGAATAGAATTATCTCCGTCATTAAAAACAGAACACCACACATAGAAAAATAGCATTGAAAATGGCTTTAAACACCCAATCAATCAATCGTTACAATTTAGTTAATTGCTACAATGTTGATTGATCATTGCATCATTTACCCAAAGCCAGTCAAATTCCTGTTTGTCATTAAGCATACAGGGCCAAAGCTTTGGAACAGAAAAGAAATTCAAATTATGCCGACTTAAACACTTAAGTTGGCTTCAAGTGTATTTCAACAATTACAACCAATTTTAGTTATTTGACAGTAAACAATTACTTTGTTGTACTTTCTTTATAGATTCTGCTTAGCTCAGAACAGACAATGAATACTGTAAATTTGTTTTCTATTGTCATGCATTTTCAAGTTTATTTAGTTAATTCTTCATGGATGAGTGCTGCTTAAAAAGAATAAAATAAACTTCATCATTACAGTATAGCTATCTCCACCATTAAAAACTGACCACTACAAATACAGGCATTTGTGTTGAAAATCAATCATTACCAGTTTGTTAATTGCTACAATGTTGATTGAGCATTGCATCATTTTATACCCAAAGCCAGTCAAATTCCTGTTTGTCATTATGCATACAGGGCCAAAGCTTTGGTACAGAAAAGGAATACACATTTCTGCTGATTTCAACCAATATGGGTTAGCTTTATGTGTATTTCAACAATATTAACAAAACATATTTATTTACTGATTTTACACCTTGTTATTTGACCATTTAGAAGCCTTTTAAATGTTATCTTCCAGCTTCATACAAGTTTACAGCACTGCTTGAACCTAATAATTTTATATTTTATTTTTTGTATTTAGACAGAAATAAACCTTCCATATCTTACTATGGATGCAGGTGGACCAAAGCATATGAATATGAAATTATCTCGATCTCAGTTTGAATCTATTGTTAATGACCTAATCAAAAGAACAGTTGGTCCATGTCAGAAAGCCATTCAAGATGCTGATATTAAGAAAAGTGATATACAGGAAGTAATTCTAGTTGGTGGTATGACTAGAATGCCTAAGGTAAGTAATTACAAAAACCAGTAAAATCACAGAACTGTATCAATGTTTGAGAGAAAAAAAATAACTATTTGGGTCAAATTAATTCTTAATGAATTGATAGAGAATTTTTTTCTTGGGTCAGGAATATCACACTGAAATTTTAGAGAAAAAAGTATGACCACAAGGTTTTGATAAATTATGAATTTAGAAATTGATTGTGTGAAATTTGTTGTATTTATCAATTTTGATTCTCAGTGCATTATTTTCAAGTTTAATATAGATCAGACACGTTTTTTTTTAAACAGCGACTTATGTTCCATGTATTTGATTTAAGGTACAGACAACAGTACAAGAAGTATTTGGTAAAGGACCCAGTAAGTCAGTTAACCCTGATGAAGCAGTAGCCATTGGTGCAGCTATTCAGGTAAATATTTTATACAGAAAAATGGACAAAACTATAATTTGAAAAAGGTGCTTTTACTTTCATTGTTGTCAAAGGTTTAAGTAGATATAAGAACTTGTTGGAAACATAATTATTCTTTCTAGAGCATTGATACTCTGAAATTGTTTTTCTCAAAACATTTTCCTTTAGCCTAATATGCCTGACACTAATCGTTTGTCTAGAAGCAGAAATTAATGAATATATTTTGCTGTATAATAAATTTGTCAAAACATTTGTGTTGCTGTATTGAGTATACTAGTATGACTTTTAAGACATTGTCAGTGATTTAGTATACTAGTATGACTTTTAAGACATTGTCAGTGATTTAGTATCTTATGACTTTTAAGACATTGTCAGTGATTTAGTATCTTATGACTTTTAAGACATTGTCAGTGATTTAGTATCTTATGACTTTTAAGACATTGTCAGTGATTTAGTATCTTATGACTTTTAAGACATTGTCAGTGATTTAGTATCTTATGACTTTTTATGTGTCACAAATAGTCTTGTGTCAATCAATGAGAAAAGCAACCTTTTAGAACTGATTGATTTAACACCCCTCGTTATGCAGAACATACTTTAACCCTTGCCTCAAACATTTACTGTATTTCAGGGAGGAGTATTGGCTGGCGATGTAACAGATGTATTATTATTAGATGTAACACCGTTATCTCTTGGTATCGAAACATTAGGTGGTGTCTTCACCAAACTTATCAACAGAAATACAACTATACCAACCAAAAAATCTCAAGTAAGTATCTGTTTAATGATTAACTTATAAGATTCACCATTTAATTCTGTATGTACTAGGGGCAATATAGATTCTATTTTACCAAAACCAGAGATGAGATGGTATAACATAAATTACATAGAACAGTATAAATTTAGAATCAACCACAAACTTGTGCTGACACATTGGTTGTTTTTAAGGGAATTGGATTTGTACATTTATCTACCTCATCCTGAACATGCATAAAATATTTGCCACTGGACTTTAAGCAACTAACAATCAATCAATATATTTATCTACTTGTATTTCTCTGTCATAAACATATTTTGTGATGGGTTGTGACATGTAGAACAGCAATAATTGCTTCAGAGAAGTGGCATTATGGTATAATCCATGTTGCCATGGTTATTGAAGCATACATACAAATGTGTTTTGTATCTGAAGTTATGTCAGCATTTTACAATTTAATGAACTCATTTGTAAACTGGAAGTAAAATGGAGACCCGGTTCATTACAAATTGCTACTTCTGTTTGTATTGGTATAAAGAAAATAATATTTAGGATTAGTATATCAGTCGAATATTTACTTTTGAGGAAAATGAAAGATTTTCAAACCTACTGACCCTTTCCTTTTTTGGTATCAGAGGTAGGCATTAGACATATTTGGGGGGTCTTAGTCCACTCAGAGACTTAAAAATATTAAATGCTTTGTGTTTACATAAACAATGGATTACTTGACAAAATGTTCCATTAATATCACATGCAATGCATTTTCTCTCCAAAAAGATATCAAAATCTGAACTCAAAGGTTTACTTCAGTTATAATTAAAAATAAGTGGAATAGACAATTTTTAAGGCTGCATTTTGAAGCTTGACATATTGCATTTACCCTTGTCATTTTGAAAACCATTACTTGATCTCTTGAAATGGTTGTGTTTTGAAATTAAGTTTTTATTTAAGAATGGATGAAGAACAGTATTTTTGTAATTTTCTACTTGTATTTCTCTGTCATAAACATATTTTGTGATGGGTTGTGACATGTAGAACAGCAATAATTGCTTCAGAGAAGTGGCATTATAGTATAATTCATGTTGCCATGGTTATTGAAGCATACATGTTAAGTATTTTAAAAACTGAAATTTTAAGTTATTTTTTCAAAAACAATCAGTTATCTAAACTAAATAATGCTAGGTACTGTGCATTTCACTTATTTTTTTTGCTATCATTTTCGGGATTTCTTTTATCAAAACCATGGACTTTTCCATAGCTCTAATTATGGGGGTTCTTGTTTTGTATTCTCAACTCCTGCTCCACTTTTATTAAAATTTATTGAAAGTTTTTTTTACAATATTGACTATATAATGCTATTGTTGACCTCTTGTAATGATTTCTTTGGTTTTCCCTTGACACAAAACATGGACTTGGCAAGGGGTAGGGGTATCATCTTTTCGGCTTAGTTCACAGTATTTCTACTTTAAGGATGGATGAATATGTGATTTTCTACTTGTATTTCTCTGTCATAAACATATTTTGTGATGGGTTGTGACAAGTAGAACAGCAATAATTGCTTCAGAGAAGTGGCATCATGGTATCATGTTGCCATGGTTATTGAAGCAAACATACTAATCAGGTGCTTTGTAACTGAAGTGATGGCAGCTTTTACAATTTGATATAATCAATTGCAAAACTGGAAGTAAAATGGAAACCAGGTTCATTGCAAAGGCTTCTTCTGGTTGTATTGATATATAGAAAACAATCGATATTTCAAGATTAATCTACCTGCCAAAAGTATACTTTTTTAGGAAATGAGATGATTTTCAAACTTTTGACCCTCTGTTTTGGGGACCAAAGGCAGGAATTAGTCATCAATCTATGGTCAGAGTCCACTTAAAAAGACTAAAAAAAAAAAAAAATCATGTTCACATGAATTATAGTTTGGTTTGCAACATATTTCATAGAATACCAATAATATCACATCAAATGCATTTTCTTTTAAAAAGGGTATCAAAATCGGTAAAAATCACATGTGTTTTTGTCATTTATGGAATTTGGTGTTTATTTCAAATCTTTGATGATCTCTGTTAAATTTATTCCCAATTTTTCTAGACTATTTTTTAGTTTGACCTATTGCATAGAACCTTGAATTTCTGAAGACAATTAGTTGATCTCTTGAAATGGTTGTGTTTTGAAATTAAGTTATTATTTAAGAATGTATGAAGAACAGTATTTTGTTTTTTTTTATCTACTTGTATTTCTCTGTCACAGACATATTTTGTGATGGGTTGTGACATGTAGAAAAGAAATAATTGCTTCAGAGAAGTGGCATTATGGTATAATCCATGTTGCCATGGTTATTGAAGCATACATATTTAGTAAGGCCAAAAAAAAAAATAGGTGTGTTTCCGGTCGCTCAACCGACCCTAATTTTTTGGCGCCGACCCTAACTTTTTTTCCCCTGGAAAAAAAAAAAAAAAAAAAATCCGGATTTTTTTCGTTTTTTTCAGGAAACGGTTTTTGTTTAGTATAGCCTTTGAATGGCATCTTTTAAACGTTTGATTTCAAATAAAATTTTAATACAGTAAGCATTTGTGTGATACAGATTGAAGTCAAACAACGGCATGGCAGCTAGTATATAATCAAAATTTCAAAGATTTTCACCCATCCCTCTATCATGTTATTAATATTTGGTATTTGTAGAAAAGCTGGCATCAGTTCTGTGAACTAAATTGTCTGAAAGAAACTGATTATAAAACAGGTCTTTGCTGAGACAGACTTTGATGGGCTTTCTGTGTAAGACTATAGCCTGACCCCTACAGATGGCGTATCAGTTCTGAAAAGTTTGAAAATTTTATAAGCTGGAAGTCCTGGCCAAGTCTTCTGCAACTTTTGAACATGGACTATTCATATCTTGTATACTTTATACAATGAACTGATGAAAATAACCTGAAAGAATAACAAACTGATTATAAAAATACACAAAAAACAACCGAAGCAGGCCAGTAAAAAAAAATAAAAAAAAAAAAAAAAATACCTACCTACCGACCCTAATTTTTTGGGGCATGCAACAGGAAACACACCTATTTTTTTTTTTGGCCTAAAGGAAATTTGATGGACAATTTTATGTAATCCATTACACAATTTATTTTTTTCAAAAACTTCTCACAATCAGTAATCTTAACTAAATAATGCAAGCTAATCTGCATTTCACAAATTGTTTTTTATTACTTTCATTTAAGGGATCTCTTTCCAAAACCATGGACTATTTCCATTGCTTTAATGATTGGGGTCTCCATTTTGTATTCTTAACTCCTCCTAGACTATTGAATGTTTTTTACAATCTAAATCATATAATGCATTTGTGGACCTCTTATAAAGATTTCTGTCTAAATTATTTTTTGGTTTTCCCTTTACAAATCATTGACAAATCAAAAACGCAAGGACATCTTTTGAGCTTTGCACTTCTAATTTAAGGATGGACAAAGAACATAATTTTGGTGTTTATCTACTTGTATTTCTCTGTCACAAACATATTTTGTGATGGGTTGTGACATGTAGAAAAGAAATAATTGCTTCAGAGAAGTGGCATTATGGTATAATTCATGTTGCCATGGTTATTGAAGCAAACATACAAAATAAGTTTTGTTACTGAAAATTGTCAAAACAGTTAGTTTATAAGTAAAGAAATCAAGAATATTTTAAAGAATACATCCCATTATAAATAACAATATCTATATTATTCTTTTTTGCAGATATTTTCTACAGCTGCTGATGGACAAACTCAGGTTGAAATCAAAGTTCTACAGGGTGAAAGAGAGATGGCTTTAGATAATAAACTATTAGGACAGTTTCAATTGGTAATATTTGAATTTATGATCATGAAATTAAAACAGATACCTTGTTAAAAGAGTAAAGTCTTTTAATTTGCCATTCAATATAGACTTTAAAAAAAAATTGGAATATGAAGTTATTTCAGAATTTGCTTATGATTATACATTGACATACTCCAATACGACTTTCTAATTTGCACTATTTTCCCCCATTTTAAATATATGACAAATGCTGTTTACATTGAAAACATACATGAAATTGCTGTATTTTTACTTTCCAACTATAATTGCTAGTGATATTTGTCTTCTGCAGATTGGAATCCCTCCTGCTCCTCGTGGTGTACCACAGGTAGAGGTTACTTTTGATATTGATGCTAATGGTATAGTCAATGTATCGGCTAGAGATAAGGGAACTGGAAAAGAACAACAAAGTAAGTTATTCAAAGTTCAGTGTATCCAGGGGACATACACCTTATCATTAAGATATGAAGTTTTTGATTTTAAATCCAAGATCTGTTTTTAAATTTGTTTAATGGCAACTTCCAACAGTGAACATATCTTAAGTGCTCAACAGAGTAAAAATTAATTGACCACTTGAATCTAGAAGTTTATTATTTCTATCAATAAATGATACCTATATATAAAAAAAAGATGATTTCCAATGAGACAACTATTCACATGGGACCAAATAATACAGAAATTAACAACTATAGGGTCATTGTATGGCCTTAGACAATGAACTAAGTATATTTTGTGCTTAAATCAGTACTTAAAGATTCAATATCTAATTGAAAAACTTAAATGAGGAAAACCTTGACATGCCATGATGCATTAATTTTTCGTCAACAGAAAGAGCAATTCAGTCAAGTTTTGCCTTGTTGATTAACATAACTGAGCATGTTCATTTAAAGTGTAGGGTTTTTGACCAACATGTACAAAGTCGTTTCAGCTCCAAGTTTTAATTGCAATCATCTTATTTATGAAAGTCAATTGAAGTTATTTTACAAGATATAAGGAGATGAGTGCCAATGAGACAACTCTCCATCATAATCGTAATTTGTAAAAGAAAAAAAGGTTATTGGTCAAAGTATGGTCTTAAACACGGAGCCTTGGCACACACCGAACAGTAAGCTATATAGGGCCCCAAAAATTACTAGTGTAAAACTTTCAAAAAGAAAAACCAATGGTCTAATCTATAAAAAAAAATGATACATATTTTGTACTTAAATCAGTACTTTAAAATCCAATGATTAGTTTTAACATCTTAGATAAAGAAAACATAAACATGCCATGATGCATTAATTTTTCGTCAACAGAATGAGCAATTCAGTCATGTTTTGCCTTGTTGATCAACTTAACTGAGCATGTTCTTTAAGATAGATATGAGAAGATGTGGTATAAGTGCCAATGAAACAACTCTTTATTCAAGTCACAATTGGTGCTAGATGTAGGCTTCCTAACAAACGTATACAAAGTCATTATTTATGATAATGAAAGTGACATCTTGTTCAAAAGTCAATTGAACTTCCTTTGTACGCATATTTCCTATTTGTTGTGATTATGCTGTGATGCCCTGTACTTGTTTTAAACTTAACATGCAACTTGGTTTCTGATTTCAGTTGTTATACAGTCCTCTGGAGGTTTATCTAAAGATGAAATTGAAAATATGGTTAAAAATGCAGAAAAATATGCTGCTGAAGATTCAAGACGAAAGGTATGTCTCCAACTGAATTGTTCAACTTTACTACAATCAAGCCTATATAAGGACAATTCAACATAATAATAAAAATTAGAAATTCTTTTAATGAAGAGTTTCATCCCAATAAGTTTCTATGTAATCTATGAGGTCCTTAAAAAAAAGGTTTACACATGTTCCATCAATGTGTTTTTTGTAAAATAAATATTGGAATAAAAGGGTATATTTGACAAATAAAGTGGTATTTAAACAATGTCTTTAAACATGCTGTGATGTATAATTTTTCGTCACCAGAATAGCATTATAATAATGCTTTGTTGATATAATTTCTGAGCATGTTAAAACTACTTGAAGATAATCTATTGAGGGATGTTCTTGTTTTATAGGTAAAGTAAGATTTCAAAATTAGCGTATCTATATAGAAAGTGTTGAGGTCCAGGAAGATTTCCAAGTTAGGGTAAAGGAGTTGATCTTCCTAGGTTAGGTAAAGGCTATCAGATTACCTCGTGTACCACTGCTCACAAGGATTAGGGATTATTATGAACTGTTGTTTTTTCATGCCCCATTTATGCATATTATGTTTCTGGTCTGTTTGTTTGTTGGTTCGTCTTTCTGTTCCCCTTCAGGTTAAAGTTTTTGGTCAAGGTAGTTTTTGATGAAGTCCAATCAACTTAAAACTTACTAAAACTTAGTACACATGTTCCCTATGATATGAATGATCTTTCTAATTTTAATGTCAAATTAGAGATTTTACCCCATTTTCCCGGTCCACTAAACAGAAAATAATAGTGGATATGGGGCATCTGTGTACTATGAACATTCTGGTTTACTTTTAAGCTAGGTATAGGATTACTTCCATTCACACATTTTTATGGCTTTATTATTTGCGGTATTTGATTCTATTTTCAACTGTTATCCAAGTACTTAAACATGCAGTGATGATTGATTTTTCGTCACCAGAATAGCATTATAATAATAATGCTTTGTTGATATAATTTCTGAGCATGTTTAAGTAAATGAAATTTTAAAAGTCCAAACAACTGCATATATCTGTGGATTACTTGGTTAGATTTAATCTTTCAATCCTATTCACCACCAATGTGACTCACTCATATTTAATTTATAAGAATATTGTTTGAGAATTGGCTAGCCTATTTCACAATTTAAAAGGAATCCCAAATGAAAATTCCAACAGTATTTGATCTAGTTTCCATTGTTAAGGATGCTTTTCAGCCAATAGTAATATTTTGGTGTAGGCTTTTGAAATATAACCCAAAATGCATTAGATCCTGAAACAATATACTGACAAATAGCTATTAAAATAGAAAAGATATTGATATAAACTTTTTTTCTTCAGGAAATTGTAGAGGCAGTAAATTCAGCAGAAAGTATAGTACATGATACAGAGTCAAAGATGACAGAATTTAAAGATCAATTACCACAAGAAGAAGTAAGTTTCTGTATCAAGCATTACATTGTCAGCGTCTGACTATAGAATTCAGTTTTACATTGACAAATGTGTTGACTTCATTCTTCTGTCTTCATGACATTGCTATATGAACATAGTGGCGAAATATTTTTTTTTACCAAGTTACATTTTTCATACAATATATTGTGAATTGTAATGAAAAACAATGTACAGAGAAAATTAATATTTTTATTTATTTTGTGATACAAATCCTAGAAAAAAATTTGAAATGAGTACAATTTACTGTTGAACATTTTAATGAATGCACAACAAAGTAAACATTAGAAAATATTGTTATATGAGTATGACCTTGATAGTGATCTACTTAATATTTAAAAAAAAATATTCTCCATGTGCTCTTATTAACATTGTATATCTTTTACAGTGTGATAAACTCCGTGAAGAAATTGCCAAAGTAAGAGAAGTTTTAGGAAATAAAGAGAATGAATCGCCAGAGAATATAAAAACAGCTACTTCAGAATTACAACAATCTTCACTTAAATTATTTGAGATGGCATACAAAAAGGTAAGAATATAGTGGAAATTTTTAGTTTTGATTACTGGGAAGGATTTCTAAATCTTTTTTTCTTTATTTTACAAGTTTTGTATGGTGTATATATGTGCAAAGTAAACTGTATGGCTGAATGTTGTATTCAATACAATATTTAACCATTGATTACAAATGATAAGTGAATGTAGTTTTATGCTAGTGCTTTTCTTTTTTCACAAATTAATCATTGGAACAATTTCTTATTATCAAACTCGAGTATAAGAAACAAAATCTATTTCATTTGAGGTATTACATGTTACTAACAGCAGCTTAGATGAGTTTGATTTTGGATACAAATGTAATTCTTAACATGGCAAGTCCTGCTGTTTTATCAACATGGGTCTCCCATTTTAATCAAATATTTACTATCAGAATTTGCATAGATAGAAAGTTGTAATTAATCTAAGTTGTTTAAATTTTTAAGTTGCGATAGATTATAAAGTTAAATATAATTAATATTTGTAATGAACAGACTAGATGGCAAATCTCTATATAATATTTATATTTTTTAGATGGCTGCTGAAAGAGATGGTTCTCAAAATGCCTCCTCATCTTCATCGTCCTCATCGGAATCCACAGACTCATCATCATCATCTTCTTCAGAAACAGACCAACAACAAGAACAGAAAAAAGAAGAGAAAAACTAATCATTTGTGATAAACAATTTAATTAACCAGTTGTGTGAAATAGTCAATCAAATCTTTTTTTTGTTAACAATGCAATATAATGCTGAATTATTACTATTAAAAACGGTTATTGAAGAAAGAAAACATTTACAGTTTTCAAATACGTAAGCTAAATGACGTCGATGCATGCATATCACTTCAAATATAAATATTCTATATTCCATGTATTTCTTATAATACATAGTTTTCATCAAAGGTTTAAGAATACTAAATCTAGAAAATATTAAATATTCAGCATTTTATATTGCATTGGGAAAGATTGAAAGATTTTAGAATAAGAAGAATACAGGTGCTATGTGGAGCTTTATCTTAATGGTTGACTGGTATCTTCTCTCTAATGTAAGAGATAAAACCATGCACAGATTGTGATATTAGTACCTGTATTTATTGTTGTGTGAAAGTGATATTTATGAACAATAGTAATCCTGTACTGGAACATAGTTAACATGTTGTAATAATATTCATCGATTTACATCTAGTTTCTTTTCATATTAGTATTATTCACTTATCTGTTGTACGACAGATATCATTGGGAAACTTTTTTTTTTATAAATTCATCATGAAGCATTAATTAATGTATTGGATAATAGCTGTTTACCAGTTAAATAGATATTAACTATGTTTATGATATTTTTGATTATTTTCATGAAGTGAAGCAGTATATTTTATAAAGAGCCATCTAATTAGGAATATATCCTGCAAGTACAAAGTTATAGTTAATAATATTGAAAGATTTTTATACGTTGAATAATAACAGGTTGATAACATATATATATTCCATTTAATAAATTGTTGCTGTTCACATGTAGCTTGGTCTGTTTAATATTCAAAGGTAGCTTGAATAGAGGGACAGATCCAAAATGTAGAACTAAGACAGATCATTGTGTGATTTTTTGTTTTGTTTAGTACTTTGTTAATTTTTCGTAGAAAAACATAAATGGGCTGCAAATCTTTCATCATTTATAATTCTTTTTATTGCCTCTGAAATATTAGAACGGGTATTGCTACATCCTACATTATATTGGTGATGATTGCATGCAAACTTCATATTTAGTTTAATAAATTAACTTTTAGTTGGGATCAAATCCCTAAACACAAATTTCTTTTTAAAAAAAAATATTACACTTAAATTGTGTGCTTAAATTTTTTAGATAAAAGTCATTAATCCGCACTATATTCATTGAATAGATCATTGTTCGTCATGATATTTTGAACTGTTGTAAATAATGTTTTAAGGTGTACATTCAGAGATATATAATTAAATGTCATGTCATTTAATCGTCTTATTTATTTATTAGTCCCCTAACTGATGAAGTTGAAGGAGTCTTTAAGTTTGCACTTCTTCTGTCTGTCCATCTGTCAGTCAGGCAAATAAGTTTTCCACAAGTTCGGTTCTTCATGCTTGAAGATATTGATTTGATATTTGGTGTATTGTTTTATTATGACAAGTAACAAATCAAGTGAATTTTGTTCTGGTCTGATGATTTTGTGCAGAGAAACGGTGCTTGGGCTTGGAAATTCACTCAAATAATAAGTTTTCCACACTTTATCATCATGCTTGAAAATATTGAGTTGATAATTGGTATTTTGATTGCACATTCTTGTTATTGGTTGCATTGGTATGACATAACTTCAGAAAGAGACAAGAAAAGCTTACTGGACATATCTGGAAAACATCATTTGTTATGAAAAAAGCTTACAAACCTCGCAAAAACAGAAATTTTTTTTGAATTATATTTGGTCCACCAAAAAGGACAGTTCAGGATTTGCACCATTAAGATCTGAAGGCATGCTGATAGACGACACAAAACAAAAAGCTGAAATACTCAATAAACAATACCACTTTTTACACCTGAAAATGATAAAGAACAAATACCAAATTATCAGACAATTATCCATCTATGGCAGAAATACAAGTAACACCAAATGGCAAAGAAAAACTTTTGAAAAATCTTTTGATCCATCTTAAGCTTCAGGTCCAGATGAAATACAAACAATTTGCACCACATCTCGCTTTCATTTTTAACACGTCTATCTTGAAAGGAGATGTACCAACAGACTGGAGACAGGCAAATGTGTGCCCTATTTTTGAAAAAGGCGAAAAATACCTAGCCAGTAACTACAGACCTGTCTCCCTTACATTTGTACCTGCATTTGCTGCAAACTGCTTGAACACATTGTTGTTAGTAACATACTAAAACATCTGGACACACATAACATCCTTGTGGATAATCAGCATGGCTTCAGATCAAAACACAGCTACTTTAAGTCATGAACTACTTAGTAACCTCCATAATGGTGTACAAATTGATCTTATTATTTTAGACTTTTCCAAGGCATTTGACAAGGTACCTCACAAAAAATTATTAAGGAAGATGGATAACTATGGCATAAGGGAAAATACCTGGAATTCATTTGGGTATCAGCCTTCCTTAGTAACAGAACGCAACAGGTTGCCACTTGACGGAGAGATATCTAGTCAAATCCTGTGGTAAGTGGGGTGCCCCAAGGCTCAGTTTTGAGTCCACTACTTTTTCTCATCTTCATTAATGACCTACCTGTGGCAGTAACATCAAAAACACGCTTGTTTGCAGATGATTGTATCTTATACAGAAACATAACAAATCAACAAGATTGTACCATTCTACAAAATGATATGAACTGCCTAGCCAATTGGGAACAAACTTGGGGTATGCAATTCCATCCAGAAAAATGCAACTCTCTCACTGTGACAAGATCACAGTCACCATTCAAACAAGACTATTAAAAGGCCACATCTTAGAATCCGTCAGCACTGCAAAATATCTCGGTATCACCCTTTCTCACATGTCTTAGGATACACATATAAATAACATTACTGCAAAAGCAAATAAGATCTTAGGCTTTCTAAAAAGAAACTTAAAAATAAACCAGGAAGAAACAAAAAGTTTGGCATACAAATCCATGGTACGTTCGAATGTAGAATACTGCTCTTCAGTTTGGTCACCTCACACCCAAAAACAAAAAAATTTGTAAGGGTTCCACGGAACCCAGTGTCTCGCCTACTTTTGCTGTAACTCCCAGGCTCAACAAAAAAGAGGAAAACAATCAATAAAAATATTCCTCTTGATACTATCTTTTGATTGTAAGAAGCTTCTGTCCAAGTTTGGTAAAAATTTCAGGATAGTTTATGAATCCAATAAATGTTTTAAAAACTTTAACTGCAGACTGTATGTAATGTTAACTGGAAGAAAAACTAAGTCCATTTATAAGTAAAATACAGATACACAGGTACCAAATATTAACAAAATTTCCTTTCTAGATACTAGCTTTTGATAATAAACAAGCTTCTGTCCAAGTTTGGTACAAATTTAAAATAGTATATTAAAGTAATTAAATTTTTAAAAGATTTAACCAGAGTGAATGTGTTGTTTCCTGGCAGAAAACATAAGTCCATTTTAAAGTATAATACGGAAAAATGGATTTAATTTTTTACAAAATTTATTTATGGATACTATCTTATGATCATAAACAAGCTTCTGTCCAAGTTTGGTACAAACCCAGGATAGTTAAAAAAAGTTATTGAAATTTTAAAAACTTTAACCATAGAGTGAATGTAATGTTTGCCCGCAGAAAAACTAAGTCCATTTATAAGTAGAAAACAGAAAAAATGGAATTTCATTTTTGCAAACTTTACTTCTGGATACTATCTTATGATCGTAAACAAGCTTCTGTCCAAGTTTGGTAGAAATCCAGAACAGTTTAAGAAAGATATTCAAATTTTAAAAACTTTAACCACAGAGTGAATGTAATGTTTCCCCGCAGAAAAACTAAGTCCATTTATAAATAAAGTACAGAAAAAACAGAATTTTATTTTTACAAAATTTCCTTCTGGATACTATCTTATGATCATAAACAAGCTTCTGTCCAAGTTTGGTACAAACCTAGGATAGTTAAAAAAAGTTATTGAAATTTTAAAAACTTTAACCACAGAGTGAATGTAATGTTTGCCCGCAGAAAAACTAAGTCCATTTATAAGTAAAAAACAGAAAAAATGGAATTTCATTTTTGCAAACTTTACTTCTGGATACTATCTTATGATCGTAAACAAGCTTCTGTCCAAGTTTGGTAGAAATCCAGTACAGTTTAAGAAAGATATTCAAATTTTAAAAACTTTAACCACAGAGTGAATGTAATGTTTCCCCGCAGAAAAACAAAGTCCATTTATAAATAAAATACAGAAAAAACAGAATTTTATTTTTACAAAATTTCCTTCTGGATACTATCTGATGATCATAAAGAAGCTTCTGTCCAAGTTTGGTACAAACCCAGGATAGTAAAAAAAAGTTATTGAAATTTTAAAAACTTTAACCACAGAGTGAATGTAATGTTTGCCCGCAGAAAAACTAAGTCCATTTATAAGTAAAAAACAGAAAAAATGGAATTTCATTTTTGCAAACTTTACTTCTGGATACTATCTTATAATCGTAAACAAGCTTCTGTCCAAGTTTGGTAGAAATCCAGTACAGTTTAAGAAAGATATTCAAATTTTAAAAACTTTAACCAACAGATACCACAACACCAGTAGTATCACTTCCATGATTGACCATCTTCAATGGAAGTCACTTGAAACTCACACAAACATCAATCGAGTAACTATGCTATACAAAATCTCACACCATCTAATTGCAGTAGACCCAAACTTTTACCTTTTACCACAGCCAGTCAAAAACACCAGATTCACTAATTCATAACAATACCAAACATTTAGCACAAGAACAGATTACTTCAAGTACAGCTTTTTTCCATTCACAGTTGTACTGTGGAACTCACTTCCCTAAAACGTCATCCGTGTTAACTCCCTGAATCAGTTTTAAATACTGATCCAGAGTCAGTATATTTAGATATCCAACCTGTTTGTAAATAGTGTAAATGCGTTAATTTTTGTTTTGTTTTTGCACAAAATTATTTTGGAATTATCGCTCACATTAGTTATTACATTTTATTAAGTGTCTGTTTGTGATGCGCCAACGTATAGTCATCAATGTGCTGATGGATTGTCATATGATGTAGATGTAGATGTAACTTTGTGTTATCAATTAATCAGCAGCGTGTCTCAGACGCATCATAAAGCAACCAATCAGAATCTGTAAGTTATTATTTCAAGATTACATGTATGTTAACTGAAACTAATAGCTCTGCACAGTGATGCAAAGCAAAAATCTGATGTGTAAACAACAATATATTTGGTTGGCTAAAATTAAGACAATAAAACAAGGCATCATAGAGATCGAGTTGTTACTTGGTATGGTCTTTCTCAGGGCTTTTCTGTACTCCAATAATTTTCTGGATAGCTTTGATCAAGATTGATTATATACACACAACATAAAGTGGAAAGGGATTAATATAAGTTGCAAAACTTGTTTCCCAATCCACTATAAATAAATATGTTTAAACTAAAAACACAAAATATTAAAAGGTGTTTAGAAATACTAAGTAGACTAGTGTCTTGCCATACCATTTTATTCCAGCATTGGGACTTTTATAGATCGATGAACATGAAATCAGAAATGGTTCTTCTGGGAAACAGCTTCAAAGACCTGAAGGGGTTTTGAATGCTTATACTTAAAATGAAAAATTTGGTGTCCGTATGAAATAAAATATATGATGCTGACAATAAATATGTTGTAATGGTGGATCCTAGGAGATATATAATATTACAAATGAATGGTGAAATTGATAAAAGATCATGATGATTCATAAACATAGAAATAAAAACATTTTTTATGACAAAAGTTTAATGAGATTTTTAGCATACAACAGAATCTGTTAGAATAATAGTCATTGTAGATTTGTTTTTGTCTTTAAATGATTTCTTCAGTGTCAGTATAGCATCTGTATGAGTAGCTTCTCTTAGATCTGTATCATCAATGGCAAGGACAATCATACCGGGCTGAAAATATAGAAATCATTTAGTGAAAACACCTAGCTGAAAAATATAAACAGCAACATTCAGTTGTAGTCTACATTGACTGAAAACAATCTTACATGGACAACAGCACTTTCTGATCGAGTATAGATGAAATTTTTTTCAATTTAAAAGCCTGAAATACAATATTCAAACAGTTCCCCAGAACTACGGTAGTTAGTTATCTTTACAAGGGTTTCAAAATTTTTCAAAGTTAATTGTCCAATATTCAAAGCTGTTGTACATTGAGGAGGAGTTTATTCAATTGAAACTGTAAATTTCTTCTCAAAACTAATCATTCATTGAGGTTGGTTGTTCACGTTTTTTTGAATTTCCAGTTATATTCGCCACAGGATTTAATGACAGTTTATATGGATACCTGAATCCTAGGTTCATCAGCTGCTGCCCCATCCTCTAAAACTTCCTCGACTTTAATCTGAGGTTGTCTCTTACATTCAACACCTCCGGAAATGCATAAACCTGTCAAAATATCAACGAAAACTAAAAATATTAAAGTAAAAAAATATAGGTGAACTAGACAAAAAATTCCATGCTGTGAATATATCGAGAATTCAAAATTTCTAACACAGTACATCATTAAATTATCAAGTTCATTGACAAAATACAAAGTGTTTCCTTGAAATACAGAAGCTGAACAGAAGAAAGCCATCCTCAATGGGTCCAGGATAAAACTTTGAGGTATGACCAAAAAAGATGTGAAAGCCTGGTAAATATGAACTTATATTGATTTATATAATATTTTTCTTAATACAGAAGCAAAAAAGATATGCAAGGAAAATTTCTATGCTCAGTGGTTTATTTAAAAAAAATAATCAATTATCATCAAACAAGAATTCATCCCAGTAAGATCAGAAAATTGCATACACTCATCTTTATAAAGTTCCCAACCAAATATCAAATCATTCCAAAGTACAGGAGCTGAGTTATATGTTACTCAAGGTAATGATAGATGCACATAAGGATGGGATGACAGACAAGGTAAATCTTAATCATAAGTCACTTACCTAGCATTTCTTTCTGTTTGGAGATATGAGATACAATAATATCTCTACCATACATCTCCATATACTTATCATCTTCATGATTACTGTAACAGAGACATAACAGAAATAGAGAAAATATTGTGAATGTTAAATTTCCAAGAAATTCTCATTTTTAATAGTATAATCATTTTATTAAAATACTGTGAATCAAATTTTTTTTGTGGGTACAAATTTTGGTTGATTGAGGAAAACTTACTTTCATGGATATCTAATACTGTGATTTTGCGAAAGTCTGCATACTAGTATATGGAAAATTTGTAATTTATTGAACATTTAAATTTGTAATTCACCATGAAAATTGGTATCAAATAAAACTAGAGGCTCTCAAGAGCCTGTATCGCTCACCTGATTCTACCTGGGTTTTTGAAATCATATAAAAATAAAGATACTAAAATTTGGCTACAAAGTAACAACACTTGGCCAGCACCTCATTAAACTAGAGGCTCTAAAGAGCCTGTGTCGTTCACCTTGGTCAATGTGAATATTAAACAAAGGGAGCAGATTGAAAATTGACTACAAAGGTCAAAGGTCAATTACTCCTATAGGGGTCAACTGACCATTTGGTCATGTTGACTTATTTGTAAATCTTACTTTGCTGAACATTATTGTTGTTTACAGTTTACCTATATCTATAATAATATTCAATATAATAACCAAAAACAGCAAAATTTCCTTAAAATTACAAATTCAGGGGCAGCAACCCAAAAACAGTTTGTTCAATTCATCTAAAAATTTAAGGGCAGATAGATCTTCACCTGATAAACAATTTTACACCCTGTCAGATTTGCTCTAAATGCTTTGGTTTTTTAGTTATAAGCCAAAAACTGCATTTTACCCCTATGTTATCTTTTTAGCTGTGGCGGCCATCTTCGTTGGTTTGCTGGGTCAAAAAACACAATTTTTAAACTAGATACATCAATGATAATTGTGGCCAAGTTTGGATTAATTTGGCCCTGTAGTTTCAGAGGAGAAGATTTTTGTAAAAGATTATGGAGATTTACGAAAAATGGTTAAAAATTTACTATAAAGGGCAATAACTCCTGAAGGGGTCAACTGACCATTTTGGTCATGTTGACTTATTTGTAAATCTTACTTTGCTGAACATTATTGCTGTTTACAGTTTATCTCCATCTATAATAATATTCAAGATAATAACCAAAAACAGTAAAATTTCCTTAAAATTACCAATTTAGGGGCAGCAACCCAACAATGGGTTGTCTGATTCATCTTAAAATTTCAGGGCAGATAGATCCTGACCAGATAAACAATTTTACCCCATGTCAGATTTGCTCTAAATGCTTTGGTTTTTGAGTTATAAGCCAAAAACTGCATTTTACCCCTATGTTCTAATTTTAGCCATGGTGGCCATCTTGGTTGGTTGGCCGGGTCAAAAAACACAAATTTTAAACTAGATACATCAATGATGATTGTGGTCAAGTTTGGTTAAATTTGGCCCAGTAGTTTCAGAGGAGAAGATTTTTGTAAAAGTTAACGCCGGACGCCGGACGACAGGCGCCGGACGACGGTTGCCAAGTGATGAGAAAAGCTTCGGGCCCAGTGAGCTAAAAACTTGTTTTAAAAGCTAAGACTGTTAAATATTTTTTCTTAATTTACAGAAATTGGGTTTCAGTTTTTAATGGTCTGGCTCAATGCAAAACAAATGTTACAGAATAAATATAAAATGAGTAAAGAAAAGAGATATGAAGACAGCTGTGTTAGGAGAGGTAACAGGGTGCATGATGTTTAAATAATGGTGTAGTCAACCTCAACCAAAAGTGAGAAAAATTGTGCTGGTTTAGTACAAACCGTGCCAAGGATAAATCATCCGAGTTGAATGTAAGTGTTACATGTGGCTGATGATCATACTCCTCTTTCATTATGTCTATAACTTGCCTCTGTATCTCCTGTTCTCTTGACTCAGTCTGTTTTGTTGGCTTAATGTAAAAGTGGCCAAACTCATCTGAAATTGTACAAAGAATAGCCAATATCAAATATACAAAACTTCAAGGTATAACCTAAACAACTATTGTTTATATATCGTGTTTATATAAGGGAAGATTTCATATAAAGGTATTTGTGGGAACAAATTATGGGCACTGACTGTTGAAATCTTAACTAGATAGAGCACTTTCATCTCAAAATTGTGGAAATTTGGAAATTAAAGTAATAAAATATCAATAATGAAATAAAAAGTAAAATGAATGTCCAAATTCTATGGATGAGATATAAGATTACATGTTATATATCGAAGTTGCCAACCTAAATTTCAAATAGAATGTAAGTATCATCACCAAGGGAGATAATTTCCTGCATTTTTTAAATACCCTAATTGTGCTTAAGTTTGATAATAAAAAATGCCCTTCCTTTCAACGAATTTTATTATTTACCAGTTTCAGGATGAAGTATGTGTTTCTTAGGCTTTCCTCTCTTCTCACGGTTCAGCTTTTGATGTACATTGGATGAGAGCTTCTCATAGTTCTCTATTTCTATCTGTTTTACAATCTCATCAAAATGGAACATGTCAAACTTGTAGATAACTTGCCTGGTAAATCAAAAATAGATGCCATGTTTAACATAAATAGATTGATGCTACATCAATATCAAATCCAAGTATAAAAGATATTCTTAAAAACTTTTTGGTCATCTCAGATACAAATAATTTTTGAAAATAAATACATGTACTGCCATCACATTAAGTACCACAACATTTGATGTCAAATTTGAAACTTTTGTAGTTTTAGTCGCAAATTAAATTTTAATATATAGTAAGACAATGATGTACCTAATCATTTTTGTTTAACCATGTACATCCCTGTCCAATGATCAAATAAACATATACCTGGAATACGTTCTTATATGACAATAGTCACAATAACTTGACCTGAATTTCAGCCTGAAATCTATTAGTGAAAAGTCTCGTATTCTTTGAAACAAATAGTTATTTAATTACAACTTTTTGTTTTAAATTATGTTTATTTAATTTTGTACTACCTGACATCCTTAAGTAAGAGAATTTTCTCTGGTACGTCTATCTGCACCAGTAAATATTCCACCAAGCTGTCAACATCATGGTCTTCATGGTACTGTAACAAAACAGACAAATATGACACAAGCCTAAATCATTGAACATTTTTTAACACTTTTATTTTCAAACATCCAATTTATCCTATTTCTTGACGATTGTTCAATTATCACAATAACAAGTACACTAAAAAAATTGTGAATTAACAGTAGTTTAAAAATCCAATGCTAAACATAAAGTTTGCACAAACAGTTGTTTGACCTTGGTATGAAAATACCAGTAGAAAACTAAACGATTTATTTTGTACGCCCTATGCAACAATGTTAATATTCATACAAGAGGCTTTTAGAGTGACAGCATACCCAATTTTTTTAATATCTATTTGTGTCCTGGCATTTCCCACTGCCACAAGTACCATAACTCCTAAACAGTAAAAGTAACAATAATCAGTAACATCATATCAAAATTTCAAAAGCTTTGGTTGACAGTTAATGTCAGAGTTAAAGCATGGACACAGCTGGAAACACCATTTTTCCAGATGCCCTTCCTTGATGGATGCCACACATTCCTAAATCAATAACCTTTTTTTTTCTTCGGAAATCCAGTTAATAGTTGTATCTGTATAGCACGGGGGGTAACTTCGATATATTTTTGGTAGGAGTGTGCCATTTTTGCCTCAAAAACGTACCCATTTTAATATAGCATTCACTGAAATTTAGTACCTATAGTTATATAAATATTTAAGAAAGAATGACCTATACTTATATACAATATTTAAAATAGGACGTTAAAACGTTATTGAAGATCAAATCAGGAGACAAATTTCCGGGGTTCATTTGGGAACTTATTTGAAAGGTGAAATTAATAATTGACCATTAATAATGTAAGATTCTCAATAGCATATTTATTTGATATGTAGATTATACCCCAAATCAATATACAGTTTTCAAACGTAAATGCATTTTAATATAGGATGTCATTAAAAAGGAGGGTCATTCTTATATAAAATCTCGCAAAATTATGACCCATATTTTTGGCACATCCCTGTATACCCAATAATTGGAAGTTACCTCCCTGTGCTGTAAAGTTAGCATGAATTAGCATGAATTACTGAATGACTTGTCAAAATATCAATGTAAAAAGAGAAGCATACAAAAAATCTTACATTTTTAATATATCTGATGATGGCAATAACTTCATCAGGATCAAAGAGATCTCTGGCTGATTTCTCTAGTTGTCCCATTCCATCCTCATCATATGTATTAGGATTATACTTACTCCATACAAAGTCAGCCTTTTTCTCAGGGTCACCTTCAAAAGTTTTATAATTACTGAAATTGTTATTTCTGTAAAATTACAGCTGAAGTTCTTAAAATGTCATTTTATACCTTGGAACAGTGCATTTTTTTTTTAAATATTTTTAAATATATATTAGTTTCCATCAGGTGAAATATATACATCATACTGCAACATCTCTCATAATGTATCATTCTTATTTTTATGCAGTTGAATGTGGCAAATGTTGTGTTGCAGACAGTAAGTAAAACACAAAATCTCCAAGACAGAATACAGCGTTTTCTTTTCTCAAGATGACAATTTATTGTAGAAGTTAGTCTTCTTATTTAATTGCTGTTTCAGGATAAAAATGTGATGGTAAGGGTTGCACTTAAGATGAAACTGCATGTGTGATGGGTTCAACACAGTTTTCAAGTATACACTTTAATAATCTTTTTTTAAATAAGCAATACATCTTGGAAAACTGAATTCCAAACCCCTTCATACATTTTTCCTGGATTAGCTCTAAAGATATACAAAAAAATATGAAGTATTTAAAAACTTACCTTGAGCTGTCTTTTTGAATAAACCACTTCTAATTTTATTTTTAATGATCTTCCAAGAACTTATTTTAGCTGCCATGTCCTTTGACTTCCTTCTTGCTGTCTTGAACAATGACCCTAAATATTAAAAAAAAAGTTTTGCATTTACTGCATAACAAGAAATGTTTGAGGTTATGCTTTTTCTCTATATATGGATAATTGTAACAGATTTCCTCCACAACTATTAATCTCATCATAGTTTTTATTTAAATGTACCTTAAGGATGTTTGCTGCTCAGTTTCAAAATAAATAACTTTCCATAAAACAAGAATATATTGATAGGGGATTAATTGAGGTATCAAAAAAGCAAAAAATATATAGGGGTTAATGTTCTTATTTTCGAGATATTAGCCATTGGAATTTTGGCAGGAAAATGTCGGAGGAAAATGTTTTCTCTAGATTTTTCATAGCTTCATCATGACCAGTTAAAGTTCTCAAAATCTATTAAAATATAAATAAGATTTTATAAGACTTTTACAAATGGCTTATAATTATGCATGTAAAAGATTTATAAAAAGAAAAATGTTAGAAAATCAAAAAAATCTTTTCGACATGCACAACTTCAGTGGTTAGTAAATTTTTCCTCGGAGTTTCTTTGCCAGAGACCATATAATCTTAAAAAAAACAAATCTTGAATCATTATTTTATTTATACCCCTCCTTTCCTTCTTTGATGGTCCTGATAAATCTTTTTCTTCAGTTGTCAGATTAGACATTTCAAACATGCCTAAATCTTTTTTCCTATCTTCAAGATTCTGTATTTGTCGATCAAAGTCATGTAGAACTAGTGCTGTCTGACTATTCATATCATCCTGACTCCATGTTTCATACAGTTCCCTCTGGTCTACATTTCCATCAGGGGAATTACCATGACTTCTCTGATGCTTATTTGTTGATAAACCAATAATATTTATGTTATTTACACCTTGGCTTAAGTCATTGTCATTTTGAAAGTCTTTATATTGAAGTGAACTAAAGTTATTAGCCGTTTCATCATTCAGATTGTTAGTTGTTTGGTTGGTTGGGTCATCTGTTGATTCTGAGGTGATACCATACATGGTTATCTGCCCTTGTCCTTGCTGTGAAGATTCTGTGGCACTATATTTTGTCTTATTCGTATTAGAATTAAACTTAGAACTTTTAGGTCTACTGTCATCTTTCTTTCTATAACGTGATTCTTTAACATTTGTTTTAAACGCTGTACCAGGGACTATTGAAATTGCGAAGTTTTCTTCTTTTTCATTATCATCACTGGAGCTCTGATCACTTTTCTCATCGATATCATCTGAATGACATTCTCTAAGTTCTGTTGAATGGGCATCCATGTGTGGAACTAAACTTTCTACAGACTGTTTCCAATCAGTAAGGGATATCATTTTGTTATGTTTAAAATTTTGAGTAAAGGATGAAAAAGAAGGACTAGATAAATAGTTCTGTGAATCATCATCGTCAATATCCAGAGAATGGCGTGAAATTGTCTCTGATCTGATATCATCACCATTAACATCAAGCCTTACACTACCCTGTTTAGATCCTGTTCCGGTTAGACTTCCTAAATCATCGTCAAAAATATACCTCTCGACTGACTTCCTGCCGCTGTCTTTCACAGATCCACCATCAACATTATCTTCACTTTTGTGGTGCATACTTTCATAAATATTTAATTTTCTGTCATCATTCTTTGCTATGATGTCCTGCATGGTTACAGTATATTCACCATAAGTACCAGAACTAGCACTAGAGTTGTCTCCCATATCATCTGGTTGGAATGTGGGATTAGTATGGCCACTTCCTCTGATCCATGTGTCTACTGGTTTCATATCTATACTATCACTCCTGATTAGGGACTGTGACTCAGAGTTTGAGGAGGAACCATGCTGATAGCCATGTGATATTTCCTGACCTTCTGGAAGGTACATTTGTGGAAGTAATGGATCTGTTCCATCATACTGATCATGAGCAGATATCACTTCTACTGGTACTCTAAGATGTAAACTCTTTCTTTTCTTATGTCCATCAGGTTCTATCCAGGTGTCTGGAAGTTTTCTTTCAATTAGTTTTTCACCTCCATAAATACCTATCAAATACAAATACCATAATAAACTTTGTAGTTTCAAATGTTTTATTTCCAGAAAATCATGTGAAGTGATAAGAATTCAATGTTGCAGACAGATGTGCTATTCCAGCATTCAAAATGTATTGGGGTAAAATATTGCAGATTATTTTTTGGTATCAGAGTGTTTTAACAGCTTTTTCTTTATGATGGTAGGAAGGAATATAGATTCATAGAATTTCAAAACAGGAAAGAACAGCTCAACCAGTCATGCATTTCTATTTGTTTCCATACCTTTCAATAATAAATTTTATTTGAAGACAAGCTTTTTTTTAATTCAATTACAGTTATTTTTAATTATCCATAGTTCTTAGTTCCTGAGAACTATATTGATTTTGCAGTTTGACTGTAATGAATCATAGTGAGCCAGGGCTCTGTGCTGAAAGCCACACTTTGACTTATTATGGTTAACTTTTGCAAGTTGTGACTTGGATGGAGTATTGTCTCTTTGGCAATCATACCACATCTTCTTATATTTATTTAATGATATAAATGAGAACAGCTAACAAAATTTACTACCATAACATGCCTAAATATTTATGGTTAACTCATGGGTTCCATCTGATGTTGTTTAATGGACAATTGAACATGCCTTTTATAGCTTACTATACAACTTGCGTTTTATTCCTGTTGAAGGCCATACAATAATCTATAGCTGTTACCATCATCGTTCTTTAGCTCATAGTCTCATTAGCAATCATATCATATGACCATAGTTTTGTATCAATCTAATAACATAAGTGAAAGAAAGGTATATATATATATTCTAATGCAATTTTTATGTAACAAATTTTTCATTGGCTAAAAGTTGCAGCAAAATCCACAGTTGACCAGGCGTAACTAAGAGGGACCCGCCATTTTGAATTGATTGAATCAACAAATGTTCGAATACTGCTATATAATCAAAAACAAGAGGCTGTCACAACGACAACAAACCTGATTTATTAACATTTATTTGTGTCCTGCAAATATCACAAGAACCATAACTGGTGAACGGTGAAAGTAAAAATCATCAATATCAAATTTGACCTCAACTTTGTCATCAGTATCAACATATTAAAATTGAAAAGCTTAACCCATTAACCCCTAATGACGCATATAGGCGTCATGGTGACAACCATTCTTTGATGGCACGTATGACCCTCCATACCTTTTTTGAATTGCCCAACTTGAACTGTCATGATAGCAGGGACTTCAACCAAGCAGTTCATGGTCCATTACCTCATGTCAGACGTCTGTTCATGAAAATATGGCACTTTGAAAGCCGTTTAAGAGTTCAAAATCGGAAAAACGTGAAAAGTAGCCAAAATCAGGTGGGGGTGGGCATCTGTTGATGGCCACTACTTAACTGGTAGTCATTGCAGGCATACACTATTATCGTAAATGCATGCATAGGTGGTATAGGAACACAAAGAGGTATAATATGGCCAATAGGAATCTAGTCTGTAAAATCTAGGTCACCGTTTTGTCAAAAATCCGTAAAAACAGACATTTAGGCAGACCTGACTTGACGATAATAATTCGCCAGCAAGACACTTAAGTCCCATATACTCCCAGTTAGCATGCATGGACTGCTGTAACTATAGGGTAATACTTGAATGACACAGAAACACAGTCTGGTTAATGTTCACCTCTCAAGGTCGTTTAAAAATCAGAAAATAGACAGAAAATGACCGTTTTTCAGTGGGGATGGGTTCAAACCCACAAGAAAATCTTCCACCTCCCATCCCACCCCCCACCCATGCCATCCGCCCCCAAATTTCAATACATAGTTTAATAGATGAGCAGCAGTTACAGCATCAAGAGTCTGCTAATTTGCATATAATTTGCATATTATTGCAAATTTTCGAAAATGCCTGATTTTCCAGAAATCTCTTAGGGGCCAATGAGTTAAGATTGAATTGTTCATGAGTAAATGCACCAACTTGAATGGAAATGCCATTTTACCATCTTTCAAGAACCATAACTCCTGAACGGTAAAAGTCAAAATCATCATTATTGAACTTGACCTCTATTTTATCATTAGTAACAACATATAAAAATTTCAAAAGCTTTGGTTGAATGGTTCATGAGAAAATGCAGGGACACGACTGGAAACACCATTTTTCAATCTTTCAAGAACCATAACTCCTGAACGGTAAAAGTCAAAATCATCATTATTGAACTTGACCTCTATTTTATCATCAGTAACAACATATAAAAATTTCAAAAGCTTTGGTTGACTGGTTCATGAGAAAATGCAGGGACACGACTGGAAACACCATTTTTCAATCTTACAAGAACCATAACTCCTGAACGGTAAAAGTCAAAATCATCATTATTGAACTTGACCTCTATTTTATCATCAGTAACAACATATAAAAATTTCAAAAGCTTTGGTTGAATGGTTCATGAGAAAATGCACGGACCAGACTGGAAACACCATTTTTCAATCTTTCAAGAACCATAACTCCTGAATGGTAAAAGTCGAAATCGTCATAATTAAACTTGGCCTTCATTTTGTCATCAGTAACAACATATTAAAATTTGGGAAGATTTGGTAGAACAGTTCATGCGTAAATGCACGGACACGACTGGAAACTCCTTTTTTCCATCTTTCAAGAACCATAACTCCTGAACGGTAAAAGTCAAAATCGTCATTATTGAACTTGACCTTCATTTAGTTGTCAGTAACAACATATAAAAATTTCAAAAGCTTTGGTTGAATGGTTCATGAGAAAATGCACGGACCAGACTGGAAACACCATTTTTCAATCTTTCAAGAACCATAACTCCTGAATGGTAAAAGTCGAAATCGTCATAATTAATTTTAAAAGCTTTGGATGAACGGTTCATGAGTTAATGCACGGACAACATTAGATTGACGCCCGCCAGCCTTACATCCCCAATTTAATAACCGACATTTTTGTCCCAAAAATCCGGTTAATAAAACAATATCTACTTCAAATTCGCCGTTTAAATGTAATTTTATCAGAATTTGAATTGTACAGGTAACGTAATAACCTCCAGTTTGTAAGTTTCATTTGTATGATGTCACGTTTACCCATGACATCTTTGCGCCAAAATCATCTATAAAGTTTTGCCGATTTTTTTTATTTGTCAAATTAAGACATTTCATCAAGTTTAATCGTATTATTTCTTTTTGTAATGCATTAGAATCGAAATAACAGTACTGTAATTGAAGAGTTGACACCATCTTTAGTAAAACTGCATTTGCAACCGTCAAATCTACAATTGACGGTGGCAACTCTTCAACTACAGTACTGTTATTTCTTAAATTTACTTCCAGTCCCCTCAGGAGCTGTCGTTCCAGTCCAAGTGTACTCTGCATAAATCTCTTTGTAAACAGGAAATCTTCCAACATCCTAAAACAAAACAAAATAAGTGAAACTGCGAGCTACTGCTCACTGATGATACCCCCGCCGCAAGTGGATAATATCAATAGTGTAAAAATATGCAAGTGTTCGGTAAACAGGAAGTTGTCAAGTAATGAATCGGAAAACGCATCACACGATATAGCTGACTTATATAAATCCTGAATTCAAATTTCAGAATTCCTTGTATTGTAGTTCCTGAGAAAAATGTGGCTAAAATTTTCAACTTGGCTATCATGTGTAAAATCATACAAGTTTTCGGTAAACAGGAAGTTGTCAAGTGATCAATCTGAAAACACATCTCACAGTATAGCTGACTTAGATAAACCCTGAAACCAAATTTCAATTTTCCTTGAATTGTGGTTCCTGAGAAAAATGCGACGAAAAATATTCATGGGACGGACGGACTGACTGACGGACTGACAGAAGGACAGACAGAGGTTAAACAGTATATCCCCCTTTTTTAAAGCGGGGTATAATTATAGATAAAACAGTGGTTAAAAAGTCATTAGCCAATGAAACACTTTTTACTCATTGAAACCAAAACTAGAAGCTCTAAAAACCCTGTGTCGCTCATCTTGGTCTATGTGAATATCAAACAAAGGACGCAGATGGATTCATCACAAAATTGTGTTTTGATGATGTTGATGTGTTTGTACATCTTACTTTACTGAACATTCTTGCTGCTTACAATCATTTGGTCATGTTGACTTATTTTTAGGTCTTACTTTGTTGTACGCTATTGCTGTTTACAGTTTATCTCTATCTTTAACAATAATCAAAATTATAACAAAAAAAGGCATAATTTCCTAAAAATTACCAATTCAGGGACAGCTACCCAACAACTGGTTGTCTGATCCATCTGAAAATTTCAGGGCAGATAGATTTTGACCTGATAAACAATTTAGCCCCCATGTCAGATTTGCTCTAAATGCTTTGTTTTTTAAGTTATAAGCCACAAACTGCATTTTACCCCTTTGTTCTAATTTTAGCCATGGTCGCCATCTTGGTTGGTTTGCTGGGTCACTAGATACTCCAATGATGATTGTGGCCAAGTTTGGTTTAATTTGGACCAGTAGTTTTAGAGGAGAAGATTTTTTAGAAAGATTTCTAAGATATAAGAAAAATGATTAAAAATTGACTATAAAGGGCAATAACTCCTAAAGGGGTCTACTGACCATTTCAGTCATGCTGACTTATTTGTAAATCTTACTTTGCTGAACATTATAGCTGTTTTCAGTTTATCTCTATCTAAAACTATATTCAAGATAATAACAAAAAACAGCAAAATTTCCTTCAAATTACCAATTTAGGGGCAGCAACCCAACAATGGGTTGTCTGATTCATCTGAAACTTTCAGGGCAGATAGATCTTGACCTGATAAACAAAATAACCCTGTGTCAGATTTCCTTTAATGGTTTGGTTTTTGAGTTATAGTTTTTAGCCATGGATGGACGCCGGATGCAAAGTGATGAGAAAAGCTCACTTGGTTTTTCGGGCCAGGTGAGCTATAAAAGATGAGCAAGCAAATATTAATAAGTTCTACAGCTCACCAGGTAAACGACACCAAAAAATTCACAAGGTCCAAAATTTATTGAGAACATAACTTGAAATTTGAAAAACAAATATACGGTTGGGAAAAACCTTTTCCTTTCATAAATGATACAAATAAAGATTTTTGCAGACTGTAACATGATATAACAGAGACTGACAATGCACGGGCAAGTTGAACAAAATTAAATATTTGTGAATTAAGCTTAAAACCTTAATTAATGGGACATAACTCCAGTAAATTTTCTAAATTTCCAATAGTCAATTTTTCCATTAAATTGATTGCAACCATCATTTATTTTTGAATTGAATGAGGTACTGCTATTCAAATCTTTCAAATCTATTTCCATAAAATCCATCAAGAATTGCCAAGGTGAGAGCATGTAAACTTTCACATAGTTTATATTTTAAATGGCAATAACATCCATAAACTGTTAGCACTGGCTTTTAATGTCCATCCAGATTTTGTTAATATTTATATTTCCATTGGCATAACACATACTAAAGAAATTTGAACTGTAACCTCCATCAAAATGAGACTGAAATTTCCATCAAACTCATCCCCCCTCTCTTTAAACTGTTATTGATTAACATTATGGAATTATATGTTAATAGGTTAACACTGTTAAATCAGATGTAAATATGTTAACACTGATAAATCAGATTTAAATATGTTAAAGGGTATCACCAGCCCAGTAGCCAGTACTTCGGTACTGGCATGAAAATACGGATTATTTTGTGTTATTAAAATTTGCCGTTACAAAATATTAGAAATTATTATAAATTAAGGAATGTATCTCCCTCATGCAAAGCTCTGATTCCTTTCACGAATTTGGCTATACTTTTTGGACCTTTTGGATTATAGCTCTTCATCTTTTATATATGCTTTGGATTTCAAATATTTTGGCCACGAGCATCACTGAAGAGACATGTATTGTCGAAATGCGCATCTGGTGCAACAAAATTGGTACCGTTGATTTTATTACTACCACTGGGTCGATGCCTCTGCTGGTGGACTATTAGTCCCCGAGGGTATCACCAGCCCAGTAGCCAGTACTTCGGTACTGGCATGAAAATACGGATTATTTTGTGTTATTAAAATTTGCCGTTACAAAATATTAGAAATTATTATAAATTAAGGAATGTATCTCCCTCATGCAAAGCTCTGATTCCTTTCACGAATTTGGCTATACTTTTTGGACCTTTTGGATTATAGCTCTTCATCTTTTATATATGCTTTGGATTTCAAATATTTTGGCCACGAGCATCACTGAAGAGACATGTATTGTCGAAATGCGCATCTGGTGCAACAAAATTGGTACCGTTGATTTTATTAACTCTTACCAGTGATCTGAAGTTAACACCTACCCTCAAAGTTATGATTAAATGTTTTAACAGTCATATTCTGTTAACAGTGATCTGTAGTTAACACCTACCCTTAGAGTTATGATTAGATGTGTGTCACTGTTCAATGTTTCCACAGCATGGGCATGAGATATATTATCAAATGGTATTCCATTCACATTTATGATTTGATCACCTATCTGTATGCCAGTCTTATCTGCTTTACTCCCTTCTTCAACACTGAAAAAGAAGAATACCATGAACAAATAGTATTCAAACATCAATATACTGCTTGTCAAGTCGTTATCATAAAGATGTCCTCCAGAGACTACTGGATAAAATCAAAGGATATTTTTTCTACTGTATTTATATTTTAAATGAATTTCAATTTGTGGAAAAAATGTTGAAAAATGAATAAAAAATTCAAATGGACAGATTCACAGAATATTTCTCAAATAATTAACAGTTGTAGAATTACTTAACATTTACATGTATGGAAATCTAAAGCGGAAGTATAGGAAAAAATCTTTAAATACCATTTAAAATAGGTTTGTAACTTCATGCAAATTTCCAAAGATCTTGGTTTTAAAAACCCATTCATTTCTTAATTTTGCTACAGTAATGACTTACATTGATACATAAATACCAAGTCTGTATTCGTTCCCTCCTCTAATGTTTAATCCCAGATCTTCTTCGTCTGTAACATTTGAAGAAGTGACACATCGTTCTGGTATATCCACATCTATACCACGGAAATAGTTTGCTGCACCATATTCTTCATATTCTCCAGTTGTTACTTTCTTCATCTGACAGTCATACCTAATGTGTACTTGATATGTTTTTACATTGTAAGAAGTAAGTTTAATATTTATATAAATGTTTACTCCATGGTTTTCAACAACTTGTTCATTTTACCATAAAAACTCAACCATACACCCAAAATCTTTTTATGGTTGTTAAAACATTTTCTTACTTGAATACGGTTACTCAATAACAACTCAAACAAACTAAGAAAACTGTCTTAATTTGTGTATAAATTTACTATAATATGCACCCCCTCTACCAACTGCCTTTTGGGGGTAAAAAAGTGTGTATTATACACACCCAAAGACGGTATTCACAAATAATTACCAAATAGTTCTTTCCCTTGACAATCTCCATTCTGGTATCATGCCTGTTCTTTCTACTAACAATTTCAACTGGTTACTCCCTGTAAGAACCTTTACAGCAGAACTAGATGGTAGTCTTTGAAGGGATATGTTATTGGCTTCTAAAATCTTATCTCCAATCTGTAGAGTACTCTCCTCTATAATGTTAAATTGTAAAAATGTAGTGTATTTCGTTTAATCAAACCCACTTAGTGCTAAACATTATTTATCTTCAGAATCAGGAAGTTGTGAAAACTTGATTCAAGGTATAAGAAAAAATACCCAAGTCCTACGAATTAACCTAATTTGGTACACTGCATCGTTGATTGAATTCATGAGGGATGTGTATATTTCAGCAGCAATTAACACATGCTTTTTCAGAAGTGACCTTTTTTTTTTTAGATAAAACACCAAATATTTCTTTATCATTCTAACAGTCCAAAAGAAGATGTGTCCCTTAGTACTCATGCACATTAGTTGGACTCTAAATCAACTCATTCCAAATTGCTTAGTGCAAAACAGGAAATACAAATTTCAAAGACTTTGACTCATAACCTCTCTTAACAACTTGAACATTGATATCAAGAGATTCAAATCTTAGCTGAAGTAATTTCAGTCTGATATTCAAGAAGCCAATAAAATATATTTCCATTTCCTGTAACTGAACCTTTTCTGATTGACTGATATTTATATTAAGTCCAAGCTGAAGTTGTCTCTTTCTGAAACAGAATCCACTCATAAGTATTTTCCTTTACCTACTAGTGAACCTTTTCTTATCAGAAAAACAGATATCAAGTCCAAACTGAAGTCATCTCTTTCCAATGAACATGCTCAAATATATCACTCTTATCTGCTACTGAATATTCCTTGTAATGTCTTCTAACAACCCCATGTTGAAGTAAACCCCTTTTAATACTGGACCCAATCAAATCTAATACTTACCTGCAGCTGAACCTTTATCAACTCCACTAACATAGACCCCAAGTCCATGTTCTAGTCCACCTCTGATACAGAAACCAATGTTATTGTCCTCTGACTTATGAATCTTTATTAGATGCAGATTACCTGTTGGACCATCCTCATCAAATAGTCTTCCTACAAAACACAGATGACTTCTAGATTAGTGAAGATGAAGGGAGATATTACTCATATTAGCATCATTTGAATTAAGATATTAGTATTTAAGTAACAACAAAAGATGTGGTTTTAAAAGTTGCTATTTTGGGGCCCTTTATAGCTTGTTGTTCGGTGTGAGCCAAGGCTCCGTGTTGAAGGCCGTATTTTAACCTATAATGGTTGAATTTTTAAATTGTTATTTGGATGGAGAGTTGTCTCATTGGCACTCACACCACATCTTCCTATATCTATGATACCGTAAACATGAAATAATGTTTTTATATTAAAATTGCATTAAAATTATATATATGTTTTTCAATTTCACTCTTCAAATTTCAATATTCAATATTCCAGCTCATTCTGAAATTTGGTGATAGTCTTTGATATCTTTGCATGAAAAACCCTTTCTTCAGTTCTGAATGTGCACATGATTAAGAAAAAAAACACTGAACTAGTATATATATTTGTTATGGGGCCAGCTGAAGGACGCCTCTGGGTGCGGGAATTTCTCGTTACATTGAAGACCTGTTGGTGACCTTCTGCTGTTGTTTTTTCCATGGTCGGGTTGTTGTCTCTTTAACACATTCCCCATTTCCATTCTCAATTTTAAATGTCTCTTGTTGACATATGAAAGATTCCTGAGGAAGGAGCCTAAACACCAACTTTGTTCAAAGTCATCCCAAACATGAACTTTAGGCTAGGGTGACATTGTAATATGTTAAAGAATTGGACATTAAGGTAAAATTTATACAACATCATAGGTTTATGAGAAATCAACTAACAACCAGAGCTTGACTGAATCCTGATCAGAGATGAAGGGGTGGGTAAAAGTACATTTATGTTTTAGTCTCATTTTTGGCCTAATTTAAAAATATTTACATAAATTTAAGTCCAATTTTGAAATGTTTTCACCCTCTCACTCAGAACTAATTTAAAATTACATTTTTATAGTACATGTAATAGAATTTATATGAAGTATTGTGTCATTTAACTAGAGGCTCTAAAGAGCATGTGTCGCTCACCTTGGTCTATGTAAATATAAACAAAGGACGCAGATGGATTCATGACAACTTTGTGTTTTGGTGATGGTAATGTGTTTGAACATCTTACTTTACTGTACATTCTTGCTGCTAACAATTATCTCTATCTATAATGAACTTAGTTTTAGTGGATAATGTTAGTAAAAATTTACAAATTTTATGAAAATTGTTAAAAGTTGACTATAAAGGACAATAACACCTTAGGGGGTCAATTGACCATTTTGGTCATGTTGACTTATTTGTAAATCTTACTTTGCTGAACATTATTGCTGTTTACAGTTTATCTCTATCTATTATAATATTCAAGATAATAACCAAAAACAGCAAAATTTCCTTAAAATTACCAAATCAGGGGCAGCAACCCAACAATGGGTTGTCTGATTGATCTGAAAAATAGTTCTTGACCTGATCAACAATCTTACCCAGTCAAATTTGCTGTAAATGCTTTGGTTTTTGAGTTATAAGCCAAAAACTGCATTTTCCCCCCTATGTTCTATTTTTAGCCTTGGCGGCCATCTTGGATAATTGGCCGGGTCACCGTACACATTTTTTAAACTAGATACCCCAATGATGATTGTGGCCAAGTTTGGTTTAATTTGGACCAGTAGTTTCAGAGGAGAAGATTTTTGTAATACATTACAAAGATTTACGAAAAATGGTTAAAAATTGACTATAAAGGGCAATAACTCCTAAAGGGGTCAACTGACCATTTTGGTTATGTTGACTTATTTGTAAATCTTACTCTGCTGAACATTATTGCCGTTTACAGTTTATCTCTATCTATTATAATATTCAAGATAATAACCAAAAACAGCAAAATTTCCTTAAAATTACCAAATCAGGGGCAGCAACCAAACAATGGGTTGTCTGAAACATCTCAAAATTTCAGGGCAGATAGATCTTGACCTGATAAACAAATTTACCCATGTCAGATTGCTCTAAATGCTTTGGTTTTTGAGTTATAAGCCAAAAACTGCATTTTACCCCTATGTTCTATTTTTAGCCATGGCAGCCATCTTGGATAGTTGGCTGGGTCACTGGACACATTTTTAAAACTAGATACCCCAATGATGATTGTGGCCAAGTTTGGTTTAATTTGGCCCAGTAGTTTCAGAGGAGAAGATTTTTGTAAAAGCTAATGATGGACGACAAAGACGGATGATGGCACCAAGTGATGAGAAAAGCTTTGGGCCAGGTGAGCTAAAAATTAAAAACCTTTTCTTCTTAAAATCGATTATTTTTATTTACAAGTTTATACATTTATACTGTAGATACTATGTATACTATGAAATTGTTGTAATCCAACATGTTACATGATGTCATTAAATATGAACAGGCAACAGATGATACAGAAAATCAATACATTAAAAATTTCATTAAATTCTAATCAATTATAGGAATATATCATCAAATAATTAACGATGAATGTGAGCCTAAAATTGTTCGATTTTAGAAGTAATTAGGTAACAGCTGATAAAAAAATCCACCAAAAAACCCAATTAATTTTGTTGTTTTTTTTGGTCACAAATAATACTGTACCTGTATGAGATTTTAAAGGTTTTTTTCTTCTTAAATTGTCAGCTTTCAATATAATCTGTTGATTCTGAAATTGCTCAACTGGATATTCCTTCAAAATCTGGTCAAATTCTGCTGACTGACCATGGATGATTTCTGTCCACACAAATCTGACTATCTCTACATTCTCTGATGAAGTACACAGTCTACACAACTGTAATGCTAATCTATCTGTGTCATGACAGCCTTTATATTCCTTTAAGGATTTATATAAAAACTGGCGTTCATCATCTGAAAGTACCTGTCAGGAATAAAAAGAAAATGCAGAGTTTGATTTTTTTATCATAAAAACAAGAATGTGTCCATAGTACAAGGATGCCCCACTCACACTATCATTTTCTGTGTTTAGTGGACTGTAGAATTGGGGTAAAAACTCTTATTTGGCATTTAAATTAGAAAGATCATATCACAGGGAACATGTATACTAAGTTTCAAGTTGATTGAACTTCCACTTCATCAAAAACTACCTTGACCAAAAACTTTAACCTGAAATTTGCACTAGTATCATTTTCTATGTTCAGTGAACCATGAAATTGGGGTCAAAACACTAATTTGACTAACCACAGCAGAACGAACAGAGTGAAAGACAGACAGAAGGACAAAAGAATGAACGGACGCACAGACCAGAAAACATAATGCCCCTCTACTATTGCAGATGGGGCATAAACATATACTAGTATATGATTCTTCAGCTAGTATATATAAAAAAAGAAGATGTGGTATGATTGCCAATGAGACAACTATCCACAAAAGACCAAAATGACACAAACATAAACAATTATAGGTCACCGGGTTAAAAATAAAATTTACATACTAGTATTATAAAATTTTGACTTTGTCTATCAGTGATCCTTCTAAAAGAAAATGTTTGTTGGAAATTTCTCTTTAAAATATAAATTTTACCATTACCTCTGTGTAGATAAGCTTACACAAATAAAATACATCCATCCAATTATAAACTACCATACTGATCTTCCACTGAGAATCATTACACTAAAACATTTAACAACAAAACAAGAAAATAGTTCCTAAAGCAATCTCTTCTGAGGAAAAGTATTTTAAATTCAGACAAGGCAATATTACCTGTTTTATTGACTGATATAGCTGTATAATGTGATCTTTCAACTTTCTTCCTTCCATAGGGTTTGTTAATCATGTACAAATCATCTGAAATTACAGAGTGAATTAATTATTTAAAGCCTCATTTGGACAGTAAATTAAGGAAAGGAAAATCATGCTTTTTATGTGAAGGAAAAGTACATTACTTTTTGAGTCAGGAGAAAGAAAAAGGTAATGAGAAAGATTAAAGTATGAGAAAGACTAAGGTAAAGAGGAAATAAATATGATTGTACATAAATATATAATAGATTTATTGTACAAATATATCAAAGTTCAATTAGGCCAAAAAATATGTCAATATTGGATTACTTCTGTGAACTAACTTTCAAGTTAGACCTTTTAGTCATATGACTTTCATCATTCTGATTAAAATTTAGATCATGTGTCCTTCATACAAGGATCTAACAATGCTCTATTCTCCTTTCAGAATTTAGATCATGTGTCCTCTATGCTATGTTTACAAGGATCTAACAATGCTCTATTCTCCTTTCAGAATTTAGATCATGTGTCCTCCATGCTATGTTTACAAGGATCTTACAATGCTCTATTATCCTTTCAGTATTTAGATCATGTGTCCTCCATGCTATGTTTACAAGGATCTAACAATGCTCTATTCTCCTTTCAGTATTTAGATCATGTGTCCTCCATGCTATGTTTACAAGGATCTAACAATGCTCTATTATCCTTTCAGTATTTAGATCATGTGTCCTCCATGCTATGTTTACAAGGATCTAACAATGCTCTATTCTCCTTTCAGTATTTAGATCATGTGTCCTCCATGCTATGTTTACAAGGATCTAACAATGCTCTATTATCCTTTCAGTATTTAGATCATGTGTCCATGCTATGTTTACAAGGATCTAACAATACTCTATTCTCCTTTCAGTATTTAGATCATGTGTCCTCCATTCTATGTTTACAAGGATCTAACAATGCTCTATTCTCCTTTCAGTATTTAGATCATGTGTCCTCCATGCTATGTTTACAAGGATCTAACAATGCTCTATTCTCCTTTCAGTATTTAGATCATGTGTCCTCCATGCTATGTTTACAAGGATCTAACAATGCTCTATTATCCTTTCAGTATTTAGATCATGTGTCCTCCATGCTATGTTTACAAGGATCTAACAATGCTCTATTCTCCTTTCAATATTTAGATCATGTGTCCTCCATGCTATGTTTACAAGGATCTAACAATGCTCTATTCTCCTTTCAGTATTTAGATCGTGTGTCCTCCATGCTATGTTTACAAGGATCTAACAATGCTCTATTCTCCTTTCAGTATTTAGATCATGTGTCCTCCATGCTATGTTTACAAGGATCTAACAATGCTCTATTATCCTTTCAGTATTTAGTTCATGTGTCCTCCATGCTATGTTTACAAGGATTTAACAATGCTCTATTCTCCTTTCAGTATTTAGATTATGTGTCCTCCATGCTATGTTTACAAGGATCTAACAATGCTCCATTCTCCTTTCAGTTTTAGGGATCCACTGGTTTGTCTTTAATGATATACAAACCTTTATTCTCCATACATGTATATAGAATAAAAAATAAATAGAAATAATTTTGTCACAAAGTTGGCTGTAATTTTACCTAAATAACATTTTTTCCTTTATTTTTTTGGAGAGAGTGCATATCAACCAGTGTACCCTCAACTGAATCAGTGCCTGGACAACTTTCCAAATATGTTTAAAACTTTATCGTTGAACTTCATGCAATTTCATTCAATAAGGATGTTATAACCAATGCTTAAGAAATTACATCCCATAAGAGTCGAATTGTTCATTTACTCAGTCTTTAGGATTAACTTTTGAATACAATGAACCAAAGATAAATTTTGTTAAAATTTAAGTAAGATTCTGTTGGCTGTTAGAGTAGATTTTCACAGACACAAAAAGCGATTTTAAAAGCCTGAGCTAGTGGGCCTGCTGTCAAGTATGAAGACTGTTTTGTATACCTGATTGACCTTAGGTAAACCATTGTAACTCATTCTGATATTCTTTAAGTAACTTGAATGAAAATATAAGGACTATCAAAAAAAAATTAAAAAATATCATCCATGAGAATATTTCAAATGGACATCCCAGGTATGAATATTGGCATAAGTCCTTTACTCCTAGTACAAGAATGCCTATATATCAAAGAAGTTATTTCTATCTGCTAAAACGGTTTGGGATTGCCTCCTAAGTGGATTGTAATACCTCAATTGGATTATTATTGCAATGTTGGTTAAAAGCTCAATATATAGCTTATGAGCAGGATCTTCTTTATACTCTTCCAGAGCACCTCAGATCTCCCCAAGTTTTTGGTGGGGTTCTTGTTGCTTAGTCCATAGTTTTATATTTTGTGTATTTTGTACTACAATGTATTATTGTCTGTTTGTCTTTTTATTATTTAGCCATGGCATTGTCAGTTTATCTTTCAATTTATGAGTTTGACTGAACCTCTGGTATCTTTCACCCCTCTTTTATGTTATTGTTCTTGCTTAGTATGTCTCCTATACCAACTCTAAATAATAAATAAAGTTTGTTTATTACACTTGCAATGAACTACTGCAATTTCCCACTGAAATAAAAACTGATTATTTCACAATTTGAAATACATCTGATAATTTTACTCATCTGACATCACACAACAATGGGTATTGTCAAGACATTGTCGATGATTTTGAATCAGAACAGTTGAGAATGTGTGGATAGTATATTATATTTCCCTGCATTTTCTATATTATTTCAATTAAAAGTCCATGGTCAATGTAATTAAATGTCAACTAAAAAATCGAATATTTTCAAAAGTTGGAAATTTTTCAATATTAAAATTTCTGGATTAATTATTTCATAATAAATAAATATTAATTTTTGACTAATAGGCGGTGAAGCCAACCAGGGTCGAAAAAGTATAGAAAGTCCCTGCGCCAACATGTTATAATATATTAAACGGTAAAAACTCATTTGACCTTTGTTAAAAAAAAAAAAATGATTGACATAATAAGAACTTTAAAACTTACTTTATTTTTAATGTCACACAAAAAGAATATTGGTTAGTTACTCAAAATTTTAAGATAAAATATTTATGTATAGTTCACTGAAAACATTTCATTACAATAACAGAAGGTTTTAAAAATAGATTCATACATAAAAATCGTTTGGTTTTAAATTTGCACATCTGTTGTCCCATTGTCATATGTTTCTTTCTTAGTAAAAGTGATCAATATATAAATCTAAATTTCTGCACTGGGTCTATCGTCTGCTAACCGGAAGTCATAAAACTAACTATTTAAACCTATACCGTTCCGGCAATGAATTCATTTTGGAAAAGTTAAATTGTAGTAATAATTTAATATACTTCTCGATAAAAATGTATTTACAGGTCTGATGTTTTCATAAAATTATGTATAAATTCTGAATAACTCAAAACTGGTAGACTCTAATATAATAGAATTAATTGAGTAAGGACAGAATAACAAGAAGTCCGGGATTGGTTTTCTATTTTAAATTTAGTGTTAAATTTTTCTAACTCTTTTAGACGTTTGAAACAAGTAAAATTTATATTTTCTTACAAGAAATTAAATGACACAGAAAGAATTTGTTGACACTCACGACGATGGAAAGTTCGGTGTCTGTTACAGAAACTGTAGATTTACCAAGTCATATTTTGGTTCAAAATCAGATGCAAGACATTATTTTTACTCAAAAGAATGTGATAGAAAAGTTATCTCAAGATGTGCGTTAAAATTTCAGTTGATGTTATGCTCATGTTTATGTAGCTGCGGTATCGTAGCTCTTTAGGTCCTTTTGTTATTTTTTGACTATTTGCGGACCATACGCCATATGGTCCGCAAATAGTCAAAAAATAACATAAGGACCTATGAGCTACGGTTCCGCAGCTAATGTTTATGATGTTATTCTGGCCCAAATTTATATGGGGCACATACATATTACAAAATGTATTTGCCTCAGTACAGGTCTAGAAGCAAATACAGTACTTATTTCACCTTTTTTTGTGCATATGTAACCGAAGAGCATGAATTTTATTAAATTGCTTGTCTCCACCAGGACTCAAACCGGGGACCTCTGTGTTACAAGGCAGCACACTAACCGACTGAGCTAAAGAAGTACTTCCTTAGCTCAACCGCTTACGGCTGACTAAATATCTACTAAGTTTTTCTAAGGGAAGCACACTTCCCCCACCTCAAGAGTCATTATACTCCATAATGATGATATTTTCATCTGCTTTATATTTATATTTTAACCTGGCTAGGTAATTCTTCTAACCGTGGGTTATTATTGTTGGGCGCCAATGTAACCGGAGAGCATGAATTTCATTACAAAATTGCATGTCTCCACCGGGACTCGAACCCAGGACCTCTGTGTTACAAGGCAGCACGCTAACTGACTGAGCTAAAGAAGTACTTCCTTAGCTCAACCTCTTACGGCTGACTAAGTATCTACTAAGTTTTTCTAAGGGAAGCAATCCTGTCACACGTATACACCTTATCACTATTTGTCTGCCATTACTGGATATCACACAGGTTCTCGTAAAATTTTGACATCATAAAAAAAATGACGCCCCAATGGAAAAGTGTTTGTTGTATTCGTCAAAAGTTCGAGTGTTCCGGGTCAGCCTTGATTAGCGATAAGGTGTACTGTTATAAAGAAATTCTAAGAAATTCTTTTTGCAAATACTATTGTTACAATCTACATGATATGAGATGGGTCCCTTGCTTGTGAGACGCTCAAAGCCTCAAACAGAAGAAGTTTGTGTATACTATACATAAATGTTTCATTATGATGTTACAGGTACCATAATACACATAGTCCTCCATTACTTGGACTTCAAATTGTATGTCTAATCATCTAGTTAAAGAACCCAGGTGGGTTTGCTCCTATTCATGTTCCCCCTCACTCATTTCCATATTAAAAATGTCAGTTTTAATTTTTATTAGCAATTTAAGCCAGTACACATTTATCCCGAAACAACCTACTCCAGGGATGATATAAATCAGATAAAAATTACAAATATCTGTCAGAGTTCATACAATTTTAGTCTCTTTCTTCTTGCAATTCAGTATTATCACAATTGACTATTTTGTGTGAGGCTGACTTCATACATAAGATTCTAAGGTAGAATGCAATATTCTTTAATTTCATAATCTGGGTCTGCTATGTGATGATGCTTTCTCTTTTAATAATTCAAAGGTTATTGAATGTTTTAATGCAACTATCCCATTAAACTCAAGTTAAAGGATGAAGAAATAATGTTGAGTCTGTCTCATATCTTGAGTTACATATAGAAATGGCAGTGAGTGTTGGTTTAGAACAAAGCTTTATTACAGCAAAAGTGATGATTTCAGCTTCTCAATTGTGAACTTTCTATGTACATGTAGTAACATTCTGTCAGTTCCTCCATAATGTGTATATACATGTATCTCCCAATTGATACAGTATTCCAGGGCTTACATGTACATTCCCCATCATATATAATTTCCATGAGGTTGATGCTAAAACATAAGCTATTGGTTCGAGTACACAGTTATAGTCCTTTGATGTTCGTTGTCCTTAGTGTGGACAGTGTGCTACTTGCCAACATTTTTTTATACCCCTTCCAAATTTAATTCTCCATGTTTTATGCCTCAAATAGCAAGTAGGGAGTGTTTATTTTTATGTATGTATATATCCTTTATATGTTTTCTCTTTTCAGTTGTCCAGTCATGAAGATTCCATGAGAGAAAGTTTTGCTTCAAAGTCCATATATGAAGAAGAGTTGAAGAACCTACAGGTTGGTGAATTTTCTCACTATAAATGCTAATGGTTATAAAATGGCAGAATAAGTTTTATGCTTATTGCTTCATAGTCATAAGAGCCTTTTATATAAAAGAGAGTTTATAGCTTAAAACAAGCATTCTTGTTGTACTCTCTACTTTTAAAAATGTTTGAATATGCCAACTTATATATATATATATATATAATTAGAATACAACATGCAAAATCTTGTTTTTACTCCGAACGTCTTACTGGCACACCATTACTTTTTCTACTAATCAACTTGTGAAAAAGTTTTAGCCCATTACAAGTTAAAGGCTGTTAGCATGAAGCAAGAACAGTGAAATAAAAATAAAATCTAACATATATATATTTAGTTCCAGTGGTTGAATTTGTCTTTTTTTTATTTAGAATGTTAAAGGGGCATTAGCTGTCAAATTCATGCTTTAATACTGATTCTAGTCAAAACCTCATATTTGATTTATAACAATGTTAAACATTAATCCAAACTATTAAAAGTCTAAATAAATTAATAAACGAGAAACAGGCATAAAAATACATAGCTTCCATACCTGCCAACTTTTGAAAATGCCCATGGGGGTTTTAGCGCGCGACAATAATTTCAGAGGTTACAATTCTTTGCGACCACTATTTTGCGCGTGCTGTTTTGTGGTCTAGAAAAAGTGTCATATTAGTAAGATGAGCTTACATGCCTTTTTCTTAAGTTTATTTGCATGATTATGGTTATAATATCAGCAGAAAATATGAACAAGTAGCTGTAAGGCCAGGAATTTTTTTTATGTGCAAGGATACAAAATAGTTGTTGACTTTTACAAAACAAAATTATACCCAAATAAGGACCTTTATCAGGTTGGTAATAACACCTTGGGATACCCCCTCCATGTAAGGACATTAAAACCCACCTTTTAAGTACAGATGAGCACAAATTCATATTATTTGAAGAAACTTTTCCCCCAAAAATATACATCTTATGATCTATCTGGTATTATATATGGTGAACACATGAATTTAGATATGTTCTTTGCCTTATATCTTCTTTATTATTCAAAATAATAGGAAAGCTGTTCCAAATATAATATCTGAATTTCCCATTTTTAAGTTAATAAATCTTCATTTTTCTATTTTATTATTTTTTATAAGATTGACCCCTTGACTAAGGGTAGTCCTTCATTTAGGTCGTGCCTCATGTTGATGTGGGGGGGTCCATGTGAAAAATAATGAATAGTATATTATACTTTAAATGATTAAATAAATAAAAATAATGTTACAGCAAGTGTAATGTCAATAAATTTATTAGTGAATAAACTACTATTTATTATCTTCATGGTAGTACTGCATCATTGCAATTTGTCAATCAGCCATGCTTTTATTCCTATTCTGTGTAAGAACCTCCTTGCAGTTGAAAAATCATTTGCCATGTTCACGTTTTTGCTATTCTGACCATCAACAAACAGAGGAATACAACACAAGTTCAATATCTAGCATGTTAGAATAATCTTAAGAGAAAACGTTTTTGATTGGCTGATTAATTTGATCATGAGAAACATACAATTTGATTGCCTGAACATGATTGTCCGCCATTGGACACAGTTCAAAATTGGGAACAACAATATTTTTCGTGTAGATTTTCACCAAATCGTGTTTTAGAGGGTTTTTCAGGATCACGATCGTGACAAAGGGTCAAAATCGTGTAGTACACGCCTAAATCGTGAAAGTTGGCAGGTATGAGCTTCGTTTCGTGTGTATTTGATTCTAGACCAGCTGGTCTAGACCGTCTAAGACGCCATCTTATTATTTATCGAGTTGACCTCTATAGTCATCCAATGACCATATAAGCAATGTAAACATAAATATAGATATAAATAGATTAGGCAAACATGTGCTGTTGAATTATTCTAGGTCTATTTAATTTCATATCACAGATAAAAGATAAATGTTTATCATCGTTTTTACCTGTATTAGAATGTTTATTTGTTTACTTTCAAATGTTGACATTCTCTTCCTTTAAATAACTTTACACATACAATTCACATGTTATACATCTTAAGCTAAGGAGTTAAATTAAAGTTCACATGAATACGGATTCAATGAGGTCTAGTTATTCACTTGCAAGTGAATAATTCATAATCAATGTTTTTTTTTGCTTATTTTGGCAAAATTAAACCTTATTGGCTACTGAAAGGGAATTATTATTTCCCTATTTGTATTTCATTACTGATTGAGCCCCAAAAAAAATATTTTAGATTTTTCATATATCTTGTAGCTAGTGCCCCTATAACTGATAGTGGGTATCAATAACACCATTTGAAAATAGTATGAACCTGAAAAGAACCCTTCTAATTGTATCATAATTACATAAATAGTATGAAAGACATTTTTAAGAAGTTTTTAGTTCTTAAAAAAAGTTATGAACCAATCAGGTGTTGCTTTATTTTTTGATAGTTTTGATATAAAAGGGAGATAATCTATCAGAAACAATGCTAATGAAAACACAACTCATATTAACCCCTTTCTTATCAAGTTTTAAACATTTTTCACAATTTTTTAAAATTAACAATTTAAGCTTATTGTTATAATAAAAAGAACAAAACCTGATAGAATATGCATAATGAATAATAAAATATTCAGATAAGATCATCTTGTAACAACTCTTATCTTTTTCAGAGAAGTATTAGAGATGACTATGTTCCTAGAAGTAAATTAGAAGAAGCAGAGAATGACTTGCAGGTGAATTTATATTTTGTATCTTCATTTAAGTTACTTGTTTTGATACATCATAATTGTGTTATCAGACTTTAGTCTAAGTCTGATATTATTTAGGTTCTTGTATTGATAGGGAAAAGGAAACCAGTTTAGAAAATAAGTGATATTACACTCATGGATATTATAGGACCACATCTCTAACTAATGTAATAGTTTGTGAAACTTAATTCTGACAGTTGATCTGTTGATCAAATGACATGACATTAACATCCAGGGGTTAAATTTAAGCTTTTTGTATACTGGCCAGCTGGACCAGTGGACTAAAAATATACTGGACTGTCTCCAAATCTACTGGTCCTGCAAAAAGGATATTTTCCCCAGGATTTTTTATATTTAAGTTTCTCTTTCAGGCTTTTATCTATTTCATAAAATTTAATCTGATCTTCCTTTTGAATGTCACTTATTTATTTTTTTTGTCTGGCAGATAAGACTCCTTTCAAAAATTTCAACATTTTGTATTGTTGTGAAGGACACTTACCCTGTGATATTAATTAACACCAGTACTGTGTAATTGATTACGCAGGTATTTTTTTTGTAAACAGACCAAGATTGCGAGGCAATCAGTGATTTTTATGGACAAATTTCTTTTGATTTTGCTGGACCACCAGTTAACAAAATCTACTGGTCTTGGACCAACAGACCAGCGCTAATTTCGACCCAAGTTAACACTAAACATTTGGTTTGTTGATATACTGTCCTACTTCATAAAAAAGATAAAATGATTAAAACAAATACAATTTTTTTCAATAAATGTTTAAAAGATTTTCAAAATAAATACCATTGAAATAGACCTGTGATTGTTTGTTTGAATAAACTACCCTTTTCTCTTCATGTAACTCTAAATCTTAAGAAAGCTACAAAAAAATGTATGGACCCACAGAAATTATTTTGCTGATCTTAATTCTCACTCTTATAATTTTTATCAGGAGGAGAGATTATCTCATTTAAACACAAAGAAACAACTGAATGATGTATCTGACAGACTGGAGTTTGCATTAGGAGAAATAGAAGTTGTTACCAAACAGATAGAAAGAGAAAAGGCGGCTTTTCAGAAAGCGTAAGAATTTTTTTTAATAATTTATTTGGTGTTCTTCTTAATGGCCAAGGCATATAGTGTAGCTCATGTCTGTTTTTCAATCATTCCATCCCCTAAAATCAAACAATTGTCAAGACATTTTTCCTTCATGCCAGTAGATTTATAGTACATTAGTTGCATTCTGGATAATTAACTTTTGCAGAGTAATGGCCCTTGGCCATCATTCAAAGTTTTCCTGTCAGGACTTTTTTGCAATGCATGCAGTTCTTGTTCTAATTTGTTAGGTAAATGAATTTAAAAAAAAAAAAAAAAATGTGTTTTTTTTTTATTGAACAACTTATCACAGAATTAAGGCCCTTGGATGTAGAAAATTTTACCAGAATTAAGTTCTATTGAAAGCAGGGTTTTCGCTGACGGTCGCCATTTTCGCAATTTGCGAAAAAATAATAATTGTGGCGATGTAAATTCGTCATTGGCGAAAGAAATATATATAACAATTTATTTTCAGCCATCTTGTTTAATTACTTTTTTCGGGTATCTCAGACTTTACCAATCAGACAATACTCGGAATTGACCTTGAACTCGTTCAAATTTTGACAGAAAATCAATAATCAGCTGATTGCATTCATAGCTATCGACATCAAAGGACTAATTAATAAAGGTGTTAATTGTATGATATGACAAAATGATATGGTTAAATGGCTTCTGTCATATGTCACAAAGGGGATTTATTAACCACTTTGCGACGCACGTGTTTTAAGCAAAATTTTTACGCTCTTTCCTTCTTTTAATGATAGTCCAGAAAAGAAATTTGTTGTTCTGACGAAAAATGTCCAAAAGCAAGAAAGGTCTCTGATTTAAATCTTTATCATTTAACTTTCATATAGATCATTGATTTGAGTGGGTATTCAAAGTCGTTTCAGTTACACACGTGTTTCAAGCATATAGTTTTACTTAATATTTACGATGGTCTAGAAAAGAAAACTGTTGTTATGAAGAAATCTATTCAAAAGGTTGGCATGAGAGTAACCCTTTAATGAAATGACTACACCTTACACGAGGGATCAATTCCAAGTGATAAGATGCTTCGTTTTGTTTTAGAAACCACTTCTTATTTAGGGGGGCTGGAAAAAAGGAAAATTTATAAAGAAAAATGTATTTGTGTTACTTGGCGAAAAAAATAATAAAGTGGCGAAAAATAGATTGTTTTTGGCGAAAGAGGTGGCGAAAAAAATAATTGACCCAGGGGAAACCCTGATTGAAAGACTTCATTTTGTAATGACTGCTGATCTGTAGGTTGTTTTAATTTCAAATTAGATGACTTACGGATCTTCTTTGTTTTTTGTTTTTGTTTAGGTTTGGGACAGTTCAGACTAAAGCCATTCAAGAAACATCAAAGTCAATAAAACTGGAACGCAAATATACAGGTAAGATAATGTAGGAACTAGTAGTCAGTAAGTAGATAATTCGACAACTCTTATTTTCTATTTATTTTAAATTATTGTTAATTTGTAATATTTGTTATGCCCCCTCCATTGGCAAGTGACATCCTTGATCATATGATCTTAGTTTCTACTCTAATGAAAGATTTTTTTTATATAAAATTCATTCACAATGCTTAGCACCACAACACTCAGACAGAGTTTAAAATATTGGCAGTATATCACTAACCATTCTAGAATCTACAGTTATGTCCCTTTATGACTTTAAAAATTGCAAAGCCTTCTTCTTTTATTGAGTTGTAAAGTAGCTGCTCTTGCTGATCTTTGTCATATACCTCATTGACCAAGTGCTTAGTTTACATAGAACACATTTTCTTGTTTTTCAACAGTATACAAATAAATTTCGGAAAGACGGAACTAAGTTGAAAATCTTGTGTCTATTCCATTTGTTTTGAACAATAAAATATGTTTAAACTAATAAACAAACTGGTCAAAATCTAGCTTTATCATGTATAAATATCATACACACTTTGCCCAAAATTGGGGCCTCAGTCAAAATAAAAAGTCTTAAATTAGTATGGCGTTCTTTATCACTGAACTAGTATATATTTTTTAAGAGGCTAGCTGAAGGACGCCTCTGGGTGAGGGAATTTCTCGCTACATTGAAGACCTGTTGGTGACCTTCTGCTGTTGTTTTTTATATGGTCGGGTTGTTGTCTCTTTGACACATTACCCATTTCCATTCTCAATTTTATTGTACATGTATCTTGTATGTAGGAACCTTTATGCTTAATTGGTTATCAGACAAGTTAATGCTATGTTAAACATTCAAATTATGTTTTACAGATGTAACAAAACAGTGTGAAAAACAGCAAGATGATTTAGAATCAAAAACTGAAGAATTAAAATTTTTGGAAGGCAAAGTAAAAGAACAAGAAGTTGTTTATAAGAAGAAATTGAATGAACTAGAAATTCAAAAGAAACAGGATCGGTATATAGCAAAAATGATGGAAGATCAGAGCAGAAGAAAAAATAAAACTAAAACTAGTTTATTGACTCAAAAGTGATAGAAAATGATTATACCCATGTTAAATAATGATATTGGCAGCTATAAATTTGTATACTATTTGTAAAATTGCTGCCGCTGTAAGAGTTGAAAATAAGTAATTATGGTACAAGAGATTTGGAAATAGAGCAAATGATATATATCTGTCTGCCATGACATACTATTGACTTTAGTATAGCACTGTATAAAGTTTGCAGATGTATAGGTTTAAGAAAGCTAGGTGTGATTTATATATGTTATGTTTGATATATATATATGTATGTGTATGCTTTATGATATTTGAAAGTAGATAAATAATGATGATTTGATGTAGACACTTGTCTGTTATTGATGCCCACTATTCAGTTTTTGGTATCCTCTGTTGCCATCTCATTGAGGTACTGTACAAACAAAATAATTTGCAATCATTTTCGTATCGATAAAATTGCGATGGGATTTGCTTTTCAAAAATTAAAAGTTCTTAAAGAATCATTTGTACATTCAGAAATGTTTGCAATGTTTTTATTGAGGCAAGTGATGGTATATGTTTTGTAAAAGTAAAAACTTGTTTTTTAAAAGCATTATTTATATGCAGTGTTTCTTGAAATCATAGTGATTAATCTCCACTATTTCAGTTGTTCAACAATCACAGTAATAAAAGGTGTAAAACATTTCTAACTTTACGATATTTAAAACATCTCCTTTTATTCATATGCACAGTATTTTCAGTCCTGAAAATATTATATATTATTCATTTAAAGATGTCAAATGGAAATTGAAGTTATTACAATGTATTTACCTGATATTTATATGCAAGACTCTAATAAAAGTTATAACAGTAAAATTACATCCATTGTTCATGCTTGTAATAATAATTGTTGAAAAACAGAACAATCTCTTCCTTATTACTATGTATAATAAACTCAGAGAATGATCCTTCTTTAAATAATGTTTTTGTTAGTATGTGGTAGCAATAGCTTATCACAAAATAATCCATGGCAATCTGACTTTTTATGAAAATATGGCAGGGAATTCAAATCACACATGTAAAACGTATTGTTGATTGGTGGCATTCTGGAATTTAGTATTATAGATGAAAGAGAAGGGATATATGTTTGATATGAAAGAAACAACAATGCCTCGAAATAATCAGCATGGTCTTCAACAATGAACATTAAAATTATGTAAGTTTTATATTTATAAAAACAAATCATACATAAATTAGGCAGTTAGTTTTCTCATTTGAATTGTTTTACATTGTCATTTAGGGGCCTTTAATAGCTGACTATGTGGTATGGACTTTGCTCATTGTTGAAGGCCGTACGGTGACCTATAGTTGTTGATTTCTGTATCATTTTGGTCTTTTATGGATAGTTGTCTCATTGGCAATCATACCACATCTTCTTCTTTTATATTCATTGTCTTCACCATTTCAGTTTGACAAAATTGATTTTGAATAAAAAATATCAAAGTTATTTTGTTTCAAGAATAGATCGAATGTGTAGGTTATAACCTAAATCTGAGGCATAGGTTGGTAAATTTAATGTCTTTGTCAATTTTCATGGAACTTAATTCTCTAAAGGAGTATCATGTTTTTTTTGTTTGCAACACGATCTTTGAATTTGAGACAAAGAGATTTCACTCCGGCAGCCTAAACCATTTGTATATAGCTTTATATTTCAGAAGGAAGAATACATGGATGCTTCATATCTTGTATATAGATGCCTTTCATGACATTGTTTCCCTTGGTCATATTTCCATTGTCCTTGACCTTAATTTTATGTTACATCAGCTGTTTTCGAAAAAAAAAATTAGTTTCCTTGTCTTAGTATGCACTTAATTATTATTGGATATAGGAAAAACTATAATTCTTGCAAGGTAAACTTGTCTGTCAAACACGGGTCACCTAACCTCATTTCGTAGATTAGTGATCAAGGTTAAATTTTGTGGTCAAATCTGATCAAACCGAGGATCAAACCTGTATCTCAGTTACCATAAGCAATAGGTAGAAATCTATGTTTGGTGTATTGAATGATTTTAAGGTGTACTTGTCCACATTTCATCAGACTTTGACTTTATTTTCATAGTTCATTGATAATCTTTAAGTTTTGGTGATTCGGTCCGTTTCTTTGCTACCAGATAAGCAAATTGATCTACTGTATTTGGTTTATGGTATGATTGTTTGTATACTTGCCAGGTTTAATATGACCTTGACCTCATTTTCAGGTGAAAAAAGGATGAATAACATTAAATTTCAAACTATGATATGAAAAAAAACAGACCTAAAAAAATCTAATTGCACGAGTTTGCTATCTATTTATATCTATATTTATGTTTGTATTGCTTATATGACCCTAGGCAGTCTTGGGGGGTCAACTTAATGGTTATTCTAGATTCAAGTCTACAATAAGAATGGATGATACATATTATCTATTATGGAGCCCATGCCTTGTGAATTGTTTTATTTAAGAATCATTTTTTTACTTTTTATAAGTTGCTGATATACATTTTAGTATACTGTATAATAAATCAAATAATATGAGAATTTGAGTCAACAGTAAACATGTATGAATTTGGTAGCCAATGCCCCTTTAATTGTGAGACATATTATATATCAATCACATGCACTTTTCTGAGACAAGTGCCTGTGATATAAATAATAAAATATATAAAATCTTAGGATTTCATTATTTTTTTTTAAACTTATATATTATTTTTTCACTTCATACTTGTTTTGGATGATTTTGAAGTAAAAAGAGAAGACGATTATAGAAGACACGTATCACTTTAATACTTTTGTTTGTAAACTACGGCAAAAAAACTACGGGAATGATCAAAGTCCAGTCCAGTCCGTTATCGAAAACTATTTTGAGGTCAAGGTCCGAATCTGTTCCGCATTTAGAACAGTCCATGGAGGTGTGTCATTTTTAACGAATCAAAACATAACATTCGTCAATCATCCGGTCAAGGCCGTTCTGTCGAAAACAACGCAGTCTGAGTCTCAACACTTTTTGTACACTATCAACAAGCTGAATATTATACATTGTCAAGATGAGCAGTTCGTCTGGTCAAGCGATTGATGTGGAACCTTTGACATTAACTAGGTTCATTTTAGCTGAACAGAAGAAACATCCCCATGCAACTGGAGATTTTACAGCTCTTATGAACTTCATCCAAACTGCAGTGAAAGCGGTGTCATCAGCCGTACGAAAGGCAGGAATACACAGATTGTAAGTTCTGTATATTAGATCATCTGTGAAGAATAAACACATGTTAATATTAATTTGACAATAGATATTTTCTCTTTAACAAAAGTCATGCAGTGCAGGTTGACATGTCATAAGATTACATAAAGTGATCCGGATTTTAATCAGGATATCAGTCCCATATCCTTATCACAAATGTGAATGTTTGTTAATTCAAGGATTTTAACAACCAACTTTAAAAATAATTGGAAATGTTATGCAAAAAATTTTGAAGATAAATTTCATTACTGTATAAAAAGTTATAAATTTTAGTGCCTTACTTAACTACCCAAAATTAAAGAGCAAAACTAGACAATGACTGAGGGGCATAAAGGGGAAGAAGGCGAAATAAAATTTCCAATTTATGACGAACGAACAATTGAAAATTTCTTGCACTTTCATCCTTTACCGATTTCACGAAACACGATGAATAATGAACCTTTTTCACGGCTGCACATGAAATTAAAATGGCCAAACACATTGCATGAAAATAACCCTTTACACCCTCATGAATGAATCAAACTGCTGGTCTTAAGCCAAGATATTTAGGAAAAGTTGTCATATATATATCTTTCCTTCTTCAAAATCAATATATATACTACTTATATATGACTATACTGTTCCTTTATTGGGTTTTGACACATAACACACATATGCACTTAAAATTAACAATAGAAATGGGGTATATGTCAAAGAGACCAATCAAACCAAAGAGCAGATAACAGCTGTAGGCCACCAATGGGTCTTTAATGCAGCGAGAAAATCTCTCACCCGGAGGTGCGCCTCAGCTGGCCCCTAAATAAAATTGTGTACAGGTTCAGTGAAAATAAAAGTCACATTAAACTCAAAAACATATAAATGAACTAAAATTAAAAACAAACAAGACTAACAATGGCCAGGGAATCCAGACTTGGGACAGACATAAAACTGTGACAGGGTTAAATATGTTGTCTGAGATCTCAACCCTCCCCTATTGCTCTAGCCAATGTAGGATTAAGAAACACAAAGCAATACGCAAAGAAACACATAGCAATATGCACAGTAAAACTTAAGTTCTTTAGATGGCATATTTGACCTTTTCAAACAATTTAAAAGCATGGCTCAAGTATTTGAGAGCATCTGCTCTTGGATTGGAAGTAAACTGAAATGTGGGGAAGTATACATTAATAAACTAGAGCCTAAAGAACAATAACAATGTTTATAACACATTGTAAAAAGTAACACTTAAAAAGCTTTAGTGCATTGTATTGGTTTTAATATATAGTATTTTTAATTCCTAGATTGAGCTTTATAATTAAAGATACTCATAAGCAGTGTTAATTGTATAATTTCAATTGTTTTAGGTTTGGAATCTCTGGAATAGCAAACACATCAGGAGATGAACAGAAGAAGTTGGATGTTTTAGCTAATGATCTGTTTATTAATATGTTAAAATCCTCATATTTAACATGTTTGTTAGTGTCAGAGGAAAACGATACAACTATTGTAGTGGAACCAGAGAAACAGGTATGATGGAGAGAAATATTATCAAATAAAATCATTATCTGAATGAACATCAAAAAGCCTGTGATGTTAAAGATAGTATAGGGATACAAAATACTTATTGTTTTTATGTATGAATCTTTACACTCGTGTCACATAAATTACGCTCGTGTCGCTTAAATGATACTATGGCTGAGGAGATAGCAAAGCTGTTAATGTATTTACGAGAACCTTAATTTGGTTTAATGAAATAATTTTAGATTGCAATATTTGTTGAATATTTTCAAAAATGTAAATGATGTTTTGTCTGAAGGTTTCTGTTTGATTTATTTCTTATTATGAGTTATGTTTTTGACATGCCTTCAATATTTTTTTAAATGACAACAGTCTTAATTTTAAAGTAAAATAATTGAATTATGAATGATTAATTTTTTTCAGGGAAAATACATTGTGTGTTTTGATCCATTAGATGGTTCATCAAACATTGACTGTTTAGTTTCCATAGGATCTATATTTGGAGTCTACAGGAAGGTAAGGTTTCAGTGTAATACAAATTGTATGTACATTTAACATAAGCATGGTAAGAAAACATTGACTTAAGCATTCCTACATCAACATATTTTAAAGATTGTCAGAATAAAACATGCAAACGTTCGCGGTACCGCTATGTATGTATTGTAACGTCATGCTACTTATGCATTGAGATTTATGTGCAAATTGAGTTTAGAATCAATACAAGTAGAAACAGCTAGTATTTCTTATTGTGCCTAAAAAGTCTGATAATACCACTCTAAGATAGTACCATTTAGGACTCCTTCTCTTATAGTAATGTTCATATTTTATATTTATAACAGGCAGATGATGAACCAGTGACCACAGCTGATGCCCTTAGACCAGGAACAGAACTGGTGGCAGCTGGCTATGCTCTGTATGGAAGTGCTACCATGATTGTTTTATCAATAGGAAATGGTGTCAATGGTTTTATGTTGGATCCTGTGAGTAATTTGCATATGCAAATATAGAATTATGACATTATACATGTACACTGGTTGAAATTTCTTTACAAACCTAAATAGGTCAGGTCTTTTCAATGCTCAGATATCACAATGCATACAGGGTGGGTTATTATACCCCCGCTTTAAAAAAGGTTATACCCCCGCTTTAAAAAAGGGGGGGTATACTGTTTTAACTCTGTCTGTCCGTCAGTCCGTCCGTCAGTCCGTCCCATGAAACTTCGTCACATTTTTCTCAGGAACTACAATACAAGGATTTCTGAAATTTAGTTTCAGGGTTTATCTAAGTCAGCTATACCGTGTGATGCGTTTTCAGATTGATCACTTGACAACTTCCTGTTTACCGAACACTTGTATGATTTTACACATGATAGCCAAGTTGAAAATTTTTGTCACATTTTTCTCAGGAACTACAATACAAGGATTTCTGAAATTTGATTTTAGGGTTTATATAAGTCAGCTATACCGTGTGATGATTTTTCAGATTCATCACTCGACAACTTCATGTTTACCGAACACTTGCATATTTTTACACTATTAATATTATCCACTTGCGGCGGGGGTATCATCAGTGAGCAGTAGCTCGCAGTTTCACTTGTTATAGCAGCTGTTAGTTTCAGTAAATGTTTCAACCCTTTAATTTATTTTAGGAATGAATGGAATATTTTTTCTTTTTATGAAGAAATAACATCAAAACTAGCATAGCAGATTATTTTAAAATGTGCACCACATTTTTTTTTATGTTATTTTAAATAGATAGAAAAATATTACAGTTATTCCTTATAATTTAATTCTCAAATCAATTTTAAAAAGGAGTACATCGTAAAAAACATTGATGATAACATGTAATATGACAAGATTAGTCTATGAGCTAATAGACAAATCATGGTCAGCCAATCAGAAGATGTGTTACATCTAAAATTAAATTAGTAATGCACATAATGACATAATTGATGCTCTTTAAATAGAATTTAACAATGTGACCATAAACCTTATTGTCTATATATCATAAGAAATCTCATGATTTTCAAAACAAAAAAGTTTGAAATGATTTATACAAAGTTTAAGAGGTTAATTTGTTCTATATTTCAGGCTATAGGAGAATTTATTTTGACTGAGCCAGATATTAAAGTAAAACCAAGGGGGAAAATCTACTCAATCAATGAAGGATACTCACAGTACTGGGATCAAGCAACAGCTAAATATGTGGAGAGCAAAAAATACCCAAAGGTAATAACAAAAAAACTAAAATGTTATGTTGCTTTATGAGAATGGAAGAATTTCCACCTGTCACCTTGAAAGTTCTTTTAAACTTCAATTTCAAAAATTACTCTGTTTCCATAATTATCAAAATTAAAACTAAAATTAAAAAAAATATCCTGCATCATTTTCTGTATTCATTTGTAATTTATAATTAGATTGAAACTTTCTCGAAATCAAAATTACCTTGATAGATTTCTGAGTCATATTAAAACCATTTCAAGTTTGCATGCCATAGATAATTTCTAAACATTTTTATAAAACGGGTACAAAGTTTCATGAAGTTCAGATTGGAAGACTGATGAAAAAGATTTCCTATTAATGTGGTTAGTCAGTTTGAGGTTTCGTTTTATTTGATCATATGATCATCCTCCAGATGATTACTGTAAATTCAGAAATTATTGTGTGCTATTGTTATTGCAATTGTCAAAGAATGAACACAATTGTGAAATTAATAATTGGGCTATTTGCATTAATAAAAACTTGACAATAATTTCTGAATTGAAAATATCTGAATTTGTTGTGCTGTTGACTTGCTGTTAAGTTCATAATTACAAATCATCATATTATTGTTTGTACAGAGTGGAAAGCCTTATGGTGCCAGATATATAGGATCTATGGTGGCTGATGTTCACAGAACTCTAGTCTATGGTGGAATATTTATGTACCCTGCCACATCAGAGGCTCCCAAAGGAAAGGTAATTTGACTTTGTACAAACAAAAATCCAATTCATATATTTCAAATGTGTATGGAAAGTAGGTCTAAAAGATTAAATGTTAAGTTTTTTAATTGACTCTGGTAAGTATGGAAGTGTAATAGATGATGATTTATTATGGCCTTATCCAGATGTAGCTAGGTAATCACTCTGTCCCTGGGTTTGTTTTTCTGTTTATTCTCTCTATGACAAAAATATTTGAAAATGAGGGGAGGATTGCTAAATGTTTCTTTTCATGTAAGTTTAAAAAAAAACTATAGTTGAGATGTCACTTAGAAATATTATGTTCTTTAGTCTGTGTGTTTATTCTTCTGGTTGTTCGTCTGTCTGTTTGTTCAGTTTAAAGTTCTTGGTCAAAGTAATTTTTGAATACACATGTTTCCTATTATCTGATTTTTCTGATTCTAATTTCATGGTCCACTGAACATAGAAAATGATATTGCAAGTGGGCGTCCATGTACTTTGGAAACATTCTTATTAGTCATATGCCATGAAAATCAGTTACTATCATTCTCTAGATTGAAGGATTCTTTGTTTTGCTATGCCATGAAAATTCCTCTAATAAATATTTGTTTGAACTTTATTTTCAGTTACGTTTATTGTATGAAGCCAATCCCATGGCCTTCCTTGTTGAACAAGCTGGAGGTACAGCGACAACAGGGAAAGAAAGGATCCTAGAACTCCAACCAACAAGTCTTCATGAACGTTGTCCAGTCTTCATGGGGTCTAAAGATGATGTTCAAGATGTTCTAGACATGTACAAATCATTTGGTTAATTTCACAGACTATTGTTTGAGCTTTGTGATAATTTTATTTATTTTCACAGCTACATATTGCAATTTTGTCTGTCTTTTTTACTGTATAAAATGACAGTGCCATACTTTTTGTCATAATGTCTTGGGGTTTGTAGAACTAATGTTTTAATTAGATTAAAGTGTTAATGGAGTAGAAAACTAGTTTTATATATTTTGGTGTCATTATTGAAAAATGAATAATTTTCTTTACATCCTTTAAATAAATATTTAAACAGATTCTCTTTAATATCATGTCTGAACTCCTTGTAGTTTGGATTCATCAGACTGTCTTAAGCTTGTTTTTTGTTTATTCAAAATTATATTATGTTGGAAATTATTTTTATATGGTTGTTTAAATTTTTTAACTTGTTATATATGAGAAGAGAACTAAGTTGTTTTTATCAGTTTAATCAAACAGTTTGATCTCAGGTTTTCATGATTGTTTTGTGAATTTTGCATTCTTGCTCACCTACGCATCTGCCATCATTATAAGCTTGAATGAGAAGGAAAGTTGTTTTTTGTCTGTTTTTGAAAATTTGATTCAGGTTACTATATAAAGCTTAATGGATATTTGGAATCATAAATTAAATTTTAAAAAAAAACATTGATGTTTTTAGGTGTTGAGAGTTGTATTTTTTTTTTTAGAATAGACAATTGAAATCCACCATTTTTTTGAATTTACAGAAATGCATAATTGTTCTTATTTATGATTTGTCTCATTTTCTTTTAGTTTCTAAGAAAAAAATGGTTGCATATTTATGTATGGAAAAATAATCTGCCATTCCAGTATATATTTTTTTAATTTGTGTTTGTGTATGGTACAAACTGAAGTCTTAGTGATGACTTCTCTCCTTTTACCTTTTAAGTATAAATGTTAAATTAAAACTTCTACATCATATGGTTTCATGTGAAGAGTTGTCTCATTGGCAATCATACTACATCTTTTTATTTTTGTATAAAATGCAAATAAGATATATGTCTGATGATGGTTTGATATTATAGTATGAAAATAATCATGTTGTTGTGAACATGTAAAACTGCCAAATGCATTATGCCAACATAAATTAAAATTGACACTTTCAGTTTCAGTACAAGCAAAACAAATTTGAATATACTTTAGGTTTTTTTCATATGAAAAGACATGAAAATTCATGAGTTTGCTGGTTGTTATTTTTCTCACATATTAATGCATTTATTATTTGTTACGGAGGGAATGTTTTGTTCAAATTTAAAGGGTTATAATGCAATAATGTTAAAATATTCTACGATACATTAAAATAAACGGTATCCATCTTTTGTTTACAATAAATGATATGCAATATCTATCTTTTGTTATGATTGCTTTCCCCAATACCATCCATCCTCAGAGTTGACAAATATACTTAGTTTCAGTTGTCTGCATACCCTAGGATCTTATATGGAGAGGGTTGATTTCTCACCAAAACTTCTTAATCCATATGTTTCTGTAAAAGTTCGTAGTCTAGGACATTGTCAGTAATTGTTTAATATTTGACATAAGCTTAAGATAAACAAGAGTGCACACACTGAAATGTCTCACCTTCTTTACTAACCATTGATATTATGTTGATCATCCTAAATATAAATCTTTACTGAGCTCAAGGTCAGATGAACCATGCCAGACAGACCTGCACACTTTACAATCAATCATTCAGTATAGATGACCTATTGCTTAAAGTTTCTAAGAAACAGACTTAACCTAGAAACCTAAACATTGACTAATGAACCATGAAAATGAGCTCAAGGTCAGATGAACCATGCCAGACAGACCTGCATACTTTACAATCAATCTATGCATAAAATATAGTTGACCTATTTCATACAGTATTTAAGAAACAAACTTAACCATGAAAAGTTAACATTGACCAATGAACCACCAAAATGATGTCATTATCAGATGATACCTGCAAGACAGACATATACCGTTTACAATCCTTCCTTACAAAAAAAGTAGTTTATATACATGTATTGCTTTTTGTTTAAGAAAAACTGACAAAAACACAACAAATAAACACTGAGCAATGAACAGTGAAAATGAGGTCAAGGTAAAGTAAAACCTAGTAGACTTGAGGGGGATTTAAATGGACCAGCAAATACAGAACAGACAATAACAGAGTGCTTTCTGATATATTTAGAGCAAATAGATGATATTTGGGTCAAACCTAAGAATTGCTAGAGAAGACAAACTACAATATATTGAAGGATTGGTCAATGAATCAGAAGAGGCATACACACATTTGACATGTACATCATTCAAATATTTCCATACACCAAATATAGTTAACAGTATAAGAAAAAAAGACATATTGCCAATAGTATTAGAAACAAAGACCAAAACTAAAACTTAACTTTGACCACTGATACCATGAAAATGAGGTCAAAGTCAGATGACACCTGCCAGTTGGACATGTACACCTGACAATCATTTCATACACCAAATATAGTAGACCTATTGCATACGGTATAAGAATAACAGACCTGGCAGTTGGACATGAACATCTTACAATCCTTCCATACAACAAATATACTAGACCTATTCCTTATATTTATCAAATATGAATTGGCGATGACAACTTTCTTGAAGCATGCCTTCTAATACAAAATGAATAAACTACATGCTCTTATTTTCTCTATTTTGAAATTTGCAGTAAAATTATTGCTGACATTAATGATTAGGATAATATTGAATCAACTGAGATGTAAGAGTAAACAAGAAAGTTATAATAACATAAGACACATATACCATTGTTCTGTTGAGGCCAAAATAGTTTGCTTTTAAAATTATAAGTATCGGTAAGAAGTTCATCAAGAAAATATATGTAAGCATTTCGATCTTTCCCAACCTATTCATGCTATCCTTTTCTCTCAATAGTTTCAATGAAGAAAGCAAAGAAAAAGAAACATCTCAATTACTATCATTGCACTTTATTAATTCTACATAAATACAATGAAAAAGGATATTAAAACTATTAAATTTTCAAAAATTATATGGTGAATATATTCGAATGAAATTATACAGAGAAATGTTCTTGCATTTTTCAACCTCATCCCATCAGACATTTATATATAACTTTGATCTTGTGATAAAATTCTCTCCTGCATAATTCTAATTTGCTTACTAGGCATCTTCATAAATGTTTGGTCTAATCAAAATGTCCAAAATAGAAACCTTCCCATAATGCAATACCATATCTGAATCAGTTCATTGCCAGAACAATAAAAATATCTTTGCTATATTCCATTATATATATAAGACTTTCAATTAAGAAATTTACGTAAAATATATGATAAAATAAAATTTGAAATGTAAATACATAAAACTTGATTTGTAAATAAATAAAAAATTGATATGTGAATCAATCATCAGTGGCGGATCCAGGGGGGGGGGGGTTCCAGGGGTTGGAACCCCCCCCCCTTTTTTTTTGGCCGATCAATGCATTTGAATGGGAGCATATAGTTGGAACCCCCCCTTAACTCTGGGTTGGGAACCCCCCTTTTTTTTTAAAATGGCTGGATCCGCCACTGATCAACCTGTCAAGACAAATCCAATGAGACAGCAACAAAACACACATTTATATGTAACAACTTATTGCACAGAAAAGAAAGCATAAAAAAAAATCATCACATTTGAAAAGAAAATCATTGGAAAGGTATTACAGAACAAAACTAAAAAGTGAATAAAATGCAATATTTATGTATACATAAGTAACAATTCAATAATATACAGATAATAAGGACCAGCCTTCGAAGTGTAAAAATAACTATTGGACGGCAATTATACATCACATGATAACAATATGACTTGCATATATATATAATATTAAATATAAATAAAATTTGGAAGGAATATTTCGAGAAATATATAGCTTGTTATCACAACCTTGACAAAAAATAACATACATTATATGGTTAGTACAGATAAACATTAATTATTGTAAAAATTCAAATATCAAACTTGTCAGTTTCCTACTATTAAAAAAATTGATGCCAAAAATTTCTATTGAATGCATACTTTGATTGCTTTCAAATGTGAATTTATATGGATAATCATTTACTTAACAGTAATAACAATCTTTTGAATTGTAATGGAATGTTAAAAATATGATAAATACTATAAAATAAGTATAAATGTAAAATATGAAATTGTCATTCTTAACAACTAAGTTTAATAAAAATTATATTAGTTTCTACTTCCAATCTTGTGGTTAACAATAACCACTGTAATATGTTCTACTATTGTTAATCAATATGTTAGAAGAGTTAAAAAAATGTAAAATGAATTTGATTTGTGTCCTTCAATTTGATCAAATAGATTGTGCATGCACATAACTAATCCTTAAAAATTATATTAAATAGCATTACTTTTAATCATTTAAAACTGATTTGAATGCTGGGTATCTTGATACAAACCTTCGGTCAAAATTGCTGTCAACACTTTTTTTTTTATAGTTATCAAAATAACAGAATCAAACCCAAGGAACTAATGTTAAAATGTGTAGTTTTCATTCCAATGTATTCCATGGAAGAAAAGATAGAATTTCAACTCAAAAAATATTCCAGATCATAACCGTATGTGTTTGATTACTAGTAAATCAAGCAGAGTAAAGAAGGTTATTTTTTGGCATAAACATTTGATATCATTGTCATAATTCTTTACTGTACGTCTTCATCATCAACAGCTTCTCCAGCCTTCAACTTGGCAATTATCTGAAATTATACGATATTAATTAAAATTTGAATTTTAAAGTATAATTAAGTTTTTCTTTTTTTTATTGTGTATTTCCTTCAGTACCTTGGTAAAAGCTTTTACTTATAATCAAACTATGTCATTTTCAATTCTCTTTCATCATGTTTGGATTCATATATTCCCGATCGTTTATAACAAACAACAAAGATGTGTTGTCTGCTCTTTGATCAGGTTGTTGTCTCTTTGACACATTCCCTATTTCCATTCTCGATTTTAAACATTGTTGAAATGAGTAGCAAATACTATTCATTTTTAAATACCTCTAAAAACATCTTATTGTCTGCCATCTATGCTTCAATTCAAAATCCTAAACAAGTGTAAATCATAATTCTAAATACTACTTACAGACTTGAGTCTAGCAATTTCTTTATTATCAGAATTCTTGGATGCTTGGTTTGTAATAAGCTTAACTCTGGAAGCATACCTGTAAGAAAAATAATGTCACATGATATAAAACAATAACAAGACAATAGACCACTTTCGAGTTTATCCTCCACCGGAAAAAACTTGTCAATTATGCATGGCTTTATGACGTCCAAATAGAGGGAATATCCTGTATCCCTGCACTATTATTGTTCAAGTGTCATACTGATCATCATTGTGCAGGATAAACTTGAGGTAACTTTTTTTTTCTGTAGGTACTAAATCATCACAATTCCCTAATGACAATAGTGCTGATGTCAATTATGAGAATACTTACCTGAATAATTTAGGCAATATAGCATCATAGTATTCCAATCAATCGCTCAACATTGGAACAGAAGTGATGATGCCCCTAAATGCATGAATGATGTTCACTAAAACCCAAAGTTGTCTACTACTTCAGACTATTATGATAATACAAGATAATCTAATAGCAATATATGATAGCTGTCTCATTGACAATCATACATCTCCTTATTTATATATTGATATGCAATAAAATATTGAACTAAAGTAAATTTAACATTTTTCTTTAAGATGAATTGAAAGGTTCACAAAATATAAATGCTGTGAAAATGTTATAAATATCCTTGATTCTAAAATCTATCATAATAATTTCTTTTAAACTTACGTCAAGGAAATAACTGATTCGTCCTGGTTATAATCAGCCGGTGAAATGTTGACAAACATAAGAGTTTTTGCGTTGCCACCAAGAGAATCCTGCATCAACATGGTGAGTTTGTTGTTTCTGTATGGGATGAACTGCTGCTCACTACTCAAGGCAGATATCACATCACCAAGAGCTGACAGAGATTTGTTAATAGACATGGCTTCCTGGCAAATGAAATATTAAATTACATTAACATGATTGAAATTTGTCATTGTTGTCCAATCAAAACCCACATTACAAAATTGCAGTGTTTGAATTACTAATACTGATAACATATCTAATTCCCACGTGTAAATATTAACAACTATTTTTATCATTCCTTGAGCAATATTGCATGTATGATTGTGTATATTGCCATTTTCAATTATGAATAAAATATCTGTTTATAAGACAATTATATTATTCTATTCATCACAAGAACTAATGAACATATGTATACGTGTGTTTGTGTCTGACTCATTATTAAACACCTTGCAGTTGTCTCAATTTTTAGCATGTGGCTTTTGATTTAACCATCCAGGCTCTTTCAATTTTGTTTTTAGAAATTCTTGTCTATATCTACACATTTAAAATAAATCACAAATCATTTAATTACAAAACTTCTCACCAAATCTGGTAACCATAAGGGTATGAGCATACTTACTTTAGCATATTTTTAAAATCAGTTTGCACAAAAAGACTTACACTGTTATTGTAAAACAACTTACTTTCAGCTGGTCTGCAGATGCTCCAGTCTTTCCTACTCTTTCACTACCAGCCAAATCTACCAAACTCAACTATAAAATGATTTAAAATATTTTACCAATATAATTTTTCGTTGATTCATTATAAAATTATCATAATGTCACATTTCATTGAAAACAAATCAAATAGATTGAAGAATTAAAAACACAGAAAGTTAAACAAATAAAAGATACAGATAAATGGTAAAAAAAAAAATATAAGGGAGAGATATGTGAACATAACTAGAAATTCATTTCCCGAATTCATTTTAAACATGTAATATTTAAAAAAAAAAAAAAAGCTTACCTTTCCTTTGGCTGTCTGTCCTGTCATTTTGTTAGTAGTTTCCAACACTAAACTGATGATCAAATGGGACCTAGAACTTTCATCATTCATTTCTGAAAATTAAAGTAACTTTCTGGTCTATTTCATGCAAATGAATTATTCATGCAGATGAATCCCACATACATTATACAATTATGGCTTGTTGAAAAAGTGAATATCCAAAATTGTCAACAAGAGAAGGATATTTCACTGAGGGTGCAGTCAGAAGTGTAAAAAAATTCTAGGGTTAAAAATTTTGGATATTTACCCAATTGCCACAATTGTTTTTATTATACTGACAATAACATTGGAAAAGCTTTTTGAACCATTGAGAAAGAACTTACCTTATTATAATAAACACAAGAAAATACATATGTCTTAGAATTTCTCATATGTACAACAAAGGTAGAATCTTTTTGTAAAATAATGATGGCCCTGAAAGGGATATGATCTGTACTAAATGCATGTCTAAAACAACTGATGAAAGGCGACTCAGTGATTATACATAATACCGTAGCTTGGTGAAATATTGTTTAGACTGGACTTATCTGACTTACTAGTAGATGCAGTGTGTCTGTGTTCACTTCCCTCTTGAAACAAGGCAAACAATTCCTTAGAATTATGTGCCTCTTTGATGACAGCTCCTTTAACCCATACCAATCCTTTCTTGTCAACTTTGATGTCCATCTTGTCCTAAATTCAGATTAAAACTATATCAGAAATAATTCTAGTACTGAATAGTAAAATTAAGATTTGAAGCAATGCAAAATAACAAAAATACCACTCTTAGGACATTTTTAAACAAAAAACAAATGTTGAAAAAAGCAGACATTTGACATTTTTAAACATGCCCACTTTTAAGTTATTCTAAGATTCAGTATATAGAAATAGTCAGTCTAAAATAAATAGTGGGTAAGAACTTACATCACTAGAATGTCCAGGTTTAGCAAAAAGATCTATCAGTTTGTCATTATATAACTCCATCATGTAGGCTGTCACGGTGATGTCAGATTTTGACCTGAAACCAAATATATCATAAAATTAAGAAATTGAGACACAACTTCTTTCAAAACCAAAACATAGTACAACATCATATTTGACCTTTAAACAATCGCTCATGCAAACACTTAAATATCTGGATTTTAAAAGTTTTCAATAGATATTCACCTTATAATGTTTTAATCTTCATATTTTCCTTAGGCCACGTTTTTTTAATTTGTTGGTTTACGGATTCCATATGAAATATATTTCACCTTTCTAACTATATGTTTGTTATGCTACTTTTTCATCATTTCTTAAATTTTAGTTTGATGAAATTGTTCAGCTGTCATAAACATCGTATGACATTGTCTATTAATTTCCCATAAAAAAGGGGTGTGCATTGCACTGACAAAGATGAATTTAAATTGTCATTTCACAAACAAGAAAAACAGATTTACGGAGATCTAAATCAATTCAAGAAAACTTGGTGAATCATGATCTTCAAGCACGAAAATTGATAAAGAAACAAATGTAAAAACATCGTACGAAAATGAATTCAACACACGTGTCAAAAATGTAATAGACTTGTCCACTGGCAAAAAGAGAATATCGTGTTAATGTGTTGTCATTCATTCCCTTCTTTTTTTTTTTTATCCAAATGGACGATATTTTATTATCTATGAAACAAGAAAATTTCAAATGATTTGTTAATATTCTGTACTTTAACTTGATCATGATGTCTTCCACCTGTCCAGCACATTTGAACAAGTCTATTTCTATGAGATGATGCATCTTATGGACTGAAGACAAATAAGGGAAACAAACGTAATGTGTAATTGGTTCTAAACATAGGTTTCGTTCTGCAAAATTATTTGCACAAACAACTTTCAAGGTCACTTATAAACGATTTGTCTGTTTTTAGAAACGTAAACTGGAAGTTTTATTTTTTTCACAACACAAAGTGTTATCAATTTTGTTAGTGATTAATGCATTTCATAATAAAAGAACATTTTAATAATTTTGCAAGGATAATGCATTTGTTAGGGTCGATGGGAATAAGAAAACATGAAAAGTCAATTTTATTTTTATTCTGGAAATAGGCAAAATCGGGTTGGACGATCTGTAAACCAACAAATTCAAAAATTGTAGCCTTACATAGTATTAAAACACAAAAAAACTTTATCAAATGGAATATTAAGTAATGGTCATGTTTTTACAAACATAGTTAAAGTAGCACAAGTTGGCATAGTGTGACTAAACTTAGTAATACAAGTTTACAAGGTGCTAGTTGACAGAAATTAAGTACTTTAATTCATTTATAAGATCAAATATTCTGTTGAAAGCTCTTGGTGCAATTCCTGGGAAGTTCTGGTCCTTGTCTCCAATCATAGTAAATGTCTTTCCTGAACCAGTCTGTCCATAGGCAAATATACAGACATTGTAACCATCAACAGCAGACTGTACCAGATTCTAAAAAAAACAATCAACATTAATCAACATTTAATTAGTGAAACTAAACAGTACATTAACAAGTGAAACTGCGAGCTACTGCTCACTGATGATACCCCCGCCGCAAATGGATAATATTAATAGTGTATAAATATGCAAGTGTTCGGTAAACAGGAAGTTGTCGAGTGATGAATCTGAAAACTAATCACACGGTATAGCTGACTTATATAAATCCTGAAACCAAATTTCAGAAATCCTTTTATTGTAGTTCCTGCGAAAAAATGTGACGAAAATTTTCAACTTGGCTATCATGTGTAAAATTATACAAGTGTTCGGTAAACAGGAAGTTGTCAAGTGATCAATCTGAAAACACATCACACGGTATAGCTGACTTAGATAAACCCTGAAACCAAATTTCAGAAATCCTTGTATTGTAGTTGCTGAGAATCAAAGCCTGAAAGGCTGTAAAAGCAATTGCTGCCATGTTTATGTTTTGGGGACTTTTTTTTCATCCACATATATTTAAGAATTAAACATGTCAGGAGTGTTGTCTAGTGAGAATTAAGAAGGTTTTAACTTTATATCAATTAAAGACTTTAGCAGAAAGTCATTTCTAATATGTTTTATATTTCACAAGGAGACAACACGTTTACCAGGCTAAAATTGGGGTCAAATATACATGTGCTGAAACATATAACTCCTAGAGAAATTATTATGGATTATCCCCTAGTAGTGTTTGTAACTGGGCAATAATTTCCTTTATTGATTTAATTTTCATAATTAATTTAAATTTAACACTTCAGTAAAAACATTTTAACTTTCCAGACGCAAAGGTTGAAAAACGGGAAAGAAACAAAATATTTTACAAGACATAAACATGTAAAAAATAAATATATATTTCAGCTGACTAAAAATATTTTCATAATGTTACTTTGTCATCATTTCTTAAAAACTAAGTCCCAAACATTATTGCTCAGTTGATATGTGTCATCCTCATGCGGTACGAGATAACTATAATTCTCATGCAATCCCGAAAAGAGGGGCCATCACAGACAAACATGACATTAAATCGTCAAGAACAAACAGCTCTAAGTTGCTTTGATATTTATCCAATTTCAGGAAAGTCAAACATTGTGAAAATGATCTTCAATATTTCGAAAACATGTGAAATAAAATTGCAAACACGGTGGACCGTCGAGGGTCAACAAACGTAGTAGACTCGTCCATTGGAAAGACGAGGATAATGGTTTCATCATTTGTCATGCATACCCAGTTTTGAATATGATATCCCAAAAGGATGTACTTTTTTTAATCTATGAAACTAAAAAATTCCAAATTGTAAATATCTCTTCATCACTGGTATTAAAGAGATAATAGTAACTGCAATTACGATTATCCCAATATGGCGACGGTAGATATAGGTAAAATCTTTACACTCGTTTTTCTTAAATGTAGCATGTATTTGTCAATAGTTACTCAGCTGCAAGGTTTATCTATACCATTTCATCATATTTGAATCGTAACGGTGCACTGGAATTGTCTAAGCGCTGTGAAAATAGCCGTTGAAAAATTCGGGATGATAATCGTAACTCGGAAAAAAGATAATCGTAATTATGTATCTAAAAATAAAAAAGATAATCGTAACTGGAAACTGTTTTATTAATATTGACACTAAAAACGTAAATCTGATAGCATATTATGAAATTATGGCGATGAATTATTTACGACACGTACCAACATCTTATGACATTTCTTTTTATGTATATATAATTAATAGTTCTTATGAAAACAGCTACATACTTAGTCTAGTATATCATACAATTGGAAGGGTGAACAAGCTTCGAGAAATTTGGAAATGGGAAAACACGAACTTTGTTAATTTACAGAAATTTCCAAACACTAGGTAAGCCACAAAATATGTGAATGAGCGATGGAAATTATGATACATGATAATAATTGTCAGGCGACACGCATGTGTCACTTTATATCAGATTTCTGATTAAGACAGTAAACAAAAATTAATTTCTGAAGTAAATAGTAAATATAGTTAATATTGTTTAAATTCATTTATTGCAGGTGGTTATATGTGCTATTTCTGCCCCCGGTGATTTAATTCTAGAACATACCCTATTATGCCATAACGAAGTAGGAAAGACATTTAGTATTCGTCAAAAACCGTTTGACGAGAAATTAGTGGCTACAGTTTTCATGTCACTTCGATCATTTTTCATGGATGATATCATAACTTAAAAGCTATGATGAACAAGGGAAAACTTTGAAAAGTGTTTTACAGTGTCATTTCGGAGTCTTTTATAGCTGACTATGCGGTATGGGCTTTGTTCATTGTCGAAGACCGTACGGTGACCTATATTTGTTAATGATGAGTCCTGTCGGTCTCTTGTGGAAAGTTGTCTCATTGGCAAACATACCACATCTTCTTATTTGTATTGGCTACTTCATGACTATCACTGAAATTTCAGTATCTCAGATATAAACTATAAAAAAATAATTTTGAATTATTATGACATCCTTAAAACATTTAATGCTATATAAGATTAGAGAAAGATTGGCCCTACATGGGATTCTTTGTGTATTATGAAATTAAGTAACGTGGAGTTCATTGACAAACATGGCTTTGTGTTTTTATAGTTTGGCCAAAAGCCCGAAAATCAAGAAATAAAATTGATGTGGCTTTAAATTTTCTTACAAGAAATACTTATTCAAAGAATGACTGCAAAATTGAGAATAATTGAATAACCCATATTCCGCAAAATAAGAAACAAACTTATTAAACATTCATAAATACTCGGTATATGAAAAATATGCTGCATACATGGAAGATATTGTAGATAAAAATATTGAAGGTACTAAACAAGGAACATTTTTGTATTTGCATGCTTGCCATATAATTCGTACTTTTCTATTAAATTACATTTTTAACACACAAAATACCATTGAAATGCTGAAAGACACATTTATTATGTTTCAGTTACTATTATCCGATTAAGAAAATTACGATTATCAAAGAAGAAAAATACCATAGAGTTACGATTATCATCCCGAATTTTTCAACGGCTATTTTCACAGCGCTTAGACAATTCCAGTGCACCGTTACGATTCAAATATGATGTAATGGTATAGATAAACCTTGCAGCTGAGTAACTATTGACAAAAGCATGCTACATGTAAGAAAAATGAGTGTAAAGATTTTACCTATATCTACCGTCGCCATATTGGGATAATCGTAATTGCAGTTACCATTATCTCTTTAATACCAGTGTTCATCTGGACTTGGCATCTATCACGTTTGGACGGGTCAATTTCATTAGTAAGGTGATCGATAAATCTTACGGAGTTATGACAAAAAAGGAAAACAAACTTATTTGCGCAAACAAATCAACAAAATAGGTCAGTTAACTTTGTCTATTTTTAGATTACAGGTAATCATTTGGAACTACGTATAACCTGATAATCTGTGTAGTGATTTTGATTTTACGATAAATTTATGAATGAACGACAATTTTATGAATGAACAAGAGCACCTGACCTCTTTCTTAAAAAAACACCAATTAAACATATAAAACCGTATATTATATCAGTCAAATTTTCAATACTAAATCAACAACTGAAATGATTCCATATTTTGTTGAAACATCGTACGAACGGAAAACGGAATCGCAGGTATAAAAATGCATTTTTTTTCACTCGGACGTCTATGTTTTTTGATAGTCAAACGGTGTCCCCCTAAATACAAAAATACATCTACAAGAACGTATGCTGAAACTTCTTAAATCCACTAACGTTTTTCAAAAGTTTCAAGCTATGTATTGCATTAGAAAACATACATAGGTGTTTAAGAATGACAGACCAGGAGCCTGTTTAACAAAATACTATGGCTTGATCTGGGCGGAGTCTCTGATCTGGGTCACAAAGATGGCCATACGCGACGGCATGAAAGCAATTGCTTTAAAAATGTGACGAAAGTTTCATGGGACGGACGGACTGACGGACAGACGGACTGACAGACAGAGGTAAAACAGTATACCCCTCTTTTTTGAAAGCGGCCTTTTTTGAAAGCAGGGGTATAATTATCATTCTCTTTTTCCCATGTCTATGATACTATGTTATTTTTCAAAGAATATCAATTTTCCATGCTTTCTAAGTTCACTTACACAATGATTAAAATATTTCTGTTATCTAAATTAATACTTGAGCAAAGTGTAAAATAACGAATGCAAGATCCAGCACATTGGTAACTTCTTACAAACATGGAATTAAATCATCAACCAATGAATATGAGCTAAACAAGCCATTATTGTGGGATTTTGTAAACTTTAAATTAATTTGATATCCTCCTCATAAAGCTGAGATCCATAATAACATTATTTTATGTATTGTATGACTGTTGAAGACATTCAAGAATTGAAAAACCTAAAATTAGTCACCAATCATGGATTTTGTCCAAGAAACAATTGTAAATAATTTACATTGAAAAGGACAAAATGTAAAGGTTTTATTTTTCATTTAAAAAAAACCAACTGTTTCTCTGGATGTAGATGTTCCTTGGAGCTTAATCATGACACCTTTAAATCTAAAAGTGTTATTTTTACCACGAATGACATCAAATTATGCAGGTCAATTATGATTTAAACTGACATATACCTAAAAAATTCTGTCCTAGGTTAATAATTGAAAAAAAAAGTTTTGCTTCATTTAAACTTTTACATAAATATCCTACAAAATAATTGTAGACATGAGATTTCCATATAGTTTCTATTTTCAAGGGTCATAACTTGTGTACAAATTGTTGGTAATTAGTTATCAAAGGTACCAGGATTATAATTTTGTACGCCAGACGCGCGTTTCGTCTACATAAGACTCATCAGTGACGCTCATATCAAAATATTTATCAAGCCAAACAAGTACAAAGTTGAAGAACTCTTCCAAGACCTTGCTGATAGCAAACTTTGTTCATAAGGGGGATATGTTTGAGCACTTTACTTTTAATGCCAAATAAGTGCAAACACCTTCACATTTACAGTAGATTATAATGACCCCTTGTCAGTTTAGCAAACTTAATCATGCTGGTAATAAAAACAAATAATCATTCTGTGAACTTACATTTGTGTCTTCAAATATTTTCTCTTGTGTTGAATCTTCCATGAAAATTTGATCAAATTGGAAGTCTTTGATACCTCTCTGTGTCTCCACAGTAATGGAGTACTCATCCTGGGATTTCAGTACAGATCTATTACCCTATAATAATAAAACATATTACCCTATAATAATAAAACATATTACCCTATAATAATAAAACATATTACTGTAAATTCAGAAATTATTGCGATGTTTTTATTATTGCGAATAATGCGACTGAGTTGCAAACGCAATAATTTAAACTCGCATTTTGTAATATTTTAGGTGAATTAAGAATGACTTTTTCTCAAAATCGTAAAAATTAAAATCGCATTTAAGTGTAAAATGACAAAATCGCAATAATAAATGCACGCAATAATTTCTGAATTTACAGTACTCTGTAATAATAAAACATATTACACTACAATAATAAAACATATTACCCTACATAATCATAAAGCATATTACCCTATAATATTAAAAAATATTTGAGTGCTACACTGCAATATGTTTACGCATACTGTAAAAGTGATTTGAACCTCATTCATTATTTCTCAGATACTTTTGTGTACCAATTTTGGAGAGTTTAGTTATTAAACGTGCATAAAACGAATTTAAATGTTTGACAAAATTCAAATTTTGATAGGCTTGTACCCAGACTTTGATATATCCAGGAAATCAAAAATACAGTTTTACACAATCAACGAAAAATTGGTACCAGAGAAATTAAATCGATTTTCTGTGGTGAAAGCAATATATTTCAAATGAATACTTCTTTTATATCTTCACTGATACAATGCAAACCTGAAGGGTGTAAATTTCTTTTTTTTTTATATTACATACTCCAGGGGGAAACCCAGTATACATGTATCTTTTATCTCAGTAACTGCTCATTTCTCATTGGTCTAGATCTGTGACAAAATTATTCTGTCAAAGTCATTGTTACACATTGTTACAATTTTATTAAAGAACTATCTGCCTACAGGTTGTTACTTACTCTGCCTAACTCAGTCTTACTTAAGGGTCTAGCTCTACAGTATACTCTGATCTTTCCTTTCATGTCTTCAACCATATTGTAATACTTCTTTCTCAGAACCTGTTCAACAGACAAAAGTTCAAAGAAAATTTGTTCAATGACAAATTTAAAATAGCGCATACAAATACCGCATAGTCAGCTATAAAAGGCCCCGATAAGACAATGTAAAACAATTGTAGTTTTTTTAGATACCACTTCTTTTCTTAACAATTTAAAATATGTAAAAATGGAGTTAGTATAAACATGTAACGTCACGGTATCCAAATTGCACCTATTTAGCAAAAATAGCAGGGGAAATCTTACAAGATTAAACAATTTGTATTTTTATGATTTGATACTATGCACGTCTTTCAAGATAGGTAAACATATTTAGATATACAAAAAACGTTCACAGTATTTATCAACAGATGAAGTGTTTACTGAAAAAGCAAAATGTACAGAACATCACCATGCGATGACATCAAAACGTCATCTTTTAAAAATTAGAAAATACAATATGTTACAAGTATCCATATCTTAAAAAGTGAAGCGTAAGCATAGACTTATATCAAATTGTTTAAAATATTTAAAGAAATTAAACAGAACCTCTGTTATTTGACTTTTGATGATGCGAAAATAAGAATGGATGAAATTTGGGTGCTCCTCATTACAGAATCATTGATGGTTTGGAGGTCAGTTCAGACCAATTTTTCTATGATTCCACATGGATTTAAAATTAAATTTGTGAACTCATATAGTAAATAATGATACATCTACAAAATAAACACATAACGAAAACTTTTGTCTGAAGCATAAATAAACAAAGGTTAAAAAACTGTCAAAATAGGTGCAATTTGGGTACCCTCACGTTCTGTATAGTTATCCCCAAATGTTCCTCCTTCCTATGTCGAATAATAAAATTTATAAATCCAAATTGTATAAAAAAAAATAAAACACCTAAATTAATACCTTTTCCAAACTGATTCATTTCAAGATTGAAATAAATTGTTTATAAAAACATACCCTTTCTGTATTATAGTTCTCTGTCAGAACTTTATTTTCTTCATTCAAAACTTTGGTTTCCTTTTCTAAATTTTTGACCTTACTGGCAGCTTCTACTCCTTCTTTGGCTGCTACTCCAAGGGCAGCTAACTCTGCCTCTAACTTTCTCAATTCATTGGCTTTGTTATCTCTATCCTGAGAAAGTAAATACATCATGACATAAAATAACATAATTTACTTATCATACATAACACATATGCCACATGAATAGACAAGCTTGTTATACAATATTTTGTAGAGTTTTTATATTCATCTGTGATTGATTAGACACTAAATATCCCTTTACTTTAAAGTCTTTTATGCATATATTTCCCTATTTTTTCCTATCAACAAATTTGAATTCGGTAAATCAACTTGTTTTAGAGGATACTTTATTTTGAATTATTTATACTGTGGATTCATTTATTTTTGCGGATAAAGAAAATCTTGCATGTTTGTGGATATTTAATTTCGTGGTTTTGCCGAGTCAGTATATATAAACCTATATAAAAGTTTGTATTCATTGAACATTTAATTTTGTGGTTCTACTGTACACACGAAATCAACGAAAATTGGTATCCAACGAATAATATTGAATCCACAGTAGTTCAATTCACGGCAATTAGATTTCACGATTTTCAAATATATTTGAAGTAGTCAAATGGAAGAGATCTAAGTTTAACGTATATTCAGGTTTTGTTTTTCTTCTTGTGAAAATCGTGAAAATTAACAGCACACGGACATCAGTTGGTTTACAGTTGTTATCCCCTTGAAAATTATACCACATACATATAAATTGAAAAAGTATGCTGATTTCTTTTCCACTAAATTTCCTCTCCAATATCTCCTATGAATTATACATACCGGTACATGTATTATAAGCCTTTTATTTTGTTATCAATTTTATATTATGTATTATAAATTTTTTATCTCATGTCTTTCACAAATACACCATGAGAGTTACTTCTTTTTAGATAATATTATATTCTTCACCTTCTTTGTATCCTTTAAATCATCTTCAGTTCCCTGTAAAGATTCCTGCAACTTCTCGGTTTTGCTTTTCTCTATTTCTAATTTCCTCTCAAGTTCTTTCAGGATCTTCTCATGTCTTTTCTGGAGATTTTTCTGTAATTAAGGTAGTTCAAAATAATAAATCAAAAATGTCAAAACAAGATTGTCTATGCTGAAAAGCCCAGTGAGCTTCATTAAATATAGTCATATAGTTAGAGAATCAAATATAGTCATAAAGTTAGAGAATCAAATATAGTCATAAAGTTAGAGAATCAAATATAGTCATAAAGTTAGAGAATCAAATATAGTCATAAAGTTAGAGAATCAAATATAGTCATAAAGTTAGAGAATCAAAAGTGGTTAGCCGAAGAGATAAAAAAAAATCAAAATCAACAGAATATCTGTATACAGTTGTAAAGATCCAAATAAATGAAGAAATTTTTTAAATTCTTTCTTTCTTGAGAAATGTTTGATAAACAACAGACCTATTAAGAGAGCCGTGTTTTAGTGGTAATCACAACAGACTACATTCACAAAGATTCCTGGTTCGATCCCTGTAACAGGGAGAAATTTCAAGGACTGAATATTTCAGATCCCATTTGCAAGTATGGTCTTGAGAAACAATGATAGTCTGTTGGAAGGGGACCATAAACGATAGACCCGTGCTAAGAGGGAGCAATATCTCCTGCACGTAAAAGACAAACTTGTAGATTTCAAAAAAGAGCAGACTAATGCACCTACACCGCAGCACTCAAATAAGCAAAGTGGAAAGGGATTTATATAAGTTGTAATAATTTGTTTCCTAATCAACTATAAATAAATATGTTTAAAATAAACAACAGGCTTACATCATCACCACCAGCAGCAGAAGTTCCAGGTCGCCCTCCTCCTTTCTTCAGTTCTAGCTCTAGATGTTTTATCCTGGTGTTGGCCTCGTTGTTTTCCCTTTTCAGGTTTACAACTTGTGCCTTCATGTTCTGTGATGCAGTGTCAGAACCTACTGCTGCAACTGCCACTCCCTTACCCTGAATAATAAGTATTGTCATTAAACACCCACAGTTAAGGAACGATCCTTTACCTTTTACCTTTAAAAATCCATCATAAGTCCAAAAAAAAAATTAAAAAAAAAAAAGGATTTGTTCCAGGCCCTGAATTATTATTCATGGTATTTTGTTTATATAAAATAGTAGCTTCTTTCCTAGTCTGACATAAAATTTCATAAAAATAACAAAATCAATTGTTACTCTGTAAAACCAGGCATCAAATATCATCAGATATAACATAAAAAACAAGACCCTTTAATCTTTTTAAATCTGTCTAGCTTGTATGATTATAAATTGTTAATTACCAAAGGTTTCACTGTTTCTAATTCCTTAATTTTTCTCTCCAGAGCTGAAATCCTTTTCTTGTCTTCATTTATTCTCTGTTGTTCTTTCTTCTCCATTTGTGATGTAGCATCTCTAACAGCTTTATCCTTTTCTGTTTTAGCATTCTTCACCTTAGCCTACAAAATAAAGGTTTACTTTATACAGGCAAAAGTTACTTAGAATCTCAAGTAAATGTTACATCTAACCATGTATAATTGAATGGCAGCTCAACATCAAGCTCCAAATATTACTTGAATATTGAGAACAATAATATGTTTATGAGATATGAAAATAACCTGCTTTGCACTAGTCCTACACACATTCTTGATAGCTTGGTAGTCACACACATTCTTGATAGCTTGGTAGGTAACTCAGTCTTTGCTTTTAGTCATAAATATTTCATGCTGGAGAAGAAGCAGCAAATTCAAGTCTTTAGTTTTACCTTGCCAGGGATATAACTAAGACGTCTTCACATGAGGTGAACATGCTTTTAAAGACTCTAAATCCATTGAAAGCCTTGATAAATCACAGAATAAAGTCTACACAGAATTAGCATTTTACAATAAAAACAATTTCACTCAGGTAATCTTAAACAACATGACTCAACAAGTGTAATACTGTGAATAGTTCACAAACCTCAGTTTCTCTAGCAGTAGCTCGTTGTGTTTCTAGATTTTTGTTTGCATTCTCTAGTTTGACCTTCAGTTCAGATATCTGTCCTTGAAGAGCTGTAGTCTCAGTACCTGACTTATTTTTATCTTTCTCTAAAAGAGCCTGAAAAGAAATGAACTCTAGCATGTAAATTTGACAAAACACAACTATTTTTTATCTGCAGTAAATTGCCAGAAACATCAAGTTACTCTCTTAAAATCTGAAGCTAGCCTATCTTGAATAGAATCATTTAAACCTGAAAATTTATTGATCATAATAATTTAACTTTATACTGATATTAGCTATTATAAGTTTAGAAGAGATACAAATAAAGTGTACTTACCAGTTTGGCTTGGAGATTTTGGATTTCTTTTGCAGTATCCAGTGGAACATTAGCAAGTCTTGCTTTTTCTAACTCATCATTTCTTGTGGTCAGTTTTGTTATTTCCTATTAAATAAACATAAAATCATCATTATGTTTATCATATCATATATATATCAAATAAATAAAACACTTCATGTATTCTACCATTATAATATTTTTTATTTTTTTTAAATCTTTGAAACACATTTCTCTGCACAAAACACTTACCTTAAGAAAACCATGACTCTTTTCACAACTAAATTTAATGACAAAACTCATTGTATTTTATACTGAAATGTTCATGAGTATTCTTTGGCAAAATATTTAGGTGAAAACCATTCGATAATAGAAAAGAAGTTTAACTGACTAAAATCAACAATTAAACACAGTTTGGTTTGACTTTTACTTGGAATAAAATATGTTTTGACAGTGAAGGATTACATATTAAATCATGTATGACAAAGGATTGTTTTAATTCAACATAATGTTTAACTCACTTGATCTTTGACCTCAACATAATGTTTAACTCACTTGATCTTTGACTTTGAGTTCTGCATCCAATAATTTCTTGTCATTTGCCAATTTAGTCTGTAGTTCTGATTTCTGATTATCGACTTCATCTTTCATAACAGACATTTGATTCCGTAGATTTTCTAACTCATCTTTTGTGTTGTTATGAGCCATTTTTTCTTGACGTAACGCTGCTTCTGACAATGAAACCTCCTTCTGAAGGGAGGTAATCTGGTGTGATAATTCCTATTAAAATATAAAAAGAAATTAAATCAGGTCTTATGATGATTTGTTTGAAAAATAATCATGTTATGTAATTTTTGTTTTACTCTTTATTTATTTTTATCTATTCTGCAATCTAGGTAAACACCCTGCCACAAGTCTATCAATGGGGTTCACAAAATTTGAAGAAGGGTCATTGAAGTAAAATATTACCTCTGTATTCATATCTCCTGTAGCAAGAGTAGCTTGTAGTTCTGCTTTGTTTCTTGCCTCCTCTAACTGTACTTCTAGTTCCTGGAGAAAACAAAAGCTTTTATTATGAGCTTTACATCGTAAACTGCATGGAGAGCTATACCCTAAATTTCTTTGATATGAGAATAAATATTAATTGAAATCTTATGAAACATGAAGTACTCCAATAAAATAGCACATATACAATATGTTTAAGCATTCAAAAATGTTTCATCCAATTACCTTATATTTATGCAAAAACTAAAATAAAACAAGCATATTAAAGAATGCACCTACTCTCATTTTTGCCACCATTTCACTCTTCTCTGATTTCAGCTGATCATTTTCACCTTCCAAGCCCTCCAGTTTATTGTCTAGCTCTGACATCTGTTGTTCCATCTGTTTAACTGGAGTTTCCTCTGAAATTTAATAAAAAGATATTTCAAAAACCAAGTAAATGAACAATTTTATTGGTAATTCAAAGAAGCAGTTTTCCCTTTCTCTATTTTATTTTAAAATCTGTTGACATTTTGATTATAAATAAAATTTCAATTCGAAATAATTTTCTTACCTTCAATAACAGTTTTCTCCCTTTGAATAGGAGCTTTGTAGTCTCCTGTCTGCATGATTGTCAGAGCCTCAATCTTTATCTGGATGTCTTCATGCTCTTTCTTACTGACTTCCAATGCACGGAAAAGTTTCTCTCCTTCAGCATCCCTATAAGTTAAATGAGAAACCTTATAAATAGGGTAACAGCCCAAAAGTACCTCTTTTAATAATGATATAAATTCTATGCTAAGTTCTATCATATACATTTGCTAGGGGTACAAGTTCTAACCCCCTCCACCCACAAAAAAATAATTGATGAGCCCTGATCAAGGAAGACAACTGTAATAAAGCTGAAGTAGACCTTTGACAAACATTTCATTTAACTTCACTGAGAAATCTATGGATGCTGACAATGAAAATTCCCATATCATTCACATTTCAAAGGTCATAATTCAGAAAATAATCCAAACATGTCCAAGATACAGCTTATGTTAACCTTTGTCTAAAATTTGATTAAAATCTTATAAGAACAGTAAATGTCAGAGCCTTTATTATTTCCAATTAAAATCTTATTAGAACAGTAAATGTCAGAGCCTTTATTATTTCCAATTAAAATCTTATTAGAACAGTAAATGTCAGAGCCTTTATTATTTCCAATTAAAATCTTATTAGAACAGTAAATGTCAGAGCCTTTATTATTTCCAATTAAAATCTTATTAGAACAGTAAATGTCAGAGCCTTTATTATTTCCAATTAAAATCTTATTAGAACAGTAAATGTCAGAGCCTTTATTATTTCCAATTAAAATCTTATTAGAACAGTAAATGTCAGAGCCTTTATTATTTCCAATTAAAATCTTATTAGAACAGTAAATGTCAGAGCCTTTATTATTTCCAATTAAAATCTTATTAGAACAGTAAATGTCAGAGCCTTTATTATTTCCAATTAAAATCTTATTAGAACAGTAAATGTCAGAGCCTTTATTATTTCCAATTAAAATCTTATTAGAACAGTAAATGTCAGAGCCTTTATTATTTCCAATTAAAATCTTATTAGAACAGTAAATGTCAGAGCCTTTATTATTTCCAATTAAAATCTTATTAGAACAGTAAATGTCAGAGCCTTTATTATTTCCAATTAAAATCTTATTAGAACAGTAAATGTCAGAGCCTTTATTATTTCCAATTAAAATCTTATTAGAACAGTAAATGTCAGAGCCTTTATTATTTCCAATTAAAATGTTATTAGAACAGTAAATGTCAGAGCCTTTATTATTTCCAATTAAAATGTTATTAGAACAGTAAATGTCAGAGCCTTTATTATTTCCAGCAGACAGTAAAACAAACATCAGCATTTCAATACATCTAAATCTGCCTTGTAGAAATAAAGTGTATACCTGTCCTTAGATCCAGGATCTTTTCCATTCTTTTTCTTGAACTTTTCTGCCCAAGCATCATATGATTTTTTATTTTTTTCCTCAGCTGTTTTTAAGGCAGCCACACCAGGTGTCACTGATTCCAGACGTTTCTTGACTCCTTCACCAGCTGGTGGTTGCTCACGATGAATATCTTGTATCTGAGATTAAGAACAAAAACGCTGTCTTTAATAGAATTCTACTTTAAAATTCAAATCTTTTCTAATAAAATTCAAGAGCAAACATAATGTATGTGTAACTTTAACTCTTTGAAATGAGGTTAAGTACAACAGGCTGTCACAACGACAGCAAACCGCATTTACTAAAATTTATTTGTGTCCTGGCAATATCACAAGAACCATTACTGATGATTGGTGAAAGTGAAAATCGTCAATATCAAATTTGACCTCTATTTTGTCATCAGTATCAACATATTAAAATTTGAAAAGCTTAGATTGAATGGTTCGGGAGTAAATGCAACAACATGAATGGAAACACCATTTTACGATCTTTCAAGAACCATAACTCCTGAGCGGTAAAAGTCAAAATCTTCATTATTGAACTTGACCTCTATTTTGTCATCAGTAACAACATATTAAAATTTGAAAAGCTTTGGTTGAATGGTTCACGAGAAAATGCACGGACACAACTGGAAACACCATTTTTCAATCTTTCAAGAACCAACTCCTGAACAGTAAAAGTCAAAATCGTCATTATTGAACTTGACCTCCATTTAGTCATCATTAACAACATATTAAAATTTGGGAAGCTTTGGTAGAACAGTTCATGCGTAAATGCACAGACACCACTGGAAACGCTATTTTACGATCTTACAAGAACCATAACTACTGAACAGTAAAAGTCAAAATCATCATTATTGAACTTGACCTCCATTTTGTGACCAGTAACAACATATTAAAATTTTAAAATCTTTGGTTGAACGGTTCATGAGTTAATGCACGGACAACATTTGATTGCCGACCGCTCGACCGACTGCCCGGCCGCCGAGCATCCCCAAATCAATAACCAACATTTTTGTCACAAAATCCGGTTAAAAATGAGTATTTTCTCTCGTAACAGTAATTATTGGTAGTAATCCAAGAAATGCCAAATGATTCAAACTTGTGAGTATTAATCAAATTCTTTTTGAAAAATACAGCCTTGCTTTTCCCCTTTATGAAATATACTATGCACAAACAAATGCCAAGCATGTATGATCATTAGAACACTGTTTAAGCACTGGTTGTACAGACGACTTATATATCTATTGCCACTCTTAATACAGTACTACATACATAGAAAGACATGGCCTGTAAAAGTTTCTTGGTCTTCTCTAACTGGTCCAAATCTTTCTACAGTACTACTTACATAGAAGGACATGGCCTGTAAAAGTTTCTTGGTCTTCTCTAACTGGTCCAAATCTTTGAGTTTGGTCTGAAGTTTCTGATGTGACTTGGCCATCTTCATCATGTCAGATCTCATTTCTTTACACTGAATTCTCAATTTCTCAATTTCCTGCATAAAAATATTATTATTGTTAAAACAACAGAAACTTTTTCTTGTTTTAAAATCTATTTGTACTATTTAAGTGGATGCATATTAAAAGGCTCTGTATCTCAAACAATTCATTTTACATTTTTTTTTAATATATTTCAAGGATCTGTGAGTTGAAAATGTGTGATGTCATTCTAATCAAATTTTACAGTTTCTACCATGGTATAACTAAAAACTTAATTAACTCTGAAGTCTTTCCCCATTTATCTATGAAAACAATTCATGAATGGCTACATACAAAATATTGGTTTTTATTGTCACTTAATTCATTAAATTGATAAATCAAGTATGTGAGAATCAGTTGTATTCTAATGTCTTTTTTTATTTCGATAAACAATAGTTTTGCCCTGTTTATACCCTGTTTTAGACAACTAGAGATTATTTTACATATGCTTCACTAAATCCCAAACAATTTTATGAGTTTATTCAATACACATAGTTTTTGGAATTTAAACAAATCTATTTCATAAAGGGTTTCTTCTATTTATTTGTAGTAAACAATTCTGAATGTGAGGGTCATTCACAAAATTGTATTTTGATTATAATTTTTTACCTTCATTTTTTCCTCAATCAAATTATCTTTTTCTTCAATCTGTCTATCTTTCTCAGATATCTCTCTGTCTTTCTCTATTAGTTCTTTGCTCTTTATTTCCAACTGTATTATCAAGTCTGCATGCTCTGGTAAATTGCATCCCTATTAAAATATGAATATTTTTTTATGTGTTTCCCTACAACAAGATACCTGTATATTTTCCATATCATTATGCCATCATCTAGCGAAAATAATTTAACATCATAAAAGTACAATGATTGATTGTTTCAAATGTGACCCTCCTTCGAATTCCTTCAACATGTAAAGAAACAGTTTAGCCACCAGTTGCAAGTCAAAACTCTTATAGGCAGCTGTATTTATTGATATCTTACTAGTATTTTTTTTTGCCCTTTATGGAATTTGATACTGATTGTAGATTTAATTTTCTCTAATAAATTAGTTCATAGCTTTTCTGGACTAGTAGCAAATTAAAGCTACCGTATATTTTAAAGCCTTATGTATCATGTAAGTTCATTTACTGTTCATTGATAAAAAATTTCACTACCAGTTCACAGATTTATATAATTCAGGTCCGCAATTAGCGTTGAGTGTGTGGAAGGTCCTTGTACTGTTTGTTGCATTGTTGCGTTCATGTAGATGTTGCAACGACTTGAGGCCGCTGTCCTGCATTCAAACATCCTATTGCCTGTTCTCTTTTTTGAAGATTAAGTTGTGGCATCAGTACGGCATCAAACAGATAATTATGACATTAAAACTTTGTACCTCTAAAATACCCTTATATAGGCACGGATTCAACGTGCATCTCATCATCATGAAATTCGAAACGTGTCCAACAGATCTATCCAGACCACTTTTAGAACAATCAAAATTAATGAACGCAGTCAGCCATTATGGAGATTTAAACATAATCTTAGCATCATTTGAAGGTAATTTACTTAAACCAATAGGAAATATATATTTTTTTCAATGCATTTGAAAATTTAGGCTTTCGAAAAATACAATGTTTCTGTTACGATTCAGTATACATCTCCTTTTATTAATTTTAACCTTTCACAGTTTGTTTTTTGTTTTTAATTCTGATCAACAGGCGATTAAAGACAAACTTACATCAGGTTGATCGTGTTTAGATCCTGCGACAGCTGCTACCGCCATTACAGGTGTAGCTGTGGTAGTACTAGAACCTGCTGCTACTGTCAGAGTCTTCAATCATAAAACACATCAAGATTACAGAATTTATTTCATTCAATAATCATAAAACAATTCATATTGAGATAAAAGAATATAGTTCATTCAATATACATTAAATTAAAAGTGATAAAGCTAAATCATTATTAATTGATACCTTTTTTCATGATATTTGTCAATCAAAGTACACTTGACTCAAATTATCTCCCCTTACAAATATAAAAAAAATAAAATCTTACAGATATTTGCTCCAAAAGACCATCCTTTTCCATGGCTAGTTTATCTCTATCTTCCATCAAGCCTTTGTTATCTGATTCCAGGTCTATAACCTTGTCTTCTAAGTCTAAAACTTTGCCTTCCAAGTTCTGCATTCGTTCATCTGGGTCTGAAATAATTTTGATATTCATCAAATAAAATATATAGTAAAAAAATATATATAAACTTTCATTCTCAGGGCTTTGTATAGGTATTTAGTTAAACTGTGAAGGTCCATTGTTATCTCTCTTACATTTACCAAACACCTCCTTTTATTCATACAAAAACTTTGCAATATTCACCTCAGTTTTGTGACATATGTTTTAACTTTGTTGTTAAGTTTAACTGGCAAAAACTTTTTTAATAAGTTTTAAACTTAATCAAAGATGACATTTTTCTTTTTTAATTCAAACTTTTACTTCATATGGTATTCTAGAACTCAAAATTGCCAAAAAATATAAACTGATATTGATTATATTGAATAGTCATTATTTGATATAAGACTTTTTAATGTTAATATTCACCTCCAGATGGAGTTTTTGTAGTGTCTTTCTGTTTTTCCATCCTTTTCAACATCTTCTTCATATCTTTCTTAAGTTCTCTGTTTTCTTGAGTTAACTTTTCAACTTCCTGCAACAAAATTGTAAAATATTATTAATGACTAAAACAAATCTATTTTGTAACAATGTCATTTCTCTCCTTATAGATCAATAAGAATAAAATAGATGTTCAGACATGATAAAAGTTGTAAATTTGCAATACCCTTTGCTTTTCTTATCTTGTCAATATCTATAATAATTTCATATAATTTTAGTCATTCTAAATATTGAATTGTATCTTATTTATTCACTTGGATTTGTACAATAATCAACAATAATAAGATATGAATAACATTGATGCTATTGCTTTATACATAATAAATCATAAATAATACTACTAGCAAAATTCTGAAAGTAAAATTTACTTTTTGCAAAGTTCATCCTGATAAATTTTCACATCAGTTTTTACTCTTCACTTTTAAAATTACCTCATTACTGACAGCTGATGTAACAACTGTGGCAGCACCTGCTTTCAGAGCAGCAACCTCTGCCTCTAACTGACTTATTCTATCTCTAAGATTAGAGAGTTCTTCATTCTGACCACTGATTGTGTTTGCATGGTTGGTATTCTCTTCTTGTAAACCTGAAATCTGATCTCTAAGTCGAGCAATTTCTCCTTGAGCTTTCTGAAGTTCTTCAAGGATTAAAGGATCAGGAACTTTAACCTACAGTAAAAAAGGAATTATTATGCAGACTTTCATCATGTTTATATAAATCAAATGCAACAGATGTAGAATGAAACCAAAAACCTTTAAGAGTTGAAAAGGCTTAACAAACCTTATGCAGAGTTTTACCTATATACATTGGTCTACTTTCCCCCAACTTTTCGAGGAGATATGCAATTACTTCCCATAATCCTAGACTCATGTCCTGTTTTCTTTAAGAGAATGCAAGACACTTTTCATTCCTCCCTATTAAAATCAGCTGTTAAATACAATCACAGGAAGAAAAAAAATATGATACATTTCAATAGCACATTTTAATATGTATTTTTGAAAAACTATTGCCTTCACCTTTTGTGTTTTAGTCATTATGTAAATTTCATCACATAATGAAAAAAGTTTTACCTCAACAGTTTTAACCTCAGGTTCTATGATTGCCATGGGAACAGGCGCAACCTCTGGTGGATCAGGAACTTCACCTTTCTGAACCTTCTCATAAGTAACAAGTTTCTGGTCCAATGAGGTTACCATGGTTTCCAATTCTTCCTTCTGTACATACATTTCTTTCACAGAATCAGACCTGCAATCAGAAGCTCAAATATTAGATTAATTCATTACATCAAATTATCTAACATTTGATAAGCTACTTGAGGAATCTATTCACTTTAGTGTGTTAAACTTATATCAAGAAGATAAACAACTACAAAAAAAAGGTACCAGTATGTAAAAATATAAAGAATAGTTGAATGTGGACTTTTTTTTAATTATATTATTCAGGAATAGACCACTTTCGAGTTCATCCGTCACCATCAAAAACTTGTCAATTATGCACGCCTTTAAGACATCATTTATCAGATAGAGGGGGTCGCCTGTATCCCTGCACTATTTACGTTCATCAAGCGTCTTAGTGATCGTCTTTGAGCAGGATAAACTAGAAATAATGGTTGCTCTGTAGGTACTTACTGACAATTCCCTAATGACAGCAGTGTTGATTGTCAATTTTGAGAATTCAATTTGACGAATAATTCGTACAATATAGAATTATAGTTTTCAAACCACTCGCTCAACATTGGAAGGGAAGTGACAACGCCCCTAAACGCACAAATGACGGTGATAAAGGCCGTATAATTGACGAGTTTTTTTTTAATCTTAACATGTACACTTACTTGTCTTCATCTGTTGGGTCTCTCTTGTGTTTCTTTTTAAACTTTTCTTCCCATTTTTTAATCTCTTCCTCTTTATTTTTCTGTTCCTGTTCCATCATATCTTTATCAGATTTCGTCTTTGAGATGTTTTCCTCTGCAGCCTCTTTAGCTGAGTCAGAACCTTTCACTATCACAGACAATGCTTCATACTGACTCTCTAAAGCATGATACTTGGCTTGTAATGCTGCCTTATCTTGTAACTGATGTTTCAAACTGTCATTTCTTACTTCTAATTCAGCGGTATTCTGAAATTGTCAGGGAATTCACATAAAATGACTTTACATCATAACTTGCAAAAAAAGCTTAACTTAGATCATAATACCCTACTTGATGTACATATACATTAAATTTTGATTTGGTCTAGCAAAATAAAAAAAAAAATCAAACATAATGATCTTTTAATTCCCCCCCCTTTCCGTACCTTATTCTGTGCTGTTAATTCAATTGTGAGTCTGTTAATCTCATCCAGCCACTTCTTCCTGTCATCTTGAAAACTTATCCTTTCATCATCTATTTCTCTTCTTTCGTCCATCATTTTGTCTCTCTCGTCTGTAATCTGACCTCTTTCCTGAGACATTTTATCTTTATCTTCACTGCTAACAACAGCAGCAGCTACGATTGGTTTACTTGACACATTTGTTTCCTCTTCCTTTGTTGCCATAACAACAGCACCTCCAGCAAGAGCAACCCTAAGTTCTTCCTCTTTGATGGCGAGTGCCATCTGTAATTGTTTGATTTCACCTTCATCTCCATGGTTACCAGCAGATACAGGACGATCTTTAAGTTTCTTAATCTCTTCATTTCTCTTCTCATTTTCCTCCTTAAGTTCCTAATAAAAATTTCAAGAGACTTTATGAAAATTTAATAAACTTCTATGTTAGATATTTTTAAAGTTCTCATGGATTTTAACAAGAGGCAGAAATAAGTAAGATTAATTCTCCCCTTATAAAACGTATGGATGGCAAGGTTTTGAAGTTAAATTTTATTAGGCGTACATGACATGAAGCAGAAGTCATGCATTTATTCAGATAAAGGCAAATTATTTTTGATCAAAACATGTGATTTGTGCATGATTGATAAAAAAAAATCCAAACAACAATTTGCTATTATATGTACATAATAGAAGCAATGATGGTGATGGTAAAATATAATCAAGTGGTGCCATGCAACCTTATCAGAGGTAGGATTTTGTTTTGTCAGTATCATAATATCAGGTATCAGTGGAAAAAGAAGTAGACCAAAAATATCTTTTAAAATTATGTGACTGCTCATTAACCAGAACGGAAGATTGATGTTAGAAATTCTTAAAAACCTTTAGGCCAGTAAAGCATGTAGGTCTAAACTCAAAATAAGTTAAATACCTGGACTTCTTTCTCATATGTAGATGCTTTACTCTCTGCAACTAAAATAATAAAATATAACATGTCTCATTCACTTGAAATTTTTAAACATTTATTTACTATTTATCAAACAGAAAAATTTCCTACAATTGCAGACTTATGACAGAGTTGTAAAGACACAACTCCAGATTTGGAAATTTTCAGCTGGAGTTTGGGCTTCATAACTGGAGATTTTTAATCGACTTTTTGTCGACATATGCAATATGTATTTTTGTGTATTTAAACTACATATCATCCTTTTTTTATCTCGAGTTTCTCTGACTTCTTCTCTGTCTGTACTCAAAAATGTCTACTAAAAATTTTAAAGGGTGACATTTTCTTAAAAACGGAAGATTTCAAATTTTAAGGGGAGGGAGGGAAGAGGTCTGAAAAGCAGGAGATTTTGACTAACATCAGAAGAATCACATGTATGCAATAGAAATGATTAATTTAAAGGATTTAGTTTACTTATACTACATCTTAAACAGAGAGAAATTGGTCAGGTAAGAACCAATTTTGGCCTCAAATTTCATGTTCATATGACAAAAGATTTTCACCGCTTTTAAAACATGTAAGTGTCTATTTCATTTGAAACAATTAGTTTATGTGAAAGATTTTAACTGATTTAGTCATTAAAAACGATCCAATTCAAGCTCAAATATGAAAAATCTACCATAGATGCAAAAAAATGTCACTTTTCAGATGGTTTTTGTCAAAAATGAAGTGGTCGCATCTGTGTTCATCCTCAACCTTTATATATGTCAAGTATCATCATAAAATACAACTTACATTTCAATATTAAGGATGAACATGAATGCGGCCACTTTCGTATTGCACGAAAACTGTCTAAAATTTAACTAAAATGTTAGGGTATTGTCTTTTTTATATTCTAAAATCAATAGTGCTTCAGACTTTTCAAATTTCATAAATAATGTCCTTTTCATTCTCAATTATTACTTTTCCATAGTACTGGGGATTATATAATAATGAATCAACAGAAACCTGTATTAATTTGAGTTATACCTGAGGCTACTGCTAAGGATGCTGTAACTGCATCTAACTTGTGGGTAAGCTCTGTTGTTATTTCAACCTAAAACACAACAAAGTATCAGTCAAGAATTCGTAATCTGATGGAGTTATAAACATCAAAAGAACTGTCTAAAAATAAAAATGAATTTTTTTTTGGCACTTTCTTTAAGGGCAGAGTTTCAATACAGAACATAATTAAACCTGTAGTGTACAGTTTATTGATATGTATGTGTAACAACTGATAAGTTCCAACATAGTGCTCTTTCACCAGTTCATAGTGCAATATCTTTTTAATTCTAGATCTTTTTAATTTGTTGCCAGTTTATAGTTTCAGATTTACTTTAAGTATAAAAACAAAGAAAATTCTGTTCATCTTCAGTAATGTAACTGGTTGATAAATACATACCTTTTCTCTTTCTAGTCTCTCTATTTCTACTTTGTTTGTTATCAGCAGAACCTTCTTGTCCTTTAGTAATTTGTTATTTCTCTCAGCCAAACTCTGAAAAATGTAACATTCATATATTCAATGATTAAACTACTATTATAACACAATCAATTTCAATTAACAATTAGTATTCCTTATTTCTCATATGAATTTATTGTCATTTTCTGATACATGTGCATTAAAAACATTGTAAAAATGAATATTCTATAAGCTGTGTTGCTTTTGAATAAAGTATTATTATTATTATTCTGAACCAAAATTGCTCTTTTTTCAACTAAATCACTTGAAATTGTTTGGAACTTTTTTTTTGCCCCTTAAAAAAAGATGGAAATGGCTATACCTATAAGACAAATATCAATACTATGTATAATGAAGAATTCACAATGACAAATCTAGAATTGGATCCTCTCTGAAATCACAGATGTATTAGTTTAATCATATCACATGTTCCTGTGTCTATCTAAGAATAAAGACACCTCTCTGTGGTTGTTGTTTCGACTTTATTTTTTTTGTATGTATTCTTGGCATTTGTAATTCACTCATCTTTGGTGATTTCATTTTCAACTCATCTACCTTGCCAGAAATTCAAATCTTGTTCATCACTGATTGCTGTATGGTGACTATTTGAGAGTATACCTGCATTGTTATGACAACTGTTTTACTGAATGAAACCCTTTATATTTTTCTAATCGTACACCAACCTTAAATCTGCATCAAATTTATACATTTTCCTGATATTATTAATTGTAGTATACATATTATTTTGCTTTACACATAAATAAAACTCAATAAAGCAAAATCGTTTGCCTTTCAATATCATACTGTCATAAATACATCATAAATACATCTTGCATACCTGTAACATTTCATTCCAGTATTGTTCTTTATTTTGTAGATCCATTCTGTGTACATCTATAACCTGCTTAAATGTTTTGACTTTGTTGGAGTACTGGTCTCTCAGGAAGAAAACGTAGGTATTAAACTGGGACTGTAAACCAAAACATATATATACATATATATTTGTTTTTATTCAAAATGTTTTCTATTGGAGATGTTTCTTCAAAATACTTAAATCAAAAGTGCCTTTGTGGTGTTATTATCGTTCAGTGTGTTAAACTTGAAATCCTGCAGTGTTTGAAGTTTGGAGGTGAAATATATGTTTTTTCACAACAGGCAAATATTTACAATTTCATAAATACTTAACTTTAATAAATTCTCAAAGTAACGAAATATATCTTGGATTTGTTATAAAAAAAATTCTCTTTCATACCAATAGTTTTGGTTTTTTTTGCAAAAAATCGGTTGATTTGCTAATACACATACATTTTGGATTGGTTTCTCAATCATATAAATGTATAATGTTAACATATATCTATCAAAATTTTGAGTTTTTAATTTATTTTTAAATGAACAGTTCATATATAAATTGCTGCAGTTGCCTTAGAGGTGTGATCAACCCTTGTTATAATCAATCACAGTTTGCTCACCTGAGTTTCATCTTCTATTTGTTTATACTCTCCTTGTATTTCACTGACAATGCGGATGTGAGTTACTTTCATATTTTTCATGTCCTCCATTATTTTTGCAATACAGTTATGAGCATATTTATATGGTATGTAAGCATGATCAGATATTTCTTCTTCCTCTGTTTTCTGTGATGCTGTTTCTGTGAATAATAGTATATTTGTCTCAAACTGTATTTCTTTACAAATTTCTTATAGGTGACTCAAATCAAGCAAAATGTAGTAAAAAAGTATGTTTTATATTTCTTACATTGTTATCAAAAGTCTCTCTTTTTTAAAAGAAAAAAAAGAAAAAAATACTTTCTACATTTGAGATAAAGTACTTCATGGGGAGATAATTTGATATGAATAAAGATAACTTTATCTAAGAATTTGCATAATTTAGAATTTTGGCTTCTTTTTATTATCCTTGTTTTAAAATTATACCAATTTTTAAGACGTTTTTTAAATTTAAAAGTATATAGTATTTTCCTATAATTAGTCACTTATACTACTTCAAAAGAGTTGATAGAATGCAAAACACTTAAACAGGAAGAAATTAATATATCAGCCTCTATATAACAAGATGTGATGTAACCTTCTGCTCACTAATTTATACCCCTTTCTCGTGTTAGGGAAAAAAATTAATATAAGAAATAGAATTATGAAAGCAGACAACTGAATATGTAGATAAGCACACATGGTATCAAAATTAAGAAGCTCTAATTTATATTTTCTGAGAAAATACAACAAAAACGCTTATCTATATGAATCAATGTAAAGAAACACATAATTTGACAAAGAGAAAGAAGGGAAGTAACTATCTGAAAATGTGTCACACAGAATTATTGGTGTTCTCTCTAAAAAAATCTCTGATTATTGATTGCTGAGAAAATGTGACAAAAATTTCTGAAAATTATGTCTTGTACCAACTTTCTTGTCCCATTCTATTATTACTTTATCAAGTTATTCAAATAAAAAAAATATGGTGTTGAAATAAAAATATGCAGGTAGAACTCATGTATCTCTAAGTTGAACACAAACTGTCATTTGGGCAAAGCTCAATTCAACCCCTCTTTTTAACTAGCTATTAAATGATAAAAAGAGTATTTAACCGCTTACAAGAAAATTGTTTACACAAATAAATAGTTTATACATTAAATGCACTTCTTACTGAATAATGATGTGTTGTAACACTTCAGCGGTGCACAAGTTACTAATAAGAAAAGTAATAAAGCTGGAAAATGATCAAAGCTTTTTTAAACCTTACCCTTTATATATATGTAACATTTTAGTTAGTTAAATTTAACATGGATGCTGATAAATGTTTAAAACCCATCACCTGCATTGTGTGTATTTTTACACATTTTTAAAATAGAAACCTGCACCCTGAACAGAACTTACCTGGACCTTTCATGTTAGCATTATATTTCCTGTTTTCTCTTGCTGCTTCTCTAACACTGATCACACTTGAAGAAGGACTAGTAACTACTGATTAATGTAAAGATCAAACAAAGTCTAGATTAATAAAGAAAAGCAAGAAAAAAACACTAAAAGCTAGAGATTCCTATAGTTCACTTCAAACAAAGGTTAAAATCTAATGGTAAATACCCTGATAGAAAGGAAAATAAAATATTAACAAGAATATATATTGAAAGCAAGCGTTAAACCAATTAAAAGAACGAAACACTCCCAACAAATGCTTTGCTGACCAGTTAAATTTTTTAAAATCTAAAACTTTGTAATTTTCCATTTACCTAATGCCAAATGAATAAGCAACATTTTAGAGAAATATTAAGTTAGACATCAAATAATTTTTCATTACCCACAGGGGCATGGAAATTCACCAGGGCTTAGTAGCGCCAGACTACTTGATATTTTCACATTTTCCATGATAATTTAACATCGGAACACCAAAATTATTGATTGGGCTACAACTTGAACTTTTCCTTTCAAATCACTGTATTTACTCACTTGAAAAAGCCTATAATGCAGTAAAAACGCATTTGCTATAAGTTTTACAGACATGTTATACTGTTTATGTAATTATTTTTGTGACAAAAGAATTTTTAGGAGTGCAAATCGTCAAAAAATGAACATTCATTTAAATATGGATTTATTATCTTTTGGTTGCATAAATTTAAAATTCACATACTATCTTCTGCTGAATTTTATAAATTCATCCTTCAAATTTTCTTAAAATCTACAAAATAATTTAAGTTATAAATTCCGTTTTAAAATTTATAAATTCCGACTATCATCCAAAAGGTTTGAAGAAAGAGTATGAAAATCACTTTATCAAAGTCTATTTAATGTGGCCTTAAATATATTAAGAATATTACAACATTTATATACATGTATATAACGATGAAAAAAGACACTAAAAAAACCTTTTAAATAACTCAGAAAGCAATCATTAGCAATTACAGGGAAAGTAGTGTCCTTATTAGTGTCCAAGACATCATATTAGTGCAGTACATTTATTTGTGACTGTATGTGCAAAATAAATTAAAGGAAAAAAGCTTACACTAAAAAAGCTACAAAATGTTAAAGAAGTAAAACAGAATTTTGACTTAATTCTATTTAAAACAACTAGTTTTTTTACTGCCAGAAACAGTAACAGGAATTCTGGTAAACCAAACATACCTGGTTTCAAGTCTACCTGTGACCCACTTGCACTGTTGTCTGTCCAAGCCTCTGAAAACAAATATATAATATAACGTATAAAACAAATTCAATTGGTTTTACAAGATATAAACTAGAGGCTCTAAAGAGCCTGTGTCGCTCACCTTGGTATATGTGAATTAAACAAAGGAAGCAGTTCATGGCTAAATTGTGTTTAGGTGATTGTGATGTGTTTGTACATCTTACTTTACTGAACATTCTTGCTGCTTACAATTATCTCTATCTATAATGAACTTGTCCATGTAGTTTCAGTGGAAAATGTTAGTAAAATTTTACAAATTTTATGAAAATTGTTAAAAATTGATTATAAAGGACAATAACTTCTTAGGGGGTCAATTGACCATTTTGGTCATTTTGACTTATTTTTGAGTCTTAAATTGCTGTACATTATTGCTGTTTACAGTTTATCTCTATCTATAATAATATTCAAAATAATAACCCAAAACAGCAAAATTTCCTTAAATTTACCAATTTAGGACAGCAACCTAACAACGAGTTGTCTGATTCATCTAAAAATTTCAGGGCAGATAGATCTTGACTAGATGAAAATTTTTACACCTTGTCAGATTTGCTCTAAATGCTTTGGTTTTTGAGTTATAAGCCAAAAACTGCATTTTACCCCTATGTTCTATTTTAAGTAACAGCGGCCATGTTTTTTGACGGATCAAAATTCGAAGCGCAAACTTTGTGCAGGATAATCTAAGGAACAATCATGCTAAGTGTCATTCAAGTCCATTCAGTAGATTCAGAGGAGAAGATTTTTTAAAGTTAGCAAATATGATGAACAAATTGTGAAAAATTATCATTAAAGGACAATAACCTCTTAAGGGGTCAATTGACAATTTTGGTCATTTTAACTTATTTGTAGATCTTACTTTGCTGATCATTTTTGCTGTTTACAGTTTATCTTTATCTATAATAATATTCAAGATAATGACCAAAAACTGCAAAATTTCCTTAAAATTACCAATTAAGTGGCAGCAACCCAACAATGGTTTGTTTGATTCATCTGAAAATTTCAGGGCTGATAGATCTTGACCTAATGAACATTTTTACCCCATGTCAGATTTGCTCTAAATGCTTTCGTTTTTGAGATATAAGCCAAAAACTGCATTTGACCCCTATGTTCTATTTTAAGTAACGGCGGCCATGTTTTTTGGCGGATCAAAATTCGAAGCGCAAACTTTGTGCAGGATAATCTAAAGAACAATCATGCTAAGTTTCATTCAAATCCATTCAGTAGTTTCAGAGGAGAAGATGTTTGAATGATTGTTAACGACGACGACGACGGACGTCAAGTGATGAGAAAAGCTCACATGGACTTTTAGGCCAGGTGAGCTAAAAAGTAAAGAGTTTAACTTAACTGAAGTAGCACATGGTTTATACAATAAGATTATTATTTCTCTACACTTTCACCAACATTTCATGACAATATCATTATAAGTATCTTAAATGTTCATTTAAAAAAGATCAACAGAAATTGTACTTCTAATGTTTCAATGATGCATGCTCTATATATTAACCTTTGACTGTTGAAGCATTAGACCTCAGTGATACAGCACTACCGGTTGGGTCCTTTGGATAAGCTGCAGACTGAGATGGTGTTGGTCCAGACGATGGTGAAGGTTCAACAGCTGTTTTCTTTCCTTTTTTCCTCTTTTCATCTTCAGTTTTCTTTTTCTTTTCAGATCCATCTTCTGTTTTCTTTTTCTTTCCCGGTCCATCTTCTATTTTCTTTTTCTTTTTATCATCAGTATCCCCCTTTTTCTTTTTGACTGGTTCATTATTTTTATCAGAAGGTTTTGGTGTTGTGTTACTTTTATTTCCCTCTGCTTCTTTTTCATGGGCAGTTTCATCTTGTATGAACTTTGAATAAAATTATGACTCATTGCTGTACAAATGGTATTTATCAAGGCCAAAAGTTTGATTCATATATTATTTTTTACTTTCATTTAAAAAACTAAATACAAAAGAATGTAGGTCTTGATTGAGTTCTGAAGTTTAAATATAAACAAAAACAAATTTCATAAAGACTTGTACAAAGAATTTTTCAAAATCACAGCATTCATAGAAATACGAATTTCAATCAATTTACAAAATTTGTACCTAAATTATACTGTAAATCTAGAAATTAATGTGAGGTTTTTATTATTGCCAAAAATGCGACAGGTTTGTAAACGCAATAATTCAAACTCGCATTTTGAAATGTTTTAAATGAATTAAACAGGATTTTTCTCAAAATCGCAATAATAAATGCACGCAATAATTTCTGAATTTACAGTATTCAAATCTTCAAAATTATATCTATCTTAAGTAATTGCATTCACTGTTATATGTATCATATTCTAAGTTTTATATTATACTTATCCCTTTCAAGGGAAATAACATACATATTGTCATCAATAGGAACTGACAAGTCATTTACCTTTTCTTTCTGTGTATTGTCTGTGATATTTGTAACTTCAGCAGATTTAACACTGATTTGACTGTGTGCACTACTTGGTCTTTCTACTGCTGAAAAATTTCAAATTTTAGACTATATTCTATACATACATGTACATGAACAATGTAGCAACTTAGATTTTAACAGCTTTTCACGGCATAACCATTTAAATAAATATCAAGAACAGGAGAATTAGTTCCAGTTTCTATTAAAACCCTAATATTTAACAAAATACATCCAACCACGTCACTTTAGTAATTTACCAATGTACTAACGATGTAGAAACATTGCATAAAGAATCATTTAAATTAGTTACAATTTGAACCTTTGTTTAATATTAACTGTGTCTCCACGTTTACTGTGTTCATGTTCACCATCTATTTTGATATAATTCATTGACTAACTTCTGTTTTATTTGTTTTTTGTTGCTATCTTTTTTATGCATACCCCAAATCTCCTTTTATTCATTTAAACTTTTATTTAAAAATAGAATGCTTAAACAAATTGTTACCTTCTGGAATAGGTGGTGCTTTCTTCTTGATCTTTTCTTTTGTTGCCATTTTATCAAGTTCCTGACCAGCAGGACTTATGTCTCTAGGGAGAAAAAATATCAATTAGATAACATATATATGATGGTAATAAATTATGCCTTTTGCCGTCAGTCATCAAACAGTCATTTTTTATATAACGTGAAAAGTTTTACTTATTCAATTTTGTAATATCATTAGGATTATTAGTTTAGAGTGCTCCCTTTGATTTCTGAGATTTTGAGATGGAATCAGGCTGGTACCATCCCTATTTTTTTTACAATAGACATACTATAAATGCTTTTGGATATTCAGATGAATTTTCCCTGAAAGACCCTAGATCTGTCTCTAAATAGCATTTTAGCTTAATGCAACAACCATGATTTAATTTTGCATACCTGCCAACTTTTGAAAATGCCCATGGGGGTTTTAGCGCGCGACAACAATTTCAAAGGTTAAAATTCTTTGCCACAACTATTTTGCGCGTGCTGTTTTGTAGTCTAGAAAAAGTGTCATATTTGTAAGATGAGCTTACATCCCTTTTTCTTAAGTTTATTTGCATGATTCTAGTTATTATATCAGCAGAAAATATAAACATGTACATTGTAGCTGTAAGACCAGGAATTATTTTCATGTGTAAGGATACCAAATAGTTGTTGACTTTACCAATTTAAAATTATACACAAAGAAGGACCTTTATCAGGTTGGGAACAACAAATAGGGATCCCCCTCAATGTTAGGACATTAAAAACTACTTTTTAAGTACAAATGAGCACATATTCATATTATTTGAAGAAACATTTCCCAAAGAACTATACATCTTATGATCTATCTGGTATTATATGGTCAACACATGTCCAATAATTTTGATATGTTCTTGGCCTTATATCTTCTTTATTATCTAAAATAATAGGACTCTTCATTTAGAAAAGCTGTTCCAAATACAATGTCAGAATTTCCCATTTTTAAGTTAATAAATCTACATTTTTCTATTTTATTTTTTACAAGAGTGACCCCTTGACTAAGGGTAGTTCCTCATTTAAGGGATTCCTTATGTTGATGTGTGTGTGTGTGTGTGGGGGGGGGGGGGGGGGGTCCATGTGAAAAATAATGAATAGTACATTATACTTTAAATGATTGAATACATAAATAAAATTATGTTACAGCAAGTGTACATGTAATGTCAATAAATTAGTGAATAAACTACTATTTATTATATTCATGGTAGTACTGCATCATTGAAGTTTGTCTATTAGTCATGCTTTCATTCTTATTCTGTGCAAGAACCTCCTTGCAGGTGAAAAATCATTTGCCATGTTCATGTTTTACAATTCTGACCAACAAACAGAAATACAAGGCAGTGTCTGCGCGTACCCGCATAGTCAAATTGCCGTTCTAGGCTGCGCGTACCCACATCCGGTTTTCTAATAAAATGCCATTGGATCGGGTATAAAACATGAAATATCTACGGAAATTATCGATAAAATGGGGATATCGTGTAGAACAAGTGAAAAGTATGAAAAATAATATTTTCAAATTGTATTTATTAAATAATGATACATAATAATCATTGCAAAATTAAATGCACAATGATGGAAAATGAACCTGTACAGTCCCTCCCTGTAAAAGAAAACATGATAGAAATTAATACTATCATAAAATTTTAATGCAAATTTAAAGAATAATTTTTTTATAAATTAAAAATATACCCATATGATATTTTAAAATAATCTTTAAGTAAAAATGTAAAACAGAAACTAAAATTTTAAAATATATAAAACTACTAAAATTAAAGCATGAGTTTATAAAAATTAAACTTAAAGAAGCAAGTAATAATGATTAATGAAACGTGAACGGAGGCTGGCAACATTTGAAATGTGCAGCCCGGTTGAAATCCGTGCCAAAACAATCATATTTGATATGTAAAATGTGTTCCAAATCTTAATTAGTTACATGTAACTGGTTTAAATTGACCTTATAACTTGCTTCTTTAATTTTTATAAACTCCAGCTTTAATTTTAGTAGTTTTCTTTTACTTTTTTCTTTTCAGGGACTGTAGTTTCATTTTCCATCATTGTGCATTTAATTTTAATTAATAAATACAATTTGAAAATATTATTTTTTCATATTCTTCACTCGTTCTTCACGATATCCCCATTTTATCGATAATTTCCGTAGATATTTCACGTTTTATACCCGATCCAATGGCATTTTATTAGAAAACCGGATGTGGGTACGCGCAGCCTAGAACGGCAATTTGACTATTCGTACTAGCATGTGGGTACGCGCAGACACTGCCGAAATACAACACAAGTTCAATATCTAGCATGTTAAATCAATCTTGAGAGAAAACGTTTTTGATTGGCTGATTAATTTGATCAAGAGAAACACACAATTTGATTGGCTGAACACGATTTTCCTCCATTGGACACAGTTCAAAATTGGGAACAACAATACTTTTCGTGTAGATTTTCACCAAATCGTGTTTTAGAGGGTTTTTCAGGAACACGATCGTGCAATCGTGAAAAAGGGTCAAAATCGTGTAGTTCACACCTAAATCGTGAAAGTTGGCAAGTATGATTTTAAGAAGTTTTTTTAGGTGCATTTTATAGACGTTATTTAGGTTCATCATATAATTCAAAAATATGACCCGTGTTTACACCACAATATCTACCAGGAGTATAGAAATGACAGAAAAACTGATATATCTAGGAACTGTAAGTGGGGTTTTAAGGCACAGCAGAACCTTAAGATACATAAAAGTTATTAAGTAAAATATTCGCAAAGTGGAAAGGGATTAATATAAGTTGTAATAACTTGTTTCCCAATCCACTATAAATAAACTATAACAGTTTTTAATAATAATAATAATATAGTAAAAACAGTGTTGTTTACTATTTTTTTTTCCCAATTTATGTTTTATCTTATGTATATGTATGTAATGTAATTAAAGCTCTTTACCGGAATATAAGCCATAGCCAGATCCAGGAGGGGGCCTAACCCCCCCTTTTTCGTGGGAAAAATTTGATTGATTATATATGAAATCATTGACCCATGACTGGAGCGTGCCCCCTGGATCCGCCACTGTAAGCCAATAAACTTTAATTGGAAAATAAAATATTCTTAGCTATAGTGGTCTCCTTATACAATTAGTCCTATAATATAAGACTCTGGAGGTTCATATCATTTACATTCAACATTTTTTATCGGATATTATTTTTTTACTATCAATGTTGAACTGGGGTTCAACATTGATAGTAAAAAAAAAAGGCAGTGGCTATTTGACCGGCACCGGCTAAATAGCAAATTTGCTATTTGACCGGCACCGGCAAAATAGCAAATTTGCTATTTAGCCGGCACTGAATAAAACTGTTCATTGATATGATTAGGAGAGAATAAAAACTTAATAATAATTTAAAATCATTTTATCCCAATATCAAGCATTAAAAATACACTGAGTACAATAAAAATATATATTATTGAAGATGTTCATATTAAATGATTAATTTATAACTTTATAATATTAATTAAAAGCATGGTTTAAATATCCTGCCATGCTATAAAAATAGTGTTATGTAAAACTACCCACATCTTAAAAAAGACAATATTAAAAGTTGTTTGCTACGAATTTCAAAAGGACACATGATTTTACATTTTAAATTGTTACAAAACCAGTTCTTTGCCTTAGAAAGTTGTTTTAATCTAGCACAAGATAAATGTTGCCACTCCAAACAGGAACTACACATTACACTGGCTTCCTTTGAATCTCCATCATGTGTACATATGGTTCTTTTATTTCTCTTTATAAACGATCTTAATAGCTTCCCATGCATCTTTTTTTATTAAATCAATATTTACAACTGAGTCCAAACAAGAAGCAGTTAAAAGTTCAGGTCTTGCTTCAACTTGTTCCTCGGTTATAAAAATGTTGTTATTAGCAGCATGTTTTGCTAAATCGATTCAAACAAACCGTCTAATAAAAAAAATCCGATTTCTTTAGAACTTATGATCATAAGATAATATCCAAAAGTAAAGTTTGTAAAAAAAAAACTTTTTTTCGTAGGTTACTTATAAATGGACTATTTTTTCCCATTTAACATTACATACACTCTGTTGTTAAAGTTTTTTAAACATTAGATTTTATATAAACCATCCTGGATTTTTACCCAATTTTGACTGAAGCTTCTTACAGTACTAGTCAAAAGATAGTATCGAGAGGAAAATTTAAAAAAAAATTGAGCCTGCGATTAACAGCAAAAGTAGCCGAGACTGTTTGTTCTGCAAAACCCTTACAATTTTAATAGCTGAATACATCGATAACCCATCTCCGGCTAGGGGTTGATTTGAAGGTCACATGAATAAGTACAACTCATCAACCTTGTTTCTCAGCTAATTTAACAAAATAGAACCAGCAGACTGCTAACAGTGAATTATAATTTGACTACATATTTTTTCTAAATGATTTAACAACAAAAAAAAAGATATATTTTTTTATATCTCGAAGCTAATGCACATAACAGTTCATTCCAGTTCTTAACCTACATAACGTTATCTTATCATTAATTATAAGGTTATAAGTCTTAATATTCTTCAAATTCAAAGTTTTCTTTAAAAAGTTAAAAAAATAATGCTTTGGGAGAATTTTCCATTTCTGATTTCCATGTCTGCTGAAGTTGGTCAAAAATTATCTGTATAATGCTCAACTTAAACCCTTTTAGATTAAAACTAAAGTTACACTGATTTAACCAAATATTTGAAAGCCCATATTTATTCAAGATATTTTTATACAAATCAACCATTCAAAATTTTAAGAGTACTAACTGATCTTCTAGTTCGTATTACACAGCTAAAACAATGTTATATTATGTTCAGGTGGTCAAAAGTTATGGTTTTGTTTTAGCTGCTGAGTCAGTAAATAGGTGTAAAAAATCATTTTAAATTTAGTAATTACTGGTAATAACTGGGCCGTTTAAGGAATTACTTGTATTAACTAAGACGTGCATCGGGAAATACCTGTAATTCCTAAATTTTAGTAATTACATGTAATTCCTAATTTCACCTATTTACTGTAACATATATACAAATGTGTTTTCATGCTTTTAATTGATATTATACAGTTATAAATTATCTATATAATGAACATCTTCAATATTGTTTTTTATTGTACTATTATATTTCCTGAGCGAGTTATAGTAGTCTCAGATATTTCTAATGCTTCATATTGTGATAAAATTATTTTAAATAATTATCAAGCTTTTTTATTCTCTACTAATCACACCAATGGACAGTTTTATTCAGTGCCGGCTAAATAGCAAATTTGCTATTTTGCCGGTGCCGGTCAAATAGCAAATTTGCTATTTAGCCGGTGCCGGTCAAATAGCCACTGCCAAAAAAAAAATATCCGATAAAAAACGTTGAATGTAAATGATATGAACCTCCAGAGTCTTATATTATAGGACTACCATGTCAATTATTATAGTTTTTTGTATAGGTCTTAACCATTTATTGTTTTAAGGTTCATCATAACCTTTTGGCTAAAATGGCCGTATTTACACCCCAAATTTTACTCTGAGTACAGACTAACCTATACACCTGCAACAGTTTTAAGGGATGGCAGGAACTAGATATATAAATTTTAAATGCATTTTATGTGTCAGAAAATTATTAACTTTTCTAGATTTTGCTATCCATTTTTTTTCGTTCCTGCAGAAGGTGCAAAAATTAACTAAGTAGTGAAAACGATTGAGAAGCTCCCCTCATATAATCAATGTTGGGAGTAGTATTGATTTAAATGGACAATAGATGGACAAAAGACACCTGTAAACAATAGGTGATTTAACAGGTTTAAACTGAGTGGACCGTATCAAATGAAACTCAGGTGTTTGTTTATTTTGCTATCTTCTGCAGACTGGAAAAAAATGCACATCAAAATGCATGTAAGTTTTTCATTTTCTGAAACGTAGACTTCATATAACTTTTATATATCTAGTTCCTGCCATGCCTTAAAACTTTCCTGGATGTACCAGTTTGTCTGTACTCATAGTAATTTTTGAGGTGTAAACACCGCCATATTTTTCAATTCCTTATGATGAACCTTAATGAGTTGTAAAATATTTGTATTTGTTTGGTCAAAAAGTGTTAACTTTAAATATATGTGCTGTCATGGTACTACAGTGTTGAGGGAATAAATATTTTACACCCACATATGTCTTCAAATAACGAGAGGGCTAAAGAAGTGCCACTTTCACTCACATCAGTTAAATAGTGATTTGGCAGGTGCCCGTCAAGCCGCCATTTTGAAGCTTTGTAAACAACTATGGTGATTGTGACGTCAGAATACTCTCCATTGAAGTGTTGATTTTATTTTACTATCTTTTGCCCTCCCCTTTTCCCCAAAAACAATCCGTTATTTTTCGTTTAATATCTATTTTTAGCTCACCTGGCCTAAAAGCCCAAGTGAGTTTTCTCATCACTTGGCGTCCGTCGTCCGTCGTCCGTCGTCGTCAACTTTTACAAAAATCTTCTCCTCAGAAACTACTGGGGCAAATAGGGCTCTTCACGGTTAGTTCGGCCATATTGGATAGGGGGCAAAAATACGGGAAAACATCGTAGAAACAGAGCAGTTGCCTTGAAACACACATAGGATTTCCCATACTTTCATACTATTTCCACCTCTTTCTAAAAAATCTGCCCCCTATCCAACATGGCCGAACTAACCGTGAATAGCCCTATTAAACCAAACTTGGCTACAATCATCATTGATGTATCTAGTTTAAAAAATGTGTGGCGTGACCCGGCCAACCAATCAAGATGGCCACCATGGCTAGAAATAGAACATAGCGGTAAAATGCAGTTTTTGGCTTATAACTCAAAAACCAAAGCATTTAGAGCAAATCTGACATGGATTAAGATTGTTTATCAGGTCAAGATCTATCTGCCCTGAAATTTTCAGATGAATCCGACAACCTGTTGTTGGGTTGCTGCCCCTGAATTGGTAATTTTAGGGAAATTTTGCTGTTTTTGGTTATTATCTTGAATATTATTATAGATAGAGATAACTGTAAACAGCAATAATGTTCAGCAAAGTAAGATTTACAAATAAGTCAACATGACCAAAATGGTCAGTTGACCCCTTTAGGAGTTATTGCCCTTTATAGTCAATGTTTAACCCTTTTTCGTAAATCTTAGTTATCTTTTACAAAAATCTTCTCCTCTGAAACTACTGGGCCAAATTAAACCAGACTTAACTACAATCATCATTGGGGTATCTAGTTTAAAAATGTGTGGGGTGACCCGGCCAACCAACCAAGATGGCCGCCATGGCTAAAAATAGAACAAAGGTGTAAAATGCAGTTTTTGGATTATAACTCAAACAACAAAGCATTGAGAGCAAATCTGACATGGGTTAAATTGTTTATTAGGGTCAAGATCTATCTGCCCTGAAACTTTCAGATGAATCCGACAACCTGTTGTTGGGTTGCTGCCCCTGAATTGGTAATTTTAGGAAAATTTTGCTGTTTTTTGTTATTATCTTGAATATTATTATAGATAGAGATAAACTGTAAACTGCAATAATGTTCAGAAAAGTAAGATTTACAAACATTTAAAGTTTGCATGACCAAAATGGTCAACTGACCCCCTAAGGAGTTATTGTCCTTTATAGTCAATTTTTAACAATTTGTCATGAATCCATCTTGCCATGCGTCCTTTGTTTAATATTCACATAGACCAAGGTGAGCGACACAGGCTCTTTAGAGCCTCTAGTTTTTCAATTATTTTCGCGTTTTTTTTCTGTAATTATATGAACATAAATATACTACCGATAACATATAATTGCTATTTACTGTACTAAAAATCTCTCTATTCATACTGAGACTACTATAACACAGTCTCCGAATCATATAATCAGCAGAAAGATATAAATTATAATACAATAGACAATAGACCATATTTTATTTAGCACAAACACATTTGCATTAAATAGTTAACTTATGGCATGCAGTATTGAGACAATAAACTGTCAATAACGTTATATGTATTATATGTCTCTGGTGTCAGTGACCGCTGGATAGTAAACTTGGAATGCGCAATATCAATAAATAATTGAAATTGATAGAAAACGAAAAAAATAATAGATTTTGGAGGAAAAAAGGGGGCAAACAAACCATTGTCCTGTCCGCATGTACCTACATGGTTAACCATTTTAAAAAAAGTTCATGCCTAATCAGTCATTTTAGAATGTAGACACAAAGTCGGCGACTTTTAAAATTAAATTTTCAGAGATTTCAATTGGCCTTTTTCTTCAGAAAGGCATTGAAAGTTAAGTAGTTCAAATTGGCCTACTTTTGGCTCTGTGTACCGTGGCAAGTGGAACAACTATGTCTACCTTTCCGGAGGCCCCGAGTTAATCAAATTCATTATAGGTCCCCTTTAAGTGTGGTCGTGTTGCTTTTTCTTTAGTTTTACAGTACTAGAATTGTTTTTTGTATACTATATTCGTATCAAAATATCATTACACACATCCCTTTCAGAGGCGGATTTAGGAGGGGGCAGGGGGCCCGCCCCCCCCCTTTTTGGAAAAAAAATTGGTTGCTTATATATATAGGGAATCACTGGAGCGTGACTGGAGCGGGCCCCTCTTAGGTCCGTCAGTGGGCCGCCACTTATGAAAATTTCAGGATCCGCCACTTATGAAAATTTCTGGATCCGCCACTGCCTTTTCCCAGTAAAAAAAACAACAAACAAAAACAAGAATGCACAGGCTGAAATCGGTCTCGCCTGCTCTTTTATACTAACCATGATTGATTTTATGTTGGTAGTTTTTTAGATAAAGTGTTATAACACACCACTTGAGTCTTACCATTATGAATAAAAATACATGAAAATGAAATGTCAGAAAAACCAAACCATACAGACATGTATACCTCACATCATTCCATACACCAAGTATATTTGAACTATATTGTTTATAGTATACAAGAAACAGACCGAACCATGAAAAAAGTAAACAAGTAAAAACTCCGTACCCCGAGGAATTTTCCGACGCCGGGAAAGTTTTTAAACAACTGTCAAAACCATAAGCTCAAACACATCAAACGAATGGATAACTGTCATATTCCTGACTTAATACAGGCATTTTCATATGATATATGAAACGAGGCCTAGGTCAAATGAAACCTATCTGATCGACAGGTCCATTTGTCGACCTTACCAGGAACTCATATACCAAATATAGTTGTCATATAATGTTGCAAAACATTTGTCCTATACCTCCATGACAAATATGTTGTTGTAACCGTAGATAAATCCCCAAACAACATCGTGTATGTGTCTCAGTTTTGTGTAAAATATCATTCCATAAACTGCTTAATAAATGATGATTAGGTATTCACAATGCACTTGGGAACCCAATACATACCCTCACGACACTTACCAAAGAGGGAATCCTAGATAATCAAAGGTCTGTTCTATGCTCTTTTGGAATTTCAACCAAATATGAAGAAATGGATCTTCCATCACTGTATTGGATATCTAAACTACAAAAGTGTCATTACAATCAACAGTATATTACTGGGTCGTCCTTGGAAGTGCTCCACAAAACCTTTTATAAACTATTAACATATATATTATGAGAAATCAAAGCCGTGCTTCAATTTTAGTTTGACTGAACTGCTTGTTCTAAAGGTGGCGTGAATCAGCTGTGGATACTTAAACTAGAGGCTTTAAAGAGCCTGTGATGCTCACCTTGGTCTATGTGAATATTAAACAAAGGACGCAGATGGATTCATGACAACTTTGTGTTTTGGTGATGGTAATGTGTTTGTACATATTACTTTATTACTTTACTGTTTCTTGCTGCTAACAATTATCTCTATCTATAATGAACTTAGCCCAGTAGTTTTAGTGGAAAATGTTGGTAAACATTTTCAAATTTTATGAAAATTGTTAAAAGTTGACTATTAAGGACAATAACTCCTTAGGGGGTCAATTGACCATTTTGGTCATGTTGACTACTTTTAAGGTATCACTTTGCTGTACATTATTGCTGTTTACAGTTTATCTCTATCTATAAAAGTATTCAAAATAAAAACCAAAAACGGCAAATTTTCTCAAAATTACCAATTCAGGGGCAGCAACATAACAACAGAATGTCCTGATCCATCTGAAAATTTCACGGAAGATAGATATTTACCCGATAAACAATTTCTTTAAGCCATATTTGCTCTAAATGCTTTGGTTTTTGAGTTATAAGCCAAAAACTGCATTTTACACCCTTGTTCTATTTTTAGCCATGGCGACCATCTTGGTTGGATTGCCGGGTCATCGGACACATTTTTCAAACTAGTTACCCCAAAGATCATTGTGGCCAAGTTTGGATTTATTTGGCCCAGTAGTTTTGGAGGAGAAGATTTTTGTAAAAGATTACAAAGATTTACGAAAATGGTTAAAATTTGACTAAAAAGGGCAATAACTCCTAAAGGGGTCAACTGACCATTTTTGTCATGCTGAATTATTTGTAAATCTTACTTTGCTGAACATTATTGCTGTTTACAGTTTATCTCTATCTATTAAAATATTCAAAATAATAACCAAAAATCGCAAAATTTCCTTAAAATTACCAAATTAGGGGCAGCAACCCAACAATGGGTTGTCCGAAACATCTGAAATTTCAGGGCAGATAGATCTTGAAATGACTAACATTTTTACCCATGTCAGATTTGCTGTAAATGCTTTGGTTTTTGATTTATAAGCTAAAACCTGCATTTTACCCCTATGTTCTATTTTTAGCCATGGCAGTCATCTTGGATGGTTGTCCGGGTCACCAAGTTTGGTTTAATTTGGCCCAGTAGTTTCAGAGGAGAAGATTTTTGTAAAAGCTAACGACGGACGACGATGACGACGACAACGGACGACGGACGACGGACGCCAAGTGATGAGAAAAGCTCACTTGGCCCTTTGGGCCAGGTGAGCTAAAAATACAAAGATCTTTTAGAATACAAAATGTACATACAATCTAAGACTCTCAACTTGCAAAAGTATTCAAACATTTTACTTTTCTACACTTCATACAAGTGTTTCCCATTCCAAACTAAAAGACATGCAAATTGAAAGAGTTGGAATTGCTTTGTTTCATAAAAAAAGAATGGAGAATGTAGATACAAGCATCTTGTCTTGGGAAGGGTCCGAAGGGATAAATCGTACATTGTAAAAAAACACTCTGATTCAAACAATAAGTTCTCTGAAACTGAAATTATCAAAATGCTTGATTTCTTGATTGACAACAAATTTGTTACGTTTGGAGGACGTGTTTCTCCACAGACTGTCGGGATTCCAATGAGAATCAAGTGTGCCCCTCTTCTTGTCGACTTGTTTCTTTATCATTATGATGATGACTTCAAATAGGAACTTCTTAATAAGAAGTTAGCAATATCCTTTAACTCTACTTTCCGCTATGTAGATGATGTTCTCTCACTAAATACTAGTAATTCAAAATTTGGTGATTATTTTGAACGCATCTTTTCTATCCCATCGATCTAGGGATAAGGATACAACAGATACAGTTAAATCTGCATCATATCTTGACTTACATCTATAAATTGACAATGAGTGTCGGTTGAAAAAACAAACAATTTACGACAAAAGAGATGACTTCAACTTCCCAACTATGAACTTTCCATGTCTATGTAGCAACATTCCAGCAGCGCCTGCATACGCCAGTTTTTGTTGGGGTTCGTGACGCTTAGGCTTTAGTTTTCTATTTTGTGCCTTGTGTACTATTACTTGTCTGTTTGTCTTTTATTTTTTAGCCATGGCGTTGTCAGTTTATTTTCGAGCTACGAGTATGACTGTCCCTCTGGTATCTTTCGTCCATCTTTTACACATAATGAGTGATACATTTACATGACAAGAAAAAAATACGCAGTCGCTAGACCATTAAAAACATGAGGTTAAAGACAACGGACACAATTAAACAGACGAAAACTTCATAGCATAAGACATCTTCGGAGTTCGTGTTCTATAAATCAGTATGTAGTTAATTACAGTATAATATAAGACATTCGACATAAAGCACGTTTCAATAAGCTTTGCTCTTGTAAGTATTTTATAACAATTGAGTGCACACGCTGCAATGTCTCGCCCTCTTTACTTATCATTGATATTATGTTGATAGTCCTAAATATGAAGCTACATTACAACTGTTACATAAACTTAACATTGACCAAGATAGCTAAACAAAGACAAATGAACCATGAAAATGAGGTCAAGGTCAGATGCACCATGCCAGGCAGACATATTCGGCTAACAATTCTTCCATAAAACAAATGTAGTTGACCTATTTCTAACAGTTTAAGAAAAGCAGACCAAACACACAAACTTAACACCGCCGAGCAATGAACTGTGAAAATGAGGTCGAGGTCAAGTAAAAACTGTCTGACGGGCATGAGGACATTGCAAAGTACGCACATACCAAATATAGTAATCCTATGACTAAGAATAAGAGTGAATTTACCATTACCAAAAAAAAATCTTTTTATAACAAGTAGTCACTGAACCATGAAAAGGAGGTCAAGGACATTGGACTGACGGAAACTTCGTAAAATGAGGCATCTATACTCAAAGTATGAAGCAGGTCTTCCACCTTCTAAAATATAAAGTTTTTAAGAAGTTATCTAACACCGCCGCCGATGGATCACTAATCCTATGTCACAGGGGTTTGTTACAATTGCCGGGTTTACTAGTATCCATACGAACCCCTGTTTTTTAGGAGTTCGTATGGATAGAAAACGTGGTGATTTTAACAAACCCCTGTGCCTATGTCGAGCTTTCTGCGTCAAAAAAATCAATTTAATTTCTTAAAGATGCAACTCCTGACCATTCTTGACATTTGGATGATTTGCATTTGATTTATGAGGGGTCGGGGGGGGTGTAGGAAGGGTCCTGATCCCGAAATTCCGGGCTTAAAAACACGAGGTCCCGAATTTAAATAAAGTATATCCCGATGTCCCGAAATTCGAAAACAAGAATTCCCGGATCCCGAAAGGGTCAATCCTGAAGTCCCGAGCTTAAAAACACCCGATCCCGGAGTCCCGATAAAGGTCATATCCCATCTCATTTATATGACCCTTTTTTAGTTGTCTTTGTTGCGGACTTCTTCCATTTCCCTTTGCTCTTCTTGTTTAAGTCTGACTCTGTGTATAATATTCTAATTATTCAACAAATATGTAAAATGCATATGAACTATGCTATGATTCCAAAAATTGTTAGTATTTCACTATCAACGGTGTAGAAACTGAGATGTTATCTTTTTGAAACATAGAATGAACACATTACTACAAAACAATCCATTCGGAACACTTCTGATTTTACCATGACAGTAAGTGTACGGGAAAGCAGACGAATTTGTGAGATGAATGAAACAAAACAGACAAGAGAGTTAAAATATGATCTACCATTTGGAAAGTATATATGAACCAAATGAAATTAAACTTTTTTGTAACCCTGAAATTTCAAATGTTACTTATGTGCCGCATTTATGGGCATTATGTTTTCGGTCGTAGGAAGGCCACGGGGGGGGGTCTCAACATGGGATTTTGGGTACAGGTGTGTAGCTGGGATTTTAAAAACACCCCCCATTCATATATTGAATAATTGTGAAATCCCTACCTATACATATCTTTCACAGCGAAATCATAACCCATTCATATATTTATCTGAAATTTATGACCCATTGATATATCACAATCGGTCAATTACTACCTATTGATATATTTCCTCGGTAAAATTGCAACCCATTGATATATTTGACGGATCAAAAAAGGGACCCATTCCAGCGGCACATATGTATATACCTTTATATAGGAAGAGACCCCCCCGTGAGGAAGGCGTCCCAGAAAAAAAAATAAAATAGCCGTCCCAGACGTTATAATTATTTGGACTAGGTCTATGGAAAGAAACAAGTGCCTGTGCTGTGCGTCCGTTCGTTCGTCCGTTTCTTCCGCTTCAGGTCAAGTTATTTTTTGATGTAGTTGACTGAGTTCAATCAACTTGAAATTTAGTACTAATGTTCCATATCTTATGATCTTTCCAATTTTATTGCCAAATTAGAGTTTTGACCACAATTTCACGGTCCACTGTAACCACAGGAGTTTGAAATCCTATCAATAAGGGGGTAAAATATAACAAAGTCGACTATCACAGTAGAGCTTCTCTTGAAGAATATGACAAATATTTACTGATATTCAAATGTATGCGGAAAGAAGCACCACAGTACCTACATCAAAAGTTTCAACTTATATTTGTTAATTATCCTAATGCTTTAAGGGGTGTTACTCAAGGTAATTTGGTAGTTCTGAAGCCAAAAACTGAACTGTTTCAAAAAATCTTTTGCTTATTCTGGATCAGTTTTATGGAACGGACTACCATTTGAAAGTCGTAAAGTGCAAAACACTTATGCTTTTAAACAAATTACAAAACAAAACAGTAGTCCCAATATTCAGTCTTTAACTCTTACTATTTTTTATTTTTATATTATATATATTTACTTCATATGCAATCTGTAACTCTTTTATATGTTCTAATTATGTAGATGTACATTAAACTATCATGTCTATACGATTATGTTAATATGTTGGTGGTTGTTAGTTTAGTTTAAACATATTTATTTATAGTGGATTGGGAAACAAGTTTTGCAACTTATATTAATCCCTTTCCACTTTGCGGGTGCGAGTGCTGCCTTGTAGCGGCATTAGCCTACTCTGGGTTGTTGTTACTAGTGGTGGTGGTGGAAGAGGTTGTTGTTATTTTAAAAAGTCAGTGTTTTGGTGGTGGTTGTTGTTATTGGGGTGAATATTGTTGCTGTTGTTGTTTTTGATGGTTGTTGTGGTTGTAGATGTTATTGGTGGTGGTCGTTGTTATTGATGGTGGTGTTGGTGGTTGGTGCTGTTGTTGTGGTTGTTATTGGTGGTGGTCGTTGTTATTGATGGTGGTGTTGGTGGTTGGTGCTGTTGTTGTGGTTGTTATTGGTGGTGGTCATTGTTATTGATGGTGGTATTGGTGCTGTTGTTGTTATTGATGGTTGTTGTGGTGGTCATTGTTATTGATGGTGGTGTTGGTGGTTGTTGCTGTTATCAGTGGTTGTAGTTGTTATTTGTGGTTATGGTAGGTTGTGGTTGTTGTTATTGGTGGAGGTTGTTGTAATGGGTGAAGGTGGTGGATGTTGTTGTTGTAATGGGTGGTGGTTGGTGTTCTTGGTGGTTGTTCTGGAGGTTATGATGGTTGTTGTGATGGTTATGGTGGTTGTTATTTTTGGTGGTGTAGGTTGTTGTTGTTGGGATTATGGTGATTGTTGTGTTGTTATTGGTGGTGGTGGAGGTTGTTGTTCTTGGTGGTTGTTGTGGAGGTTATGGTGGTTTTGTTGTTTTTGGTGGTTGTTGTTATTTTTGGTGGTGTAGGTTGGGGTTATGGTGATTGTTGTTATTCGTGGTGGTTGTTGTAGTTGTTATTGGTGGAGGTTATGGTTGTTGGTTGTTGTTATTGGTACTGGTGGAGGTTATGATGGTTATGATGGTTGTTGATGTTATTGATGGATGTTAGTGATGGATGTTGTGGTTGAAGTTATAGTTGTTATTGGTGGTGATGGCAGATATTGTGGTTGAGGTTATGGTTGTTATTGGTGTGGTTGTTATTAAATGCATATGAACTATGCTATGATTCCAAACTTCTGACCTCAAATCCTATTATGATTATGTTTTTCTTAGTTATGCTTCTGAGATTAATTAAGGAAATAAAGGAGGCTAAATTTTCAAGGTTCTTACATTTCAACTTGGTTATTTGGTTCAAAATAAAAACAAATGTGCTATAAATTTGTAGTTTTATAGATAATAGTTAAAAACTATCGAAGAATGTCATTTTCCCCCTTCTACATTTCAGAGCTTCACAGACTGCAAAAAGATTTGAAGTGGAGGAGTTAACACCTCAACCTATAAATGGAAGTCCCACTGATGATTTATTGTATGACCAATCAGCTTCACAAGATTTATTTGCAACACAAGAAAATATATTTGTTAATCGGTAAAAAAAGAGCACTGTAATTTCAAGTCTAATTATAAAGTAGATATAAGATGTAGTATGAGTGCCAATGAGACAACTCTCCATGGAATCCAAGTCACAATGTATTAAAAGTAAACAAGTATAGGCCAAAGTACAGCCTTCAACACGAAGCATTGGCTCTTAATGAGTTTTACAGTTTATGATTAATAGCCAGTGGCAAATATTTCAAAGAAAAGAAAACAGATTTGTAATATAGATCTATAAGGAAAGGTTTGATTGGTGTTACTAAATTTTTGGATATCATTTAAAATTGAGGAATGTATCTCCCTCATGCAAAGCTCTGATTTCTTGTCCAGTTTTGAATATATACTTTTTTGTCTTTTTTGGTTAATAGCTCTTCATTTTTTTAACAAGCTTTTGATTTTCAAATAATGTGGCCTTGAACATTACTGAAGAGACATTGTTGGTTGGAATGTGCTTCTGGTACAGAAAATTTGGTACCATTCATGTTATTGCAATAGTAACTTTGTCCTTGTAAAGTTTAAAATTAATGTGTTTTTGGGGAGGTATATATAAAGTGCAACTTTCACAAATTCATTTGAAACAATACTAACTTTAAATTGATATATAGTTTTTGTAATAAAAATTGTGCATTTTTTCTTTTATCTTTATATAATACAATGGATTTTTATCTTTCAGGCATATTTTCAGCCAGACTGATAGTGCACAGCTTGGAATAGTGAGTTTCTTATACTGTTCAGCCCACGTCCCACTAGACCACAATCGCACCACCCTCACTGTGTTCTTAAATTTATTCAGATCCTGGTGAGGTCGCAGTATGAGCAGCATGGAAATGTTAGTTTTCATTGTTTTCAGGATGATACTATGTCCTCATTATGCTTCTACAACGAACCCGATTATACCACGTTCTTCCCACGCTCTTTCTACGATTATCATGATCCTACTACGCTCATTACGTTCTCACTATGAACATACCATTCATGAGTTATCTGATTGCAACACGATCTTACCACGCTTCTAGTGTGATTATAGCACCTTCTTACCAAGATTATACTACGTTCATACCATGATCTCACTACGTTCCTTAGCAATAACATCAACATTGTGTTCCATAGCAATACTGTTTCATTCCCTCTATTTCTAATTAATACATAGATTTCTCGGGAACAACACAGTAATTCCACCAAAATCTACCAGAACACTTGGGTGTGGTGGTAGGGGTAGATATAGCTGCGGAACCGTAGCTGGCTCATAGGTCCTTATTTTATTTTTTGACTATTTGCGGTCCGCAAATAGTCAAAAAATAACATAAGGACCTATGAGCTACGGTTCCGCAGCTAGGGTAGATATTGAGGCTGAGGGAGCATTGATAGTAAGGAATCCTTATGCAGTAGAGATATTGGACCGACCAATCAAACCTGAATCACAACCTTTTGCTGGTCCATCAAGCTCAAATGACGATGTTTTAGTGAACAATAGCAGGGATGAAACAGATGGGTCCAAGCATGGTTGTGGCGCCATTAGAGAAACAAGATGCTCTCAAGAGCCTGAATCGCTCACCTTGATTTTTTTGGTCAATGATTATTTTGGCTTTTCAATTTATTTAAATGTTCTTTGAATCGTCCTATTTTCTTCAAAAGCAAAAAAAAAAATTATTTTCTCCTATGCTCTATTTTAGCCATAGGAGCTTGTTTCTTGACATACAAGGAAATAAAATATAAAATTTATACTAGATACTCTGAAACTCATTTAGCCTAAGTTTGGCTGGAATTGATACAGCAGTTTCAAAGGAGAAGATTTTTTTAAAGTAAGTCACACACACACATGATGAACAAATTGTGAAAAAAGTCTTTAAAGGGCAATAACTCCTTAAGGGGTCAATTGACAATTTTGGTCAAATTGACTTATTTGTAGATCTAACTTTGCTTAACATTTTTGCTATTAACAGTTTATCTGGATCTATAATAATATTCAGGATAATAACCAAAAACTGCAAAATTTCTTTAAAATCATCAATTCAGGGGCATTATACCTGCAAAAGCAGTTACCCGATTCGGCTGAAAATTTCAGGACAGGTAGACCTTGACCTAATAAATACTTTAACCTCTTGTCTTATTTGCTCTGAATGCTGGAGTTTTTGAGATATAAGCCAAAAACTGCATTTTAACCTGTGTTCTATTTTTAGCCATGACGGCCATGTTTTTTGACGAAATAGAAAATAAAACACAAATTTTATTTTATACACCCTACTGATCATTCAGTTGAAGTTTGGTTGAATTTGGTTGAGTAGTTTTAGAGGAGAAGATTTTTTAAAGTTAGCAAATATGATGAACAAATTGTGAAAAATTGTCATTAAAGGACAATAACCCCTTAAGGGGTCAATTGACAATTTTGGTCATATTAACTTATTTGTAGATTCTTCTTTCCTGATCATTTTTACTGTTTACAGTTTATCTTTATCTATAATAATGTTCAAGATAATGACCAAAAACTGCAAAATTTCCTAAAAATTACCAATTAAGTGGCAGCAACCCAACAATGGGTTGTTTGATTCATCTGAAAATTTCAGGGCTGATAGATCTTGACCTAATGAACATTTTTACCCCATGTCAGATTTGCTCTAAATGCTTTCGTTTTTGAGATGTAAGCCAAAAACTGCATTTGACCCCTATGTTCTATTTTTAGCAATGGCGACCATGTTTATTGATAGATCAAAACTTTGGATACAATTTGTAAACTAGATACCCTAAGGAACATTCAGTTAAAGTTTGGAAGTATTTGGCCTAGTAGTTTCAGAGGAGAAGATTCTTGAAATAGTTTACAACGACAGACGACGACGACGACGACAGACGACGACGACGACGACAGACGACGGACTACGGGCGCCAAGTGATGGCATAAGCTCACTTGGCTATGCCAGGTGAGCTAAAAAGACAAGGGGTCCAAATTACAAACAAACAAACTAAACCTTGAGGGCTTTTATATTTTTTATGTGAAAATGAGAATGAGCATGATGGTCGTAGTATGAATATAGTCAGGTTGTGAGAAGAACATGATAAGGACAGCATGAGGGTGCTAGAATCGTACTATGGTCTTGAACAGTATGGTGTAAAGGTGGTATAGTTGTAGTGGAAACATAGTTTGGTTGTGGTGAGAATGTGATGGTCCTAGTGAGGTTGTTGTGAGATCATAGCGCAGTGTCTACGAATGTAATCACGCTCTCGCTACCATGGTATTGCGACCTTTGCAATCTGACCACAATCTTACTGAGCTCTTACTACACTTCTTCTACGACCTGATTTCGCCACAACCACACCATGATTGTTTTGAACATGTTCAAAGGTGGCCACGCTCATCACGATCTTGGAAGACCTCACCACAAACGTAATACTACCTTACTGCGATCTACAACATTTTCAATTTTTTTTCACAAATCGTAGTGCCAGTATTAAGATATTTGAATAAAAAACAAGTTTTTTAATAAAAATCCGAGAGTGAAATCTTTATTGATGAGGACATGTGCATCAATGGTTCCAGTCCACCTTTAAATGTAAATACCTTATATTCAGCTGCTATTACATATAAATCAAATTCAGGAGAATGAACAACATTATCCTTTAAATAAATATATATGTGTTTATTAATTATTGAAAAGAAAGACAAATAATAGTTACAAGGACAAGTTCTATAAAATTGCCCTTTTTACAAAGTTACATCATTTGATGATAATTATGATACTGTAAATTCAGAAATTATTGTGTGCATTTATTATTGCAATTTGGTAATTTATATAGGAAAATTGATAATGCAAGTTTAAATTATTTCAATTATTACCCTCTCACATTTTTCTCATCAATAAAGACATCACAGTAGTTTCTGAATTCATAGTATTACATTATCAGTTTTTTGTTTAACTTGATGTTTAGTTTCAGAGTTGTAGGACAATTTACTAAATGATATGCATTTTCACCAGAACATATAGATATAGGTGTAATACAACCATTGTTTTCCCCCTTATAGTCTTTGTTAAACTTGTACTTTTCAAAAAAAATCAAGAATATATCTTTGTTTCAAATAAAGAAATACTTGGCATGAGTAAAATTGTATCCTGCCAGTACTACAGACCAAATTTATCATTTCAACAATTAACATTGCATATAAGAAAATAACCATCACTGGTTGTTAACCTATCAAATTTGTATCAAAAGATTTTCCCTGTGTACAAGCTTTATTAACCATGTAACCTCAAGTTTCCATAATATTATATAGAAACACCAAATTAAAAAAGAATGGTGCTTTGAAACGTACAAGATATATGTTTATGATTCAGAATATTTTACTGCAATGAAATGTAGGATTAATTTCTTACAACTGTCAAATTCAAGGGAATATTTTTTCTGCCCTTTTTAGCTCACCTGGCCCGAAGGGCCAAGTGAGCTTATGCCATCACTTGGCGTCCGTCGTCGTCCGTCGTCAAATGCAGTTTTTAGCTTATAACTCAAAAACCAAAGCATTTAGAGCAAATCTGACATGGGGTAATATTGTTAAACAGGTCAAGATCTATCGGCCTTGAAATTTTCAGATGAATCAGACAACCCGTTGTTAGGTTGCTGCCCCTGAATTGGTAATTTTAAGGAAATTTTGCTGTTTTTGGTTATTATCTTGAATATTATTATAGATAGAGATAAACTGTAAACAGCAATAAAGTTCAGCAAATTAAGATTTACAAATAAGTCGACCCCTTTAGGAGTTATTGCCCTTTATAGTCAATTTTTAACCATTTTTCGTAAATCTTAGTAATCTTTTACAAAAATCTTCTCCTCTGAAACTACTGGGCCAAATACTTCCAAACTTTAACTGAATGTTCCTTAGGGTATCTTGTTTAAAAATTGTATCCGACGTTTTGATATATCAACAAACATGGTCTCCATTGCTAAATATAGAACATAGGGGTCAAATGCAGTTTTTGGCTTATAACTCAAAAACTAAAGCATTTAGAGCAAATCTGACATGGGGTAATAATGTTTATCAGGTCAAGATCTATCTGTCCATAAATTTTCAGATGAATCAGATAGAGATAAACTGTAAACAGCAATAATGTTCAGCAAAGTAAGATCTACAAATAAGTCAATTTGATCAAAATTGTCAATTGACCCCTTAAGGAGTTATTGCCCTTTAAAGACTTTTTTTCACAATTTGTTCATCATGTTGACTTACTTTAAAAAATCTTCTCCTTTGAAACTGCTGTATCAATTTCAGCCAAACTTAGGCTAAATGAGTTTCAGAGTATCTAGTATAAATTTTATATTTTATTTCCTTGTATGTCAAGAAACATAGCTCCTATGGCTAAAATAGAACATAGGAGAAAATGATTATTTTTTTTGGCTTTTGAAGAAAATAGGACGATCCAAAGAACATTTAAATAAATTGAAAAGCCAAAATAATCATTGATGAGAGATTTAACCAAAAGAATTAAGGTGAGCGATTCAGGCTCTTGAGAGCCTCTTGTTTAGTATGCTACCTGATATGACGTTCTTTGATTTGATGGTATCACACCTAAATATTAACAGGCAGGAACCAAATTAATATTTTCAAAGAATATTTCATTACATAATAAGTTGTTTTGTGGTAATAAGCATTGTGTTTAAGTTTCATATTGTGTAAGTTTCATAATATAATGTTGAGGCAAACTTAAGTAAGAGAACTGCAACCAATTTAAGGACATACAAACCTACAGATGTATACATTGATGCATGTACAGATCAATATTAAAAAATAAAAGTAAATGACCCCTCCCCCTATGGCAGGGGCATAAAGACCATAGTTGCCAGAACAGAAATTCATTGTTACACGACTGTACATAGATTACTGTTTATTTCAGAAGTGTGGCAAGATGGTTTCAAGAGAAAGCATGAATCAAAAGAATCCTAAGGATGATACAGAAGGATCAATAAGCAAAAAGATTATTAAAAAGTTGCCTGCTAATTTAATATCCCTAGACAACAGTGATTTACCTCATCCAAAACATTTGTTTAGAAAGTATATAAAAGAGTAGACATAAAAACATTACTTGTTATATTAAATTTTAAAGAACCAACAACCAAGGAAAGAAAACTTTCCCCAGTATCAGTTGGTGTTTATCAGTGTTTTTATTTTTTTGCAAGGTGAACTGTCAAATTGAATAAATGCAATAGCAATAATATTTTCTGTGCAGTTCATTGGCTTTACAAAAAAATACCCATTTACTCCTGGCAATGAAAATATATCTAAGTATTCTTATAACTGACTCAGTTTAATGTTAGCATTTAAAAATTCCTGCTTAATATATCGAATAAAATGGTTAGAAAATTATTTTGGGACTACTTTGTCTTCTAACTTGACCTAAAAACTTCAAAATTATAAGAGATCTACAGGGATCTCCATGGCCTGTGGCGCCATCGTTCAAATGTTATGCGCCATCCTCAAATGACATGCGCCATCGTTCAATTGTCTTCCGCCATCGTTCGTTTTTTATAGCCTGACGCCATGTTTATAAAGTTCCAAATGGCACTAAATTATCCATTTTTATTATAATCAAGATTGCTTTAACCTGGACTTTTCACATAGTCAAAAAATTAGTTGAAGCTTTTGTTAACATGAAAGATTAAATTTTAATCAGAAAAAAAAAAAAAAGATTTCTTGTCATGCATTACATGAATAAGTGTTTCATGAGGAAATTTTGATCAAATTCTTTATTTAAAACTTACAATGCATTGTTTTTGTTCCTTTAGGAAAAGAACAAAAAGACTCCAAGCACCAAAAGTCAACAAGAAAGATTTGAATGATAATTTAAAAAATTCTGTGAATGGACACATACAACAGTTAAGATCAAAGTTAGCTCACAGGTAAATATTGAAAATCAAAATAATCTGTAAATTGAGGCAAACAGTTTGTGCATGGTTTCAAAGTAATGGATGTAAATTATCTAAACATTTTGTACATACATACCAATATTCTTGAAACAGTTGTGTTGGTCTTTCCTCACCTCAAGTGCTGAGGGTTAAAATGGGTTCGATTCGTGGCTTTGTCAAAACAAAGACTTGAAAATGTGTATGTGCTGCATCTCTGTTAAACATATGGCATTCAGGATAAATAGAAACTGATCTGCTTGCTGTCACAAATTCACAATAATGGTGTCTAGGTAGGATTACCAACCAGTATGTAGAGTGTCACATTATGAGTTATCACATTTTAAAATAGCAGGGTTCATATTTATATGTAATTATAACAGGTTTTCGTCCCAGTAAGGCATGTGCTATTTGTCACTGGATGTTTAACATCAAATCCATCATCATTATCTTTTCTGAAGGAATAATGTATAAATCTGTCCCACTTGATGAAAAAGTTTATCATAATATAGCTCATGCATTGCATTGGTTTTATAGAAAGCTTACAAAATTATTAGAATCTGTTTTCATTAGTGCATTCTCTGATCAAATTAACAAATCTTCTGATATGATTTCTTATCTCTATCACATGTACACACTTATTATTACAGGGTTACAGTAAATACAAGCCTAGCATTTGAAAAGGATGAGAAACTCTCTTCAAAGGTATATCTAAGCAGTTAAAAGGTCTTCCTCCAAATTTTCTGAGTGAATACAATTGTAAATATAGTGTGGGAAATAGATTTTTATGCCCTATTTATGGGCATTATGTTTTCTGGTCTGTGCGTCCGTCCTTCCATTCGTCTGTTCATCCATCTGTCTCTTTCAGGTTAAAGATTTTAGTTGAGGTAGGTTTAAGTTTTTGGTTGAGGTAGTTTTTGATAAAGTTGAAGTCCAATCAACTTGAAACTTAGTACACATGTTACTTATGATATGATCTTTCTACATTAATACCAAATTAGAGATTTTACCCAATTTTCATGGTCAACTGAACAAAGAAAATAATAGTGCAGATGGGGCATCCATGTACTTAGGACACATTCTTGTTTTTTACAATTTTAAAGGAAAAGGTTCATAACTATAGTTTCTCAAATTTTGGGGCTTTTTCACATATCTTAATCTGTGTGAGAAAAATATTTCTCCTCACTGGTGAAATATCTATTCACGGTAAATGATTGGTCAAAATTTAATAATGATGTTATATTTCATGGTTTCTTATGAATTTCCTATTAAAACAATGTATAACACCATAAACTAGATCTTCTAAAGAGACTGTGTCACTCATCTGAGTCTATATGCATATTCAAACAAGGACACTCTCCAATATTGTAGACTAGAATAGAATAATTAATGACAACCAGATGCTCCGCAGGGCGTAGCTTTATACGACCGCAGAGGTTGAACCCTGAACGGTTGGGGCAAGTATGGACACAACATTCAAGCTGGATTCAGCTCTAAATTTGGATTGTGATTAAAAAGTTGACACAGCATAGGTTTCTGACAGAGAATGAATGTGTTCTAATGAACTTAAAATTTTTGTTTTCTCTTAGAGCAATTCACTATGCTGTTGAATATTAATCCTCTCAAAAAAATGTTTGAAGAAATTATTTATGAAATTTCATTGCAAGTGAGAAAATTGAACCCATTTTTTTTAATCACATCCCCCTTTCCCTTATTCCAAATTAATCTCAATTAAATTTCTAATGGAGTTTGCAACAATAACTACTCATTTAAATACATCATAAAATATTAAGATGTAAAAAAACTGCTTGTTATCACTGAATGGTAAAGATTATTTTAATTTATCAGTTGGTAGTAAAAAGTGAATATACATTGTATATAACAAAGATTTGAGTTGATTCTGGACAAAGAAAGATAACTCCAATTAAAAAAAAATATTGCTATTTCACAATATTGTGCAATTAGATATTTCTTGCTTACTATTCTGGACAAAGAAAGATAACTCTAATTAAAAAAAAAATATTGCTATTTCACAATATTGTGCAATTAGATATTTCTTGCCATTGTGCAATACTGTGCAATTGAAAAGACTTGCTATTGCACAATACTTAATATAATATTTTAGATCCTGATTTGGACCAACTTGAAAACTGGGCCCATAATCAAAAATCTAAGTACATGTTTGGATTCAGCATATCAAAGAACCCCAAGATTTCAATTTTTGTTAAAATCAAACTAAGTTTAATTTTGGACCCTTTGGACTTTAATGTAGACCAATTTGAAAAAAGGACCAAAAAAGAAGAATCTACATACACAGTTAAATTTGGCATATAAAAGAACCCCATTTATTCATTTTTTTATGAAATCAAACAAAGTTTAATTTTGGACCCCGATTTGGACCAACTTGAAAACTGGGCCAATAATCAAGAATCTAAATACATTTTTAGATTCAGCATATCAAAGAACCCAACCGATTAATTTTTTGTCAAAATCAAACTAAGTTTAATTTTGGACCCTTTGGACCTTAATGTAGACCAATTTGAAAATGGACCAAAAATTAAGAATCTACATACACAGTTAGATTCTGCATATCAAAGAACCCAATTATTCAATTCTTGATGAAATCAAACAAAGTTTAATTTTGGACCCTTTGGGCCCCTTTTTCCTAAACTGTTAGGACCAAAACTCCCAAAATCAATACCAACCTTCCTTTTATGTTCATAAACCTTGTGTTTAAATTTCATAGATTTCTATTTACTTGTACTAAAGTTATGGTGCGAAAACCAAGAAATATGCTTATTTGGGTCCCTTTTTGGCCCCTAATTCCTAAACTGTTGGGACCTAAACTCCTAAAATCAATACCAACCTTCCTTTTGTGGTCATAAACATTGTGTATAAATTTCATTGATTTCTATTCACTTAAACTAAAGTTATTGTGCGAAAACCAAGAATAATGCTTATTTGGGCCCTTTTTTGGCCCCTAATTCCTAAACTGTTGAAACCAAAACTCCCAAAATCAATCCCAACCTTTCTTTTGTAGTCAAAATCCTTGTGTCAAAATTTCATAGATTTCTAATAGCTTAAACTAAAGTTATAGCGCGAAAACCAAGAAAATGCTTATTTGGGCCCTTTTTGGCCCCTAATTCCTAAAATGTTGGGACCAAAACTCTCAAAATCAATACCAACCTTCCTTTTGTGGTCATAAACCTTGTGTTAAAATTTCATAGATTTCTATTCACTTTTACTAAAGTTAGAGTGCGAAAACTAAAAGTATTCGGACGACGACGACGACGACGACGCCAACGTGATAGCAATATACGACGAAAATTTTTTCAAAATTTGCGGTCGTATAAAAATCTCTTTTTCTTTTTTTTTTTATCTTTTTATCTAGCTGATCCCAAACATAATAAATTTTGCATGCAATTTTTATGGTAATGTGTGCAATTAATGCACCATGAATTAGTATAAAATGTTTTCAAGTACTGGTTTAACTTTTTTTAATAATTTATCTAAACTTTCAATAATCTCAAATTTAAGATGACAATACAAATGAATTAACTTAATTTTATACTGATTTGTTCATTGCAGGTCAACTTTTTTCCTGAAGATCAGAGATTACCATTGGAATATAGTAATAATGAAAACTCAGATAAATCACCATTTTTGAAGTTTGATAATGAATTTTTACCTCACAAATCTGAAACATGGGACGAATTGAATGTGTCACTTTATCAGAGATGGATGACAGATGTCTCATATACTGAGGAGGAATAAGATTCTTATCCATGAATAAACTGTAAAGATGCCGTCTAATTGATCTGTGATAATTCTTTTGTTACAAAATATATTATATATGTGTTCACCAATTTGTTAGTATTTGTTTTAATTGTTTGAACCCACTATATCAACTTTTACTAATCCATAGTTAGAAAGAAAAATAATGACCGTATTATGTAAATGCCTCGCATAACAAAAGTGGCAATTCTATGCTAATTGGCCATCTGAGGCTGAATGCAGCCTGACTTATTGTATGAATTTCAGTCATGTCTGGAATATATGACTGTTTTAGAAGCCTTGCTTTATACTAATATTTCACTGAAGCAATTAGGTAAAATGCTTTATCAGTATATCAGTTTGTAGATGTGAATTCAAACTGCAATTTAGTAAAAAAATAAATACATGTTCAAGTGTTGCCATGACATTAAGCTTATGAAATTAACTATAATCTTGATAAATGATGCCAAAGACTAAATATAACACAGCTAATTTATTTTATGTACATATATATGTGTTAATTTACATTGTGGTGCACACTTTAAAAAGTTCTCTTGGATTATTATTTGATAAGAACATCAGCTGTTTTCTTCCTTCATGAGTTTTTCCTACAAATATATATGGAAAGAATTAACTCAAGACTCAAAGGGGCCTGGACAAAATAGTTGCTTACCTTACATCTATGCAAAGTTCAGACTCAATATTGACATTTTTTTCTTAGGAAAAACATGCAGATATAATTCCGAGAACATAAATTGATAAAATATATAGCATATTAATCTATTGCAATAAAAAATCATAATATCTAATAAAATTTATAGATTTAGCTAATTAAGTCCTTATATTTGTATATAGTAACATTCGTTTATAGTGGAAAATAGTTTTAACGTTGATTTAGGATCAGCTACAATTAAAAATTGCTTGCCCTCTCTGTGATTACCATTAGATAACGATGGTTCATTTCCCAATCTTTTTTTATCTTTATTCAATTCTTCAACATATATATACAACAGATATATTACATATTACACAAAATATCACAAGGCAATGTTTTTAAGTATAATCATATATAATCAGCACAATATTTAGAAATTAAATGTTATTACACCTTCGGTTTCTTGTACCAGAATATTATTCTTTAAAAAGTGTTTCTCAAAAATATTTCTCATACATCTTGCATCACACAAATATTCATACAGGTAAGTTATATAATGTTTTACAGTGTATTTAAATAGTCTAATAAGATCAACATTACTGTTTAAATTTTTAAGTAAATTCCTTCTTCTGAAGATACAATATCTCGCTACAGATAACATGAAATTGACAAAACTTACATTTACGCCTTTGATAGATCCAAATAAACCAAACATAATTACCTCTTCATACACTAAATTATCAATTTTGTCAGAATCAACATTATCAAATAAAACTGACAACTTTTGTTGCATAAACAGATGAAATTCTACTAATTCAGAACATAATAGAAATAAATGAGTGATATTTTCTACTTCCTTTTCACATACATCACATACATTGTAATTTATAAGTTTCATAGTCATAAGTTTAGAATTTGTGAAAATACAATAATGAGCTATTTTGAAATCTAGATCCATTAATATAGATGGTTTCCAATAGAAATTAACGTTTTTCTATACTTTACAAAGATCATTCTCTTCAATCTCAAAAACTTCCGTCCACTTTTTATCAATCTATCATCAAGAGGAGATAATAAATTCTTTATGTATATATAGTCTTTTTCAAAAATGATGAACGGTTCTTTATATTGGTATGTAATCATTTTAAACGTTTCAAATTTATGAAATTATATTCGTACATCAATGTTTTTGATACACCAATAACAAAAACTGAAATATATTGAATTGATACACTTTGTAATTATTCAAAATTATATCAGAAACGTAAACTTAATTATAAAATAATGAACCTGTTGAGGGGAGAGAATACTCGCATAACTTTTTCGAATTGACACATAATACAACGAAATGTCACTCTTGCATACAAATGGCACATCAATAGAATATTTTAACTGTGCAATGGCCCGCCACCTTCAATAATGATTCTAAACTATAAATGTAACCAAAAGTTGTTAATCTATAGATAGTGAAGACTAATGAAAGCTAACCCACTAAAAATATTTTTTTGCAATTTTTTAAAACTTCCTCAGAAAAATGCTTGAGCCACTTGTCTTTCAAAGCTCAAAATTAATGTTTTTACACAATATTTGAATAAAGTAGTTAAAGATTATTCGCTTCTCAAAGTGTAAGACGCAATAAAAATCGTATGCTTGCACCTTCCTACCAAAATACGGATTTAATTAAGTCCTGAACATTTCGACATTTCTTCGTATATTTATAACAAAACCGGTTTTAACCAAATCACAAGTAAGTGTTAAGATCCGACTAAATACCTATTTCCCGATATGGTCAGGTAAAATTGCTAAAATATTGTATGAAAATGGGGAAAGTGTCAAAGAGACAACAACCCAACCATAGAGCAGACAATAGCCTAAGGCCACCAATGGGTCTTCAATGCAGCAAGAAAATATCGCATTAATTGCAGCAAAATTAATAATTGATCAACAGTCTCTCAGAAGCCTGTAATTCATTGGCTGTTGTATGCTGTCTCATATTAGTTTTCTTGTTTGAATTATTAGTTAGGTCCTTTATAAATAGCTTACTATATACATTGTTGGTTTTGCTCATTGTTGAAGGCTGTGAGGTTATCTATAATTCTATCTATGTCATTCAGTCCCAGTGGTTAGTTGTCATATTGGCAATAACACCACATCTCATTTTAATATTCAAACTACAACTTGAAACAAGAGGCTCTCAAGAGCCTGTATCGCTCACCTGACTCTACTTTGGTTTTTGAACTCATATAAAAAAAGATAAAATTTGGCTACAAAGTATCAACACTTGGCCAGCACCGCATAAGGAAAGGAACATTCATGCCATGTTTGATTTCATTCAATTCAGTGGTTCTCTAAAAGAATTCATTTGTATGCATTTCCAATAGGGTCCTATGTTAAACTAAGTCCCCTGCTGGCAGTCATCTTGGATGATGGATCGGCTACAAATTAACAACACTTGGTCAGCACCTCATAAGGAACATTCATGCCATGTTTGGTTTCATTCCATTCAGTGGTTCTCTAGAAGAAGTCATTTGTATGCATTTCCAATAGGGTCAGGTGAGCTTTAAAGACTCATTAGTAATCTAAAAGGACAAATCACTTTTGGACAAGCACAGTTAGAAACAGTATGTGATGTTTACTATCATTCCAAAGGTCCTTACACTCTGGAATGGTAAACATGACACCCAAAATTCAGACTTGGTGTGAGTTTTGTGGTAATATGCATTGTGTATAAGTGTCTTAACATTTGTTTGGGACAAACTTAAATTAGAGAAGGGAAACAATTTTTCCATTTGTAGAGGGGCATAACTCTAGAATGGTAAAAGAGACAACACCAAAATTCAGACTTGATCTATGTTTAGTGGTAATGAGCATTGTTTATAAAATTCATAACTATTGATTGAGGCAAACAAAAGTCAGAGAACAGAAACAAACATTTTTGCAATTTTTCCATTTGTAAAGGAGCATAACTCTAGAATGGCAAAAGTGACTCCAACAAAATTTAAACTTGATCTGTGTTTTGTGGTAATAAGCATTATGTATAAGTTTCTAACATCTGGTTGTGAAAAAAACAATTTTAGAATGGAAACCAGTTTTAGGAAGTACAGATTGACAGCAGACGGACAAGGGTAAAACGTGATGCCCCCTCCACAACCCCGGGGGAATGAAATCAACATACCACTTTCTTTGGAAATCCATCGTCTATCTGTATAGTACTCCATCATACTTGTGGCTTCCTTATCTGAATAATTTGTTACATGAATAGGAATGAAAGGATCCAGTGCTGCAAATCCCTGAAATACAAATACTTGACATAGGTATTTTGTGTAAATGATTAAAAAAAATGTCAGGGTTACATGAATGCCAGACTTGCCAAATCCTGTATGTTAAAGATGTCACATGATTAGTTTTACAAATTTAAGTGGAATGCTGACAATAATTAGCTAAATTCCTCCAAATGCAAATGGCCTTCCAAAATCAGGAACCTCTGTGGTATTCAGTCATATCATAATAATTGTTTTATCATCATAAAATATGTAACAATCTTTCATTGTCTGTTAAATTCATTCATAACTTTTCTAATTTGGGGCATTTATGAGTTTCATATATTGCATAAATAATTGTTTTTAAGCACTTTTTGTTGTCTTTGATTACTATTTTTTTCTGTGTTTTGGGATTGCTGTCTCTATGAAGTATTCCTCAAATCTCTGTTCATTTGCATCATAATTTAGCAAGAATGTGTTCCAAGTACATGAATGCCCCATTCGCACTATCATTTTCTATGTTCAGTAGACCGTGAAAATGGGATAGAATTAAATTAGAAAGATCATGTCATAAGGAATATGTTTACTAAGTTTCAAGTTGATTTGACTTCAACTTTATCAAAAACTACCTCAACCAAAAACTTTAACCTGAAGTGGGACGAACAAATGTACGGACGGACGCACAGACCAGAAAACATAATGCCCATGAATGGGGCATAATAACCATAATTACCTCTCTGCCTAACAGATATTGTGGAGTAATTGTATCTGTTCTGTTTACTTTAGGTATTAAATTAGATTCAACTGTAGCAACACATATACTATTAACCTGTAAATGTAATTATTATAAATATCACTTCATATAATGTTATTCTCTCTATCAAATATTGTAAATGTATAATTTGTTATCCAAAGATTACTATTTGTGATGGAACATTTCTCACCTTCAACATGTAAAAATGAAATTTTCAAAATTAAAATAAATTAATTTAAGTCAAAGCTTCCATTTAGAAAGATCAAAATGGATGCACCCATCAGAGATAGTATAGTAGACTCCAGCCATATTTGCCAAATGTAGGCAAACCTTAATGAAATGCAGAATAGTCTTGTCACTTATTATTATACATTTGTACAGTAAACATTTGAATATCAATATCTATTCAATGCCAGAGTGCTTGACATTTTGTTTTGTTTTGACAAACACATATATTGCAATTTTTGGAAAGCAGATCAACTGAAAAGGCACAAAATGTCAACTATTGAACTTACTATAATGCAAAAAAAAAAAAGCAACAGATCAGATATAAATATATAAATGCAAGTGTGGTGAAAAGTCCAAAAAATGTTTGCTAAGATATTGAAATACAGATGGGCAAATTCCATGAAAGTATGGGTAAAACTGAAAGTCTGAGTCATTTACAGCTGAATGCATTGAGTGTGTAGGTAAAGGTAGAATCTTTGGTTAGCTTGCTTGTTAGCTGAACCATGAAGTCTATATCAAATTAGGTATACTACTCTCCTTTCAGAGTAGACCAGTCCTACAGACAGATAGATTGATTATCTATCGGACTAGTGTACTCTTAAAGGAGGATAATTTACTTAGCCTAATAATGACTTCACAATACAGCTAGCAAGCAAGCTAACCAATGATATTGCCTTTATTCAATGCAATTGGCTGTAATAACTGATGAGGCATATTGTGTCAAAAGTTATTTATACTCACCATATCAGGTTCTAATAACCTTTTAAAATTATCTATTAGACTCAAATCTGAAGTAGTAAGCTGAAATACAAAAGTATACACAATAATATCTACAGGACATACATTGTAAGAGCTATTATATTAATATATGTATACCAAATGTTTGATTGACTTGCCAACTTTTGTTGGGATATTTGATCAAACATTGTATTTACTGTTAGAGCCATATCTTTCCCAAAATCAAAAACTCGACTGATTACAGATAAAGAGTCCAGATTCAAACTAAGAAAATTCTTCTTATCTCGTGCTTTCTGAACCAATGAATTAAAACAAATCTTCATGTTTATGAAACCTCTATATATATAACACTAAAGAAAACAGCTAAATTTTCACATTTAAATACTAAATCTGCGGAAAAATGAACAATTAAAATACTGTAACTGTGCAATTATGTTAGATTGATTTTCATGTACACACAGTGGATCAAGTCTAAATTATTATTTAAGGGGTAACCAACACTTTTCGTTCATTTTTGTACATAAATAAGGCTGTTAGTTTTCTCGTTTGAATTGTTTTACATTGTCTTATCGGAGCCTTTTAAAGCTGACTATGCGGTATGGGTTTTGCTCATTGTTAAAGGCCGTACGGTGACCTATAGTTGTTAATGTTTGTGTCATTTTGGTCTCTTGTGGATAGTTGTCTCATTGGCAACCATACCATATCTTCTTTTTTATACCTTGACTATAATGGATTTGGCTGTTTAATTATCATAAAAAAATTAAAAAAATTGTTACTCAGTTGATTAAAATAAAAAGAATTTCAAGAAATTTGAACCATACAATTTACAGGAATAAGCTTAATTTCTCATTACTATAATATTAATAGCATGTGATTAAAAGGATCAGCTAATTTTTAAAGAGTTAGTCCCCTTAGGTGTTCTGTACAGTACCCCCTTAAATAACCCCAAAAATCTAACATTCCTATGAACTAACTTACAAATCCAGTTCCTGCTTTGGCCTGTTCTGTATCTTTAAATGCTTTATCTGAAATTTTCATTCGGGTTGGTCCAAAAAATCCATTTATACCATCTGCCACAACCAAAACTTTTAGTCTAAAAGAAAGACAGTTTTCTAATCTTATCATTGTGTTTTTAGGTTTTTTGTCCTTTGGCTAATCTACAGGATTCACTTGCAAAAACTGATTTAACAAAATAGGAAGAATCCTCCATAAAAAATATGAATTAATAATGATGTCATGGTATCAGCTAGCATGCAACCTAAAATTCTGTTCTTCCTGACATGTTCAAATATATTACTTGTTACATAATGCAATTAAAACTTTAATTCATGTAATTCAATAGAAAAAGCGCATAAAGAGTAATGCCAGAATTTTACTTCGAGGTGGATTAAAAGTGACTATTTTGTCTTTGTTTTGTTTTAAATTATCCCATTAGCTTTCTCATTTGAATTGTTTTAAATTTTTCATCTGATGTCTTGTATAGCTGACTATACAGTATGGGTTTTTCTCATTGTTGAAGGCCATATGGCCATACTAACACTCCATTTTCACTATGGTGGATAGTCATCTCATTGGCCATTATACCAAATTGATTATTTATTTCTTATAAACACATACTTCCTCTGAGATGCCAGTAATTTGATTTCTTTAAGTAATGCCCCAACAACATCATCAGCAAATTTCACTCTTTGAAGTCCCTATAAGTAAAAGAAGATATAACTTGACACAAACATATTAAACACTATAGCAGTCAAAAACAAAAATTACAAAGTTCTATACACACGTACACCTGAGACGATGATCCTTCAAATATGTCAAAAATATGAGGTGCTTATATTCCATCTTTTGTGCAATTACTGTGCAGAAAATAATTGAAGTTAAAGATGCAAAAAAAACTGGCACACTCTTTAACATTCAATGACAAAAATAGTGAGGTTTTATTAATCTGAGAATAAATAATGAACATTTGTAAAAAAAAAAAAAGGAGGTGCTCATCTTCAATCTGTTTGCAATAACTGCAAAGTTAAAAAAAACTAAAAAATTAACCAAAATTGTTTGAGCTATGATTGACACAAACTAGGTTCCCTCTACGTATTACTGAAAGGCACATTAGATGGAATGGATATTAAATTTCATGGTTTTGCCATAAAAGCCAGGAAAATTGGTATACAACGAAATAATGAATCCATAGTATTTTTGATACCTTATTGAAAACATTTAAATCTTATTTTGTACTTACAAATTTTAGGAGTTCTATAAGAGGTGTTCCTATTTCAGTAGCTTCTCTTTCAGTCCAGTCGTATCTATATTGAGTCTGAAAGTAAAAATTGACATCAGAATGGATATATTACAAAATTCATAGCAATCTTTACTGATTATGACTTAAGTTAAAATCAATGCTTTGAAGTGAACAAAGCATTAGACAGTCTTACTTTGGTATTTATATTTCCTGTGTTCAATAGAATTGTAAAGAATGAGGAACTGCACAGAATTATGATACTGGAAATGCACTGATGTGTAAGCAACATCATACTATATTACATTGGTTTCTTTTATACTATCTAAATCTGATATTAAAAAACAACACTTAAGACCATGTCAAAAGTTGCTTTCATATTCTTGATTGTTGCAGTTAACTTCTGCAACATTTGGTCTCTGATGGAGTCTTTTTACTGGCAATCATATCAAATTTTACATTTATATGTATGGCATTGTGCCTTTGGGGTGTTAGCTTTCAGATCTTTTAAAGATTTATTTCTGTCATTAATGAAAGTTATTTTGACACCAGTTACACACAGTTAAAGAACATAAAATAAGTGTCTAGGCAAGAGTTCAACAGCAATTTATTTCCATATAATTTAAAACAATTCTTGTAAACTCTGTTATGAACCGGATATAAAAATTACCTTGTAATCATTGAGGACAATTCCATTTTGAGACTTCAGCTGACATAAAAATGCCCTAGCCTCCATAGGTAAATCTATACGACCTGGCTTATGAGTAGATTTGCTTACTTCTGTGTATCGTTCTATCCATTGTTGTGCTGGAAAAAAAGGTTGATAATCAAAGAAATCTCTGTTTAAAAAAAGTACACTTAGAATGATCTCTCCTTAGGCTAAATTAATTTAGTATGGTTTTAAGGTTACTGGTATTCAAATTATAAAAAGTAAATGGAGAATGTGTCTATTAGCCACAGATGTCCCTGCTTATAAATATGTATGATTCAACTTCAACATATAGATGCAGGATTCGTGTAGTCAAGACCTTTTCATGATTATTAGCATTGTGTATAAGTTCATAACATTTGTTGAGGCAAATTAATTTTGGAGAACATAAACGACATCTTTAGCAATTTTTCCATTTAGAGTAATACTTTTAAAATGCCCCCCCCCCCCCCCTCCCCCTCGGCTACAGCAGGGGCATGCACATATAACCTCATGTCTGATCAACCTTTTTAAGAAAATTAAAGACAGCTATGTTTCTTTATTTCAAAGAATTAAAACTAAGTTAAAACCAAAAAATCATCCAAATACTTACGCCAAGGTGTCTGTATGATACACCATTTATTAATATAAGCATAATGTATAGTTTGCAGCAAAGTCATATTTTTACCAACTCCTAAATGTCCATCTGTCAAAATTAAGGAAATCATAGTGTTTTCATTAATGACGTTCATTTCTGAGGAGCCAAAAATTTCTAGAACTAAAACTTTTTTCTTAACATGACTTTTGGGTTTATAAGACTGTATTGTAAGAAAGTAGTTGATGAAGAAATAATCATATGGTGGTGGACTTCTTTTTTTCTACAGTCATTTGAAAGAACCATTTTTAATGATTTTCCTAAAAATTTTTTATCAATTTTTACCCATTTTTGGGCTATCATCTTGAAACAAAAATTCCAGTTTTACAATAAAAATTTTTTTCATACTTTCATCACAAATGAATTAGAATACATCTGACTAAAATAAACCATAGGTTAGTGTTGATATAAGTTAGATTTATGATAATTTGTTGCTTTCTCATGTCAAATTGACTGTGCTGTCAATTTCATAAATTTGGGATTTACCTGGGTTTTTTTAACAACAAAAAGCATGTTATTGCAACTTCTTTGATTTAAAAATTGTAAAAACATATCTACGAATTTTGAAAACAAAAAATGTATATGGGATGTAAATAACTTCTTTGTACACCTAACCCATTTTCTCAATATTTTGGCAAATGACACTGACTGGATTGTTTCAAAAATTTGAAAATTTTATAACTCACACTACTTATCGTAAGTACACATTTTTTTCAGTTAAGTTCAGTTATGATATTTTTTAAATTCATTAATATTTTCAACTTGTATCACTGTTTTGGGAATAATTTTCGAAGGAGATAATGAGACTGAAACATCTAAAGAATACATCCTTGATAGCTGAAAATTTGAGATTTAAAACCCATAAATATCATTGGTATCACAGAATGTCTATTCCAATTTATTCTCCCTGTGGCTTTATATCATAATAGGAATAAGAAAAAAACTTTAAAATTTGTTTAAATATTAAATGTACAATTTATGCAGTGAATTTTCAGAAACCAGTAAAAAATCCCATATCAATATATATATATATCGGGGATGCTTAAAGAAGATCGTCTAATTACTATCAATACATAAATATCTTATGTGAATTTCAAATCGTATGGAAAATTATTTATAAGGAACTTTAGCAAACAAACAATGCTAACAGAATTGAAATTCATGTTTTCATTTAGCCAAACCCATTTCCTTCACAATTTTAAATTAAAACATCACAAAAATTTCTGTATAAACAGTAGTTTATTCCACTTCTACATTCACATTTATAGTATGCCGTTATTTTTGTACAATAACGATGAGATTAACAAGGATACATAAAATGAATTTAGGCATTGGAAGATTTGGGTCAAAATTCTTCATTGCATGTATAACTTCTAATGCTGGCTTCCTGATCATAAGACATGCCTCCTGAAAAGTTCTCACCTGAAAAATAGGAAATCAAATAAATGAATAAACCAGTCTGAAATTTTATATTAAATTTGTAAGAAAACTACATTTTAACACAATTTTAACATGATGTCAATTATGGAAACAATTTGGAATGTATATCATATAACAGAAAAGAAGATGTGGTGAGATTGCCAATGGGACAACACTTCACAAGAGACCAAATGACACAGAAATTAACAACTATACATGTAGGTCACTGTGCTGCTTATATTATATATCAATTTATGTTATTATACTTCACGTTAAAATGCCATATTTTGATTGGCTAATACGAGGGTGTCATTTTACTCTATCACATAGCTGAGAGGGTGACAATTTTTTTGAATGTTACCCTCTCGTCTAAACCAATCAAAAGTCGACAATTTAAAAAACAATGGATTGAATTTACATCAAGTAGTTCAATACAATGCTTAAGTTTTACGTTTTGGATCAAATTTTATTATTTAACTGTCAAAATAAAAATAAAAACATCTTGTTGTTTATGTCTAATACTCGTAACGTTGTTATGTACGTGACGTCATAGAAAATCCTTTTAAAAGACAAAAACGGTAGGACGTTCAGTATAATAAATTAAATAACACATAGCTGAGAGGGTGATAGAGCAGATTGGTACCCCTTGAAAAAGCATTGTCAACCTTGGCTTCGCCGCGGTTGACAATGTTTTCTCGGGGTACCAATATGCTCTATCACCCTCTCAGCTGTGTGTTATTTATATAATGACATCCTACTGCTACATTGTACTAACAAAAAACTTCACCAATTTTATTCAAGTTGTCAATCACTTTGAAAGAACTTTATACAGCTACTAGTATATATAAGTTTTTGCTAAAACACTATCATAAGAAGAAATTTTGTGTTTTTTCTTATAAACAAAAACGAATGGTTGTTGAAAAGGAAATACTGTTAGCAATGCTGATTGGTGCAAATGCAAAACACCAGTTTCTTTGTTTATGTAGTTAAATCACTGATAAATGAAAAAGTACCTGAACTTTAAACATGTTGAAACAGTCATCAGATGAAATCCTCTTAAAAATGCCCCTATCTATGGTGTACAATAGACCTTCATGTCTTATTTCATGGTCACCCTATAAAATAAATAAAAATGTAAGATGGTTATCCCAAAAAAGTCACAATGTTAAGTTCAATTTAACAAATGTATATAGAGTTTACAAATTCTTTGCCTTTTGTAAGTAAAAATAGTGAAATTTTTAGTATTTTATTTGACATGTGTTAACCTCATACTTTTTCATTTTTCCTTTTCTTTTAAAATGTCAGAAAAAAACAACTTTCAACAGTTTCTTGCAAAAAGTCTTTATCAAATCATTATTCACTCACCGGATTTGTCACATCTGTTCTAAATATAATCTTAGAGTGTTCGTCTTTCTCTTTCCTAGTAAAAATATTTTGTATTACATTCTGTTGTGATGCAACATCAGAGGTTAAATGTCTACAACTGCAAATAGGACCAGCAGTATTAATAACTGGATGTAAAATGCCTGAAAAAAAGTAATAGTGATAGTAACCACTAACATCAATGCAATGCAAAGTCAACAACCAATAAACGTATCATGGTTTATATTGAGTTCAATTAAATAAATGTACAGGTAATACTAAATATTGAGAAATATATGGGTTTGTGCACAAATCTTTTCGATCTAAACCAACCAATGAAATTTTTTGATGGTGCATTTGTTCAGACTAATAGTCACCTTTTGTATATCTACAGCTTGGGCTAGTTTACCTCAATCAGGTTATAAAATTATTTCCCTTTGGAAAATTCTCATAACATTTCAGTTTCCCATTGATCATGTTTAGGGCTGGATTAGTCCAAATAATTATGAAGTCTGGCAAGGCTATTTTAATTTTTTTAAGGGACGCCTTCCGTAGAAAAAATATAAAATAGCCTTGCCAGACATCATATTATTTGGTCTAGGGCTGGATCAACTTTAATGGGGGCTTAATAGCCCAATGCCAAAACAACTTAAAATGACGTGTGTATCAACTTGGGTGCCAGAATGCCTTTAAATGTGGACCTAATAGACCATTTTCGAGGTTGTCCTTAACCGGAAAAAAAACTCATCACTATGTACTCCTTTATGGCATTATTTATCAGATTGGTCATTATCCCTAATGCCATGGGCTACAAGAATCAAAGTGCTTTATAGCACCTCTGGAAAGTTTGCAACTTTAGCTGTGTATTATTCCAAAAATGTTATAGACATGTATTATTTCAAATATGTATTTCATCACAGCTTTGATGTTTTAAACTAAACCATTGTCTCATCAGTAATTATCAAAAATCACTTTTTTTTATGAAAAGTTTTGATATTTTCTCATGATTGCAACCTTAAACTGTCATGACTGTAGATCTAAAATAATGAAATAAACATGCAGAAAGCGCTGTTAATTTCTTTAAGTACCAATGCCATGTCAACTTCAAGGGCTTGTAAATTAGTATTTTTCTATTGGTTTAGGTCCTTCATATTTGTTTTTAGGAAATTAACACGCAATTTTTTTTGTTTGAATTGTTCCACATGTTTCATATCGGGGCCTGTTAAAGCTTTCTACATGTATATGGTACAAACATTTCTCATTATTGACGACCTTTATTGTGGCCTATAGTTATTAATACATTTTCATTCTTTGAACTCTTTTGGATAGCATTAGTTCTTTGCAAAAAATACTGCATCCTTACTTATAAATAAGACAGTTTCAGTAACTTAAATCAATAAAACTGTAAAGAAAGTGAATTTATATTAAAGGCTTTTATCAAAAATAGGGAATATGTCCATGGGACTCAAATGATGCCCTCGCTTGCATTAACGTTATAAACTCATGAACTGTAAATGTGACACTACCAAAATTTTTACTTTATCTGAATTATGGGTTAATAAACATTGTGTATTCATTCAAATTATTTATTATTGTGCAATAGAATTGTAAGATCTTGACATTTGTTTTGTGTCAGAAACCAATATGTTATGTCAACAATTTGATCGCAATCCAAATTCAGAGCTGTATCAAGCTTGAATGTTGTGTCCATACTGGTCCCAACTGTTCTGGGTTCGACTTCTGTGGTCGTATAAAGCTGTGCCCTGCAGAGCATCTGGTTTCATTGTAACAAAGCACAACCCTAGAGCAGTATAAATCCACAAATTCAAACTTGATCAGTGTTTGTGGTAATGAGAATTGTGTATAAGTTTCATAAAATTGGTTTAAGACAAACTATACTTAGAGAACAGAAACTTAAATTTCCAGCAACTTTTCTAGAATGGTACAAGTTACGCAACAAAAATTCAAACTTGACTTGTGAATTGTGGTTATAAGCATTGCATATCAGTTTCATACAATTTGGTTCAGGCAACCTAAAGTAAGAGAACAGAAACGAGCTTTTGGATATATACGGAGGTACTTATAAGTGAGGGAAGAATGTACATACTTACAGAAGAACAAGGATAAAACTCAATATGGTAGGAGCATAACAACAGCAGTATGACCACATGAATAAAAGGTTTATATACGCTAGATTCATAATTTTGTTGTTGTAAGCCATTCGTTTGATATATTATGGTAATCATTGCCTCTGTGTTTGGATGACAAAGCAATTGAATTTCTATTTAAATAGGGCATGCTATGCACATGTTTGTCTGTAATTTATATAAATTTTGACTCGGGTGAAATGCAGCCATTTAAGCCAAAGGGTACACATCATCATAATTTCATGAACCTTAATCATTTCTACAGCACTTGTCTTCATACCCTGATATGTTATTCAAGAAGTAGATGCTGACCTGGTTTCTTTTAATATGGATGCTATATGATACGAATTTGCGATAATACACCAGAGGTGGTATAAGTATAATGATTTATTGGAAGGAGACTGAAGAAGAATTGACGTTGATCAATGTTTTTCTGCTGTCAGTTTAATCCACTTGAGCATGCTGAACGAGTGAAGGCCCTTATATCCACATTGGAATGTATTTAATTTAATAAATTACGGAATTACAAGTTTTCAAATGTTTTTTGGCATCAAAATCTTTCGATCGATGTTTAGACCGGCAAAAACAAAGCATTTTAAAATTATTCTTTTTTATGAAAGCCGGTACCGTATTTACCTGTACTCGTCCATCACTGATACATTGGACATAACACATATAATTATCGAGTATTTTATATTCTATCACCTGTGTTTTGTTATAACAAATCATAATCACTTGTCGAATTATCCGACGGCTTGCACCTCATTCCCGATTCTTTCGATACTCTCGGGCTTTTACCACGTTTACGTACGTAAATAGTAAACAGGTAAAAGTAGAGCGGAAAATGTTCATTCATGACGCAATCTGGCGTAGATTTCTTGTGATTTTCTCTTCAGCGTATGGCAGATCCGCGAAGTAGTGTTTGAGATACTCATTTTCAAAATGAAGTTAAATTCATCTGAATCATCGGTGAACATTCAATTCTTTTTTATTTAAGCTGTAATCTTTTCAATCAAATGAGAAGTTACTCAAAATTTTAAAAGAACCTTCCAAGAATCAGAATTCAATCACTATTACCAGTACTAAATTATCTCGGATCAGAATAAATGGCGATAATCTGTCACCATAAGTTTGAGGCCGCTGGCTATGGAAAGTAGCAATAGCAAGCTATAGCAAACTTTCCAAAAATCGTTACAATTACCACCTCTGGAAAAACAATTAAATATAGATATAGGAAGATGTGGTGTGAGTGCCAATGAGACAACTCTCCATCCAAATAACAATTTAAAAATTAAACCATTATAGGTTAAAGTACGGCCTTCAACACGGAGCCTTGGCTCACACCGAACAACAAGCTATAAAGGGCCCCAAAATTACTAGTGTAAAACCATTCAAACGGGAAAACCAACGGTCTAATCTATATAAACAAAACGAGAAACACGTATATATTACATAAACAAACGACAACTACTGTACATCAGATTCCTGACTTAGGACAGGTGCAAACATTTGCAGCGGGATTAAACGTTTTAATGGGCCCAAACCTTCTCCCTTTTTCTGAAACAATAGCATAACATCACAACATATAAAAACATACGATAAAATATCAATTAGCAGACTTAACTGTAGACATATTTACACTTGTATGCAAATATGTTTGCCATTACGTAGAGTCACACAGGCTCCTGTAAACTTTGACATCATAATTTAAAATATTTGACGTCACAATTTAAAAGTGATTGTTGCCTAATGTCAAAAGGTGATTCGGAGTCGATATTAGGTCATTCGGAGGCAAGATACAGCTTACTATCAAAAGTGTAAATACGTTTATTGACCCAGATAGGAGGGGATTGCTCACTAAAACCACAGTGTTTTTACCTAAATTTATCAAACTCAAAAATTGTCTATTGACTAGGGCTGAAGTGACTAAAATGTGGGTCGACTTTGGGCCGTACATACTTTAAAACTTGGGCTGAATCCAAATGGAAAGGAACCGCTTGATATCAAATCAAATTTTCCCCTAAAGCTAAGCGAACAGCACTTTTCACTACAGATATAGCTGGTGACTTTTGAAGTCATTGTCATTGAAATTGAACATTTGTCATTTATCATGTTTATTTTTATGCTTTTTCAGCGCTTCAATGTTTTCATTTGGAAGCTACCATTTACATGTATGCATTAAAAACAATATATATACCTCTGAAAGATAATCTAGGTATATTTAATAAAATTTTAGAGGTCATGTTTCCAGTTAATTGTCAATCATGCTTTTTTAGCAAATCAATGTTGTTTTTATCTGGAGGCTGACATTTTTACATGGAACTGTGGGAAAAGAAATTTGATGCAAACTCCAAATATTGCAACCTTTTTGTAATTACATATCATTTAAACATTAATTTATATGCAGATTAACGAAGAAGGATTAAAAGTTATAAAAAAAAATATAATTGTGATTTCCTCGTAAGAAATTTGCATATTCATTAATGCACCAAAACAACCTGTGAGAATCTGAAGAAAATAATTGTCGATTCCCAGTTACCTTGACCTACTGAGGAAATCTGTAGACGAAGTAAAGGATTTTTTACCAAAATTTCAATATAGGTTTGTGCTTATTGAATAACTTAAAAGTTATAAATGAACAAAATCTTTAAAATAATATAATTTGACAACGTAACAAAACACAAATACATTGATTTCGACACACCTCACGGCGTTTGACCGCAGACGCCATTTTGTCTATAAAATACTATGGCATACAGGCTTACATCAAATTGATTGTATTATTTACTAATTATTTTTCCGTATGTAGATTGCATTTTATTCACTCTGCAGGTAAGAAATCCACATGAACGTCCAAGTAAATGAGTTATCATGTCAGATCATTAAGTTTCAAGACCTTTAAGAAATAAAGGAAGCTTGTTTTGGCGGGTAGGACCATTTGTTTTCATAAGTTTTCGTCTATAGTCGCCGTCAGCTAAAATTCGTAGCGGTAATCGGTAAAAATAATCTAAACTATCAACCGCGTTCTCTCGAGATATAGTTTTTCTCATTCCATTCATAAATCGCAAAAAGAAAAACCACTACTGACCTACCTTTTAAGTGATCGCACTGTAATAATCCTGACCTTCACATTTTCAAGAATGTTTTCCATTGTAATTCCGCCATCTTCGTTTCTATGAGGATCATTTGTTTACATGTGAAATTCGTCATTTACGCAGTTTCCTGAAATGTTCTTTTCATTGATGTGATACGGTTTCCCGCGCTTTATGCAAATGTTATGAAATTGAACTCCAGGGGAACACTTCCGGAAAAAACAATGGCGGATTCCACCATTGAAAATAGCCACGGAAAATGTGAAGGTCAGGATTATCACAGTGCAATCACTTAAAAGGTAGGTCAGTAGTGGTTTTTCTTTTTGCGATTTATGAATGGAATGTGAAAAACTATATCTCGAGTGAACGTGGTTGATAGTTTAGATTATTTTAATTGATAACCGCTACGAATTTCAGCTGACGGCGACTATACATTCGATTAGGTGTTAATAGTAATCAACAGGTAATTAACACCTTTCAATATCTAGATTAATGCCTTACAGCAGACACGTTCTAATCGACTATGAATCTTGTCAATGATTAGATTGATTTTGTAAACGAGATCTACACCAAATAAATTATGAAAAAAGTAAATAATAATAAATACCAGGTGTTCTCAGTCGTGTAGCATGATTTGATAAACATTTAACTCAATTCAAATGTTAATAGCTAATGTTTAGCAGTCTGTAAAGTGAATATGAAATAAAAGTTACTGAAACTACATGTACATGGAAATGATATCCGGTCCGTTGTTTTTTGGCCACTCAGTCCATACTGTAATACTGTCGTAAAACTAATCGCTATTTTTCTACCATCACTTCATTAGTAGACATTTGATTTCACAGCAGGATTATCTTTAAGACATGAAAATCTGTCTGGACTCATCATTTTCAAACTGCTGTATCCAATACATGTAAACCTTATCGTTTGGGGTTCGTGTTGTTTATTCTTTAGTTTTCTATGTTGTGTCATGTGTACTATTGTTTTTCTGTTTGTCTTTTTCATTTTTAGCCATGGCGTTGTCAGTTTGTTTTAGATTTACAAATGATTTATGAGTTTGACTGTCCCTTTGGCTTTGGTATCTTTCGTCCCTCTTTTATTACTCTTTTGAAATATGTCTCAGTCTGTAGTTGACCCGAGAGTCTTTCCCAATTGAACTTTTGACATACAATAATCACATTTCCATTGTGGCGTCAAATATTTTCTAATATGATGTCAAACTCTTATGGGAACTTTTGTGATGTCCACTATTGGTGGACAAATAGCGATAATGGGTAATGTGCATGATTGAAATGATTAATTATATTTAGCAATAAATTATATATTTTCACTGTTCTTAACATGTCATATCTACTATTTTAAAAGATAATTTAGCCCATTCAAATGTTTCTGTGTGAATATGTACCAAGCTCTTTTATTTTGGTCATTGAACAAATCCATATCAAAGATGTCTGCTAGTAATAAATTATTAAATGGGAGTGTGGATTAGACTTACATTGGTATCTACATGTATAGCAGGGTAGTAATGCTCTCTATTATCGTAAGCGTCAAACTGTTGTTTTTGGTTTCTTTTTAGCATCAAATTGGTTAAAATTTTAACCGTGATTTGTCAAAGTATTCTCATAGCGATTCGTCAGAGGTGTCAACTAATTATCGTTTCCATATATTGTCATTTTTGGAAAGGATATTCATCAAAATCAATTGATATTCTAATCATTAAAAAGAAAATGTACATTTAATCTTCAATGCACGAAAAATTACTGTTTACACGTCATTTGGCATTTTTTTTTTACCTTTGTTCGTCATAAAAGAACCCCCATTACCCCCCTCACATAGCAGCGCAAGACCACACAAATTTTGATATTTCACGTATTTATACGGTCACACTAGTCAAATTACATTGGGTGTAAATTTTTTCAAAACTTTATTTGGTCACTTGAGAAAAATGTCAGAATATTTGCCTACAGACAGTGAGACTAGTAGTTTAAAATAAAATTTGGTGCAGACTGGTTAACTGTTATTTAAAAGTGTTTTGTTATTTTCCTTTCAGAATTTGGAGTTACGTTAATGTTTGTGAATATTGGCCCTATGACTGTGATAACAGCCTACTTTGTGGGCTGTTGGCGAGATGAATAGGGTGGTGCAGGAGGGTGGTGGTGCATCAAAGACTAAAGATCTGACCAGTAGTGAAGGATCTAGTTCTGATAGTGATTCATCATCACAGTCAGATACAGAGTTCTCAATATCAAAGTCAGATAATTCACAGTTTAAGTTTAAAATATCTGCAAGGAGAAGGAGTTCAGCATCATCTTTCAAACTGTCTGACGAGGAAGATTACACTTTGCCCGAGGGGGCAGTCAGTAGTGATGTGAGTAAAAAATACTTTTTTTGTCATCAGGAAAGTAGAATTTTGGATATTGAATGAGAATGCAAATATTTTTTTTCAGCAATTAAAAGTCTTGTATGTTTGTATGAATGATTGATAGTTGATAGCTTAACGTGAGACTAGTGATTATATTAAGATTATAATTACTATCACAAGAATCTAATTTTAATAAATAAATGTTTGCAATTACTGTGTTGTCTCAAGATAGCACATCTTGGGGCTCGGCTCATAGGTTCAATCCATGGTCAAAATATTTTTTTTAAAAGAAGCAATTATTGCTTCTCTGCTAAACATGCAGCATTTTGAAAGAGCAAAAGATCATTAATGGTTGACTAAGACAGAATAACATGTCAGCGTTTGAGTGATATTTCATCCTGTAGTATGTTACCTTATGAGCTAGCACATTTAAAATCCTATCTGAGACTATTGAATCATTTTGTCTTGTACAGATGACTTTAGAGCCGCCTTCATCCCCCAAAAAAGTTATACAGTTAATAATTGTGACGATTGTTGTACATGTTTATATAGGATAAAACCCAAAATGTTAGGAAGTTTAAACATGACAAAAGCAAGACTGAATTGCTCTTTAAGTTTAAATGTTTTTTTATATATCTTATGGTCATCCATTGAGAGTTGGAAATTATTATTAATCTGAATGGTTTATTGTTTTTATGTTAATAGTGTTATATGATCTTACATGTTATTCAAATTATTCCATGTTTGAATTTCAGGGATCTGCGAGGACATCATACTTTAAGTATGAAAGGAAGAAGAAAGTTGAAGATGAGGCATCAGCTTCTGGGATGTTCAATCCAATGGGGTTGCCCAACACCTCGACTGAAGCAAGCAGTACAGCCTATGTTGACAAGTCCTTAAGTAGTAAGACAGGAGAATCAAGTAAACCTGAAACTTTTAAACATACTACGCATGATCATCAGAAAGTCAGACCGGAGGCAGTTTCTGTTGAAAATTTACCTTCTAAAGTAGCGAATAATGCAGAAACTGATCTAACAAAGATAAGAGAGAAAACAAAATGTTTAATCTTTGACAGATCTTCTTCACTTGATAACAAGCAGTCTGATTCAGTTAGTAAGGAAAAAAGTATTATGAAAATGCACAGTAAATATGGTCCCACAACAGTAGATAATAGTGCAGACCATATAGTGTCAGGCTCACATGGCAATATATTTGAAAAAATATCTGCCCTCTCAACATCATCTTCAAATGGTCCACAGAAGGAATCAATGATGCAAGTTAAAAAACGAGGACCTGGTCGACCACCAAAATCAGGAAACATGTCAAAACCCAACGTACCTCTGATTTCAAAGAGAGGTTTTGGTAGACCAAGAAAAAGCATAGTTCAAGCAGATGAACATTTACCAAGTCAAGCAGTTCATGATCAGCTGTTTAATATTGACAGTATTCAATCAAGTGTTTCACCAGACAGTGGTATTCAATCTGTTAGTGGGTCACCTTTTGGTGTTGAAACTATAGAGAGTAGGGTTAGTTTAACATCACATCAAAACAATAAAGTTTATCTGAGTAGTGTGCCATACAGCAGTAGATTGGGTATAGATGTGTCAGCCATACCAACAACAACATCAAGCATATCACCCGCCTATTCTAGTTCATCTTCTGGTTCTAATATCAGGACAGAGAGTGAAAAGTCATTAGAACTCTTCTCTGGTGCTAATTATTCATCCTCATCTCCTGCTTCAAGTAGTTCTCCATCTCCTGGTAAAAAGAAAGGGCGGGTTAGACCCCCAAAGCAAGCTGAATTTTTAAGGTTACACAAAAGCAGTACATTGCTTAATCAGGGAAAGGTGCCAACACAGATTGAATTACCAAAGTCATCAGAGGGGGGCGTAAATTTACCAGTGGAAATGCCTGAATTTACACCAGAAATGTTAAATTTAATGGGCAGGTCTCCAAAAGCTAACTTATTAGGAAAAGACCTTGTAAAGCCACAAGTGTTTAAAAATTTCATTGCTAAACAGATATCCAGTAAAGCAAAGGCTTTTTTTGGAAGTGTGAAAAAGAGAGGACCAGGTAGACCCAAAGGTTCTAAAAATGTTAAGAACAAATCTATAATGTTCAACAAGTTAGATGGCATTAAGAAAAAGCGAGGTCCTGGTCGACCACCTAAAGGTTCATGTTTTAAATTGAAAAGAGGTCCGGGACGTCCAAAGGGATCACCAAACAAAAAGACTTTGATTAAACTGCATGATCTTAAAAAGTATAAAAAGTCTTTTTTCCCAATGGACGTATACGATTTTAATTCTGCACCAGAATTTGGTACTATACCAGATTTGCCTGATGATGAAGAATATACTTACCACTGTGCTGGAGATATTCAGTCACGAATAAAACATATGAAATCAAAAACCAGTTTCATTAAAAAGGCCAAGTCCAAATATGGAAGTTTTTTCCTGAAGGAAAAAATAAAGAAAAAAGGTAAACCTGGTAGACCTCCAGGCAGGCCAAGAAAGATTCAACCAGTTATTGAAGAAAAGACAAAAGAGTCTCACAGTTTGAACAATTATGAAAAATTGTGTGAAGAAACTGATTTGGATTATATTATGCAAAGTGTCAACGATGTAACTTCAAACTTTCCAGACCCAAGTTTAGTAGATCATAATGAATTCAATTTGGAAGATGATTTAGATACAATAGTTCCCACTATTTCTTCTGAACCTCCTTTACATGAGGAAAGGGCTTTGCCTAAGATCAGAAAACCAAAACTTCATGTTATGATGAGAAAAGATAAACATAAAAAAAGGAAGAAGAAAAAAAATTATAGCACTCTACCACAAAAAAGTGGCATTTTTCAATGCAATAGGGTATATTTTCCCTCAAAGTTTAAACTGGCAAGTCCTAAATCTTCCTTAGGTCTTGTAGATAAATCTAGTAATCTTCGAACATCTAGAAGTTCACTAGAATCAAATGGCAGCACCAGTAGTGTTCAGAGTTCAACATTTGTTCCTCGGAAAAATATACTACGAAAAATGCAACTTAAAAGACGTAACAAGTTATTGCATTTCAAATCAAAGCACAAAAATATTGTTGATCCTGTGTTCATTTCTGACTTGGAATATGTTGTTGATAATTTTCATTTGCTTGCCATATCAAACCCGGAGAAAAACTTTATTCGTGTCAAACCAGGTGAAGTTCCCCTTCCCAGTATTTTCAAAATACCGATCATTAGTGTAAGTAAGAAGAAAGAATTAAAATCAAACATGATGTTTGAAATTGAGAAAATAAAAAAATCGAAAACCATTCATAGAGACTTTAGTTATATTGAAAAGTGGATAAGAAATGAAAAGTTAAAAGGAATACGCAAGAAAAGCTTCTCAGGGGAACAATCTCCAACTAGCTCAGATGATTCTGTAATATGTAAACAGCAGTGTTTGCCACCAAAGAAACGTCACAAACTGTTTAACACTGATGACCCATGTTATAGTGATGCCAGCTATGAGCAAGACGATGGCTTTAGATCTCAAGAAAGGAAAAAGCCTGGAAGACCAAGGAAAAATCCAGTTCCTTTAGTCTCGTTTAGACAAGGTAAATATGATTAAAAATTAAAATAGAAAAAAAAAAGAAGAGAATTGCTTGCCAAACAAATTGACCTTCACTTTATTTTCATTTGTTATTGTACTGATTTCAAATAGGTTAGTTTGTCTGATACTTAAAGCAATAGAACCACCATTATTACAAATGTACTTCAACCTCATTTCCATTTATCATAGACAATATAAAAGAAAAGTATATGTAATACATGCACTTGTAGTTAAACTTTTACTTTTATACAGAATCTTCATGTATTCATTTATATTGTAATCAGTAAAGCACTGCAGTCTTCGCACTGAATGGCAGCCCAGGCTTGTAAAATTGCTACCAGGCCTTTAAAATTCATATCTACAGGCCAACAGATCTAACTGAAAATTTTCAAAAATTGAGCTCCGTGCCTGTAGATTTAGCTGTTCATCCTTAAGACTGAAGCAGAGAAGACATTTCAGCCTCTGCACTCTTGTTTTGTTTTAGATGTAATCATTACTCCCAAAATATTATGTTCACAGGGTCTGAACAGGTTTCTCAGAAAGTGACAGAAATGGTCACTGTGTGTTACAAGTTTACTTCCTGAAGACAGTTTCTTTACATTAACATTTACATTGTACATATATAAATCTATTTTTTTTAGGTTTTCAAATAAAAAAAAAGGACTTAATAGTGCACATTTAAATAAAAGTAAAAAAAAACGTATGTTTAAAAGTTAATTCATATTTTACACTTTTCGCAAGTATTTTAATTCGTTTGTTGGTAAAAGTCACTATCCCTTATACAATGTATCAAGGTTACAACCTTTTTGAAAAACAGTGGACAAAATGAAAATTTCATATTAAGCATGTTAAGCACTGGATTTTTTTTTTCAATAAATTATACCACAAACATTGACGAACTGGAACTTAAAATTTAGATAATAAATTAAACTAAGATTTAGATGATAAATGCTTTAAAGTGAGTCTCGCTCATTCATTTTTACAGAGAAGAATAAAGGAAAGCAAATAGCAATTGTGACTCCTCATGTTTCAACTGACTTTGAAAAGAGCAAAAAGTTGACTAAGGTATTGGAAGAGGTGAAAGCTACAATAGTAGAACAGTCAGTCCTTGAGAACAAAGCAGCGCTAGAAGTAAGTACTATTTTATCCTTGCCGAAAGAACAAGAAGAGGAGAACATTATTGTTGCAACAACTCAAACAAAATGTTCAGAATGTGGACAACCAGGGCCAGTACAACCAAAAAGAAGGGGTAGAAAACCAAAACAATTGTCAGCAGAATCTAGTCTCAATACTTCTTCGGTTATTGCTACAAAAATCAAACGTAAACTCTTTAAAAAGCGTGGGGTAAGGAAAAGAAAAGTTGGAAGACCAAGAACTAAACATCTGACACAAGTGCTTAATATCAAACCTATTTTGTCAGATGATATTGTCGATGATGTTGAGTTACCCTGTGTTAATTCTGAAATTGTGGAGAATGAATCTGAGTGCAATAAGACAACATATAATGAAACGATTGAATCTGTGATAAGAACTGTGTGTTCCGAGTCTGAACCCCTGCCACCATTGACAGAACACATTAATGAAATTCAAGGACTGGATAGTGGAGATGAGGAACCAGTCAAAAAAAGACGAAGAAGTGCTAAAACCAGGTAAGAAGTCTTACAACATGTTCAAGATTATAGTTAAAATATATTCTGAAAATCTGTTGAAGATGCCTACAAATATGGCACATGTGGTATTTGTCTATGTTTAAAATTTGAGACCTTATTAAATAAGTTCTTATGATTTTTTCCTTTTAAAAGAGAGCTGATATATATGAGAGTGATATTGATGCACAAACTAAACCAAAGAAAAAAGGATAAGAAAAATATGACCAACTTCATATAATTATATAATATAAGTGTACATTATTACACCAAAAATTTGAGAAAGGCTTACATTTTTGAGTTGGAGAAATGTTTCATTTTATAACATAATTGTTCAAGTTACCCTATGCTAACACTCTGAGGTCAAAACCCACCCAAAATAGGGCAGTCTCATTTGATTGTACCCAGGAAAGGCACTTTTAAAGTGGGATAATCACCAATAGAATTTCACTTACATATACACAAAAAAGTGTATTTATGAGCTGCAGATGAAGTTTAATTACCTGATTGTAAGGACATTTTAAAGAGTCAGTTCAAGTTTGTTGTATTAATTAAGAAAAACAGAAAAAAGTTTTTAGGTTAGGACCCTGATGTTTCTTATATATAAGCTTCTCAGTAAAAGCAGGTACAAAAATGTATTTGAATGGCCAGTCAGCATGGTTGAAAAGGCATGTGGCAATGCATACATGTATTTGTAATAGATTTAATGTTCAGAGTTTATTTTTCACATGAAAAAACTTTTTGTTCAGTTATCATGGTTATTGAAAATTGTATAAAATTATATTGCATTTAGAAAATTTGCGTGATTTTTTTACATTAGTTAATAGGAAAAAGAGCTGTTTATAGAATTGTAACAGTTGTAACATTTGAGTCAGAGTATAAATATAAAATTTGAGATAATTGGAAGATTTGAGTCAGACTGTCAATGACTGTCATTTGTTAAATATAAAACTGATCTGATTTGCAGTAGAGTCTGGAAATGTATGGCCTAATGAAATTTCCTCTTTATTATTCATCATTGATGACTAAATCTTGTTATTCATAAATTCAATCATAATTTGTGGCTTAAATTGTTTCCATAGACTAATTTATTGCTTTTTGTCAGCCAAGAAAGGGGAAAAAAGTTGGTGAATAATTCCAAATTGATCCAACTATTAACTGCTGCCCAAGCAAACACATTGATTAAGTTGATGTTTCATTTCCCATCACAAATACGACTAAATTTACTTCTGCTTTGGATTGATTTTCTATAGAGAAAAAAGTATAAACTTATTATTGATTAATGAGAGAAAAGCTTACACATTTTGTGCTATTAAGTTGATTGTTAAATTGGAAGAGCATTTAAATGATTTATAGATGTGTTTCCTCCTCTGCTTTTGTTAAGCAATGATCACAGAATAATAAATTGATTATATGGTAAAAATAGAATAACAGAATAGGGCAAGCAATGAAAAAAAAAAAAAATATCAAGGAAAAATTCTAAACAGAAAGTCCCTAAGCAAATGAAAAAAATTAAAAGTTGATGCACATATCACTATGAGCTTATAATACGTCCCCCATTATACCCGCTTTATAAAGGGGGGAGGGTATACTGTTTTACCTCTGTCTGTCCATCCATCCATCCTTTCTTCAGTCTGTCCGTCCCATGAATATTTCTAGTCGCATTTTGCTCAGGAACTACAATACAAGGATTTCTGAAATTTGGTTTCAGGGTTTATTTAAGTCACCTATACCGTGTGATATGTTTTCAGATTCATCACTTGGCAACTTCCTGTTACCGAACACTTGTATGATTTTACACGTGATAGCCAAGTTGAAAATTTTCGTCACAATTTTCTCAGGAACTACAACACAAGGATTTCTGAAATTTTATTTCAGGGTTTTTACAAGTCAACTATACTGTGTGATGCGTTTTCAGAGTAATCACTCGACAACTTCCTGTTTATTTACAATACCGAACACTTGCATATTTTTACACTATGAATATTATCCACTTGCGACAGGGGTATCATCAGTGAGCGTTAGCTCGCAGTTTCACTTGTTTCTTTCTCCTTTTGGAGGCACTTTTACTGATACATGTTTTTCACCTGATTGGTAATTTGAACTTCTGAAGTAAATAAAATACAATCTACATACACAGTTTAATGAGTATTTTATTTTGGAGAAAGAAACATTTCAAAAGATTTTTGATGTCCCAACAGCTGCTGTAGCAGAGGGTGTTAAGTTTTACCATTGTCTGTTAAAAAAAAAAATTAAACTTATGTCATTTGTCTACCATAAAAACAACAAAGCCTGATTGAATATAAAACTGAGCAGGAGAGAACTTTGTTAAACTGCAAACACATATTTATTTATCTTATTTACAGTGTAACAAGTGCTGATGTATTGAAAGAGGACAGTCAAATCAAAAAGACAGATGGGATCCCAAAGAAGAAAAATTACCAGAAAGCTGGACTGTATTCCAATGCCTATAAAGAGGAGGAGGAGTAAGTACCATTAGTCATATCAATAATCAAATAAGTAACCAGGAGTTGTCATGTTTCATCTTAGCTAGCACACTCCTTCAAAGTTGTCAAATGATGTTACAATCGTATTTTCTGTCATTTTTACAACTTTGCCTGACAGAGGCAAAATTAGACTGTCAGATTCTTTGGTCAGGTAAATTTTATGAAGACTGAGCTAGCTGAAGAAATTAAAAGCATCTCTCCCTCTGGAGGCAACCATGAAATAACCAGGTTAAAGCTTATCAGCATTTACTGTACAACATGTGTTCGTTTTTGGTGTTGCTGGAATGACTCTGACTTTTTAGTTTTAATAGATATTAATTGGATAGTAGAACATTTTAGTTGACCTCTATGGAGTAAAGGGAGAATGTTGGTGTTCATGTCCAATGTGCAACCTCTTTATAACCAGAAAACTGATCTTCTTGTAACTGTAAGGTGTATGTAGGTACATCTAACGGAGGAGCCCTACTTTGAGTTACAAGAATTATGTCTTATTTACTTCATTTAATGATAAAAAAAGGTTTTAACACATCTGTGATCAGACTTGTCAAAGCAGATAGACAGAATTTATTTGTTGGAGAAGGAATAGAATAGAATTAAATGACAATATTAAAGTGGGGACAAATGTAATTAGTCATTGCATGTTAAACAACTGTTAATATGAGATCTTAAAAAAATAAATGCTAGGATAATTTCCTTTCTTTTAAAGTTGGAAATTAACTCAGTGGAGTGGTTTGTATGGTAATACATCATAATAAAACTAAGACATATAAGACGGAGAATGCATTCCAAATGCATGTGAAAATATAAGATGTATAATAAAATTAATTACTTAAGAATTTAACTCATACTTTTTGAATCAGCAGTACGATCTACAGCACACACATTCCAAGACATGAAAACCCTTTATACATCAAAAGTGATAAAAATTAGTTTGGTGCATTTGGTTTTCAGCTTTATACCAATGTATAAAAGTTTGCACAGTACTGGAAGTTTGATTTCATTGGAAAAGTGGACATTGTTATAAACACTTATCAATTATATGGTCATTTTTATAAATTTTCTGTTTACAAAACTTTGAATTTTTCGAAAAACTAAGGATTTTCTTACCCCAGGAGTAGATTACCTTAGCCGTATTTGGCACAACTTTTTGGAATTTTGGATCCTCAATGCTCTTCAACTTTGTATTTATTTGGCTTTTTAACTATTTCGATCTGAGCGTCACTGATGAGTCTTATGTAGACGAAACGCGCGTCTGGCGTATAAAATTATAATCCTGGTACTTTTGATAACTATTTACACCACTGGGTCGATGCCACTGCTGGTGGACGTTTCGTCCCCGAGGGTATCACCAGCCCAGTAGTCAGCACTTCGGTGTTGACATGAATATCAATTATATGGTCATTTTTATAAATTTTCTGTTTACAAAACTTTGAATTTTTCGAAAAACTAAGGATTTTCTTACCCCAGGAGTAGATTACCTTAGCCGTATTTGGCACAACTTTTTGGAATTTTGGATCCTCAATGCTCTTCAACTTTGTATTTATTTGGCTTTTTAACTATTTCGATCTGAGCGTCACTGATGAGTCTTATGTAGACGAAACGCGCGTCTGGCGTATAAAATTATAATCCTGGTACTTTTGATAACTATTTACACCACTGGGTCGATGCCACTGCTGGTGGACGTTTCGTCCCCGAGGGTATCACCAGCCCAGTAGTCAGCACTTCGGTGTTGACATGAATATCAATTATATGGTCATTTTTATAAATTTTCTGTTTACAAAACTTTGAATTTTTCAAAAAACTAAGGATTTTCTTACCCCAGGAGTAGATTACCTTAGCCGTATTTGGCACAACTTTTTGGAATTTTGGATCCTCAATGCTCTTCAACTTTGTATTTATTTGGCTTTTTAACTATTTCGATCTGAGCGTCACTGATGAGTCTTATGTAGACGAAACGCGCGTCTGGCGTATAAAATTATAATCCTGGTACTTTTGATAACCAATTAAGCTAAAGTGCACTAAATAGGACTTTCCCCTTGCTACATGCTTCACCATTGTCAAAAGCAGGTCTAGTGAAGGCTCCCCTTCTTCAGTTCGTTTTCTGAAATCCTGTGGAAGTAAACTTTTTGTTTAACATTTTTCATGGCTTTTTGGTTTAAGACAAAGATTTTATATTTGGTCTGGACCTTCATAATGTTGAGTTGAAGAGGTCGCAAGTGTACATCTTGGCTTATATGATGACTGGTGGATATATATATATATATATATATAGACAGCTTTTCATACTCTGTGGACACTCGTCAATTGTTGAAGACTCTATGAAAACCTAAACGAACTGTTTTAATTAAAATTTTTGTCAAATTGACAGAAACCCAACATCTCTTTTTATTCATATTAAGATGAGGATTGTTTGCATGTACATCATTCGTAAATTTTATTTCTTTGCTTAAAGTTGTTTAATTTTCAGAAGAGGAAGTTAATATGATCAAGTTGAAACATTTTATGTTTCATTTGGGAATTCCGTTCATTTCCATTTCTATAATGGTAGATTCTAAAGTGCAATCACCAACAGTATTGGATTTGCTGGGATGTTTTTTATTACCAGCATTAAAAGGTGAACATTGATTGTGGAAGACAAAATTATTCTAACTGAAAAAGGAAATTAGCGTACATTATTGTGGGTCAATATCTTGATTAGACAAAAGAAAAACGATTTGATTTAATTTAATATGGCATTAGCTGATGGATACCTGAAAGATATTATTGTATTGATTATTTAAACTGTTGCAGTTCAGCTGTAATTGAATTTACTGGAATCAGGTTACAGTTAAATTATAGGATTTTCTTCCTTCAGATCATGGCTATTTATTGTCATCTTGTTTTTTATTGAGTTTGAAAGCTATTGCTAACGGCCAACTGCCATATGTTTTGACACGCTTTTGAAAATAGATGCTGAATTTCAATTAATTCTTTGGCAAATATGACGCTTTTAAATGAATTTTAATATTCCTTATTGACATTTTTGGCATTCAATTTTCAGATATATTTCTTTGTTCTGTTTGAAATTAGTTGAAAGGCAGGTGACCAGGGACAAGGGTAGGAGAAAGCTGTCATTTCATTTGTAAAGTCTACCTATTAAAATGATGTGCTTGAGCAAACAATCGATACCCCTCATAAAATTTGTTTGTGGGAAAACCACAAATGGAATGTGTTTATAAGATTTTAAAATGGTTATAATTTGAGAGGTTTACTATCTCATTGAAAGAAGATTATACAGGATATCAGATAGACATATCAATCAGTTCTTTTGGTTACTACTGACTTTCTACTTAAATAAACTTTTCTCTTTAATCTAATTCAATTTTAAATAGTTATTTGTTGATTCAGTGTCATAACTTTGATAAAATTGTGTACTCTTGTAACTTGCACCTGTACATTTTAATTAATGTTTAATAATAATGTAAGAAAGCAAACTTGCATCGATTTAAATGATCAACCGAAAGATGACACTGCAAGCATTGAAAGTGCATAATTGTGTTAAAATGCAGGGATTACATAAGTTAGAATGAGGATTGGCCATTTATAATGTTTTTACACTGTCTAATCTAGCCCACCCTCTCAATTTTAAGGAATACTGAAAATAATTAGCTAAGTGCGCATTAGTTTCCCTGTCTGTAGTTAGCCCATTAATTACATTTGCACTGGTAGATTTATCACATGATCATTTGTACACACTTGTATCAATGTTATGTCAGAAAACACTAAGCTGTGATTAGATTGAGAAATTATAGGCCTATTACATTACTAGGATAACTATATAGACTTGATAGATGCTGAGCCAAGGGAGATTCTAATTTGTTGTGATAGCTTTTATACCAGATTTGTTTTGTTTGTTTTGATGGTATCAGACAGGCAAATAAAATCTCATCAAATTCCATCTTATCTGAGTTTGTGTTAGAGAAGGTTAATATAATGGCCAATTAAATGAGGCTCTTCATGAATAGAGTGTTAACAGAGTTTTTGAAAGAAACAGATCCATTAGGATGAAGTGACATGTCCAAATTAATGAAGAAAGAGTTCTAGCATTTTGTCTAGTAAGATTGTTTCCTCTTCTTCCATGTTGTTTACAGATTCAAAGAGTTATCTTTCTTAGTTGTTCCTTTTAAATTCCTGTTTGTAAGAAAGCAATCCAATGTTAGGTAAATGTTTGATTGTTGGATATTTAATGCTGCTCATGTAAACACAGTTTAAGAGATAAAAAGAATACTTTGGTGTTTCTGTTTAAAAAAAAATTCTAGTAAGTAATGCCATTCTATGTTCCAGGATGCCACCTTTTGCATGAATTTCAAATCTTAAAAGGGGAAAACTAAGGGCTTAGGTATACATAAACAATTGTGTTAGTTAATCCTTCATCTTGAAGGAAGAAAATAGATTAATAATGTATGACAGTTTAATATAAACTCTTCTGTCAGAAGCTTCTGTTATCTTTGATGCCCTCACAAACCACACTTATTCATATTTACTAAAGACAACCCTCACGAACCACACTTTATACATATAAGACATTCCATATTAAAAGTAACTAGTGTGAAGTATTTCCCTCTTTGTAATTTGGTTCCTTTCCAATTACATCTCATGTGTTTGTATTGTATCCATGATATTACTAATTTAATAGCCATAAAGCTAAGATATGAAAAGACTTGTCAATTCATTTAGCTGTCTCTCCTTGCCAGTACTCAATATTACTATTATATTAATCATTCACCTTCTGTGTAAATAGAAATCTGATATCATTGGTGTTCAAATGAAAAGAAATTAAAATTCAATGTCAAATTTATAGATAACCTCAACAACTATAGGATTACTGTTTTATTTTATCCCCTACTTTATATTGTCATTTACTGAGGGTCTTATGGAGAACTTAGCTGCTACTGTGTAATATCCTTCTCTTATTTCATTTGTCAGAGCTCATGCTGGATTTAATAGCTTTTCTCTATGGTGTACATGAACCTATATATATTGTCATGACTGTGTTTGTGTAGTTATTTTACATCTGATCTCATTCATGTTTTATTCATTGTAGAATACTTCAATTTATTTCCATTTGTTTCGAAACAGAAATATATTGTAATTTAAAGCCAATTTATTTTACAATTGCCTAATCAATTTTAGGATACTATTTAATTCATGATTTACATCAAATATTTATTTAGCGTGACAAATGAATTCTAAATTGGTTGAATGACACCATTTTTTAAATTGGATTTTTTTCATTAGACATCTTTTCCAGGTCAAAAGTTCAAACTTTAATGTTTACGTGTAAATCCAGATATCAGGATATTGTGAGAGAAAAAAAAAGAAAAAAATATTAATGTGTCCAGCTGCCTTAATATTGTATTTGATATAATAAACATCTGGTCAGTGGAATTTGGTTTATTTGTGTTGTTGGGTTGCTGTATATTTTTGTTTGTCTGACTTCTCATTTAAATTATTGTGTACATTCTTAGCACTCAACCAGAGTCCCACCAGCCCAGGCTTATAAAATCATCTCTAACTTCAATTTTTGTAAAATTAGGCCTTTAGCCTAGTATCGATTCAAACATTTATCTTGAAGACTATATATAATGTAATGTTTCTTTAATATTTGAGTTAAAGTTAATAAGGTGACCAACATTTTATAAGTTCAATAGAAAGGTACAACAACTTTATTACAGCAGGTGTCAAACTGTAGCCTTCCCCTTTAAAATAATTATTTAAAATGTAACAATGGGAATGACTACTCGTGTTGATGAAGCATATGGGTGCAGAGCTATTCACTTCACAACAAAACAAACTACAGTCAAGTCCGTGATATGATCTTTAGGTTAGGGTCATTGAGTAGGTCAAAATAGTCTTAATTTTCTTTTTACTGATAGAGGTCATGAATTTTGAACAAAGAGAAATGTTTGGTGTAAGTTTGTGGGAAAGGTTAACAGATTTGAACTGAAAGACATTTGTTTTGTAAGAGGGATTATATATCCCTGATAGAATGATGATGTCCACGGTAAAGAAGGTTATCATTAAAATCTCACCAAGTCTTACTTTTGATGTTTATTTATCAATCACAACATTTCTTATCTGATATTTTGGTAAAGATTAATCCGTGAAATTGATAAGATGTTTAGAAAACTAGAGGGGATTTTACTCCTTCATAATAAACACTGTTTAAATAGCTTATAAAAGTAAGTTCTTTGTCAAATAGGTTGTGGTCAACCACAGTACTGCCTTTAGTCATATAGACAAATATCTCCAATAATAAGTAAATACTTGAGACAGAATTAGATAATAAAGTGTCTGATTTACACTGATGAAGTCAATGGAGAGTGACAGTTTGATTCTGTCTTGGACTCTTGGTATATGATTGAAGCACAATCTTGTAAATGTTTACGACAATTCATTGAGATTTTGATACTTGATAGAAACATCACTTTTCTGTATGACAGTTTGATTCTGTCTTGGTATATAATTGAAGCACAATCTTCAATGTAAATGTTTATGACAATTCATTGAGATTTTGATACTTGATAGAAGCATCACTTTTCTGTATGACTGTTTCACAATGATACTGTCTTGGTACATGATTGAAGCACAATCTTGTATTTCATTGAGATTTCGATACTTGATAGAAACATTTCGTTTTTCTTTTCTAAATGCCGTAACTATCATCATCTTATGTGTCAGTTTTGTCATTGTTATTTCTTCACAATGATTAGTGCCAATCTATTTTCACCAAAGATTACTTTCCATGCAGAGCTGATGAAATATTTATCACTACAGAAGTAATTAGCGGTGATAATGACTCAGTCCAAATAATTGTTATTTTACTAGATAATCATAGGATGTAATGCTTTGATGTAAACCCTTCCAATCTTGACAAATGTTACCTAAATTGATTTAACATGCGGGGCTCCAGATGAAATAGAACAACATGTTGACAATTCTATCTGATAAAGATCCAATTTTGCACATAATTAAATTGTAGATTTAATATTAGCTATTTGATGAACTTAATGTAAACATTGTTAAATCTCTGAGGGACTTAATTGAAGCTGTTATTATTGATTTGAGAGAAAACTGCAGTAGTGGAAATTGATTTTAATTGGAAATTGAGGACTTCATTTCTTCTGTTACATGATGTTGCAATTATAGAATGAGAAGTAAGGGTCTTTTGGGGTTGTTCAGATGACTCTCATGTTATTAAATTCCATCATATGGCTTTTGTGTTTTATGATTTCGGCATGTATGGCAATGTTTGGATTTAATTAGAAGTATAATCAGTAGTATTGGTACCATTGCTTTAAATAGACCTGTATTTGTGTCATCTAGAATATCTAGGACATCTATGGTGGTTCTATTCTACTTCTAAGAGTTAAAAGGTCTTACAGCATCTGTTGCAAACTGTTATCTTTGTACACCTTTTTAATAGGTAAAGGAAGGTTAACATTAATTTAGCTATAAAGTTAATTAGATGTTTAAGAAGCAATCTATAGATTTGTCACATTTCAACCTGCAACAATAGAATATCAATGTATTCATTTGAAAGAGAAAAAAAATAACTTTAGATTTTCATTGTGTTAAAAAACCAACACATGTCACATTCACAATCAGTATCAAAAGTAGTAAAAAGGTCAAACTATGAAATAATGATTTTCAATTTCACAGTTGTATAAAAAATTAAGTTGAAATAGTACATTTATAACTTTATTGTAACATTTCTTATTTTTTCTGTTTGCAGACCAAAGAAGAAGACAGGAAGTTCACAGAGAAACAGAGAAAAGGTTGGGTGTCTACTGTCACCTCCGCTCCATGTGGGCAAATATCGTCGTGAGGCGATGACAGATTTCTTACTACCATACGATATTTGGTGGCTACATGTTAAAGACCTGGTAAATCCAGTGCTTCAACAAACTGTCGCTTTCTTATCTACAGCCACTTTACACAAATTCTCTTCAAAATCTATTCTGTCATGTTTGTCAAATTCTCTCAACTATTTCTGTGTTTATAGATCATTTTTGGTTGTAAATGTACACATAGGAACTAGCCGAATTCTTATTATGTTCAAAATTATTTTTTTAGGAAATTTTGAATGTTAAAAATTATTGTAAAGCTCCTATGTGATCATTTACATAACAAAACATGTCACTTTTAAACAAAGTGTAAATAGTTTTTCATTTTACTGCCAGTAAAGTACATGCACAGTATTAGTAATTTCAGAATAATTAAAATTAAGTAAAAGAGCTGTCTTTGCATCAATGATGTGTTAAAGATAAACAAATGAATATTTTGGAAAATCATACCTCTCAGAAACATACATGTACCTGCCAACTGTCACTTTTTGCAGGGGATTTCGCCCATGGAGGCTCCCAATTGGAAATTTTGAAATAGAAATTTTGTCCACAATTTAAAACAAAATACTCAATTTTACCATTGGTACAGCATTTTAAAAACATGAAGAAGCAAGACACATTATCAAAATAAATTTGAAGGCCCCTTTAAAGTTTTTTTTGGACTATGACAGCCACATCAAACCCTCATGGGTATTTTAAAATGTTGGCAGGTATGCAGAAATAATAAAAGGGGGATGAAAGATACCTAAGGGACGGTCAAACTCATAGATTGAAAATAAACTGACAATGCCATGGCCAGAGATAAAAAGACAGACAAATAATTGTATAGAAGACACTGTCACACAACATAGAAAACTAAAGACTAAGCAACAAAAAAAACCACCAAAAACGGGGTGATCTCAATTGCTCTGGAAGGGTAAGCAGATCCTGCTCCACATGTGACACCTGTCATATTGCTACTGCCATTTTTCTATTGATGGATAGAATAATAAAAATAGACTTAGGTTGTTAGCTTTTGCTATTAAGCTAGGACTATGATATTCACTGCTTAGTCTGTACTACATAGTGAAACACTTCTACTGCTTTGAAAAATATTTTTTTTGTTTTTAACAAGATGTTCAAACTTTTTGCATGTTGGGACTCTGGGTCAACTAAAATGTAACTTGATAATGATTTTTAATTAATTTGTGTGTTTGTCCATGTTTTTGATTCAAGTTTAAGCTAATTCAATGTTTGTTGATATTGCTTGTTTTCATTCTGTAAACACTACAGCATTATTTAATTCTATTTTTAACTCCTTTTCAGATACCAAAAAAAGAAGATGTATATGGTAAATACAAGAAAATAAGGAATAGTAAGTTTGGCAGTACTTAGTTTAAATTACACGTGTTACGTGCGGTAGTCTACTAACATATACTATGGGATGTTTACAGCCAATTTCCTAATTCATGTAAAGCAAGCCTCCAACAAAATTTGAAATATAATATATATATATGCAAGTTAAAATATGCCTTTATATATTGTTGAAGATGTCACTTGAAGATTTTTAATTGCAAAGCTTGCATTAACTTTTATACAAAAAGAGCAAGCAAGCCTACCAAAGTTTTACCCTACAAGCATTAGGAAATTAGCTGTAATGATCTTGTCAACTACAATGTGGTTGTTTTATGACATGTCTACTACCACCTACTATGTGGTTGTTTTATGACTTTGTCTACTACTATGTAGTTGTTTGATGACCTTGTCTACTACTATGTAGTTGTTTTATGACCTTGTCTACTACCACCTACTATGTAGTTGTTTGATGACCTTGTCTACTACTATGTAGTTGTTTTATGACATGTCTACTACCACCTACTATGTAGTTGTTTGATGACCTTGTCTACTACTATGTAGTTGTTTAATGACCTTGTCTACTACTATGTAGTTGTTTTATGACCTTGTCTACTACTAAGGGTCAAATATGTTAACATATTTTTAATTCAAAGTCAGACGGAATCAGATTCAGCATGGGTAGTATAACACAATGACTTCTGAATAAGTTTTGAATCAAAATTTGGTATGGGTTTGTAACCTTGTTTTTTGTTAACTATTACAAGGTTCCTTTTGCTGTGTGATACTGTACACACAATTATTTTCCCTATGATATTTGTTTGTTTTGGAATCCATTTGAAGTTTAACAGGTGAAAAAAGAATCAGACACTCAAGAATCTAATATAAATCTGGTTAGATTTCCTGTTGCCTCTGATTGGACAAAATTCTTTATTTAGGGTCTGAAAATCTAAGCTTTTGGTGTCTGAGATTGTCTGAGATCCATCGTTGCATTACCAAATAAAATATTTGTGAAAAGTAGTCAGGAATTTAAAACTTAATTTTTCATGTCTGAATTAAATGTTACCTTCAGTGTTATTTAAGTAGGGTTAATATAAAAAGAGAAACATCAGAACATAGATTTTAATGTTTTCAACCACCAATATTTTAGTAAAAAACTTTATCTTCAGTGTTAAAATTTCATGAATTATTGCGGTTTTATTCATTTAAAAAAAATTTGCTTCAGAAACTGAAGAAATGTACTGTAAAAACAGATAAGATTGCTATAAATTGTGTAGCCTATCATCTTGTTAAAATTGACATTAAATTGATATAAAATTGTATATAATGATAAGGCGAGTAAATAAATCAGTATCTCAGTGAGGTAGGCCAATGTCTGAAGCCACCTGTTTCAATTAACATTCTGTCTGGCAATCAGCCACTTCATTTCCTATTAACATCTCGTAAAAAATTTAAATGTAGTGTGTAGAGATATTCGGATGAGTAGGAAAAGTTATTCTAAAGAGGTTTTTGTTTTGTATTGTTGCCAAAGTAATTGGAAGAAAATGAGTCATTTAAACTTACAGTTAAGTGCATAGAAATGCACCTTTCATTAATAAACAAGCTATCTGGTTTCATTTTTTTTTAAGTTGATACAAAATATGAGTCCCATGGAGGTAGACGATGGTCTTCAGGGAAACACATGTATGTTATGTAATACTACTAAGCATGTAACACTGCTTAGTCATCATCAATTGGTTATTGCGATGGTGATGTTATTTTCCAGCAATGACAATGTGGTGGGTCCTTTATTTGTGATTTTAAAAATCTGTTAGTCTTAACTAAATCATTATACACATTTGATGCAATGACTGTTGTGGATTCTCTTAGTAGAAGTTGGCATGTTCCATTCCCATTTCCATTCTCAATTTTATATTGTTACTGACTTAATCTCAATGTCAATGTTTGGGATAATAAAATCAGCCGTAACCCCAATTCCTCTGTCGTATCTTCAGAGGCTCCTAAAATATCCAGACTCCAACATTGTTACAAGTCACTTTCTTAAGTTGGGGAAGAAATAGTATAAGACAGTCCATTTGTCTGTCCATTCCTTAAATTCATCCGTCAGTTCCAATTTTGTATCCACAACTGTTCCTACCCTGTTTGACAGAATTATGCTAAACTCAGATGATGTTCTTCTACTTCATTTCTTCATTGGAATGATTTTAGAGCTTTTGTTTGTTAAGTATTGGACCTCGTCAAATGTTAGACTTTGCTAGGAGTGGGATATTTTACCTTATTTATTTTTATTAACCGGATTTTGTGACAAAAATGTTGGTTATTGATTTGGGGATGCTCGGCGGGCGTTCGGGCGGGCGGCAATCAAATGTTGTCTGTGCATTAACTCATGAACCGTTCAACCAAAGCTTTTAAAATTTTAATATGTTGTTACTGACAACTAAATGAAGGTCAAGTTCAATAATGGCGATTTTGACTTTTACCGTTCAGGAGTTATGGTTCTTGAAAGATTGAAAAATGGCGTTTCCAGTCGTGTCCGTGCATTTACGCATGAACTGTTCTACCTAAGCTTCCCAAATTTTAATATGTTGTTACTGGTGACAGAATGGAGGTCAAGTCCATAATGACGATTTGACTTTTACCGTTCAGGAGTTATGGTTCTTGAAAGATTGAAAAATGGTGTTTCCAGTTGTGTCCGTGCATTTTCTCATGAACCATTCAACCAAAGCTTTTCAAATTCTAATATGTTGTTACTGATGACAAAATAGAGGTCAAGTTAAATAATGATGATTTTCACTTTTACCGTTCAGTAGTTATGGTTCATGAAAGATCGTAAAATCGCGTTTCCAGTTGTTTCCGTGCATTTACTCATGAACTGTTCTACAAAAGCTTCCCAAATTTTAATATGTTGTTACTGATGACTAAATGGAGGTCAAGTTCAATAATGACGATTTTTGACTTTTACCGTTCAGGAGTTATGGTTCTTGAAAGATTAAAAAATGGTGTTTCCAGTCGTGTCAGTGCATTTTCTCATGAACCATTCAACCAAAGCTTTTCAAATTTTAATATGTTGTTACTGATGACAAAATAGAGGTCAAGTTCAATAATGACGATTTTGCTTTTACCGTTCAGGAGTTATGGTTCTTGAAAGATTGTAAAATGGTGTTTCCATTCACGTTGTTGCATTTACTCACGACCCATTCAATCTAAGCTTTTCAAATTTTAATATGTTGATACTGATGACAAAATAGAGGTCAAATTTGATATTGACTATTTTCACTTTCACCAATCATCAGTAATGGTTATTGTGATATTGCCAGGACACAAATAAATACTAATAAATCCGGTTTGCTGTCGTTGTGACAGCCTCTTGTTTGTCATACCTTTGGTTTAGAAATGCAGCTGGATCTGATTGATTGATGATTGCTTAATATTTCATCAATGCAAAGTGACTTAATTCTGATAAGTAAGGAAATGACAATATTTATACAGTTTGACTGTGCAAGCTACCACAGTACATGTCCTTACTCTTGAGGAATTCTGTTTCTAAGTGGTCTATTCAAATGTTATGAATCCTAAAATGTTTTCCAGACTTAATAATTACTCCTGAAGCTGTAGCTCGAGCTGCAGCTATACTTTCTTTTTTCTTCTTTTAAATAGGGTCAAGGTCTAGATGACAATACCCTTGACCCTTATATCGACCAGACTAGAAAGTTTTTCTCACCATCATAAACTGTCTTGTGTGGTATTTGGATAGCTGTACAAAAGAGAAATCATCACAGAAGTGATATATTATTTTTTTACTCACATATCTTTGTTAGTAAAACAAGGACAATATTACATCACCAGTCCGTTACATAACTCTGTCAACAGTTTTAATGGTAAGGAAAATGAGAAATCAGATAATTGGTAATCTTATATTTCCTTTACAACTGATGTTGATGTGTGAAAATTTGTGTTTTTTACACTTTTTATGGCAATATCACTGTCAGTATTTTGTTATCAATATGTCATCAGCACAAATCATGTTTTTTTGCTGATTTGAAGCATTTATGGGAAAGTTGAAAGCTTGCAGAAGTTGTTGAGGAATCTGTCTTTATCAAAACATATAAAAACTTGTATATATATGCAAAGTGACATTGAAAGAAGGGAGGCCTTGTAAAAATCACAAAGTAACACATTGTTCAACTGTACTTTAAAGAAGATGTAAAAAAATGAATTGGTAAATTTATGTTCTATGTGCTATTCAAAGATTTATTCAACCTCAGAATTAGAAGGAAACTAATTATTTAAGTTTGTCTGACTCTAATATATATTTACCTGCCTAGTTTTTGAGTAAAAACAATTTCTTTTACCATTTAAAAGCCAATGCCTCATAAACTAAAATACCCTAAATAATAAGGTATTATTTTGGATAGCTGAGTTTTTTTTTCATGAACTTGAATGTTTTTATTAAAAAAAGTTCCTTTTATCTAAATCACAGATTAAAATTTTGTCAACTACTGGAATACAAAGCTATAAATAATCACAAGGAACTAAATAAAATTGCATTCCGCTGTTGCTATGTTATTGGGTACAGTCTGAAATAAAGGAGTTCTCAGTTATATCAAGTCGGCTTTCATGTTTATATAACAATACACCTTCATGTAAACACATTTCAAGTAGAATCAAATAAATTATTCTCATATACTAAAAATAAGTCCCTCTCTGTTAGAAGTTGATATGCTGATTCAGTGATTTGACAACATTTTGGGAAAAAAATATACTTGATCATGACTTGTGAATTATATGTTTCGATACAATCTTACATCTTCAAATTAGTTTAATACTACCACTTAGATCTTGTGGTTTTAGATCATATTGCTCCAAGCAATGTCTTAGAAAAAGAATTAAATATTTAAATTTTGTTACTTTAAACTGTTTGTAAATTTACCATGAAATTTGAGGTGGTTTATTAATTGGAGAATATTGACTGATAATGTGATCTGTACAATTTACCTGTAAGGAAATTTGTATTATTTATTTGATGTAATTTTATATGGCACACACAAAAAAACATGGTTAGAAAATTAACATATTTCATATTAGGTATGTAAATAAGGATGTATCATGTTTTAATAAAAATGAAGTTTATTGTGAGAAGGAAGAAGGTTTTTTGTTTACACAGGGAAGATTGTTGTCAATGGATGGAGAAAAAGAGAACAATTTAGTATTTAATTATGTATAGCTCTACATGTGGTTGACATAATTTGTATGAAATCACTGAAGTGATTATTATTTTATGTTGTGAAATGAATAAATCTTTATTACTCTCTTTATGTAAAATAGTTTTATCATTAAAAAAATAGTTATCAGTCATACCTAATCGAATACAGCTGTTTAAGTTCATATAAGTCAAATTTATGACATAAATGGTTTCTGTTCTTTTTATGAATTTAAAAAAATAATTCCATCATAAAAAGTTAGTCAACAATAATTTATCGTTTTTAGTAAAAAAAAAATGATTTCTTTTACCTTTACAACTCAAAAAAACAATTCTTAAATAAAAATCAGCTAAAATAATTTATGTATGAATTTACATCCATATGTAATTATTTCTTGATAGGAAAGTGAAGGAATCATATAGTGTTTATCAACATGTCTCTTTGTTGTTTTCATAGTGGAGGGGTCATTAAATTTCACCATGTCAGTCCATACCTCTTTTAAAGATGGTTACAGTTCTCTAACTTGAGTTTGCCTCAACCAAATGTTATAAATCTTAAAATAATGCTTATCGCCACAAAACAGATCAATTTAGAATATTGGTGGCGTGACTTAAACCATCCTAGAGTTATGCCCCTTTAAAATTGCAAAAATTGCTGAATTTTTCATTTGCGTTATTATATGACCGCAAAATTTGAAAAAAATTTCGTCGTATATTGCTATCACGTTGGCGTCGTCGTCCTCGTCTGGGTCGTCATCGTCCGAAAACTTTTAGTTTTCGCACTCTAACTTTAGAAAAAGTGAATAGAAATCTATGAAATTTTAACACAAGGTTTATGACCACAAAAGGAAGGTTGGGATTGATTTTTGGAGTTTTGGTCCCAACATTTTAAGTTGGTCCAAATCGGGGTCCAACATTAAACTTTGTTTGATTTCATCAAAATTTGAATAAATGGGGTTCTTTGATATGCCAAATCTAACTGTATATGTAGATTCTTCATTTATGGTCCTGTTTTCAAATTGGTCTACATTAAAGTCCAAAGGGTCCAAAATTAAACTTACTTTTTACTTAGTTTGATTTTAACAAAAATTGAATTCTTGGGGTTCTTTGATATGCTGAATCCAAACATGTACTTAGATTTTTGATTATGGGCACAGTTTTCAAGTTGGTCCAAATCAGGATCTAAAATATATTAAGTATTGTGCAATAGCAAGAAATTTTCAATTGCACAGTACTCAGCAATAACAAGAAATCTTCAATTGCACAGTATTGTGCAATAGCAAGTTTTTTCAATTGCACAGTATTGTGCAATAGCAAGAAATATCTAATTGCACAATATTGTGCAATAGCAAGAAATTTCAATTGGAGTTATCTTTGTTTGTCCAGAATAGTAGTTGAATCAACTTAAATCAATGTTTTATACAATATACAATGTATATTCACTTTTACTACCAACTGATAAATTAAAACAATCTTTACCATTCAGTGATAACAAGCACTTTTTTTACATTTAGATATTTTATGATGTATTTAAATGAGTGATTATTGTTGCAAACTCCATTAGAAATTTGAATTGAGATCGGTTTTGGAATAAAGGATAGGGGGATGTGAAAAAAAATTGGGGGGGGGGGGGGGGTTCAATTTTTCTCATTTGAAATTTCATAAACAAAAAGAAAATTTTTCAAACATTTTTTTGAGAGGATTAATATTCAACAGCATAGTGAATTGCTCAAAGGCAAAAAAAAAATTTTAAGTTCATTAGACCACATTCATACTGTGTCAGAAACCTATGCTGTGTCAACTATTTAATCACAATCCAAATTTAGAGCTGAATCCAGCTTGAATGTTGTGTCCATACTTGCCCCAACCATTAAGGGTTCAACCTCTGCGGTCGTATAAAGCTGCGCCCTGTGGAGCATCTGGTTTAACTTTCTTTTGCCTCAACCAAATGTTATGAAACTTATACTAAATGCTTTTTACCACAAGAAATCAGATCAATTTTAAATTTCTAGATGTCACTTTTACAACTGTATATGATATGCATGGACACATTCCCCATTTATTGTTTTAATTTCTTCATTTAAGTCCATTCCTTTGAAACCCAATGCTTTATTTCACTGAAAATTTCACTTCTATGATACAATCATACAGTGCATAGAGTTCAACTACCTTTGGGACACAATTGTTAACATTTTATGTTTCAATAATTTCTATTGATATTTTGCATTATTTCTTGTGACAGCTATATTTTTCACACTATAATCCTCTTGTAGTATAGTATAATATAGTACACTTTTCTTAAACATAATGTAATTTTGACATGTATTTGATACTTAATTGACTTAAGCTTAGTTTAGTAGGACCATTCCTCAGACTAAATAGCATATATGGGATGTTTCACTACCTCGTATAGTTTAAAACTTTATTTTACTTCATTTAAGTCACTATGGCCTTTATAAGATTTTTGAAAAGCATCTTTAATATTCTTTTGATTTCGACATAATTTTATGTTGACAGAGTTAAGAAATGTAATTACCCATATTTTCCCAGGTTGGCATTTTGCCCCCTGCTGATTGAGCATGAGAATCTCTTTGATTATTCAAACATATATGAATAAGCTGTCATCTCTGGTCAGAATATTTGATACCTAATGATAGTAGAGTACCAAACTCTGCTTATAAAAATATTTTTGATGGATCTAATATGGATATTTAGCACTGCAAGACAAATATTGTTTTTCTCATGCAACAAAATTTTGTATAGAAACAACCTTCGTTCCAAATTTTCTGCTCTGTTTCAAGTATAAAAACTGGTATATTCTAAAATGACAAATATCAAAAATATTACAACTGCACATGTTTTTATTATTTGATAATTCATCTACTTATTGATTTTGTTGTCTTGAATATATGCAGGTTACATGTACTAGGATTAAATATGGCAACAACTAAAAAGTTATATATAAGTTCCATCCTATAATGAAATAATTTACTTTGAAATTTTATATAACATTACATGAATATTAATTTATGTTTATATTTTTTCAGATGTTCATGTAGATATCAAACCTGTGTGTCCGTATGAACCACACCCTTGTAATTGTAAAAGACCACAAACAGACAAAGAATTAGGCTGTGGAGATGATTGTTTGAATAGGTATGTACTGTGACAATAAATTTGGCTGAGTCAAGTGATCCAACACCTTGAATCCAATGAACTCAGAAATGTTTAATGTTAAATGAGTGGTATTGGGAACTGAAAAACAACACTGAATTTAATGAAACTTTTAATGTTGAAATGACTGGTATCATATTTATTAAGTATCCCATGATATTTAAAAATGACCAGTTTTTGCAAGATTTGAAGTTTTAAGCATATATATAATATTTTAAAGAGATTAACACATGTCTCATTTACTTGATAGTGGGAGTAACCTACACAAATCTTAACAATGAATCTTTCTTTAATTTGAGATATTAATGTGTGTTTTTTGAAAAGAAAAAAATATCTGCTAATCGTGGGAACTACTTTTATGTTGGTGATGGGAAAACTTGTTTTTTTTTACCATATCAGAATTAAGATACAGTCTTGGTTAAAATATTTCAAATATCAACTTTATCAAACTTGTATTGAATGAATAAGAAGAATAAGAATATTTATTATTCCAATTAAGGGCCATTGATGGGCAGCATAACATGTATACATAAAACAATACATCATGATTTGTAACAGAAAAACACTTTTTATAAACTAAAATGAAACATTAAAAAAGTTCAGACAGACGTTATTATCTTCATTCTATAAAAATCATATACATTTAATTCCAGGCAGGATCAGAACCATAAAATCATTACAATTATCATTGTTGACATACAATGAATGTTATGAAACCAGGATTGAAGCTTCTTCGAGATTACGAAAAAAGCATCTGATTCCCCCCCCCCCCCCTGTATTTACTAATAAATGGACATTAAGATCCATTAAGAACTATTTTATGACGTATCACAAGTTTAAGGAGTAAGTTATATGATATTTTGATTCCAGGTTAGTTTTCACTGAATGTTCCCCATCAGCATGTCCATGTGACGACCATTGTGCTAACCAGAGGATACAGAAACATGACTGGGCTGGAGGTCTGGATGTGTTCATTACTGCTGGTAGAGGCTGTGGAGTCAGGGTATCAGGGAAATTAACTGCTGGTAAGTTGTCAATATCAATTCACTGATTTATATATTGATATTATAAATGGTTTCCACCCTAACTCTGTCAATATGCACAACGCTTTAAAAAATTGTTATTGAAATGTAAATGAGTTTGACGTGATGCTATGATCCAGCATGATTTAATATAGAAGGTGAATACACTCAAATGCCTCCCCACTCCCTCCCTCCTCTAATTTGCAAAGAGAATTCATAAGTAAAAGGTCAAAATAAAAATCAAGATGTATACAAAACATTAACTTAGGTACTTCATTTTTCAGGTCAGTTTATTCTTGAATACCTTGGCGAGGTTGTGAGTGAGCTGGAGTTTAAGAGAAGAATGACAGAAAACTATTCTCAGGAACGACATCATTATTGTCTAAATCTAGACAGTGGTGCCATGATAGACGGGTATAGAATGGGCAACATTGGAAGATTTGTCAACCACTCTTGCAAACCTAACTGTGAAATACAGAAATGGTAAGTGTAAATAGTCCATCATTGTATTGATTTTATTGAATACTAAACAAAATTATTCTTCTGATACTGCAACAAGAATGAAAATGCTTAACACCAAGAAAGTACCTAAACATAAAAGTAAATGCAAATCTGTATGCTGAATTACAAATGTAGATACCAGTAATAGAAATTATTGTCTGCAAAAACCCACCTTACAAAGATAAAATTTGAACTTGAAATAACTGAAAATGTTAACTCGCATATACATAAATTTGAAATAGCTAAGATTGAACAAGTCAATTTCTTGATATCAATCAAAACAAAACTTAGTCTTGTAATATACATATCAATCCTATAACACAGTACCATGGTAGGCTGTTTTGAAATGTTTGTTCTGTTGCTTTTGATTATCTTGTTAAAAGTGTATGAAGAATAATGAGAAGTCTCTGTTTTGTAGGAATGTAAATGGTGTATACAGAATGGCTTTGTTTGCTTTGAGAGACATTGAGGCTGGTGAAGAGTTGTGTTACGATTATAATTTCCACTCATATAACATGGATTCTCAGGTATATTGATATTCATATAGCATTGATTTAAAAAAAAAACCCACACACAACTAAAACAGCAAAGCAACCTGTAAATTGAAGTTGACTGATGTTTTTCTCTAATATTTATCAACTTCCTGATTCAAAGAGAATTGACATATATTCTTACACACATAATGAATGATCTGGTTGAAATTTTATAAAGAAATGGATTTTTTTTATTTTTTTCTCAAGAACAATAAATCTGAGATATTTTATCAAGTATCATGTTATCTAATGCATTTTAACACCCTCTCTCAATTTGGTCTTTAGTTTTCCCCAAAAATACAATCTAACTGTCTAAAATCTGAACAACATTAACATTTTTTGTAATTATGAATAATATTATAACTACAGCAAGATTGTATGTGTGGCAGTGAGAATTGTCGAGGAGTAATCGGTGGAAGAAGTCAGAGAAGCAATGGCCATGTTAAAGAGAAGGTCACACCACTGCGACCTGTAGGCAGACCTCCAAAGGATAAAAGGAAATCCAACAACAAACTGAAAAAGTTCAGGGAAAAGGTAATATCATTTATCATTTGATATTGTTTTGAACTAATTGGAATGAAAAATTGTTTAATAACATCTTAGATGTAGGAATATGTGGTATGAGTGCCTCTGAGACAACTCTCCATCCAAGTCACAATTTATAAAAGTAAACCATTATATGTCAAGGTACGGGTCTTCAACACAGAGCCATGGCTCACACTGATCAGCAAGCTATAAAGGGCACCAAAATTACCAGTTTAAAACAATTCAAACGGGAAAACCAATAGCCGTATGAATAGACTTAAGTTTTTCTTTCCTTATTGTGACAAACTTCTTATAATTTTGACATTTGTCTACATTTTACAGCAGAAACAAGCCCAGGAAACTATTGCTGCAACATTTCCTGTTATAAAACCAATATCTAACAAAGAGAGGACAATGGCCAGGAAATATTCTATCTTCCTTGTAAGAAACTTAGACAAGGTCAGACAACTGAGAACAAGAGGCCCACTGACAGAATGTGATAAGGAAGAAAGTGAAGAACTAGTTAAATCTACTGCCTGTAAAAAGAGAGGTGAGCTTTAAGGACTATTCCATTAAAATGAATAGGGGAGGGTAGGATGGGAAGTTTTATTATTGGGCATCTAGGTCAATGTCTAACTAAAAGTTTAAAGATTACGTGTGATTCTAGAAATCCCTTCTTGCTCTTCCACATCCTTTTTAATAAACACTTACTGAAATAAAGATTTACAAATATTTAGATACAGTCAAAGATATATATCTTCAGTATTTTATAAGCCTTTTATTAACAAAGTAAATATATATTTGCTAATACAAAGTTTATCAGATACCTTTATTGGTGTTGAATTCTTTCCATAGGTTAATAGCTGAGAAAATTCTGAAGTAAGGCCCTATATCACCATTTTTAAGCCAATCACCTTTAATTTAGGTTAGAAGATCGTATACTTCAGACAAAGGGGTCTTGTATGTTTATAACTTATAGATACAAATTTGACAAAAACTGATATTTGCATATATAAATGAGCATTCTTAAAAATTTCAATAATTTTTTTCCTTCTCTATATTGCAGATGTGTTTATTACCCAGCTTACTGCATTGAAAACCTCTAGATCTGTTAAGACAAGACGTCTAGCTTTAGCTGAAGAGAATTCAGAATTGAACCAAACTGCCAGACTAGCACAGATATTACATCAAATACTAAAAAATCTAGTCGCGTCCAAAGGTGAGGTTTTTTTATGAAAATTTTTCTGGTGAAAAAATTGTATTTTTTATAAGCTCTTCATTTTGTTATTTTGGGAAAACATAAGGATTGCTAAATAAAATTATATCAACTTCATTTTGAAATTTATTGGATAGTTTAACTTTTCTAATTGGCAAATCATATTACATCTTCATATTTTTATATTAAAAAAAACCTATTAAAACTGCTGGTCATAAAAACATAGGTGAAACATGTCAACCATTAAAAGATGCAGTTTACTTAAGTGTTGTTGTCAATTTAGCGGTAAAACAATAAAGCTAAAAAAAATGGTGCTCTTGAACTATTTGACTTTATATATAAAGTATCATTGTAAATGTGTAGAAATCTTATGATTTTCCTTGAAGGATTAATATAATGTATTAAATGTTCTACAGGTGAAGATGGAAAGGAGCTGGCTTCATTCCTGACTTTACCCTCAAAGAAAAAGCATCCAGAATATTACACCGTTATAGAGAAACCTATCGACTTTCATGTTATAGAGAAACACATATCACAAGGAAAATACACAGACTTAAAGGAGTTTGATACTGATATAAATCTGTTGTTTAAAAATGCAGAGGTTAGTATAATGTTAAGGACCATTATATACTGCGGATTCATTAATTTTTTTGGATTGAGGAAAACTTATTTAATTTTGTAGATTTCATGGTTAACCTGTACCCATGAAACCTACAAAAAAGATATTTAATGAATCCACTATAAGTTTATGAGCTTTTTCTGTTTCTTTGTTACTTAACCAATAAACACACATGTTATGCACTAACAGTATATATGTCACATAGGAAACATGTATTTAAAGTTTAATTCACAAGAAATATATAATATGACATATAATAGTACTACATGCAACTGCTTGGTTTTAGATTTTTATGTCCAGGAAAAGAATGACATTTTTTCCATACTTTACTTATAAATGGACTTAGTTTTTCTGCCAGGAACCATTACATTCACTCTGTGGTTAAAGTTTTTAAAATTTCAACAACTTTCTTAAACTATCCCGGAATGGCCAGAAGTTTGTTTATGATCACAAGTTTAAATTCAGAAGTAAATTTTGTAAAAAAAAAATCCATTTTTTTCTGTATTTTACTTATAAAAGGACTTAGTTGTTTTCTGCCAGGAAACATTACATTCTGTGGTTAAAGTTTTTAAAATTTTAATAACTTTCTTAAACTATTCTGGAATTGTACGAAACTTGGCCAGAAGCTTGTTTAAGATTAGAAGATAGTATCCAGAAGTAAATTTTGTTTCCAGAAAAAGAATGACAAGAGCAAGTATTTGTGATTCATAAAATCACAGAAAAGGTGAAGTCAATGAGTGATCTGCAATTGACTACACAGATTCTGACTAAGTGTAAAATATGTTAGGTGGTATTGATGATAATTGCATCTGTGTACATCCTTGGGTAGGAAACTGAATAGGTTTTAAAATATAAAAAAGAAGATGTGGTATGATTGCCAATGAGACAACTATCCACAAAAGACCAAAATGACACACACATTAACAATTATAGGTCACTGTACAGCCTTCAACAATGAGCAAAGCCCATACCGCATAGTCAGCTATAAAAGGCCCCGATAAGACAATGTGAAACAATTCAAACGAGAACTAACGGCTTTATTTAAGTAACAAAAAAAATGAGCGAAAAAACAAATATGTAACATAAAAAAACGACGTTAAAACTCTATTACAACATACACAATTGAAATGCTTGAGATCAAATATATGAAATCCAAATTATAAATAAAAACCACAGTATAATTGTATTTCTTATTAATTTCAGAGATATTGTGGAAAAACATCTTGGGTTGGAAATCTGATTATAAAGTTAAGACAAGTGTATATTGGTTCAAAGACAGAAGTATTACCTCTTCTTGAAGATGTCCTAGGAGAAACAGTTCAATCACTAGTGTCAGAAGCAGACTCTTATGACATCCAGGGTAAGTTGTTAGGTTATTATAATGATGTTTGCAACTAAGCCACTAGAATTAGTGACGGTCATGACAAAAATTTATTTTTATTTCTCCTAAAATATTATCTTTAAAAACACTCTGTTAGTTCTCATGAATGTAATTTTGAAATGAAACCTTATTGAGAAAGTTAAGAACAGATTGTAAACATATTTATCTTTTGTTATTTGAACAAAACCTTTTATAGTAAATTCAATGAGACAATTGTTTATTAAAAAGAAATAAGAGAACTTTTGATACGGAAACAAATCAATTTTGCATATTTTTACATGGTGTCAATTGTTTCGTAAGTAGGATGTGATATTTCTAAAGTTACCCAGCAGACAGATTAATTTGAAGCCTTCAAATATTTGAATATTAATCTAAATTTATTGATTATAACATTTAAAGTAGTGTGATCATTTTAGTGTTTGAGTAGTTTAGATACACTATTAAAGTATATTCTCCAAAAAATCTAGTATAAAAATATTGTAAATACTTACTACCTGTGTTTATATAAACAGATGAAAAAGATGAAGAGGATGAGGAAGAGGTGATTCGCTGTGTCTGTGGTATATTTAGAGATGAAGGTCTGATGATACAGTGTGAAAAATGTTTTGTAAGTACTTATTTATACTATGTTAAATATAAGCGTGATAAGTACTATTAAATGATGTTTCATGGATATAAAAACAAAATGTCATCTGGTATTCAACAAGGGAGATTAATCATTAAATTAAAATATATTTTTTTCAAATTTCCTATATGATATCTTCATTTTGAATTGTATTTAAAATTGAGAATGAAAATGGGAAAAAATGTCAAAGAAACAACTGATCCAAATAGCAGAAAACAACTGAAGGCCTCCAATAGGTCTTCAACACAGCAAAAATATTCTACTCCTAGAGGCATGCTGCAGCTGGCCTCTAAACAAAATTGTGTACTGGTTCAGTGATAATGGAAGTCATTCTATTTATTCATTAATAACTATTTATTGTAATGTTTATTGTAGATATGGCAGCATTGTGATTGTATGAAGGTGAAAGGAGATGTAGAAAATTATTTATGTGAGCTCTGTAATCCACGACCTGTCAGTAAGGTAGGTTAATTAGTATAGTAATATTTGGTTAAACACAATTTTCACAAAATGTACATGTGTTTAAAAAAACAAACTAAATGCCTTACATTTAATAAAGATGTCTTTATAAACTTATGTTGCATTTATAGGAAAACATTATAAATCGAGAAATGTATCATAAGTAAAAATGTTTTATTGCACAGATATCATATTACATTTGTAGTAGTGTATGTGTATATAAAAACGTTAATTAGTTATAAGAAGATGTGGTATGAGTGACAATGAGACAACTCTCCATCCAAGTAGCAATTTGTTAAAGTAAACCACTAAAGGTCAAACTACAGCAGCCTTCAATACAGAGCCTTTGCTCACACCAAACAGAAAGCTATCAAGGGCCCTAAAAAGTAGAATTGATACAGAAATTAGTTTCATGAAATATTGTAGAGGCTTATAAACGTAGTAATTGGTATGTAATTTTAGCAATTAAGCAGTATTTTAAATGAAGTATAGCTGTTGATATTCTGTTTGTGTTTTATCCTGAATTAGTTAAAATTCTTTTTATAATTATTCAGGAAATTATAGCTGATCCCCAGCCAGAGGATGGTACCCCAGGATGGACATATTACATGACATTAATGAGAGATGAGTTACAAGTACGAGTAGGAGATTGTGTGTATGTACTCAGGGATGTACCTATGTCTAAAGACATTAGTGTAGATAGTATGAAAACATCATATAAACTGGTGCAAGAGATCGGTCATGATAAACTGGAAATCTTCAGAATAGAGAGATTGTGGAAAGATGGAAAGTAAGTCTTAATATACAAATAAGAAGAGTGATAGGATTAACAATGAGTGAATTGGGTGAATATTGGTGGGAAAATTTACAGTAAAATATGAAATATCTTTTTCTGCTATGATGTGCACAAAAAATTCCATCTAGTTCTAAATTCATAACAGTTATTCATTATTCACAATTTTCCAAATGACTCGTAAAATACCTAAAAAATCATGATTAAAATGGCATGACTTTAAAATAAGAATATTAAGTAAAGTTATTTCATTAGGCACTTAATCTCAAGTTTTGCCTATAATATGAAATCTATTTAAATTGATAACACAGTATCATATATTGATTTGTTTGCATCAGCATTAATTAACTGTCTCTGTGCTAGAAAAAAAAGAACCTTTGTTAACATGTTCATTTTCCTGATATTAATTAGTTTGAACGTGTAAACTTTTGTTATCCATACTAAGAATAAAACTTAATTCATAATGTGTGACTATTTTTCTTATTTCAGCCAAAATAAATTTGCCTTTGGACACAACTTTTATCATCCACATGAAACATTCCATGAACCGTCCAGGAAGTTCTTCCCTAATGAAGTGTTTAGAATGCCTCTTTATGAAATGATCCCATTGGAAACTATTATTGGCAGCTGCTGTGTGATGGATCTGAACACTTACTGTAAAGGTCGTCCCAAGGTTATGAGGGACCAAGATATATTTGTTTGTGAATACAGACTGGATAAAACTGCTCATCTATTTTACAAGATCTCAAAACACCCGTAAGTACAACAGTATTTCAAACAACATTGAATACCGTAAATTCAGAAATTATTGCATGCATTTATTATTGCGATTTTTCAAAAATGGACAAGAATACAAGTTTAATTATCTTGATTTCGATAAAACTGCATTCAGATCTCTGTTTCAGTCATCATAATGCGAGTTTTAATTATTGCGACACCCATCCAGTCGCATTATTCACAATTATAAAAACCTCGCAATAATTTCTGAATTTACAGTAGTTGAATTGTAATAAGAAAACGTCACAATCAATATTTTCCTTCCAGTGGAAAACAAAATACACTAAAAAAAAGACCATCAGTTTGATTATGAAGACACGTTCAATTCATATCTTTTATTTTATTTTGCATATTTTAGGTAAACTGTTCACTGCCAGCATTTTCAACTTATATGCACATGTGATCAAGAACTTCATATTTTATTCATATCTTTTACTTTGCATGTTGTAATTCAACCATGCTAATTCACTGTCAGCATATTCAACAAACGTGAACATGTTGCACATGTGGGCATTTAGCTGGAATCTTCAATGAATTTGACTGCTTTGAAATATGATATTTTTTTGAGTTGTAGGAGATGAATATATATTTTCCTATCTCAATATATATATTTATTATACCCCCGCTTCAAAAAAGGGGGGGTATACTGTTTTACCTCTGTCTGTCCGTCCGTCAGTCCGTCCGTCAGTCAGTCCATCCCATGAAACTTTCGTCACATCTAAGTCAGCTATACCGTGTGATGCGTTTTCAGATTGATCACTTGACAACTTCCTGTTTACCGAACACTTGTATGATTTTACACATGATAGCCAAGTTGAAAATTTTCATCACATTTTTCTCAGGACCTACAACACAAGGATTTCTGAAATATGGTTTCAGGGTTTATCTAAGTCAGCTATACCGTGTGATGCGTTTTCAGATTGATCACTTGACAACTTCCTGTTCACCGAACACTTGTATGATTTTACACATGATAGCCAAGTTGAAAATTTTCGTTACATTTTTCTCAGGAACTACAATACAAGGATATCTGAAATTTGGTTTCGGGGTTTATCTAAGTCAGCTATACCGTGTGATGCGTTTTCAGATTGATCACTTGACAACTTCCTGTTTACCGAACACTTGTATGATTTTACACATGATAGCCAAGTTGAAAATTTTCGTCACATTTTTCTCAGGAACTACAATACAAGGATTTCTGAAATTTGGTTTCAGGATTTATATAAGTCAGCTATACCGGGTGATGCGTTTTCAGATTTATCACTTGACAACTTCCTGTTTACCGAACACCTGATATTTTTACACTATTAATATTATCCACTTGTGGCGGGGGTATCATCAGTGAGCAGTAGCTCGCAGTTTCACTTGTTTGTTCTGTTTTGTGATATGCTTGATATTGTCCATTAGATTTTGAGTATTACACATGTGACTTGCATTGATGAAGGAGTTTAATGATTAATTTCTATTTCAGGTATGCCATCAACACTAAGTCATATTGTTTTGATAAATTTCCTCAAAGACTAAACCCTAAGAGAACATATTCAGTGAGTACTTACTAATGTATATCTGGCTGATATAAAACTGTTTACAAATGGAGTAGCTTATATCAAGAATGACTAGAAGATCCAGATTTTTTATCGTTAATATATATTGTTTTCTGATCCATAGCACTGGGTTACCTTCAGTTCTACTTTTGTCTTGTTTCAAAGGCCTTTTAAAAAAGAACTGCTCAATTACTTATCCAAAGCACCTTACAATTTGCGTGCTGTTGTTTTAAAAAAAAATATTTTGTTTATTATTGTATTTATTTGTATGTTTTGTACTTTTTATACCCCCGCTTTAAAAAAGGGGGGGTATACTGTTTTACCTCTGTCAGTCCGTCAGTCAGTCCGTCTGTCAGTCAGTCAGTCCGTCCCATGAAACTTTCGTCACATTTTTCTCAGGAACTACAATACAAGGATTTCTGAAATTTGGTTTCAGGGTTTATCTAAGTCAGCTTTACCGTGTGATGCGTTTTCAGATTGATCACTTGACAACTTCCTGTTTACCGAACACTTGTACGATTTTACACATGATAGCCAAGTTGAAAATTTTCGTCACATTTTTCTCAGGAAATACAATACAAGGATTTCTGAAATTTTGTTTCAGGATTTATATAAGGCAGCTATACCGTGTGATGCGTTTTCAGATTCATCACTCGACAACTTCCTGTTTACCGAACACTTGCATATTTTTACAATTAATATTATCCACTTGCGGCGGGGGTATCATCAGTGAGCAGTAGCTCGCAGTTTACTTGTTATAGTTGCATTTAGTGTGCCAAAAATATGAAAACTTGACGTTTGTGACGTCACATACAATATAGAAAACTTGATATTCGTGACGTCACGTACCAAACAATGACGTCATTAAAAAAATTGACCTATGTTGAGGAAAATTTTTCTTGAGCAAAAAAATAAATAAAACTGACTTGATGTAAAAAAAAAAAAAAAAAAAAGTAGGGGTGTGATAAAGGGTAGGGGTGCAATAAAGGGTATGCTATAAAGAGTAGGGGTGTGATAAAGGGTATGCGATAAAGGGTGCACATCAAAGTTGCGGGATATGGATTAAACAGCAGGCTATTTATCACATATTCAAAACTACTGTATTTACTACTAAACATATGATAACTTTGTTTACTAAACATTAGCTCTGCCTACAAAATGAAGAAGGATGAGGAATTATGTTCCATTCAATTGAGGACACTTTTATCTACATTTATGCTTATAATATTCTATTACACACTTTGCTTGCTGTGTTAAGGTATTCAGGATAAATTTTTTGGTCGAGGTTGTTTTTGATGAAGTTGAAGTCCAATCAATTTGAAACTTGGTACACATGCTCCCTATGACATGATCTTTCAAATTTTAATGCAAAATTAGAGATTTTACCCCATTTTCACGGTCCACTGAACATAGAAAATGATAGTATGAATGGGGAATTTGTGTTCTATGGACAAATTCTTGTTATCAGTAAAACTGCATAAAAAAGTGATTTAATTTCAAACTGTTCAATCTTTCATAGAAACGTTGGAATTTCTTTTGCCAAGTTGGTTAATTCTCTAGTTGTTCTTGTTTCCTGACATTCTCAATTTATGAAGTTAGAATATATTTAATTTTGTATTGTAGCCTCATGAAGTACCTGAAGCATACAAATCTAAAATAAGACCAGAAAAACAAATACTTGATTCGAGTTCAGCATTAAGAAAGAAGAAAAGATTAAGTCTGAAAGGGAAAACTAAAGACCCAAAGGTTCTGCAGCAGGAAGAAGAACAATATCAAAAGATGGAAGCTAAGAAGGTATAAAAATGTCAAATTTAAATGTCAGAACATCTATTTACTTTAAAACACATTGTTGGAGGCACTTTTTTTAAAGACCACAAACATCCATAATTACACATTTTCCATAAACTGAAAAAAATGCAACCCATAATTTATAAATATGGGTGTTTTACGTCCCAAAAACTTTAAACGGATCATTGTGAAAAATGCTTTGACCTCTTCAATGAAGACAATCTCCATTTTAATTTTTAACAATTCTTAAATTTGTTGTTCAAGAAATGATTGGACTGAAAGAGTTTCGCTTTAACAATATGAAACATAGTAATGGGATAATAGATGTTTAATGGCTATGATTAATCTTCACATTTTATATTCATTTCATTGGTTAGTTGTTATTGTAAAAGTGTTATATTTGTACTGTGTTAAGATCGAATGTTCTATAAATAAGTTTGCCATGCTATTTCAGGTAAAAGAAAAGAAGAACAGATTAGACAGAATAATGTTGAAGATGTTATCAACTGTCCACACTAAACAGAGAATAGATCTGTCATATTTATTAGACTGTAAACGACAGAGTAAAAAACCACACACACTGGATGTATGACATAACGCCAAAAGTCTCAGCAAATAATAATGGGACTTGGAATTCATGAGATAGATTGTCCAGTGTTAGATCTGTAGAAGTATGGAAAGGGGAGATAAATCTCTATAATGATATAAGGCTTTAACTGAGGATCAGCTGTGTGGACAGGGGGCTTGGACAGAAAGACAAAAGAAATGGCAGGAGTAGTGCTGTGATATGATTACAGTCCCGTGTTTACTCATTAGTCTGTGTGTATATCAACAGCTATTATAAACAGTATTATACACATTAGTATGAGTGTATGTCAACATCTGTTATACACATTAGTATGTGTGTATATCAACAGGTCAACATCTGTTATACACATTAGTATGTTTATATGTCAACAGCTGGTATACACTGTTATACACTGCCACATTATTTATTACTTTAAAGGTTGTATCAACCAAAAACAACTGATTGAAAAAAAAATCTTTGTTGAGTTCAAAATTCACAGTAAATTTTCAATAACTAAATTATTGGCTAAGAAAAAAATATAATGTGCTGGATACACATTTGAATTGTTTATAGAAAAAAGAACTGTTATTCTTTTTTTTACTAAAACACTTAATTTTTACAGAAAAGCATTTAGTTTTAAAATATTTTGTTTTGTTAACCATAAATTCTACAAAAAAATGTTTTAATTTGAGAAAACATTAACATACTTAGATAAGTAATAAATATTTGCACACAAAGACGTATTATTTGATATGATACTAGTATGAGTATTCACAAAGATCAAACCATCTGAATGATGTTAAACTTCTATTATTTATTGTAGTTAATACAGTCAAAACTGAATAGTCTTATAATGGTTCTCCATTCTAAACACTGCCCTGTAACCTTACGTGTGGTTGTTATACATGTGTTAGATCTAAATATATCAATGTTGTTAGTCTATTACAACTGTTACCCAATTCAAATTTACTTAAAACAAATCAGTGTTGTGAAAAAATACTTCAAGACCCAATTAGTGAAACAGAACATTAAGGCTCATTTGTTGAAACTGTGGATTAAAATTGAACAAGCATAAATTAAACCTACAGTTGTTGTGTTATGTTTTGTTAATTTATTTGTCTGATGGACTGCTGGGCCTACATTTTAAATATTTGTGAAGTTTTTGCCATAAGAATGAATTGGGTAGAATTATATAATATTGGTATGGTATTTGGATTTTGATAATTACCTAGACATAATGTATATATCCTAGCTGTTGTCTGTTATAAAACATTGTTATGTTAGAGGATAGAGTACTATATTTAGTGATTTTTTTTCACTGTTGTTTTTTTCTGACTATGCAAATCTCTTAAATGTTGTAGAATCATCATTATTTCACTGCCTTAGATTATGTACATAAAATTCTATATCTAGCATAGCTAGAAATTGTAAATAATGTAATATTGTACAGCTAATATCCATTTTGTAGTTAAAAACTAAACCATGGCATTCATGATACTCTACATAAAATGTTTATAGACAAGGTGTTCAGAAGCCCAATATTTAGGCAGCAAGTCGTCGTAAGTGGGCATGTACATTTTCATTTCGGGAGTATCAAATACTCAATTTCAATGGGGACTTGTGTATAGTTATTCCCCACAATATATTTGTAAATTTTGAATCATGCGTTAATATAAACCCATGTTTTTTTCTCATTCTTACAAGGAACAAATTTGTTTTGTGTAGATTAATTGAAGATTTTTTGCCATTTTTTCCCATGTAGGTTGTTACATATATATATTTATTATCTGGGGTGCTTTTACATTTTTATTTACATGTTGTTATCAGTCATTTGTTGAATCAGATATTGCAATACCAAATTACTGTATTTTGAACAAATTGTAAACCATTTTTATCATTGCTTTAATCTCATCTTTTATATTGTGATCTTTTATTCCAATTTATTCCATTTTTATCGTGCTGATTTTATTTTTATTTATTGCTTGTTGGCTTTTAAAACCAAATTTGTACTTAAGATAAATGGCTATATTATAAATGAAATCATTGCTTGCAACATATTTTGTCAGGGCAGAATTAGGCTTTAATTTTATAGACGATGGAATAGAAAGGAAGATCAATTATACAGATCAAAAGACAAATAAGGGCTCCTGTTTATAACAAGTTTATTATATTCAAAGTTAAAATGGTTATAAAATGAATTTTCAGTCAATTGCATTCTCACTCAATTGACTGTTATACTTTTCTGAAAGAGATTTTTGTTCATGTTCCACAAATTGTGAACTTTTCGATACAATTTTGGATATGTGTTATCATATTGATAAAAACATGAAACAAAATATACAGGAATTTGCACACTGACATTTTTGAAATCAATGTGTATTTTCAATTTGAAATTTTTGCAATTTATATTGATAAAAATATTTAACAAAATATGTAGCAATTTTGCACTTTTTTTGGTCAAAACCAGTGTGTATTTTCAATTTGGAATCTTTACAACAATTTTTAAACTTTTTAAGTATAATGTTAGTGGATTGATTGTTTATTGTTTATGTCATAGAGTAGTAAGGAAGGGGGATAACTCACTTTGTCTCTTTGTTTATATCTGGACAGATAACCTTTGACATAACTTGTTGCTTGTCATATCCATGGTGATTTGACTACCCATTATGGGGACAGACACAAAATAAAATTATAAAACCAACGCCATTAGAGTTGTTGTATATTGTAGCTAAAAAAAACCAAGAAAAACAATTCATAAGAAAGAGATATGCTATACATTGATACGGTGGCGACTACAGTTGAAGATGTTAAAATACTAAGAACAGGCATATTTAAGGGAAAATTATTCTTTGATATAAGCTATTTACGGTCAATTACCAGCTGTTTTCCAAACTATCCTTCATCAGATGTTTATATAACTGTCAACCCTCAGCTATTTAAATATGTTCTTCATGACCAGCCTCAAATAAGTCGTTCTATACCTTAAGGCAAATTTGTTCCCACAGCCACTTTGAGTATGTAAAAAGGTCAGCACTTGAAAGTCAGTTGCTAACATTTTCCTTTCTGGATATTGACAAAGTAGAGGGATGTATAGTTAAGAATTGTTAATAAAATAAGGAGGTGTAGTATGATTGTCAATGAAGCAACTATCTACCAATGAGCAAAACGCATACTATATAGTAAGCTGTAAAACATATATGCATTGGAAAATGTGAATCAATTCAAGAGAAAACCAAAAGCAAGATTTACGCTAAAATAATTAACAAAAGTGCACACGCTGAAATGTCTCTTCGTCTTTACTTATCATTGACATTATGTTGATAGTCCTAAATATAAAGCTTTATTATAACTATCACATAAACTTAACATTAACCAAGAAAACTAAACATAGACCAAATAACAATGAAAATGAGACCAAGATGATTGTGCCAGGCATCATGTACAGCTCAAAATTTTTTCATACAACAAATAAAGATGACCTATTACTTATAGATAAAGAAAAACAGACCAAAACACCAAAACTAAACACTGAGCAAAGAACCTTGAAATTAAGGTCAAGGTCAAATAAAACCTGCGCGACTGACATAGATCATAAAATATTTCCATAAACCAAATATAGTTGACCAATTGCATACAGTATAAGAAAAACAGACCAAAACACAAAATCTTAACTAACCACTGAACCATGAAAAGGAGGTCAAGGTCAGATGACACCTACCAGTTGGTCATGTACACCTTACAGTCCTTCCATATAATGAATATACTAGACCTATTTCTTATAGTATCTGAGAAAAGGACTTGAACACCAAAACTTAACCTTGTTCACCTATCCATGAAATGAGGTTGAGGCCAAGCCAAAACTGTCTGACAGGCATGAGGACCTTGCAAGGTATGCAGATACCAAATATAGTTATCTTCTCTTGAACTGAATTTTAATGTGCGTATTGTTATGCGTTTACTTTTCTGCATTGGCTAGAGGTATAGGTGGAGGGTTGAGATCTCACTAACATGTTTAACCCTGTCGCATTTTTGTTTTTTGTGTATAATTGGGAGTTTAGTATGACATCCATTATCACTGAACTAGTATACATATTTTCTAAGGGGCCAGCTGAAGGGCACCTCTGTGTGCGGGATTTTCTCACTATACTGAAGACCCATTGATGGCCTTCACTGTTGTCTGAACTATTGTCAGGTTGTTGTCGCTTTGACACATTCTCAATTTTAAGTAGCTCAACAAAAATGTTAAAACAGGACTACTGTTAATTCAGAAATTGAGTGCAATTATTTTTGCAATCATTGGTTGCACAATGGAAAAAAATAAAATTGAGAATGGAAATGGGGAATATGTCAAAAAGGCAACAACCAGACCAAAGAGCAGATAACAGCCAAAGGCCACCAATGGGTTTTCAACTTAGCAAGAAAATCTTGCACCTGGATGTGGTTCTAAGCTGGCCCCTAAATAAAAATGTGAACAAGTTCAGTATAAATGAACTAAAATTAAAAAATCAAGATTAACAAAGACCAGAGGCTGGGTTAAACATGTTTTGCGAGATCACAAACCTTTCCATTATACCTCTAGTCAATGTAGAATTAAGATTAGCACAGCAATAGGCCAAGTTAAATTCATATAAGAAGTCAGAATAGGTAACAAAAGGAACTAAGCAAGATAACAATGATACATAAATTAAGAAAAGACTACTCATAGTTACTGACTTCACCTGACCTTGACCTAATTTTCATGGTTCAGATTTTGTGTTTTATCTTTTGTGAGCAATAGGTCTACTATGTTAGGTGTATTGAGTGATTGTAGGGTATATATTTCCAATTGGTAGGTGTCATCTGACCTTGATCTCATTTTCATGGTTTAGTGGTTGAAGATAAGTTTTTTTCTTTGGTCTGTTTTTCTGGTCTGTTTTCTAATACTTACAACTATATTTGTTGTATGCAAATATCTAAGGATGTACATGTCAGTCTGGCATGTTTTATTTGACCTTGACCTCCTTTTTACGATTCATTGCTCATTGTTAAGTTTTTGTTTTTTGGTTTATTTTTTAATACTATTAGCAATTGGTCAACTACATTTGGTGTATTGAATGATTGTTAGGTAAATATGTGTCTCGCAATTTTCATCTGAGCATGACCACATTCTCTTATATAAGATTTCATGTGATTTAATTTAGTGGTTTCCAGTAAATGGAAGTAATATTATATGGAGGTTAAACTTTCATGGAGGGGTTAATTTTGTGGATATATTCTTGCCACAAAATTATATTCTCAATACAAAGGAGTAGGGGCAATAAGGCCCCTATTTGGCCCAAAATTACTACTAATTTTAAGTTATACATATTCTTAAATAACTGAAAACTTGACTAAGATACAAGGTATTCAGAAAAACAAAACAAATTTGACATTGAAAAAGGTACCATGGCAACAAATCATGACTTAATTTGCATATTTTGTAAAATTTCTTGATTTTCATTGTTTTCATTGTTTTTCATCAAATTTGAAGTATATTTTAGATTGAATAAGTATTTGGGGGGGGTGTTGTTAACTGTTATCTGAGATAAATTAAAGCTGTTAACTAATTTCAACCCTCTTTGTTAACTGTTATCAATAGTTTGTGCCAATTTGGAATAATTATCAAACAATTTATTTTCTTGGGACAAAACCATGTCTTAATGCCCCCTACTCCTTTTACAGTATGTTTATAGTTCTAATCAAAGCTACACACCAACTATCACATAATCTTAACATTATCTTAAAATATGTGGACAAAGGTGGGATAAACCAAACTGGAAATACATGTACACCTTACAATCATTAAATACACCAAATATGCTTTAAATATACATGTAGTTGATCTATTGCATATCTAAGAAACAAACTTAACCAGGAAATCTTAACGTTGACCAATGAACCATGAAAATGAGGTCAAGGTCAGATAAAACATGCTAGACAGACATGAATACCTTACAATCATTACATGATTGAAATATACTAGTTGACTTTTGCATATAGTATCTAAGAAACAAACACTGAATCAGAAAAATGAGAGATTGACCAATGAACCATGATGACAAAACCAAGAAATTTATGTTTCTACAGTATGAGTAATTTGATGGTTAGTAAAGAAGGCGACTTTGGGCGTGTGCACTTTTGTTTTTTTGTTGGGTTGATTTGTTGCAAAACTTTTTAAAAGATTAACCTTCTCAGTAAGGTACAGGCCTTGTTTGCTTCCTGTTAGATTGTGGTTTCAAAGCATAGTTTTGAAATAATGTTACAGTGGATAGGGTAGGAGATGTGCAAACTGATCTAATCTGTTAAAATTCAGTGATGGTTATGTATAGAAATAGCTAATACTTGCCAATTGTCAAATGTATAGGCAAGATAAAACTTGTTTTTCTTGTGTATTTATATTAAAACTAGAAATTAATTTGATCAAGACCAGACTGACAGACTGACACACATCCGAGCAGTCGCTGACAAGTGTAATACTCAGCAACCAGTGAATTACAAAAACAGATTTCTATAAAATAATCATTTATTTAGAAAATTTCTTCTTTTTAAAAGGCCTGCCATCTTGCTTGAAATTCTTTCTGGAAGAAAAGAATTATATCATTTATATTACATAATGAGTATTCTTAGCATTCTACTGGAATGTATGTTTTTTTATTGTAATTCTTGGGTACAGTTGAACTTAATTTAAAGGTTCAAAGAATTGAAAACTTTACATAGGTTTGTTTGCAGACTTTGGCAAACCACAAAATCAAATATCCATGAAATCACAGGCATTCCTCAATCCACAAAAATTGGAACCCAGGAAAATAAATGAATCCACAGTAAGTTTAAAACTATGATGCCTGTTTGTATATAGTTTACATGTAGTCTCACTTCTTGCATTACAGAAAATTGTGCAACATCAGGAATAGTTTTATTTTTATACTACAATTTGGTTGATTCAAAGGCAAACATGGCAAAGAATTCTATTTTTTTTTTATAAATGATGCACTGCTTTCAGATTTTTCAATTTATTGAAAAAAGACTTTTAAACTATATATGTAGACAAGAATGATAGACATGAAGATGTACTTTACCATTTTCTTTCTAAAATATATTGAAATAGCCTGCATACATTCCTTCATTAAAGTATATTGCAGTTCTCTCTTAAGTTATTGGTTTTTATCTTGCACTTTTGATTCGTGATTTTTAATTTTTTTCTCTATTCTATTGTGGATTCATTCATTATTGTTGGATACCAAATTTCACTGATTTTGTGGATACAGAGGAACCACGATTTTAACTATTCAATGACTTACAAATTTTCCAAAAGAAACTATGCAGGCTTTGCCAAAAGAACAAATCTAAATATCCACAAAAATGCAAGTTTTACTCAAGCAATGAAAATTGGTAACCAGGAAAATAAATGAATCCACAGTATCTAGCAATATTTAAGATACTGTGGATCCATTAATATTCGTTGGATACCAATTTTCGTTGATTTCGTGGATACATGAGAACCACGAATTCAAATGTTCAACGAAATGCAAATTTTGTAAAGGAATGAGTGTAGACTTTGCCAAAACCACGAAATTAAATATCAACGAATATGTAAGTTTTCACCAAACCACGAAAATTGGTACCCACGAAAATAAAGAATCCACAGTAAACAGAGGAACATAAAGCACTGATTTAAGAAATATTTCATGGAGTTTCACAAAAGTTTTGTTTTTGTATGCATCATTTTTGTCAATTTTCAGAAGAATTTTTATTCATTTGTGTATAAATCTATTCATTCAAACTGTAATTAACAATTACCTTTTAATTTGTTTCCCTTTGTTAGGACAGTCTTTCCTTTTGTGACTAAGATTTCCACAGATGTGACACCCTGTAAAAAAAATGTATTTTCAATTAGTACCAACTCAAAGTTCACATATAAAGTATATAAATTTGAGAGAATCTATGATCAAGAAAGATTTTCACAGATAGGACACCCTAAAAATAAAATCTCAATCAAAATCTTAATTTAATTTATACTAAATATTACTACCACCTCAAAGTATACAGATATTGTCAAAACCTTTAAAAGAATCAATAATTAAGAAAGAAAGTCCTTTTTCCTAGATTGTTGACTTTGATATCTAATTTGTGTGCTGAAATAGAATTTTACTGGAACATAGCTTTTGAGTCATCTTACATTGGGACTTATTTGTTTGACCCATACTTTGCACAGGATTTCCACTGGTACTTAGCTGGGGTTTTTTGTCAGTTAGGTTGTGGTTTAAAACATCTTATCCCTATTTCTTTTCTGCATTGTAGTGTCATGTTAGTTGGTTGGCAGTGAAACCCCATATGGATGATCTATGTCAGTTTAAGTCAAAGCTTACCTAGCCCTTTCAGAGCAGCAGGATTTGAACGTTTTTATCAAATTGGTGACTAATGGGCAACATAAACCAAGTGAGGCCAATAGCTCACATGGGTAAAAATCAGTATATGAGAAGCAACATTAAAAATGGGAAAAGAAGCAGATTCTATTTTCTAGCATTTATTTTTTTTACCTTTTCCTTTTATCTGTCCACATTTATGATCTTTAAGTTGACATATTCCACATTTATCACAGTGAACTTTAGACGGCTTTACACATCTCTCACACTTAAAACAATGGTTGTATGTTCTACCATCCTGTTAAAAATATATATACATAGTCTGATAAAGAGGACAAAATGAAAATAATGTTCTAATGATAAGGTTACATAAAACTATATTCTATTAAAATTCTGCAACAGGAAATTTTGATATTTGTATAGATTTTGGAGCTTAGAAAACTTTGCTCTATAATCTCTGAAAAATGCAATTTTTGACGATCACAGTAAGGTCATGGTACAGTCGTGGTAGGTTCTTCTTCATGATCGTGATGAGTGTGGTTGATTTTTAAACTTGTTCAAAACATGGGACGAATCTTGGCAAAAATCAGGTCAAAGTAAAAGCATAATGAGAGCGCTGTAAGGTCGTGGTAAGATTGCAAATATTGAAGTACCATTGTAGTGAGAGCATAGTGAAAGCGTGATTCTAGTTGGAGAGACTGTGCTAAAATCTCACAGCACATTAATACAATCTCACTACGACCATCAAGGTCTCACTGGGACTCAACCACACTTTAACTACAACTATATCATGTTTATACCACACTGTTTAAGACTAGTATGATTGTAGTATGCTCATGACGTTCTTCTTACGACCTCACTACTTTCATACTACGACCATTTAAAGTTCTAGTCATGCTCATTGTCATTGTCACATAAAATATATAAAAGTTCTATAGGTTTTGTTTGAAACATAAATTTTGATTGAACCATGTGTCATCCCCTTTTTTGTTCACTAAAACATTGTCATTTGATCTTAATGGACCAGAAATATGTTGTGATTCAGGTTGGGTTGGTCAGTCTGACATCTCTACTAGATTGGGTTCTTATAAGAGGCTCCTGTACCTCTACCCTTACCACCATGCAACACAAGTACTCATATTTACCTTATATGTATAAGAACCCATATTTACCTTAGATGTACAAGAACTCATATTTACCTTATATGTATAAGAACCCATATTTACCTTAGATGTACAAGAACTCATATTTACCTTATATGTATAAGAACCCATATTTACCTTAGATGTATAAGAACCCATATTTACCTTAGATGTAGAAGAACCCATATTTACCTTAGATGTAGAAGAACTAATATTTACCTTAGATGTAGAAGAACTCATATTTACCTTAGATGTAGAAGAACTAATATTTACCTTAGATGTACAAGAACTCATATTTACCTTAGATGTACAAGAACTCATATTTACCTTAGATGTACAAGAACTCATATTTACCTTAGATGTACAAGAACTCATATTTACCTTAGATGTACAAGAACTAATATTTACCTTAGATGTACAAGAACTAATATTTACCTTAGATGTACAAGAACTCATATTTACCTTAGATGTACAAGAACTCATATTTACCTTAGATGTACAAGAACTCATATTTACCTTAGATGTACAAGAACTCATATTTACCTTAGATGTACAAGAACTAATATTTACCTTAGATGTACAAGAACTCATATTTACCTTAGATGTACAAGAACTAATATTTACCTTAGATGTACAAGAACCCATATTTACCTTAGATGTACAAGAACTAATGTTTACCTTAGATGTACAAGAACCCATATTTACCTTAGATGTACAAGAACTAATATTTACCTTAGATGTACAAGAACTCATATTTACCTTAGATGTACAAGAACTCATATTTACCTTAGATGTACAAGAACTCATATTTACCTTAGATGTACAAGAACTCATATTTACCTTAGATGTACAAGAACTCATATTTACCTTAGATGTACAAGAACTCATATTTACCTTAGATGTACAAGAACTCATATACAAGAACCCATATTTACCTTAGATGTACAAGAACTAATATTTACCTTAGATGTACAAGAACTCATATTTACCTTAGATGTATAAGAACTCATATTTACCTTAGATGTACAAGAACTCATATTTACCTTATATGTACAAGAACTAATATTTACCTTAGATGTACAAGAACTCATATTTACCTTGTATGTACAAGAACTAATATTTACCTTAGATGTACAAGAACTCATATTTACCTTAGATGTACAAGAACTCATATTTACCTTAGATGTACAAGAACTCATATTTACCTTAGATGTACAAGAACTCATATTTACCTTAGATGTACAAGAACTCATATTTACCTTAGATGTACAAGAACTCATATTTACCTTAGATGTACAAGAACTCATATTTACCTTAGATGTACAAGAACTCATATTTACCTTAGATGTACAAGAACTCATATTTACCTTAGATGTACAAGAACTCATATTTACCTTAGATGTAGAAGAACCCATATTTACCTTAGATGTACAAGAACTCATATTTACCTTAGATGTACAAGAACTCATATTTACCTTAGATGTACAAGAACTCATATTTACCTTAGATGTACAAGAACCCATATTTACCTTATATGTACAAGAACTCATATTTACCTTAGATGTACAAGAATCACACATCTGACAGTGGACATTTTCTGGTCCCGAGTATCTTTTACACTCACTACAATACCTTAAATAAAATAATATAGGGTTATTGCATGAATATTGGGGAATATTGTCCCGAGTAGAATTTTATATTGCACGAGCTTGCGAGTGCAATATTTGTTCTACGAGGGACAATATTTCACAATATTCATGCAATAACCCTTTTTTTGTATAGCAATATAATATTTGAAAGTAATCAAAGTGATGGATATCACTCATGGAAAGATTAGAAGAGTAGTTTGAATTATTTCATATTAAGGTATGGTGGGGGAAAATTAACATTTTTAAAGCACTATTGCTGAAAATTGCATTAACAGCAGGGAGTCTTTAGAAGGAAACTTGCTTTTTCAGTATGAGGATAAAATGAGCTCAAATTAAATAATATGGGTCTCTTTATTTGCACAATTTTATTTTAACTTCAGTTTATATATTATAGAAATTATGTTGCCGATTCTGAACATGCTTCAAAAAAAAAATTAATGCAAATCAATAATTCTTCTAGTAAATGTTACCAACTATCCTTGTACAACAAAAATCTAGACCAACAGCTAAAAAATTTAAAGTGTCAACAAAAATAATCTAAAAATGTTGTTTTGGGCCATTTTGTAAGTTGAAACAGAGGTTAAATGGCATTGAAGATTAAAAGTTTTAAAGTGCCTTTTGATCAATTTTTTAAATATTTTTCAACACAAAAATTAACCTGAATATAAATATATATATAAACGAGTCTAAATTGAAAACTACATTCAAACCTATGATTGCGTTGGATAAAAACCGCAATTTTTATACGTGTGCATGTTAAACAAATTTCGTTGTAGAAGGGTCAAACAACATTTTCCAAAAGACCAAAAAAGTGAAAAAGTATATTTCAACAAAACACATTTGACTAACAGGTCGAACAACTGATGTTCTTGAACCCTGCTGACTGCCATTGGCGATTGCCAAAAAAATTGATCACAAGATGTAACAAAATGGATCTTAAAATAAATTTAATACTAAACAGAAAAACTTTTTAAACTTGTGGCCGCGATGTTATGCCACAAACATACGGTGTCAATGTATTTTACTACACCAGATCCGGATTTCGACAATAAATGTCTCTTCAGTGATGTTAGGGATCGAAACGGTATTTGGAAGGCCATATTAAGAGTATCCTCATTTTTAGAAAAAGTACCCTAATTTTTTAATAAACTCTTGAATTTAAAGAGTCAATATAGGATGAACGGATCATATAAACCAGAGGGAAAATATGATACAAAGCCCAAACAAAAAAATATAAACAAGTCTAAATTGAAAACTACGTTCAAACCTATGATTGCATTGGATAAAATCCGCAATTTTTATACGTGTGCATGTTAAACAAATTTCGTTGTAGAAGGGTCTAAAAACAGCACAAACAACATTTTCCAAAAGACCAAAAAAGTGAAAAAGTATATTTCAACAAAACGCATTTGACTAACAGGACGAACAACTGATATTCTTGAACCCTGCTGACTGCCATATATATATATATATGTAAAACTTGGATCTTTCTTTATTTAACTTAAATCAAGTCAATTTGAAAATCGCAAAATTAAATGGCCTAGAAGTGGACTAGAAAGGCCTAAAGGCAAAATAAGGTATCTGTGAAAATAAGTTGGTTTACAGTATTAGTCTTCAAACTCAAATTTAAACAAGATTTGTAGCAAAACAAAAATGCCTCTGCCATTTCGTGTTTGAAGAACATTTCCATGAATGAAAATCATTTATTATACTTTATTTTATAATGTCAGATTTTAATTGGTTAATGCTAGGGTGATCATTCACTATAAAACATGGCTAATGCTCTTATATCCTTCACACAGACTCTTAATCAATTTTGCAATTATCTACAAGACATCATGATAGTATATAACTTGAATTTTAAGTAATACTTACCAGTAACCTTCTGAAGAAGGTAGTTCTATCTGTGAGGGTGGTACATTTGTAAATATTCTGACAGGACTTCCATGTTTCTTTACATCTCCTCTGAATAAAGCATGGTTGTCATAGTCTACCTGTAACAAAAGAAGGGTTAAAAAATTACAAAGGATTGCAAAATGTTAAACATTGTGAAAAATGTGATTTAAGCATTAGTTGTGAATATAATTTTTTTTTGGTCAAAAAATGATTGCTCTTGGAAAAAACAATATTCAAACTTGATTCAATATTTTCTTAGAATAAAATTGAGAATGGAAATGGGAAATGTGTCAAAGAGACAACAGCGGAGGGCACCAATGGGTCTTCAATGCAGCGTGAAACTCCTGCACCCAGGGGAGTCCTTCAGCTGGCCCCTAAATTTTTTTCTTTATATTCCTTTTAGAAATTGTGGATATATAGCTCTACATGCATTCATAAGTTTTGTTGAGCCTGCAACTTTTGTTGCAGAAAACTCAGCATAGGGATAGTGATCTGGCGGTGTTAGCTAACTTCTTAAAAGCTTTATATCATACATAGTATATAAATGCGTCATGTTACGAACTTTCCGTCAGTCACATGTCCAATGTCCTTGACCTCATTTTCATGGTTCAGTGACTACTTGAAAAAAAGGTCAGATTTTTTGTAATGTTAAATTCTCTCTTAATATAAGTAATAGGATTACATTGTACTATATTTAGTATGTGCGTAACTTGCAAGGTTATCATGCCTGTCAGACAGTTTGCACTTGACCTCGACCTCATTTCATGGATTAGTGAACAAGGTTAAGTTTTGGTGGTCAAGTCCATATCTCAGATACTATAAGCAATAGGTCTAGTCTATTTGGTGTATGGAAGGACTGTAAGCTGTACATGTCCAACTGGCAGGTGTCATCTGACCTTGGCCTCATTTTCATGGTCCAGTGGTTATAGTTAAGTTTTTGTGTTTTGGTTGTTTTTCTCAAAATATATGCAATAGGTCTACTATATTTGGTGTATGGAATGATTGTAAGGTGTACATGTCTAGCTGACAGGTCTCGTCTGCCCGTGACCTAATTTTCATGATTCAGTGGCCAAAGTTAAGTTTTTTGAGTTTTGGTCTATTTTTCTAAAACTATTTGCAATATATCAACTATATTTGGTGTATGGAAATATATTTTGTTCTATATGTCAGTTGCACAGGTTTTATTTGACCTTGACCTTAATTTCATGGTTCATTGCTTAGTGTTAAGTATTTGTGTTTTGGTCTGTTTTTCTTAATTTATAAGCAAAAGGTCAACTATATTTGTTGTATGGAAGAATTGTTAGCTGTACACCCAGGGGTCGAATTTAAGCTTTTTTGTGTACTGGCCAGCCGGACCAGTGGACTGAAAACTCTACTGGTCCGGCTCCAAATCTACTGGTCCTGCAAAAATGACATTAATTTGACAAACACTAATATAAATGACAGGTGTTTAATTTTATTTTGATGCTTTCGTTTACATAAGTTAGACAGTAACAAAGGAATAGTCTTTATTCTGATTTTGATAAAGGCTTTGGTAATCTCAATGATTTTCTTTCTCAAAATCAGGATCAAGGACAGAAAAAATATCAACATTGTCTTCCACGTCATCGCAATCCTCACAACGACCAATAAAGTGCCTGACTAGGTCGTCTGGAGCGCTGTCCAGAAATATTCCACATTTCAATCCAATCTGAAATTTGACGATCCAGTTACGAAAATACATTTCCTATCTACGTCTGTCACTGCAAATCTTTCACATATTGTACAGTAGATATAATGCAACCATTCACGATCTTTTCCCCATGATTTTTGGTATTTGTGTTTTCTTTTGTCACTTTCGTATACTGTGAAAGTACATTTATTCGTGGGGTACCAATTTTCGTGGTTTTCGTGGATGACTCTATCCACGAATTTAAGTGTCCAACGAAATAAAGCAACCATTGTCCAAATCAAGACTTGGAAAGATCCATGTATGTTTGACTACTGTATGATCAAGAGCATGTTTTGAATATCGCCAAATCTGAGAACACTTCAATAGCAGTCACAGAACTACACCTGCATGCAAGATTATACCCATTTTATCTTTAATAACATAAACTGTACAACTTTTGCTCTTTTAATTCTCATAAAAAATATTTTTGACCGATGAAAGTCAGATTTCCGGTATTGATATGCTAGTATGATAAAGTGTTCATTTTATATCCCCATAGTTCTCGTACACATGGTAAATAATAATTTCATGCTGGGCTTGACTTTGATAAGAATTTTTTGACAATTCAAAATACCTTTATAGCATTTGTTTATGTTACTGTTTCCTTTAGGTGACATGTTTATTGCCTAATTAACACCTTTCATGGTCTTTAATCTGTTGATCACTTTATCTTGGGTTAATTAGTGTTGTCACTCCGATTTACACGGGTCAATGTTTACTTTGCAATTTCCTTCAATCAAGACTATTTCCAAACTTCGTGTCGAAAGGCTTTAATTTTTTTAATTTTTTAAACTAAAATCCACGAATTTAAAAACCCACGAACATGTAAATATTGCTCAAACCACGAAAATTGGTACCCACGAATTAAAGTACTTTCACAGTACTTTATTTCGATCTTCCTTTTGATTTTCAGTTATCTTAATTTTTTTATCCGGCGGTTTAACTCCTTCGAAAAATTTCCACATTTTATATTGTTGCGAAGGACGCTCACCCGAGATATTAATTAACTTGATCAATTGTTATATCCCCCAGTACCGCGTAATTGATTTCGCAGGTACATGTTAATTGTTTTGTAATCAAAAGGAGATTGCGATGCAATCAGTGATTTTTATCGACAAATTTCTACTGGTCCGCAGGACCACCAGCTGACAAAATCTACTGTTCCAAAGCAAATTTTACTAGTCCCGGACTACCGGACTAGCGTCAATTTTGACCCCTGTTTACACCTCTGCCTGGCATGGTTCATCTGACCTTGACTTCATTTTTATGGTTCATTGATCAATGTTTAGTTTTCTTGGTTAATGTTGAGTTTATGTGACAGTTGTAATAAAGCTTTATATTTAGGACTATCAACATAATATCAATGATTAGTAAAGAAGGCGAGACATTTCAGTGTGTGCACTCTGTTTTGATTTCAATAAAAAACAAGGAAATTGTTGGCCTATATTGGCTACATATATTGTCAAAGGTCTACTTATTTGTTGTGTGTGGATGAAACTGTAAAAGAATTTTCTGATATTTTACCAGAAACTTTTTATCTTAAGAATTCCTGTTGAAGTTAAAACCCAAGAAAAATGTTGCAAGACATTGATTTCTTTCTATATCAGAGACAATTGTACGTTTTTTTGTAAAGCTACTTATGGATAGATATAGGAAGATGTTTGTATATATATCTTGAGAATATTTTACACTATAACAAGTTGATGCAAAACTAACAAGAATGTGTCCTAAGTTCACGAATGCCCCATCGGCACTATCATTTTCTATGTTCAGTAGACTGTGAAAATGGGATAAAATCTCTTATTAGGCATTAAAATTAAAAGATCATATCATAAGGAACATGTGTACTAAGTTTAAAGTTGATTGGACTTCAACTTTATCAAAAACTGCCTCAACCAAAAACTTTAACCTGAAGCGGGACGAACGAACAGACAAACACACAGACCAGAAAAAATAATACCCATAAATGGGAAATAAAAAGTGTACACACCTTATAATCTAACATACTATACTGTGGTAAACAATCTACAATCCTCTTTTCCATGAAGTACGGGAAGAACCAAAGAACTGGTAATTCTTTATCTTCAACTGCAAAATCAAAATAAACATATTATTGTACTTGACACCATCATCTTTCAAGTCAATTTTGTCAAAAAAGAGGCAAAATGATAGGACTTTCAAATGCTCCTTATTTTTTTCCTCAAAAGTTACAAAATAGATAATATATTTTGGTTTTCACAAATTCATTGTTTCATACAAAATTTCCCTCATCAAACATTCTGTTTGAAGTGACATTTAACATCATTAATCAATCTATCAATTGATAAATCAATCAGGAATATTTAATTCCAAGAAATATTTTGTACAATTAGATGCATGTTAACAATAACCATTTAACACACAATATCAAATTTAGAGGTTAGTTAATCTTATTAACATTGTAGTTTTAAACATTATTCAGACTATGATTCAAAGAATATTTTTATTTACTTGAGTCTCTCTGCTTTTTCCATGTTTCTGTAATTTTTTTAAATGTTGAAGCTAAAACCTGAACGAGACCTCCAAATGGTGGATCTGTTACTATGGCAATATGTTTGTCATCTGATTCTATAAGGAAGTTGGTAAATACTGTCTCACTTGTAGTATCATTGAAGAAATAATGGTTAAACATGTTATATCGGCAAAACTTCTCAGGAGGGTAGATCTGTTGCTGAAATAGAAAGAGCATAAAACTACAATAATACACATAGCAATTCCAATGACACAACATAGAAAATTCAAACACTACATAAATACAAGAAATCAACAAGTTAATAAGTTTGTATGTATATTTTACAGTACATGTTGGAATCCAATTTGTACTAGAAGTATTCTGGATCCTTCTGTATTCGAATTGGTAGTGTAACAAACCAATAAAACTGCATTGAACATGATGGCCTTCTAGTTTTGATTAAAGATAGGGATGGTACAGGGTTCAATGCTCTCTGCACTCCTGGCAACCAACAATCAACCAATCTATGGACTCCTTCCAAGACTTTTAAATTGATATCTTCAGTTTTTCTTTTAGAGAAATAGCTATTAGGAGCTGAGGGGTCAAGGCCAAATGATTTACATGGTAATGAGTTGGCTAATGTTAATAAAATTGCTTACTAATTATCAATGACTAGCCATCATTCAGGGCCTCTTAAAGCTGACTATGGAATATGGGCTTTGCTCATTGTTGAAGGCTGTATGGTGACCTATAGCTTTTAATTTCTAAGTCATTTTGGTCTCTTGTGGAGAGTTGTCTCATTGGCAATCATACCACATCTTCTTTTTTATTACATCACTTCATCAGAGGGGAGACATAATTGGCCTATTTTAGCTATGTACAAAGCAGGATATATTCATATCACATTGACATGTAAATGTCTGCATTTGATCTAATATGTACATTTGGCAGTCCAGGTATCTAAATTTCCTAATAATATTTATTTTTAAATATAGATTTAAATATTTGACATTATAGCTATTTTATGGTATGCACTGTTGTACAGAATGAACAAGTGAAACTGCTAGCTACTGCTCACTGATGATACCCCGCCGCAAGTGGATAATATTAATAGTGTAAAATATGCAAGTGTTCGGTAAACAGGAAGTTGTTGAGTGATTACTCTGAAAACGCATCACACAGTCATGACAGTATAGCTGACTTATATAAATCTTGAAACCAAATTTCAGAAATCCTTGTATTGTAGTTCCTGAGAAAAATGTGACGAAAATTTTCAACTTGGCTATCATGTGTAAAATCATACAAGTGTTTGGTAAACAGGAAGATGTCAAGTGATCAATCTAAAAACACATCACACGGTATAGCTGACTTAGATAAACCCTGAAACCAAATTTCAGAAATCCTTGTATTGTAGTTCCTGAGAAAAATGCAACAAAAAATATTCATGGGACGGACGGACGGACTGACGGAAGGACAGACAGAGGTAAAACAGTATACCCCCCCTTTTTTAAAGCACGGGTTTAATAATAAATATAGGCTCTGATGATAAGTTATATATACTATACAAGAATGTCAACATTTACTACACACATTATATTGTGTTATGTGTACAGGCATGACTTACATATCTATAGTCCAAGTCTAACAACAAAGATTCCAGTTTGCTGTGTTTGATCCTGTCACTCTGTATTGCTTCATGTATCCTGTAATCATATCGGAATAGAAATCAACTTTTATTCATTTTTTAGACATTCTTTGATAGGTATTTCTTGCTTTTAAAATTTATATCATTTATATCATTATATTAAAAGAAATAGAAAGATTTTGATAAATTACACATTATTTCCGCCATAAGTCGCAATATCAACAAAAACTTTAATATCAGCTGGATGCATAAGCAAGGATGATTCCAGTTGTTTTCAAATGGGTCCCTTGACCATCAAAATTGGGAATTTTCATCAAATTGGGAATTTTTTTCCGCATAAAATCTATGATGAAATTGTATCAAGTTTCACCTGTTCCATAGTGTGTGGATATCCTTTTTCATCATAAATGATCTGTCATGAATTTTCAAAAATGCGCAGACAGTCGGATTTTTGATTTGAGAGCCAGGCAGAACCTTTATATTTTTAATAACATATATTATAGAACCGGTTCAGTTGGGCGATCTGCTTTTACGCAATCGGCGCCCATTAAATTTTGATTATTTATAAGTTTTTCTCCCTGTCGAGGTCTGCTTTTAATATGTGACCCATTTTGACAAAAAGCATCTATTATCTATATGCTTTTACGAAATCAAATACTCCCATAGCATTTTCTTCAATTTAATTGAAGAAAATGCTATGGGAGTATTTGATCTAGTAAAAGCATATTTCATTAAAAGGTCTGCTTTTACGAGAACTAAGGTATTGAGAAACGTCTGAGAAAAACACATAATAACAATATGATAACATATCTTATCTTAACAATCTTCCGTTTACATCATTCTTATTTGGATCTTAAAACACTTTGAAGACAAATGGGGAAAATTGTAATTGCCTTAATCGGTGCAGGAAACATTTCCGGAAAAATCAATTTTAAAATAATTTTTTTCTGAATTGGGAATTCATTTTAACACAATTTTTTGGGGCCGCTGGAGGAATTGAGGGCCGCTAAGCGGCCCTTAACTATATAGTGGAATCATCCCTGATAAGTCAAGGTTGGAATAAGTTAGAAAAATCTTATTCCAAACATTTACAAGGCAAACAATAATAATAATAATAAATGCTTTATCATGATGATACAGTACATTCCGGTTATTTGCATAGCCTATTTGTCAGACGAAATTATGCAATAAAGCAGAGTATGCTTATATCCGAAATGCCAAATTACGGAGTCAAATAACATCGATAGTGCAGATCAGCAAAGAAGAAAGATGAACGTCCACAGTCCACTTACAACATATTGAATGCTTATTTATTCTAATAAAAGTTATTTGTCTACTGTCATACATTTTATTTCATTGTGTATTCTTTCAATAAAGTTTATAAACACATTTTGTTTTAGTTTATTTATGTACAGACTTTTCCTTTACCTGAGATACAAAAATAAAATTGTTCTAAAAATAGATTTGTTTCTATGACCCGGATGTACAAATTAAATTGTTACGCTTTGTTTAAAATAAACTGTTTAACGATACTACACAGTTTATAATCATTGTAAACAATAATTGTGCAATGAACTGTCTTTGATATTAAGTATTTACCGATTACACAGTGATGTAATGCTGTTACTTTAACATCGTTAGTTTCGTATATGCAAAGGCGATGGGTCCCTGCACGGGTTATTTGCTGGACACGAGTGTTGAAAGTGAGAAAATATAATAATCAGAAGTTAATTTTCTTTTAAAAAAATATTAAAAAGGAAAGATTGATGTATAAAATTCTTCAACCATATATAAATGCCCTGTAATATTTAACATAAATGTAGATCACCCAAGCTGAATTACGAAATTACACATTGGATAATGATCGATAATTAGCAGGCGTTAATGTTTTAAAAATTCACCCAAAATATAATCTATGAACAATGTTTGAAATCCAATCAATAATTAACACCTTTTGAGATAGAAGATTATAGAATGGTTGTGTTTTTACAACAATCAGCTGATTGACATTTTTATGACCTCGAGGCTTAAAATAGATTATGGGAAACTTTACCTGTGTACACATCGAGGCCTTTTCTATAATCATATAAACACGAAAGATACTGTTTTAAAACTTTATTTGAATAACACACAAGTAAATGTGAAATAATAATGAAAATTATGATGCATTCAAGAAAAATATACTTACCAAATTGCCGTTTCCGGTCAAAAATCTCGTCAGATTTAACTGAGCATATCTAGCTGGCGATTATTTTCTATGCAATAAACCGAAATGCCACTTGTAAGGCTATGCATATAGCCGGACAATTTAACATTAGGTGAATGGGAAATGGTTTTGTGCAGGAGAAAAGTATGCAATTAACCGAATTATGCTATTAAGCGGTATGCAATTAAGTGGAATCGACTGTACTTGAAACTAAAAATTTTACTGAATTCTTTTTGACCTGAACACCAAATGTTTTTTAATTTCAGACATGAAAATGACACAAAAGCATAAAAAAGAAAATTGAAATGATTGGTGTAATACTTTTTTGGGTTTAGTTGTTTAGATTTGTAGGCAGGTAATATCAAACTATTCTAATTTCATTTTAGGCCTTGAAGATGTTTGTCATGTAGGAGATATTCACCTCCCTCAAAGGACAAATTAGATGTGTATATTATAAAACTTTACCTGGGTGCTCCAACACATAGGACTTTAGATATTTCCATCTTCTTGAGAACATCTATTGTAAACTGTATTGTGGATTCTGAAAACAGGTATTGCTGAAATATATAATGATTTGAAAGAATGAGCTTACTGTTCGGTGTGAGCCAAGGCTCTGTGTTGAAAACTTTCACCTGAAAATGGTTTTAAACTTTTACAAATTGTGACTTGGGTGGAGAGTTGTCTCACTGGCACTCATATGACATCTTCTTATATCTAGCATCATGATTGTAGATGAGATTGTCTGTATGATTCTTAATTTACTCCTTTCTGATAGTTTTTGTTTCCAAATTTATAAAATATGAAAGAAATCTGAAGTTATTCGAAAACTGAAATTCCCATTTTAGTGAAGACAAGTTTCAATGAACTGCTGAACCAGTTATCACAATATACCTACCTTTGGTCTCCTAAGTCTTTAGTAAATAATATCTAAAAATTTCTTTTACAAGTCATAATTTAACTGCATTTTTCTTGAAACAAATAAAACTAAACTTACAGCATAAGTTTTATTATTGTCTAATGGTTTAAACAGTCTTGATGGCTTCATAATGGTGTCATCGTCAATAGGTGATTTTGTTTCATGCTGACTATGTTCATCTTTCTCCTCTGGTAATAAAAACTGACCACAGGTCACACAAAATACTCTGGCTTTAGCCTTCAACTTTCTCAGCTTGTGACATCTAAAATTTGTTCAAGACTGCTTTTAATTCATACAACTTTGTTTTTAATTTTCTAAAATTGTTTCTTAGCTAGAAAAAAATGTTATGTGTCTGGTTATGCCAACCTGCAAATGCCTAAATAGAAAGTTATTCTTTTCTTTATCATTTTTTTTCCATTTCAAATGAAGCACCTAAGGTAAGGACCAATTTTAAATTACTTAATTATATTTCACTCCAAAATCATTTACTAAAAGTAATAATATTATTACAAATCTTATGTGTGTACAGGATAGCTTCTATAATTATTTGCAGGATTGAATTAATAATCCAAGAATGTATGAAAAGTATGTACTCTTTTAAACAAAACTCATTGGTATTATTGTCTGTTTTGTTTTTGCCCTTTTTTTTATACATGTGTTTGCTTTCTTGCGTCTTCAATCCATTCTTTGACATATATACGTGTATTAGTGAGAGATAACTAGAGGCTCCAAAGAGCCTGTGTCGCTCACATTGGTCTATGTGAATATTAAACAAAGGACACAGATGGATTTATGACAAAATTGTATTTTGGTGGTGGGGATGTGTTTTAGATCTTACTTTTCTAAACATTCTTGCTGCTTACAATTATCTCTATCTATAATGAACTTGACCCATTAGGCCTCACTTAAAAATATTTTGGTTTGCCCAAACCCTACCCAAAGGTTGAGACAGTAGGTAGGTAGGTAGGCATTTCTTTTTCTTTTTTCAAAAAAAGAAATTGAAGTATCAAATGTTCATTAGTCTTCATGCCTATTTGATTAAAAAAAACTTCTTCAAATCAGGACAATAAAAGAATTTGAGTAGGCAGCTTTTTTCTGAGTAGGTAGTGTTTGGGCAAACAAATCTATTATTTATTATGGCCTTAGATTCAGTGGAAAATATTAGTGAAAATTTGTAAATTTTATGAAAATTGTTAAAAATTGACTAAAAAGGGCAATAACTCCCTAGGGGGTCAATTGACCATTTTGGTCATGTTGACTCTTTTTAGGTCTTACTTTGCTGTACATTATTGCTGTTTACAGTTTATCTCTTATTCGATAGTAATATTCAAGATAATAACCAAAAACAGCAAAATTTCCTTTAAATTACCAATTCAGGGGCAGTAACCTAACAACTGGTTGTCTGATTCATCTGAAAATTTCAGGGCAGATAGATCTTGACCTGATACACAATGTAACCCCTTTGTCAGATTTGCTCTAAATGCTTTGGTTTTTGAGTTATAAGCCAAAAACTGCATTTTACCCCTATATTCTATTTTTAGCCGTGGCAGCCATCTTGGTTGGTTAGCCGGGTCACTGGACACAATTTTAAAACTAAATACCCCAATGTTGATTATGGCCAAGTTTGGTTTAATTTGTCCCAGTAGTTTCAGAGGAGAAGATTTTTCTAAAAGATTACTAAGATTTACGAAAAATTGTTAAAAATTGACTATGAAGGGCAATAACTCCTTACGGGGTCAATTGACCATTTTGGTAATGTTAACTTATTTGTAGATCTTACTTTGTTGAACATTTTTGCTGTTTACAGTTTATCTCTATCTATCATAACATTCAAGATAATAACCCAAAACAGCAAAATTTCCTTAAAATTACCAATTCAGGGGCAGCAACCTAACAACTGGTTGTCTGATTCATCTGAAAATTTCAGGGCAGATAGATCTTGACCTGATAAACACTTTTATCCCATGTCAGATTTGCTCCAAATGCTTTGGTTTTTGAGTTATAAACCAAAAACTGCATTTGACCCCTATGTTCTATTTTAAGCCGTGGCGGCCATCTTGGTTGGTATGCTGGGTCACCGGACACAATTTTTAAACTAGATACCCTAATGATGATTGTGGCTAAGTTTGGTTAAATTTGGCCTAGTAGTTTCAGAGGGGAAGATTTTTGTAAAAGTTTACGGACGACGGACGCCGGTTCCCCATCAAGTTATTTGCCATACATGTACCTCTTCTTTAGCTTTGTGTATGCCTGATTAGCTTCTTCTTTTATACTTTCTCTCGCCATTCTTTTTGATTCAGAAAATTTTTCTTCTTTCCTTTGAAAGAAATTACACGCTTTTCGATCTCTGAATGCTGAACATGCATAGAATTGTTGACTATTTCCATCTTCAGTGTATCTCACAAATAATGAAGTTGGACCTACAAAACATCAATTTACAGCTTTATTCTATAAACTGTGCCTAAGGATAAATATCGTATTGCAGTGGTCAAATCTGTTTTTTAATGATTTTCAAACAATACTCTTAAAAACTTATTCCTTCTTTTTGAATAATCTGCAAGAAGATGTGTTCTTTCTATGCGACATCACCCAACATGGTCACACAGGCACTTGTCTCAGAAATTTTTTTCCTATATACCTTATTATAACACAAGGTACTTAACTTGCATTTTAGAAAAATATTAGGTGGTGACGAAGTTCCGTTCTATGCCGCTTTATAGGCTGTCAACCCCACTAAAGCTTGTTATATCGTAAATCTATATTGATTTTTCTATACAATGGTGTATAACATGCCTACATTTGTTGTCGGAATCATCCGTAGCAATCCTACCAAAGTATGTCAATCGTAATAATTTTGCAAACTGCTGAAGAAATCAAATATTACCTGTTGCAAATTGAATTTAAATAGGTGCTGATTTGACCAGATGTCAATTATTTTAACAGGTCAGGAATAACCACCAATTGAACCTCAATTGAAGTATAATCCACCAATTGACATATAATGGTATAGACCAAATGGTGTATAATTACTTGTTTTTCAAAACAAATTATTCCACCAAAATGGAGCATTGTTTTTTTAAAACCATATTATGGTATGAAAACTTGTCAAACATTCCTAGTTTAGTATTGTAACATAACATATTGCATTTAATCAATAATTGTATTTGAAGTTTCTTCTATTGTTATCTTGTCCATTCTTGATTGACAAATTTACCTGTAATCACCTGTCAATGGACATCATTACTGTCTGCAGCCATTTTGATCATGAGTACAACTTCTCAGGTGAATGTAGCTCTTTGTTAATACTTAACTTTCATTTTCAAAAGTCAATCATGGTCAATAGCACAAATGTTTCAACAAAAGAATTGTTGTACACATGCATTCTCAAGAGATGCAGCAGGCTTTGACAAAACTGAAACTTTGGGAGGACTCAATTAGGGTCATGAAATAGGTTGCAAGTTGCAAAATCATGCTCCTATCTCACACTAGCATTTAATTACAAAAAAAATGCATTATAAATCAATTGGTCTATACCAATATACCTCAATTGGTGGATTATATGACAATTGAGGTATAATCCACCAATTGGTGGTTATTCTAGTCCAAATAATTATGACGTCTTGAAAGGCTATTATATTTTTTTTCTTTGACGCCTTACATCGATTTTTTTCTTTGACGCCTTACATCGATGTAAGGCGTCAAAGAAAAAAAATATAATAGCCTTTCAAGACGTCATAATTATTTGGACTAGTGGTTATTCCTGACCTGTTTAACCAGGTGCAGATTTGACTTTTACTACAGGTGGAGAGGTGCTGATTATCATCGTGTAATGTGTTTTCGTACTAATAACAATTTTCACTGCTTACGGTTTTTACTGTTGAGTTTTTATTTAGGTGTTTACTCAAATTTAAAAAGCATGTCCTGTAGATTGATTTTAGGTATCTAGTTTTTTTGTCAATGATTTCTACGATTTTTTACGGTTTCCGATTACTTTGCGATTTTTGTATGTCAAAAAAACGGCGTCATATGTTTTCGTATGAAATAAAAACTGGATCAGTACACGGACAGGAAATTACTACAAAATCCGGAAATAATTTTTTTCTAAAGTCGTGGTTCAGGTGATCGGTTGAATCATAAAAAAAGTTATTAAATACTTTTCAGTACTAAAAAATACTAGTAAATAGTGTAAGGTTGGTGTTTCGTGTGATGAAATTTTTAGATTTTGATTAATTTCAGATTGGCACCTGGTTTGTACAAAATACATTATTTTTTCTAAAATAAAATGCAGTTTTTAAAATTTATGATTAAATATAAAAAGTTAAGACTGTTTTCATCTTCATGTATCAAGGATGTATAAAAAAAAATTGTCAATGAAATTTTGAATAGTTAGATTTTGAGCAACTATTTTATATAAGAACCCTGCTAATTTTAACTCGATGGTTTGTAATTAAAACGGCCAAAAAAACACATGACAGTCATATGTCTTGAAGATCCGGTGTCTGACTTGCAAAAAACATATCTGGACTTTATTTTAACCCTTCAGAATTTTTTTCTTCAATTATTCTAGTGATGCGTATTTTTGACATAAAATAAAAATGGCTAAATAGGTCAGTTTTATTTACTTTGTTCTAACGTCTTTAAAAAGCGACGTTGAATATGTTTTAAATATATCAAGTTGTAGTGGTGTTGTTGTTCTAAATATAGAAACAGAAAAACATGCCACAATGTACGCATATGCAGTCGAAACCGACGAAACGTGGTTGATACGAAAACATATGACATACAAAAACATATGACACGACGATAAATACACATGGTAAATCGTGTTCAATAACATTTAAATACATTGAATAAATAACACTATTATACAATCAAATTTTGTTGAAATTGTTAATTTTGATACACTGGTGTTTGTTGTGGTATATGCCATAATAATTGAATCAGTTTTTTTTTATATAAATAATAATATTTTGGTCGGCAAGTACGGTTGACGTTCATTTGTATGTTACAATGTGGTATACCATGTGAACAAAGTGGTCTATCGACAACATTCTCTTCTAATATTACATCGACATCTGATATATTAGCTGCCATTCAAGACAAATATGCTTTTCAATGTTTCTCAAATAAAACTTCTCATGATAGAAAGGGAGATAACTTCTTCCCGCAAATTTAAGATACGACAAAAGACCATATCTAAATTTTTACAAGAGACGCACTACGCCGCAACACAGTAGACATATCAAGTGCCAGTCTTTGTAAGAATCAGGCAATTTAGGTAAAAATTAAAACATGATTAGAAAAAACCACCGAGCTAATCATGCTATTTAATACTAACCATTATCCTGAGTTAAAAAGTATTAGTCTTTCGTTTGCGTGTCTCTGATAATATCATATAACTTGGTTAGAAAATTGGTTAGAATGATAGCAAATTACAGAGTTATTTCCCCTTATTCGTAAATTTCTAGTGCATTTCAACCAAATTGTATCTTCTATTACCAGAACAGAAAATGGAATTGAATGTTATTTTTGTGCATAACTACATATTATGAACTGAAATCAATGTCAATTTGGGTGTTTTTTTGGTCATGTTTTCGCAACTGCCTGATTCTTAGGCAGACTGGCACTTAAAACAAAACACCCAAAAACTTCTTGATGTTGCATGATATGTTGCCTGATATCCAGTTAAAATTAAACAAAATAAGAATATAAGTCTTTAAAAGTTGGTATATTCAAGGAATTGTATATTTAACGGGCTCGTCTAGATATTCCACATGATATAGTCAGTATCAAAAACGAACTGGCTACCTATTATTCTATACATATTCGTGTTGAGACACAAAGCAAAGTATGAGGCTTCCAGATAACTGAAAACTTTTTAATCAGTAAAGACAAATTTTCAATAAAGAGGTAGGTTATGGTAGTTGCAAATACATTTAGATCATTAGGCCCCTTTACTGAATTCAGATGTTATAATATTACTCCATAAACACGACCACCAACATAAAGATGAAAACCGAAAAATCACCACAACAACAGACAACAACTTGATCTCGATATAGCATTTATATGAAACCAGTTTTGATTGTTAGTTTATTTTAGACTTTTGAGTTTTGAGTTTCCTTAGTTATCTTTTGAATCTCTTGTCCACATTGGCGGTGACATGCCGCATCCCACTGATTACGACAGTAATACATTGTTTATAGTGACAAATTATATCAATCAAATAATCAAATTGTGCATCTGTTAGTTTTTGACAATTTAATCGTTTCCGTGTATGATAAAGCTAGACAATATATATACCCGTGACGAGGGCGTGATTTCTAAAGGGGCCTTTCGTCGATTTGACCATATGTGTGTTGCAGATGTGGTTATTGCACACATTTTTATTTTTAATTTCATACATTTTGGTGCTTACTTTTACCTGTGCTCGCTAGTAATTCTTTAGATCTTTTTGATATAAAATTCCCATGCTTCTTTGTTGACATTTTCCTTTCAATTAAGCAGTATGAACATAATGTGTATGTTTGAATTGACTTTTAAGTATAGTTTTCTCATGTTTACTTTCTACTTTCAGCAAGTGTACTTGCTAAACATTTACGTATTGACAGCTTACTTGTCATGGGGATCAAACGTCTCCTACATACAAGGTGAAGCAGTTCATCATGCTACAGACACTGATAAATGTGAATAATGTGATGCTTACCAGTGTGAGATTATTTCGAAAGTTTAACTAGAAATAAAGCTTCACTGTATTTCGAGTTTTAAGAAGGGAGGAATGTAACGGAGTTGCGCAGCTTTGAAATAATCTCCCTTTGCTAAGCAAGGAATGACTCAAAATGAACTGTTTCACTGTCAGAGAAAGGAATATGACAAAGTGTATATTTAGATAAATCATATGGTAATGATTTGGAAGACGTTTCATCCAACTTACTGGATATTCAAGAGAAGATTTTGCCATTCTCATGGAGGAATTATACCGTTGTAAATGGACTTGTGAAAAGTATAGACTTGTTAAAGAAATATTTTGTACTGGGTCTACCGACCGTGCAAGGGCTGTATAGCCAGTCAAGGTCGTTAAAAACTTCCATTTGTTTGTACTGGGTCTCAAATTGACCACTTGGATTTATCATTAATCCGCTTTACATTATTTACACTACATGGCTTTATCATTAATCCAACTTCACTAAATATATGTTTTGGTTATAGTCACTGCTTTAATGTAAATTAATATGGAATATTTTAATAAAGTATCTGAACATCTGTAATTGGTCTCATTTGCCAGAGCTCAGTCGCAGCAGACGAACCATTAATAGACAAGAGGGAACGGTGACGCATAGCAACCCGACCTCCTGTTACATGTGTCATATGTTATTAAAAAGCATGAGAAATGCTGGGTATCCAAATTCAGTTAACAACATATTGGTGTAACCCTGATACAACTATATATTAATAATGTGTTGTAGGTCTCAGTATCACGAGAACACTGAAAGGTACATATATATGCATTTATCTCAGTTATTTAAAAAAATATCGCCAGCAATGTAACTAAATATAATTTTGAAAAAGAGAAATATTTACTCGTTATCAAGCTCAAAATTGAAATATATATCGACAAATGCATCTGTTCCCGTTATATCACGTTTGGTGAATAACATTTTACGCTGCATGGTACGGTCATTACCTCCCCTGAAACTGTATCGTAAGCCGTTAACGTAATAATTGTTTCCTTGACGTCTGTATGTTGGCTTTGAGACACAAGGACGTCAAACTGCTACTTTATTTAAAATTTGTGCGCAGATAAAATCTGAAGTTTATAGAATGAACGACGAAAAGGAACCATTGGAATCAGAAGAGTTAGAAGAAATAGAAATGCGCGTTATTCAAGGGTACTCTTATGATAGACTTCAGTCAGAACTCCGAGTCGTCGAGGGAGAATCACCAGAAGGAGTTGCAATAACAATTAAAGATGACGATATATTCCGATGGAGAGTGAAAATACAAGGACCAAAAGATACTCCATACGAAGGAGGTACATTTGCTTTAAAATTATATTTTCCATCAGGATATCCAGAAAGTCCACCACTGATTTCTTTCAAAACTAAAATTTTTCATCCGAATGTTGATTCTTTCGGAATTGTTCACATGGACGTCCTGCTTCCATCGATTTGGTCACCAGACATAACAGTACTGAGTATGTTGAAATCTATCAAGGACTTACTTGTTTACCCAAAGCCAACTGAGTATGGAGACCCTCAAGTTTTATCAATGTTTCATAAAGAAACACAACGGTTCGTAGAAGAAGCTAAACAATGGACTGAAAAGTATGCCATGGAAAACAAGAACATTTTTACAAGGAAATTTAAAATGTTAAATTTTAGATGTTGTGGAAATCGAAATAAATATGTAAAAGAATAGTTTGAATAAACATATCTAAACTTTAAAATGAATATTTGATTTTTTTCTATGAAATAGTAATTAATGCCAATTTCCAACTGTAAGATGAACAACAACAATTACGAAAAAAACAACATCAATGATAATAATAAAAGATAAAATAATCGTTTGAAAACTTGAAAACTGAATGCACAATAAAATTGTGTGCTTAAAAGTCGTACGATCAGTCTGGTACGATATATGGTCTAACTAGACAAAAACGGGAATGACATTCATGCCGAAACATTATTTGCTACTGTAACACTAACCGGGCCATGTTTTTTTGTTGTTCATTTTGTCTTTAATTTAATAATATTTGTTTAGGGGTTAGGTGTTGATGGTTAATCATCTACGCTAGCCAATGGTTACAACCCGGTCGTAACCCTTGACTAGCGAAGATGATGGTTGATATGGTCGGTTGTACTACTGAGTGGTATATTTGGTGATTCCCGTTACTCCTTTATAACGTAAATATTATTCGCTGGCATGAGGTTAAAGGCATATGAAACGAGTGACTGGTGAAAAATAATGTTTATTCAATTCTTGAAACAATGCATGTATATATCATAAACTTAGAGCCTTCTGTGCACGATTCAAGTTATCATTTTTAACGCAAACATATCGTATAATCTTAATTTTTTTTCTCTCTGTCTTTTATGAAGTGAAAATATGGCCGCTCATTAATTGTCGTGTTTTGAAGCCGTAGTTTACCGATTGTCTCCTTATAGTAAACAATCAACAAAAAAGTATGGATTTTGATCACGTGTATAACATGTACGATCAGATAATAGTTTATTTCAGAGATAGGTCCATGTGTATGGCGATCGCCGATTTTTACGAAAAGGGTCACGCTATAGTCACTTTGCATACTGAAAATCTGTCGGCGAATGCTTCCTGGAAGTAAGCAATTCAAAAAGTAAACTTCTCCTAAATGTGGACAAATTAAAGAATTTTCTTCAGAAAATAGTATATTCACTGTGCTTAAACGGCCGTGGGTAACTTAAGTTACCCACAGCCCAAGATGGCGGACTCTAAACTCGTTGAGATGACAGTTGATACGAAATATACTTTTTGCAACGTTTTTCATGATCTATGTTAATATTGATAGGCTTTTTGAATAAAGAAATCACCTACCATCACTTCAAATTCGTTAATTTTGACTTCACTTTAGCGCAAGGCCAACTTTTAAAAAATGCATAAGATGTCCGTAACTTACAAGTTAAAAATAATCAGACTGTCCGTAACTTTATTTTCGGATGTGGGTAACTTTTTTTCAAAATTGTAAGATTAACATTTTCAACAGTTAAAGGACAATAAACACTATCAAACCCCTTAATCATTACATATATTTATACAATAGCGATATGCTTCAAACTAAACAAGAGAAAAAGTAAACCAGAGTGTCACGGATATTCCGTTAAATTTGAAAAAAATATTCCCGGAATAAAACGGGATCTGACGGTACGGCGAAATTTATCTAACATTCTTCTAGCTTTATAGATTGTTCACTGATGAGTCCTTGGCGGAAAAAAAATGACATTCTTTCCTTTAAATTATTCTGAATTGTTAGCCAAAAAGGTATGGTCTTTACTATATCTAGTGTGATTTGTTGTTGATTGTGAGAAAAAAATGCCAATATCTAGGAGTACATTGAAGGCTATATTATTGAACATATGTCAGTTTATTATAGTAATAAAGGTAGATTTAAAATCTTCTAACAGTTTCATTGACCCCAGGGGTTCAATAAGATCGGGTATCAAATCATACATATCTTCTTTAGAGGTTTGGACTGATTCATCTGTATTTCTGCTAAGGTTTGACCTCTTTGAAAGTTACTGACATCATGCTAAAGTTACGGACATCCCTATTGGTATAAGGAAAAAAATTACGGACAAGTTGTTTTGAAGTTACGGACATCATAAGTGTTTTGGCAAATCGTGCTGAAATCGTTTATTTTGTAGTAACTAACCACGTTTTACATTGCAGAGTTTCCCTAAAAGATTTATATAACTTTTTAATTACTGAACATTTATTTTGTATTCATGGTATTGTAATTATATAGGAGCAAACTTCCTAACCGAATCCAGGCGGCTCCATCTTGGGCTGTGGGTAACTTAAGTTACCCACGGCCGTTTAAGCACAGTGATATTCAAATGAGTTTAATAATGAAAACTATTCATTTTGTTATGAAAAAACTTATGCATCATTTTTTTAATTTGAGGTTTCATATGACTTTAACGAACACATTAATTTTTAAACCACTAGGCTCTTAGTCATATAAATGAATACTTGCGGCAATGCGACTCGTTTTACAAAAAATCTGACGAAACATAATACTCGAATGAAGTTTTCAGTATAACTTGCGAACATTTTTTGTCAAAAGATTATTTTTGTGTGAAAAGAGCCACCGAAGAATCAAACCCATTCTCCATTCCATAAAAAAACCATAACGTTTGTGACCCACTTTTTATTATTTTTATGATTTATTCTATATGATGCATCCCTTGACTTGTCGTCCACGTTTGAATTTACAAATTACATATGACCTTCATACATCATTTTATTAAATGTCTAGCTTCAGCCTACTCCTGCTTAGAATGATCTCATCAGTATACATAGATCCTTCATACGAGCACGCACGTTGTGAAGGATCAGATTAATAACTTTGGTGTGTCCGAATTTTGTTTTTACTTAGATATAAGAAGATGAGGTATGAGTGTCATTTGTTCCTGAAATAAAGCCGAAGTAAATCCCAATTTATATTCATATTAAAGTTATAGGGTAAAAAAGTATTCAGAGAAAAGTGCTTGTGGTTATGTGAAAAAAAGTAAGAAATGAAAACAACACTTTATGCATCTAAAACTCTTTTGTCGATTTACTTTCACTTGGAACGCATCTCAAAGCCAAATTTTTGAAAAATCAAGGATGTATAAGAATCGAAACATTTTTAGAGCGTTATATGACTAGAAAGGACATACAAATAATACTCAAAAGAACAATTATGATATTTAAAAATTTGTAATAAAAAAATCACAAGTACATAAATGCAAATTTCAAATTACAAATAAACATAAAAAAATAACTGAATTACATAATCAAATCAACCGCAACCTCGGCCGTGTGCCTCCCCTCTCTGAAAAAGGGTTAACCTGCAAAAGTGGATTTCTCTCGCCAATTCAGAGTAAAATATACTTACAAATTGTTTTTTTAAATAATAAGCAGTTGAAACATACTAAAACGTAAATGCTAACTATGGAAAGTCTAATATAAACAATCTACAAGGCATGGACTCGATAATATGTATCCTCGTTTCGTGTGTATTTTAGTCTATTTTATAACGGGTAGGGTTTGCCCTTTGCCATTATTAATGAAACAGTCATTTCGGCTACCATTAGCGTCAAATTAGTTAAAATTTAACCGTGATTCATCAAAATATCCTTATAGTGATTCGTCAGAGGTCTCAATTAATTATCGTTACCGTTATTTTCATGAGGAAAATTTAACGTGATTCGTCAAAATCAGTTGATTTTTTTATTGTCTAAAAGAAAGTGTTTATTTTATCCTCATGTTTAAAAAATTAACTTTAACGTTAATTACAAAGATTTTTTAACGTTATTCGTCAGGACCCTGTTTTATAAACTATACAAATACAAGAACGATAACACTGTAAATGAAGATAAGTTAAAAATAGTACTCGGAAAACCAAAACTTATCATTTCCTATTTAAAGATCACACAGGGAATGTAAGTATGTCACTCTGAGGTTTGTCATTGTATACTTTACTAAATATTACGCAATTGAAAGATTAATTTTTATCAGACATTGCTACCTTCACCATTGCTTATCTGTTAACATGTTCAGAAATTTTATAATGTAAGTTGTAAACCGAAGGTTATCATGGTTATGCTTTCGGGTTACTGTGACTAAGAAATTTCTATCTGTTTTGTACGCCATTCCTTTTTTTTAATGAATAAATGTAAATGTATACACACGGAGGCGTTTTTTAGAACACAATTTCACGATTATTATAATCAATGACCCCCCTTTAAAGTTTGTTTTCCATTTATAAATAAAATATTTTGTTATTATTGTTAGTTTTAACTTCCCTGTTCGGTTTCAATAAAATACACTGTGTCACTTAATGCAGGTTTCCAGTGCTAGACATGTCCTGCTTTCTATTTATAAATTATACAGTAACACACAATGGGATAACGAAAATTGTCCATCTTTAAATACCACGTACCTTACGTTTATGTAATGCATTTTCTTAATTCACATTAAATAGCAGACCATCACAATAAACCATTTCTTAAAAGGGTGTGAAAAGACTACGGGGCGCCGAATGGGACTCTCGTGGTTTTGTACTCAAAATTCAATTTTGTACGGACAAAAGTGACTTTTGTTCAACAAAAATGAGTTCAGTTTAACAAAATTTGTATCATACTACAAATTTAAAATTTTGTCATACAAAATAATCTATCAGCGGACAAAAGTCACTTTTGTCATGACAAAATTCATTTTTGTTACACAGACTTGACTTTTGTTACCTAATTTGAAAATTGGGCGACAAAAGTCAATTTTGTATTCAAATTAGTTTAGTTTGGTTTCTGTGAACTAATTTGCATACAAAATCGACTTTTGTTACGACAAAATTGACTTTTGTCTCAACAAAATTGACAAAATTGACTTTTGTGAGACAAAATTGACAAAATTGACTTTTGTGAGACAAAATTGACAAATTTGACTTTTGTGAGACAAAATTGACAAAATTGACTTTTGTGAGACAAAATTGACCAATGTGATCAACAAAATTGACAAAATTGACTTTTGTGAGACAAAATTGACCAATGTGAGACAAAATTGACCAATGTGAGACAAAATTGACTTTTATCTCAACAAAATTTACAAAATTGAATTTTGTCTCAACAAAATTGACAAAATTGACTTTTGTCTCAACAAAATTGACAAAATTGACTTTTGTCTCAACAAAATTGACAAAATTGGACTTTGTCTCAACAAAATTGAATTTTGTCTCAACAAAATTGATTTTTGTCTCACGAAAGTCAATTTTGTCTCACGAAAGTCAATTTTGTCCCATAAAAGTCAATTTTGTTGTTACAAAATTAAATTTTGTTCTTACAAAATTGAATTTTGTCGTTACAAAAATGAATTTTGTCGTCACAAAATTGAATTTTGTCTCAACAAAATTGACAAAATTGACTTTTGACTCAACAAAATTGACTTATGTCTCAACAAAATTGACAAAATTTACTTTTTTTGTCTCAACAAAAAAATTACAAAATTGACTTTTGTCTCAACAAAATTAACAAAATTGACTTTTGTCTCAACAAAATTAACAAACTTGATTTTTGTCTCAACAAAATTGACAAAATTGACTTTTGTCTAAATTGACTCACAAAAGTCAATTTTGTCTCACAAAAGTCAATTTTGTCTAACAAAAGTTAATTTTGTCTCACAAAAGTTAATTTTGTCTCACAAAATTGAATCTTACCTCACACAATTGACTTTTGTGATTTAATACGGTTTATCGCTTTTATAAGATAAACCAATTTAATTAAAGAGAAATGATTATTGCCTCATTCGAATCCGGTTCTTGTTTCCCGCCAATCAACGTCACATGACTCGTCAGCATTACATTGCACTAGCCAATCTTGCAGATATGTAAAAGTTTCAAAAAATGCAATCGTAAAAAATCTTTGACATCCGCATATCATATCCTAATATTTTGAAATGAAACTATCGTAGAGGCAAGACAATTCTCCAAGAAAGGATTTTCATTTGCAAGGGTCGCAAACGACGATATTAAAAGGTAAACCGAACTGTCACCACACGATCCGATGCCATCAACACGAGGAACACATCCAGCTTCTTTCGACATGTTTATGTTGGTGAGATTATTAGAACAATTTAATAATGTATCTTCGCCATAAAAGTTATACAATGCTCGAATGACAGGGACAGCTTCCAATTTGTCAGTGGCTCATTGACCGGTGATCAATTTAATGGCAGAACAAAATCTTCACACCAGGAGCCCCCGTTTAGAATTCCACACAGCACATGATGCACTTGTAAGGAAAACACGATTTAAAAGAAGGAGAACTACTGATCCAAAGAATTCACTACCTGATTCCAGCGGTTTGCAGATTTCGTCAAGCTTTAACCTCGGTATGTTGAATTTATATATATAAGAAAAAAGTTGATGTTTTGTGGTGTATAATTATTCTAATTGATATTTATCTCATTAGGAATAGGATAATCTGATGGTGATAAGATAAGATTACTGAAAGGATTATTTATTATTATAATTTGATGTCATATATCTAAATCGTGGCCTTTTTTACATGTCTGCTTTAATGTACATAAATTATATAACCATGCAGTGGTTTTGAAGACGCACCTAGCGCTATTACACACTAGTACACACGAGGGCAATAAGTGCAAATTCCTCATCCTTATTTACGTTATAGATTCTACCACTATTGTACACAATTTTACACTATGTGTTAGATGATCTTAGATGGCTCAGCTGACGTGTAATAGATGAAATACACTATATATATATATGAGAGTTAGAAGACAAATTTTGTGGCGGATGACGCGATAGCTTTAGATTAAATCCATCAGAGTCGATGGCTTAGATTAAAATATTTACAAGTGGAAATCCTTTGAACATGTACAGTCTTAAATATTTCCTAAACTGTTTGATACACTTAAATCGGCATTACTGTATAAAAAAAAAAATGTACATAAATTATGCCTACTGTTTTCTCGTTTGACTTGTTTAACATTTTTCTTTTTGGTTTTTAATTACTCTTTAATGCAGTATCATGGGCTCTGCTCATTGTTGAATGCAGTACAATGACTTCGTTAAATGCAGTATGTGCACTGCTCATTGTTGTAGGCAGAAAACTGACTAAATGTTATTAATGCGACTTGGGCTCTGCTCATTGTTGACGGCAGTACACTGACTTATTGATATTAATGCAGTATGGGCCCTGCTCATAAATGAAGGCAGAAAAGTGACTAATTATAGTTAATGTGGCATGGGCTCTGCTCATAAATGAAGGCAGAAAAGTGACTGCTAATAATTATAGTTATGTGGCATGGGCTCTGCTCATTGTTGAAGGCAGTAAAATGACTTTTTGTTATTATTTTATTTGCCGTTTGTTCTACTGTGAAGACGGTTGTCTAATTGAATCATACCAATTCTATTTACACGAGTGAGCTTCTCAGTTACATGTATATATTTATTCTTTTCAATTTGCGTTTATTTTCTTGTTAGCTTGCTTGTTTTAATTGTTGCATGTTTGCCTAGCTATTTACATTATGCATGTGTTCCTGTTGTAAAATATGCTTATATTAAATTTGATATTTGATTTTGATATGAAATATCACGTCAGTTGAACTCGTGAGAGATTTGCAGAGCTCATGTTTACGTTGTTGAATCCTACATACCAAGCCCGACCCTAAATTTTCTAACTTGCGTAAATATAGTTCATATAGTGATACAAGCAAATATAGTTATACAAGCAATAGTCTGTATAGGTTTCAAATAGCTTACTTATGCTCATGGAAAGGACAATTAGTTTACCAACAAGTCAACTTAATATTAGAGCAAATAAGAGAATTATGTGCACTATTCACACAATTATCAAATTACTTTATAACTCACGAAGCAGCAGACGGAGCATGGTACACAACATCCTCTATACTTTGAAGTGCGATAATGTTATTGTATATATACACATGATACATGTACATGTATTGTTTAGATTATTTTTGATTGTCTTATCTAACTCAGATATGTGAACATTGATGTTTTAATACGTTTGTATTTTACTATCATATTTATTTTACATGTCGGCACGAACTATGGGCTTCCCCACATCTATTTTTAGAAACAAAACAAATATGCGGTATATAAGTTACTGTTAAGAACTTTTACAAACGAACACGCATATTATCCAGATGGGAAACTCGTGAATTTTTAAATCTATTTCAAATACTCTTGATCTATTTCCTTCTATCAAAAGGAACATTTAGCATTCTTATCTATTTACAAAGCTGAAGGACACAATCTTTTTAATTCTAGTCGGAATAAATCAACTATCCATTAATACTTAAAGTAATACCATGGAATTTTACTCTAGCACCTCGTTCTTTTAGGTCACAAATATATTCGACCAAAACTTTTCAAGATAGAACTTTCCAAAAACATGTATTCGAATTTTTAAGTACTACTAGGAATGCATGGGGTAGCCAATTTAGTACAGGAAACGCCTAGTTCTTTTAGGTCACCAAATATATACGACGTAAAACTATTCAAAGTTGAACTTTCCAAAAAAGCGGCACATACTGCTTAGCTGTATCCGAATTTTAAGTACTACTAGGAATGCATGTGATTGCCAATTTAGTCATGTTCGTACAGGATATGTGGTACTTTCTATGTATTGATTGATATGATTATTATTTTTTTTTGTGTACGTTCTACTCCCTTCGTTTCTAAAATATTGGTCACGTTATTTGTTTAAAATTAATATATAGATTAGCATATACAAATGTACACGACTTTGAAGGAGTGCCTAGGATAGCACTTATTATATATACAGGTAATGTATTATCGTAAACTTTGTAGAGGATCATAAAATTGAAAAGGGAAAACTAATATTAGTGCATATTACAGATTAACAAAGCAATTGAGTAAATTCATGGCATACCACCATCTTGCATTGTACTTTTGCAGTGACCAATCAGTCTAGTTATTACCCAAATCTCCGAATGTGTACACAGATGTTCAGTTTTATTGATTATACTGTTTATTTTTATGAAGAAACTTCCTGATTTATCGCATTATATCTCTTAGAAATATTTAACAAGTTCCAATTCCAAACATATGTGCTTTAGAATACATTTTGTTCATCTAAGCCGGTTAAGGCGAGATAACTCTTTTAGTAAACCCATTGACAATTCATGATCGGTTTATCAGTGGATGTATTACTGCTAAAATTATGCGTTTTATGATGATAAATATACATATATATATAACATGGATAATACAACGAAAGAAGTGATATCTTCAAAAACAGCACCTTTATAACAAAGCTATTACAAAAGGAAAAATATGATTGTCTAAGATTCAAACATATTAACAAAGAATAATGCCTTCTTAGCTAGTTCACCTAAATGGACCTTTAGGTTGTAGGAAAAAAAGGGGGGGGGGATTCTGGTGAGTGTGTATAGACACACTCAAGTGGCAAGATTAAGGGGTTATGATCGTTTCCCGTAATTGTACGTCGGATCATATTAGGTTTTTACTTTCCTGCGGTACCGCAGGAAGTTCTGTTGAGACCATCTCATGTCTACCCTGAGTGGCCGGTTCTGAATTGGTACCAGTTCGAGCTTGACTGTTAATGATACATAGTATGGCCTATGTATTCAGTGTTTTATAATATAAAAAATGTTAATCTTTACTCCCCTGAAACCAGGGGGTGATGCGAATAAGACCCGACGTATTTGGGGATCATAACCCTCGTTCTCTTTAGAATTTAACCTGGAGGAACTTGAGCATCCATTGCTACCAATGGTGCACAGATTTGTCAGTTAAAACTAGCATGTCGGCATTCTGTAATCATGTCAGACCTCGTCATTCTAAGTGAACTGTGGCCGTTATTTCCACATTAGTTATTTGTTTGTTATGTTTTTGCCTAAAAATGGATTCTGTGATTAATACGGTTTATCGCTTTTATAAGATAAACCAATTTAATTAAAGAGAAATGATTATTGCCTCATTCGAATCCGGTTCTTGTTTCCCGCCAATCAACGTCACATGACTCGTCAGCATTACATTGCACTAGCCAATCTTGCAGATATGTAAAAGTTTCAAAAACCCACCCACCTCCCCTTGCAATCTGCCATCTAATAACAATTCTTGTGTCTGCTGCTGTTTTATTTATCTTTTCAGAATGACCAGAACATGCCGGATCCATAACTTTTTGGACAAAAAAGAGGAGACAATCAAGCCGATGGATTTGCTAGCTGAATCATACGTTCGAGACCTATAATTATTATGTCAATGCTAATTTTCATGAATGGCTACCACCTTTATCTAAATATTTTAGACACATTCAGTGTGAAAATGGAATTACCAATACCTGGTATTAGTTCTTCGCCTAGATGCATTTAACTTTTGACTTTATTTGGATAAAAATCATGCAGCATTTATTTTAATTACTCGATTCTAATTGTTCATTGTTTTGTAATAAAATCATTCGTCACAGTCAAAAAGGATGTCGGGATCTGGCAAGATTAAGGGGTTATGATCGTTTCCCGTAATTGTACGTCGGATCATATTAGGTTTTTACTTTCCTGCGGTACCACAGGAAGTTCTGTTGAGACCATCTCATGTCTACCCTGAGTGGCCGGTTCTGAATTGGTACCAGTTCGAGCTTGACTGTTAATGATACATAGTATGGCCTATGTATTCAGTGTTTTATAATATAAAAAATGTTAATCTTTACTCCCCTGAAACCAGGGGGTGATGCGAATAAGACCCGACGTATTTGGGGATCATAACCCTCGTTCTCTTTAGAATTTAACCTGGAGGAACTTGAGCATCCATTGCTACCAATGGTGCACAGATTTGTCAGTTAAAACTAGCATGTCGGCATTCTGTAATCATGTCAGACCTCGTCATTCTAAGTGAACTGTGGCCGTTATTTCCACATTAGTTATTTGTTTGTTATGTTTTTGCCTAAAAATGGATTCTGTGATTAATACGGTTTATCGCTTTTATAAGATAAACCAATTTAATTAAAGAGAAATGATTATTGCCTCATTCGAATCCGGTTCTTGTTTCCCGCCAATCAACGTCACATGACTCGTCAGCATTACATTGCACTAGCCAATCTTGCAGATATGTAAAAGTTTCAAAAACCCACCCACCTCCCCTTGCAATCTGCCATCTAATAACAATTCTTGTGTCTGCTGCTGTTTTATTTATCTTTTCAGAATGACCAGAACATGCCGGATCCATAACTTTTTGGACAAAAAAGAGGAGACAATCAAGCCGATGGATTTGCTAGCTGAATCATACGTTCGAGACCTATAATTATTATGTCAATGCTAATTTTCATGAATGGCTACCACCTTTATCTAAATATTTTAGACACATTCAGTGTGAAAATGGAATTACCAATACCTGGTATTAGTTCTTCGCCTAGATGCATTTAACTTTTGACTTTATTTGGATAAAAATCATGCAGCATTTATTTTAATTACTCGATTCTAATTGTTCATTGTTTTGTAATAAAATCATTCGTCACAGTCAAAAAGGATGTCGGGATCTGGCAAGATTAAGGGGTTATGATCGTTTCCCGTAATTGTACGTCGGATCATATTAGGTTTTTACTTTCCTGCGGTACCGCAGGAAGTTCTGTTGAGACCATCTCATGTCTACCCTGAGTGGCCGGTTCTGAATTGGTACCAGTTCGAGCTTGACTGTTAATGATACATAGTATGGCCTATGTATTCAGTGTTTTATAATATAAAAAATGTTAATCTTTACTCCCCTGAAACCAGGGGGTGATGCGAATAAGACCCGACGTATTTGGGGATCATAACCCTCGTTCTCTTTAGAATTTAACCTGGAGGAACTTGAGCATCCATTGCTACCAATGGTGCACAGATTTGTCAGTTAAAACTAGCATGTCGGCATTCTGTAATCATGTCAGACCTCGTCATTCTAAGTGAACTGTGGCCGTTATTTCCACATTAGTTATTTGTTTGTTATGTTTTTGCCTAAAAATGGATTCTGTGATTAATTTCCATATCAGGTAACAAAAGTCAATTGTGTATGCAAATATGTTTATATTTGCATACCTTTTAGACAAAATTGACTTTTGTCATGACAAATATGAATTTTGTCTACAAAAATGAATTTTGTCATGACAAAAATGAATTTTGTCATGACAAAAATGAATTTTGTCTACACAAATGAATTTTGTCATCACAAAATTGAAGTTCTCACAAAACAAGTCTGTAGCACATAGTTTTGTAAGACAAACATGATTTTGTTATGACAGAATTGAATTTTGTACAAAACCACAAGAGTCCCATTCGGCGCCCCGTAAAGACATCAAAGACACATTCAAATACATAAGTCGAATTTAAACTGACAACGCCATGGCCAACATAGTAAAAATAACAAAAGACATACAACAGCTTAACGAACACGATGAAGAAAACTAAAGAAAGAGCAATACACCCTCAACTATAAACAGGGGTGATCTCAGGTGCTCCAGAAGGGTAAGCATACCTTGATTCTTATGTAACAGCCTTACAAAAGACATAAAACAGCTTAACGAACACGATGAAGAAAACTAAAGAAAGAGCAATACACCCTCAACTATAAACAGGGGTGATCTCAGGTGCTCCAGAAGGGTAAGCATACCTTGATTCGTATGTAACAGCCTTCGTCACTTTCAAGTAAATACAAGATAGGTGATAAGTCTAATTCGACAGACCAGAATGCTTGGGGAAAAAGGAGGAATTGAAGTTACGACAATTGGAACATATGCATTGTCATCTCATCTTCGCTAGCTAAGGGTTACGATCCACTCCCTTATAAGACCGATATTTCAAAACGGTCGACCAACTCGTGATGGCGTCTGACACTTTTCGAAGAAAAAACTTGAACTTCACCCGAACTCTTTGTTTAATAACTTAGTCGTGAGCAGGAACCCTCTATCAAGTAAAACATGATAAGAAACGCAAGCCCTTGAATTCCTTATCAACTTGGAAATATTTACTGCATATGCAGGCGCTGCTGGAATGTTGCTACAAAGAAATTGAAAGTTCCCAATTGTGAATCTGAAATCATCTCTTGCTGTTCTCAACGGACCCTCATTGTCAATTTCGAGATGTAGGTCAAGATATGAGACAGACACAACTGTAGTTGTTGCATCTTTTATTTCGAGTCCGATTGGATAAATGCATTCATTATAATCACAAAATTTTGAATTATATAGTAAGAGGACATCTTCTGTATAGCGGAAAGTAAAGTTAAATGCGCCTCAGGGTGTATGAATTTTCAACAACGGTGTAAAGTAGAATTTTCATTCTTACTTCTTAAATTAAGAAGCTCCTGTATGAAGTCAAACTCATGTGAATAAAAGTAACCGACGACAATAAGTGGAGCATAGTTGGTTCCCATGAGAAAGCAGATTTTCATTTGAAAAACACGTCAACAAAACGCAAGAGATAAGTTGTCAATTAAAAAATCAAGCATTTTGAAAAAAGTAAAATAACAGAAATAACGAAACTCCGAGGAAAATTCAAAACGAAAAGTCCGTAATAAAACGGCAAAGTCAAAAGCTAAAACACATCATACGAATGAATAACAACTGAGAAAATATTGGATTGAACCCGGTTTTATAGCTTACCAAACCTCTCCCTTGTATGACAGTCGCATAAAATTCCAATATATTCACAACGATGTGTTTACAAAAGAACGTTTGTTTGAATCAGAGTGCTTTTTTCTCTCCAAAATATGATTTTATCCGTCCCCAAGATACTTGTTTCTACGTTGGACATCCTTTTTTCAAGAAACAAAACACCAACTCTTTCAATTTATCATTTAGTTTTTTGGAATAGCGAAAACTTGTGTAGAGTGTAGAGTGTACTCACAGATATCTGTGATTTATTTAGTACATTTGATTCAAACCAACTAATAATAGGCGCTAGATATAAGTAAATACAATTTCCAAGAATTTAATTTCTAAAGAGTTGCATGACCTTCAAATTGAATTTCATATCTTAATAAATACTGTGTAAACAAATGTATTATATATATGTTATTGTTTTTATAAGTGGCAGATACTACAATGACCTCCATGAGTAAACGTATGTGCTACTGATGGATATCGACGCAAAGGTAAATTAATAGTTTTATCAGATGTTCATCTTCATTTGGCCACATCCATTGGAAACAGATGAAATCATTAAGTCTTATAATACGCCACATCATTTTTCCGACGTAGTCGGTATAGTTTCGGTTTGTGCACTTTGAACTTAAGGACGCTTCACTATGGCAACAGACTACGCATGCTCGAAAATCCTTTCAGTGATTGGACAAAATGCTGTCATGATGGACGATTTGGTTGTGTTTGAAAAAACGTCTCGAAAATTATATCGTGATGGAAAGCAAGTGAAAAACTATAAATATTTGAACTAGATCTTACAAAGATTTATATTTTTATTAAAATAATTGTTTCCCCAATAGCTCTTAGCATCCATGACAGCTGTTTATTCGAGACAATTATAATTTTTAATATAAACTTTGTTGTACGAACGTACATGACTTTTAGAACGCACCTACGCATGTGAGATTTCCGCGGGGTTTTGGTGAATGTAAACAGAAAGATACTTCTTATACTACCAATAGTTTCTAGCTTTGTTAACCATGTATTAAGTTTAATGTAAACTGTAGTAAATGTATATTTGTTTCTTTTTATTTACACTAGATGTTTTGACAAATAAAAAATTTAGGTGTCTTCACAATATATTCTTATAAATATATTATTGCCTTAATATAACCAGACTTAGTAAAGAATTTCTTGTAGTTACATTCAGATGGATATTTTATTAAAGAGGTCATGCATCATTAAGTCATTGTGCTTCTTAAGGTTATCGAAATTATAGTTTTAAACATATACTCAAATTTAAATACGTCGGATATCTTTTTTAAAGATAGCTCTTGTTTTTAATGCTTTTGGTGTTCCCCTCGTTTAGGATAACATATATTGTCTCAAAATATTTTTTGTATGAGGCTCGAAAATGAGGATTCTTATGAGTGGAAATTCGGATTGGAGGGAAATCACATACCGACTGACAATACTGTATAATTGTTTCTGGATTAACACATTAATGGAAAAAAGATACAATACAACAGAACAGTTACACAATCAAAAATAACCAAAAAAAAAGGGAAAAAATAGGGATTAATTCCCTCAAACGTTTGTGAGGCGAGGTCATTTACGTTTTAGAAGTATACTTTTATACAACTATTTTACAGTATCAAAAGGATTGACATGACATATTTTTAAGATTATAATTCGGTATTGATAGCAGATCTATGGCAGTCTCTGTAGAATTCATTAACAACCGCTATAAGTCTCGTGGCTATTAAAGGCGTGATCTGATATCGTATGCAGATCTCTATAATATTACAGAAAGCAACTTTTGATATTGTGAAATGAAAAAGTAATTTTGAATGTCTCGCCATTGTTGTCTGCCAATCACAATTGCCGAATTTACACAACATCTATGAAATGTATTGTATTATTTGCTTTATCACTATGTCCATTCAATAAAAACGACTTATATATGAACTCATTTGTTATTGATTTCAAATAAACTTATTATAGATACCAAGATTGAAATTTTGTATTTGAGCTGACGAGTGTTTTGTCTACATCAGTTAAAAAGGCAAAATAAAGTACGAAATCGAAGAGCATTACGGACCGAAAATTCCTTAAAGTTTTTCAAAATACAACTTAAGACTTTTTAAGTTATCTATTCCTGAGGTGGAAAAACCTAAGTATTTCGAAAATTCAAAGTTTTGTAAACAGCTAATTTATTATTTATTATGACCATACCAGTTAAAGGTAAGATCACTTAACAACAAACCTTCACTTCATATATTTGATCATTTATTTAATTGTAGCTTTCAACAATTAATCATGCAATACAGGAACTGAAACAGACACAAAGAACAATATGGGGGAAAATACATATGAACAGGTAATTTAATGATAGGAACAGGTGGTATGGTTGCTAACGACACAACTCTTCAAGTTATCTATTTCAAAGATACCTGTTGCAATAAATGAACGATATAAAAAGAAGTTGTCGTATGCTTGCCAATGAGACAACTCTCCAAAGGAGACCAAAATGACACAGAAATTGATAACCAATAGGTCACTGTACGGCCTCAGTAACGAAAAAAGCCCATACCGCAGCAAAAAGGCTCCTTAATAACAAATATAAAACAATTCAAACGAGAAAACCAAAGGCCCAATTTACATACAAAAGATAGAACGAAAAACCAATATGTTGCACAGCAACACAAGGAAACTTCTCAATTACAGGCTCCTTCTCACCAATCTGGGACAGTGATGTAACAGTACACCATAAGAACAAACTAAAAAAAAGGCATAACTCATCAAAGGGATACAAAAACAAATGCATATGAGACTAAAATATCAATCAGAACACATCCAACATCCAATGGATTTAGTATAAAGACGTCATAAACAGTCAGAGAAAAAAATGACCCCCTTTTATTTTTTAAATGTTTGTTTACAAATGTCCATTAAAACTGCACACATCATACATTGCATGTAACATTTTTCCCAGAAAATGCATAGAGAAAATTAATATCTAATTCTATGGGAAATATAAAACGCCATTGTTTTTTTTCATTGTTTACTATCTCTCTAAATGAAGAAAACTGTAAATTCGTATTAACAATTCATTATAGTAATCAGCAAATTTTCTTGTATTGTAAAATATATTTCTGGAAACAAATGGTAATAATATTAAATGTGTATCAAGAACACTATCGTACTTTTTTCTTTTTTCATTTATTTTCATCTTATAGCGAAGATACGTTTCCGGACGTGGTCAGAAAGCAGTTCGAAAGTAAGTTTGCAAAAGGGTTTATATACTTAGACAAAATATTAATTATAAAAGAAACCACATAAGTTGATATATATTTCAAAATATTATATTTACAGTCACACATGCTATTTCGAGCATCATGAAAAATGAGCAAAATTACTTACAAAAATTAATCGCATTAGTCGAAAACCATGGATACTGCCTGGTGCCAGAAGGATAAGCAAATCATACTCCACATAAGACATTCATGATGTTACTCCTCAATAGAACACGAAGCAATTATCTGTTTGTGATCAGGCTTGGCATAATAGCCTATTGGTAATTGACCCGTATAGGTCTAACAAATAATCATCACTAAATTCGTTTGACATCGGGAACGAAACATTCCAACCTTAGAACTTTACCGATTGAGAAATGTGGAAATTGAAAGACGTTATTGAATACATAGGATAAACTATTAACACAAGACTCACTGTTGATATATAGATATAGGAAGATGTGGTGTGAAATAACATATATATTGACAAATCAATAAAAAAAATACACTGACGACAGCAAAATATTTGCATCTACGTTGGTCATTTTGTTTTATGAAACAAAGTTACTAGCAAAAATTCAATCATCACACAAAAAATATGAAATAGCCATATTGATTTATTAACCTTTGTACCAAAATATTCGTAATCCACATAAAATGATAATCATACGAAGTTTAAATGTAAAATTACTCATTATTGCACATAATATATCACAACACGTAATTAATAGGTACCCTATCTTGGTATAATTTAGAACTATTTATCATTGTCGGCAGTCAGTATTTTATATTATTATACTATATCAACATTACTTCATCTAATCACATATCTAATTTAGAACTTGAAGAGATTGTACGGAATCTAGAAGACAAATATGGAAAGCATTACAGTACATTGAAAGAAGTCACAAATATGGTGGTGGCATTGCTCTTGAGAGTTGATGAACTTACGATTGACATTAAAAAGCTTAAACGTTTTACAAGTAGCACCAGCTCACAATCAAAGGAGGCAACTGATCAGACGTGCCATTTACGAAAAACAATTACTGTTAAACCAAACGAACGAAGTGGTACTTTGCAAAGTTCGCAGAACATCAATGAAGACAACGACCTTTTTGGTGGCATTTCTGATAGGCATACAGACTGTACAATTGATAATTTTGAATGTGGAATTTCTAGTCAAATTTCATCTGTGGAAACACAATCCGATAGAAGAAAAGACAATTTGGACAACAAAGACAACTTTGCACAAACAGTTAATAGAATAAAAAATTCAGACAGAAGAGACGGAAACTTTGTTTTCTCATCTTTCGAAGCACACTTAGATAGGACCAATAAAACAGACACAGAAGACAGCTTTGCAGACAAAGTTCACAGAATAAATTATTCAGACAGAAAAGACAGAAAAACTAACGTCTCATCTAATGAAGCACAAATAAATCAGCCCAATAATACAGACACCGGAGACAGTGTTTGTGTTGAGGAAACACAATATAAGGAGAATAACCATGATTCAGAGAGCAATGATAGTAACATAAATGTTTCCATAAGCACAGTTTGTGCAGATATGAATGAAAAGAACAATGAATCAGTTCCAATAGATACTCGTATGCTTCAAAATCGGCAGCTAGCTGATAATGAGTCAAAACTGAAGAATTTCTTAGATGTTGGAACAGTTAAAACAAAGACAGAAGATAGCATTGTAGCTAGTCATAAAAATAGAGTACGTAAAAATGATTCCGGATATAAACAAATACGTTCAGCAATGAGTTCTGATAACCGTGTGGCATATCATAGAACCAATAATTCAGACACTAAAGAAGTCAGCTTTTCCGTTGAGGACACACACTATAAGGAAGAAATGCACGGTTCAGAGGGCTGTGATAACAACAAAAATGTTTCATTAAACCTATTTTGTGCAGATTCGAGTAAACTGAACGAGGAATCAGTTACAAACATGCTTCCAAATCAGCTTCCACATGATAATGTATCAAAACTGAAGAATTTCGGAGATGTTAGAACAGTTAAAACAAAGACAAAAGAGAAGGATACACCGAGTTCTATAAAAAGAGTAGGCAAAAATGATTTTGGATATAAGCAAAAACGTTCATCAATGAGTACTGATAACCGTGTGGCATATCATAACAAGGAAACATGTTTTGAATTTGAACATGACCTGCAATCAGATAAACAGCTTCCTGAGGATCCACCTCCATCACCTAATATCAAGAATAAAAGTTACCCAACCAGAAGGTGTGTAGAGTTATTAATTTATTAAATATTTTTTAATACATTATACACATATATTGGCGAAAAAGCAAGTCATAAAACTAAATTTTATATGAAATTCATTAAAGATTGAAAAACAATTAATTCAGTCAGTGAGTATTTCTAAATTCTATAGATGTTGATTACAGTTAAAAAGAAGCAGTGGAAACTAATGAAAAACTTATGCTCATTGGTTGATGCACACAATGTTATAAGGAAAATGTATGTCTACAGTACTAAACAGCATACTAAAATCCGATTCATTTAGGGTAAAATCACACACATAAAAAAAGGTATTATGTTGCAGTAATTTACATTTTACAGAAAGTTAGATATGAAAACACTGTCACAAATGAGTGAACTGGATGATTTTGCTGATCAAGAATTTGGAGACAGTATGTAAGATAAAACTTAGGAGATGTGAAATGATTTTGAATGAGACAACTATCCACCAGAGTCCAAATGACAATGATGTCAGCAACTGCAGGTCACCGCACAATCTCAAAAACTAACGAAATACATAATGCATAGTCAGCTAGAAAAAAACCCGGAAATTGACAAAATTTGAAGCAATTCAAAAGAAAAAAACAATGGCCGAATTCATGAAAATACAAATAACGAAAACCAAAAATAACAAATGGCAATCAACAAAACCACTGATTTACTACAGGCTCTCAACTTTGGATTTACACACAAAAAAATGTAGGTGGGTCCTACCAAAACACAAGGAGTGGTGTAACAGTATAATGTAAAAACAAACTGAAAACATTCAAATAGAAATGGCTCAACTCTACACAGTTTATTTGAACAGCCGATTCGTACGAAGCTTAAACAAACTAACATTAAACAAAATACGCAAAGAACTAAGAGCAGTTGCTGCAATGCAGTTACTGAAAGCTAGTAAAAAGCAAATTACAACAAATAAATAATGTTCCCGGAGTCACATGTGTATTTAAGATTCAATGTAGTGTTCAAGCATTGGAATTTGTCTATTACCTGACCGTTTAAAGTCACAAGTGTCTTTATAATTATTTTTTTCGAAACTCACGTAATATTTGAAAAAACCTATGTCATTAATGGTGCATGATTGTACTGTGTTAAATGTATCAATGATAATGGAAGGTTCGAAGTCCTAAAAAGATAGAGAGTTTTTCTCAGTTGACTTAAAACTGTGCTTCTGTCGGTAATATCATCCTCTCTTACATCGTTTTCGGCTTTATTAAATGCATGAACTAAACGGAAAGTCTCTACGCATAATTAAAAACTGTGGGTCTTGGACTCTTTGCAGGATAGATTTATCTAACATGTAAGAGTGGCGAAAGATACCAGAGGGACATGCAAACTCATTTATAAAAAAAGCGACAACGGCATGGCTAAATAAGAAATTAAAAAGACAAACAGACAAATAATAGAACACAATTATTTCTATGAAAAAGACCAGTGCACCCGCTTTAAATGAGGCACTAGGATATGCCAACGTTGATCATCTCCTGACTAACTTACCACTTTGCATGATTATTTACCTTAGTTTCTAATATGAAATTTGATTAATTCGGTTTGTCGAATTGACTGAACGTGACGAAACAGTGTTCTAAAAAAGATGTGCCCAATAGGAATATTTTTGTCTCAACTAATAAACAGCTGTAAATTAACTCGGCATATGTACCAGAAATAAAACTTAGTAACACTTTAATCGTGCCAATACCGTATAATGAAGGAAACGTTAGGTTTAGTAAGCGAATGTTCATGAAGAAATAATTAAACAGAATAACGAAAAACGCGAATGTAATCTTCACTTAAATATATCAAATTGTTCATTTAAACAGATCCAGGTCTTTTCAGCCAACCCAGGTCTACCAGAGAATGGATGTCATACGCTGAACAACTGAGGCAACATGGTAAGTGTAAAAGTATAAGATTGAATTACAATTTTGCACCAATAATATATGTAAATAGTTATCAAAGGTACCAGGATTATAATTTAATACGCCAGACGCGCGTTTCGTCTACATAAGACTCATCAGTGACGCTCAGATCAAAACAGTTAAAAAGCCAAACAAATACAAAGTTGAAGAGCATTGAGGACCCAAAAATTCCAAAAAGTTGTGCCAAATACAGCCAAGGTAATCTACTCCTGGGCGTAAGAAAATCCTTAGTTTTTCGAAAAATTCAAAGTTTTGTAAACAGAAAATTTATAAAAATGACCATATAATTGATATTCATGTCAACACCGAAGTGCTGACTACTGGGCTGGTGATACCCTCGGGGACGAAACGTCCACCAGCAGTGGCATCGACCCAGTGGTGTAAATAGTTATCAAAGGTACCAGGATTATAATTTAATACGCCAGACGCGCGTTTCGTCTACATAAGACTCATCAGTGACGCTCAGATCAAAACAGTTAAAAAGCCAAACAAATACAAAGTTGAAGAGCATTGAGGACCCAAAAATTCCAAAAAGTTGTGCCAAATACAGCTAAGGTAATCTACTCCTGGGCGTAAGAAAATCCTTAGTTTTTCGAAAAATTCAAAGTTTTGTAAACAGAAAATTTATAAAAATGACCATATAATTGATATTCATGTAAAAAATGTAACAGTGAGAACCAATATATATGCAAGTCTGAAGATTTGTGTAACGATACTGGTAATAGCTATATACACGAAAAAGATGCAATTATTCTCATTGGCAAAGCTTATATTCCAGCACAATTCATACAAATTGTCGGTGTAATAATGCAATTATCGATAATACATATCAAACAAAAAATGGTATTTTTTCACGTTCTTATTTGTCTATGCGGCTATTATATGTAATATATAAAAAGAAATATCATAACAAATGCTGAACTCCAAGGAAAAATCAAAACGAAAAGTCCCTTATTCAGTTTAAAAAATCAAAACTAAAACGAATGAATAACAACTGTAATATTCCTGACCCGGTACCGTGTAAGTGTAAGTTAGAACTGTTGGTCACAGACATAATCTCACTGTTATGCCTCGTTTTCCTCTATCACTAACTAATTCTGATAGCCTTTGTATTTTTTTTTACAGCGATGTTTCGATTGCAGTCTGGAATGGTAAAGCGCGGACGACATGGACATGATGTCACGTTGGTGTTAGATTGTTCTGAACGGATGAGAGGCCAAACATTTGATAGTATGATCGAAGCAGCAAAGACTTATGTGGCGGGTAACTATTTCAAATGTCGAGAATATCTATGCATATCTTTACCTCATCTTACTTTTGCAGAATTTGTAGGCTGGTTCATGAAACGACTGTGTTTAAAATCATGTTAACAGCAATTAAACAAATAATGCTTACTTCTTGAAAATGATTCGTCATTTGTTTGCATTTGCAAACATCGTAGGCATTTCAAGAAGACAAATGTATTGTTCGAATTATTCGTTATTTATCAACACATAAACAAGTTATTAATGAAGTGAACAAACTTGTCCGTTGACATATTATTAAGGTGTGGATTTTAAAACATTTTTTAAGCACCATATTTATTCATCATTTAACTACAACGCAATGTACAATGTTAAAATTCCCATTATAGGCATTCAAAGAGTTAACATGACAGGAATGTTAGAAGATAATATTGGTCTGGCTGTGTTTGGAGGAACATCTAGTTTGATTGTGCAATCTACATGTGATTACGATTTAGTGTTGAAAGAGATTAGTGAGTACACAACATGTGTTATATGTTTAGTTTATATTGAACATTGTTATACGATTTTACCAAAACTAATTTTCCATTCTTTAAATTATGAATCTGTTGAAGATTGTGAATTGTCAAATTCTTGTCCAACAAATCGACTAAAATTCTCAAGTTGACATAATAATATACTATGACGTGTACGAGAATAACATTAGTTCAATGTTATACATTAAACAATGATTGATAGAGATCCAGGGAGAACCAACGACCTTTGGAAGGGAAATGACAATTCTATTCAATTGAGATTGGAGTCGAGTGGACCCGTACATGATTCGAACTCACAACCTCAATGTTGACAGGCTAGTGATACAGTAGTTCGACTACTTATGCCAATAGACCTCCGAGACCCCATAATGCAACGGACATTATCGGAAAAAGCATCAATATGTTGGGCTTGACAAAATCTAATGAATACCAAATGACATATACTAAGTATTAACTGCTAGTCGAATAGTAGTCAATTTGCATGTAATAACATGTATTGTACTTACGTAAGCCCACAATAGAGGTTTCCAGATTTGCTACGTATCAGGTACGGTTGGTACGTAACACAATCGTTGGTGCTGTTTGGGAGGTTTCATTTAATGCATGAGGTTATTGTATTCATCGTGATGAAAATAGAGAAACAAAATATCGTATCAGTGATAAAAACCTTAATCTTTTATTTTATTACGATTTGACTGCTTCTAGAAAACCTTGCACGTGATTTTATACGATATGATTTATTTTGGGCACAAGAGAATGAATCAAACAGTCCTCACTGGAACTGAGTTGCCTCGACCTTTATATTCTAAATATGGATTTGTGTTTCTGTATGGCTATGTTTTTGTTTTCTGTATATTAAGAAAAGTATTAGAATAAAGAATGTTTTCCAATACTTAAATATAAATTGGAATAATTAGAAATTACTTTACAATAATATCTAACTTGTACCTTACTGGTGTCGTTAATGACTACATAGACCTATCCAGGGGATGGAGCGCCCCCTTTATGAAAAGTTCTGGATGCGTCACTGAACTAGTACACGTGCTAATGGCAAAAATAAGTTTAAAATTGAGTTGATTTCTCATTAAGATAATTTTTTATTAATTTAGCTATCTTTTCGATCATTGGAGCAACACTTTTTCCTAAAACGCAACACACATTCTAAAACTATCGATATATCTTTTCCCTTATATTTAGTCACTTTTTAATAAAATTGATTATTATATCAATTACTTAAAGAATGAATATAAATTTTATGACACTAACGAAAACCATTTTTTGAGTCGAAATATTTATCATCACGATGTTTTTCATCGTGTTCGCTTATTATTATTATGCCACTAGATATATTATTGTTATTACATAATCTACGAGGGTTATATTAAACCAATATCCATCCATTAATCCTTTTTTGTTTCGTACAGCATTGCCAAAAAACTTCATACAACACAGCGTATTTTGCTCACTGATAACGGCAAAAATTTGACGCTATATTTACACTTAGTCTAATGCAATATGAATGTGTCTTTCTAACTCTTCTTAATGTTCTACGGAAAATACAATGTTGCTATATAATGTCTTTTGCACAATTAACAATTGATTTATGGACTCAAAATAAAGGATCATTTTCATCGGTTGGTAAATGTTTCTATGTAATTTGTTCAGGTTTATATGTACTAGTGTCATGAATACGATATTGCTTAAAATAGTTTAACTCCAGTTTTTCTGAGTTTTCTCTCTCGGCTTACTGCTTGTTTCTAAAATATATAGAGCATATTGATTTTATGAGGGTTTTTTTTATAAAGAAAAACTTTAAGCCCGACGGTAAAGATAATTGACATAATTGTCCAAAAAGGAAGGATGCCAAGTATATACGATGTTGCATAATTGTTCAAAATGTAAACGACCTTGTATTTTTTATAACTACATTCCGGACGACTGATTTTTTTTTTTATCTTTATTCAATTCTTCAATATATATTTACAACAGATACATTACATACTACACAAAATTATCACAAGGCAATTTTATTAAGTATCATGACATACATAATCAGTACAATAATTAGAAATAAAATGTTATGCGGACACCTTCGGTTTCTTGTAACAGAGTATTATATCTTACAAAGTGTGTCTCCCATGAGTTTTTTTTAATCTTATTTCTATATCCCTTCACAAGTGTAATAAACCTCACGCACCAGCCTGCACAATGATTTGGTTAAATATTAGTTTTATCATTTTTCTTTTGTTATTAAGGGTCAATTTATTTTGTTCAAATACATTTTTTTTTATCATGTTTTCTAAAAATTAACCAAAATAAATACAAAACGTTAACATTTTATAATGATACATAACGTTATTACAAACAAAATTTATAAAGTTTTAATTTTGTTTTGTAATTTAGCTTCTTTGTATCTATGTAGTTCCACGGGGAAATAACTCTTAACTATAAACCTTTCGTACCAACGATAACTTGCAACGGTTGCTTGAAAGCATAATCGAGTGCACTCACTATTGTTTCCTACGAATACAAGAAAAACCACATGAAATTAGTCCCAAATTACAGCTAAAAATTCTCAAAACAGTTCTGCATATGATTCCTAAAACATTTGTTGATATAAAGTGTATACATCAATAATTTCCAAAAGTTAAATGACGGCTCCCACTTCGTACTACGGTTGATACGGTAGCAAATCTGGAAACCTCTATTAATCCCTCATCAACACTTAATGTATACTAGTATCTTGTGATGTTCGACACCAAAATTTTGAAATATTAAAATATATTGACCTGATTAAAAATATTAAGGTTTATGACCCCTTCTGTAACCATTTTTGTTCGAATTTTTCAAACTTCAAATGTATCAAAACTACAGATTTAATTAATAATAGAGATAGGTCATTTTGTACATATACCAAGGGGAAACTTGATGCAAAGCATTATTATTTATTGTTTCGTTGCATTTAATAGAAAAAGAGTACTTTGTGGCAAATAAACAATTTTTTTTATAGAAAATCCACAGCCTTTAAAGGGGCACTAGCTACGAAATATATATAAAAAAAATCTAAAGTAAGACTTTTTTTGTTCAATCAATAATGAAAGTGAAAAAGTGAAATAATAATTCGCTTTTAGCAGCCAATATGGTTCAATTTTGTCAAATAAAGCAAAGAAACATTGATAATTACTTATTCACTTGCAAGTGAATTAGTCGACCTCATTAAATCCGTAATCATGTGAACTTCAATTTAACCCCTAGCTGGAGATTGACAACGCATGCATTATACGTGTACTGGTTATGTAAAAAAAAAAGAATGTCAACAATAAACGTGAAACTACGGTAAATCATTTGATTACTGAATCGATCCATATAAAACCATTCTTATACGTTTAAAAACAATGGGAAACATATATTTTAATCTTTAAAATAAAATCAATAATCCCATTGCACGTGTTGGTTTAATCTATTCATATCTTTATTTATGTTTACATCGCTTATATATAATGGTCATCTGAGATCAAATCGATAGTTAATTAGATGGCATCTGGACTAAAATTCACACGAAACGAACCTACATATTCTCTACCCCATGCTTTGTAAACTGTTTATTTTAGACTTTTGGTAGTTTGGATAAATGTTTTACATTGTTATAAATCAAATATGAGAGTTTGAGTCGAATCGGTGACCATGAATTTGACAACTAGTGCCCCTTTAATACAGAGATTTTTGTTATAAAATTTGAAACACAGATTACTCACTTGCTTTTCTAAGGAACCTGTAAATTCCAAAATACCTCGTGCTGAGTCACTGAAGTCGAACGCAGTCTAAAAGGTGTACTTGATTTTGTCCATATTAAAATTTGTTTTGACCAATAGCTACATTAATAAACTCGTTTTAAGGAAATCAATGCTAGCACTGCATGCAATAATTTTATATCTATCAGTCATGAAATTCCCAAATATGAGGGTACAAGGATAAATGCTGTGGATTTTCTATAAAATTTCCATATGTTTAGCATTGAACCTTTGTAAAAAATAAAAACTAGCACATCGTAGAAAAGCAAGTGAATAATGTAGGTTATTTTTTTTAACAAAAATCTCTGTATTAAAGGCTGTGGATTTTCTATAAAAATCTAGGTTTATTTGCCACAAAGTCCTCCATTTCTATTAAATGCAATGAATTAGTAAATAATAATTCTCTGCCTCAAGTTTCCCCTTGGTATATGTACAAAATGGCTGATCTCTATTATTCATTATATCTGTAGTTTTGATACTATTGAAGCTTGAAAAGTTCGTACACAAATGGCTACAGAAGGGTTCATAATAGTTATCAAAGGTACCAGGTTTATAATTTAGTACGCCAGACGCGCTTTTCGTCTACATAAGACTCATCAGTGACGCTCATATCGAAATAGTTATAAACCAAACAAATACAAAGTTGAAGAGCATTGAGGATAACCTTAATAGATAAAAAACCTTAATAAATTCATAAACCTTAATAGATAAAAAAAAAAACCAATAAGAAACTAATAGCACGTGTAATAACGACGGATGTTCTGTTTGATTTCATGAAAGAATTAAAAACATAATGTGCATCACCATATAACTTGCTCAGTTTCAAATAAATAACTTTTCATAAAGTTAGTATGTATTGATATGGAATAAAGTGAGGAATCAAAAAAGCAAAAAAAAATTTAGGGGTCAATGCGCTTGTTTTCGAGATATTAACTAGGATGGTCCTCTCCCTTGCAACATACGGGTATCACAAAGCCAAACAGATAAAGGACAGAGAACCAGTCTAGATATTAACCAATGAAATTTTGGCCGGAAAATGTTCTCTCTTTATTTTTCATAGCTTTATCATTAACCTTTTAAAGTTCTCAAATACTATTAAAAATAAATAAAATTTCATAAGACTTTTACAAATGACTTATAATTATAAATGTAAAAAAAATATAAAAAGAAAAATGGGGGTTCATGGGGAAATTGTGTAGGGCATTCAAATGGATAAAACCAGAGGATTTCGAAAATATCGACATTTTTTGACAAATATTCCAAAACATGACAAGCGGTTTACTTTTTAAAAAAATGTTATTTGGATGGAGAGTTGTCTCATTGTCACTCACACCACATCTTCGTATATCGATCCTTAAGAAAAAAATTCTGACTCTTATACTACTTTATTTTTTCATAAGTCATTCTGTTGAAATCGTAGTATGTACTCTTTTTTGATTTTAATGACATTATATTATAGGTCAGTTGAGGCCTGAAGGAGAAGCACCATTGGTTGGAGGGTTGTTGATGGGACTTGCTGGGGTTCTAGGAGGTAAATAAAGATGCGTGTTTTTTTTTTAAAGAAATCATAAGTTATGTTATAATGGATCTTTAGTTTAACTTCGAAGTCAAAATACTGCAACATGTTTATTTATTAGAATCATTTTCAATTTTTATAACCAATTCTTGTGCTTTCTCAAAAACAGGTGGCACTTCACGGATATTTGATAATGACGTTCCTGGGTATATGATAGTCTTTACCGATGGGATGTCAGCAAGTATTCACCCAGAACTAGACACAGATATTAACCCTTCCTATCTTACAGGAGATTTTCAGGTAAGTCAGATGAAATTGATATATTTGAACAAAGAGTTAGATTTAAAATTTTATGGTTGAAATGATATCGGCACTTCTATCTATTTCCTGTTTATCATATAATGAACAAATTGTTTTTGCAGTATTGACAGTTTTACCACGATTTATTCTCACAGTAACCTATTGCTGTTTCTAAACATCCAATTTCGAGTTCGTCCTTTGTTTTATCAAGAAAGGACTAATAAATTTCAGGCATATACATGTGTGAACCGTATTTTTATTATTTTGTTTTATAGAAGCATGCTGAGATAAGCAGTGTAATAAGGCAAATAGCTGGTTATGCAGTTAAGATTTTTTATGTGCCCGTTGGTGATAACGAACGAAACGAGGTAAACAAAATGATATAAACTGTGTTTGTTTTATTTTGTATAATTGCTAAAAAAAAAAATATTTACATTTCCTTTCCTAAATTATACCGGCAATATTATTTCTGCTTTATTTTTAAATTCCCCATTTACGTTTCTTTTCCAATATGGAATGGAAAATTGTACCTTTTTGATATAGGTTGATATATACTGCTATCAAGGTAGTATATTCGTATACAAATAAATTCAAATACAATTGTTACCAACTAATTATGATATGTTTATTGAAGGTAATGGAAGGTGCAGTTAGTGAAACAAATGGCAAAGTCATTTATCGTAAAGAAATACATCGTTTAATCAGAATGACACAAGTTATGGTAATTATAACATAGTATATTGTCATATATAACGGAGGTAAAAATTCACCCATTTGACATATGTATGAATATAATCTTGATTTTATTGAATTTCATTTTTAATATTCGAATGTAACTTTTTTTTCAAAATCGTTCTCATTAAAAAATTTAAATCACAAAAACGCTAATATCCAAAAAAATTCAAAACGGAAAGTCCCTATTCAAATGGCAAAAAAAAAACAAACCCCAAACACATCAAAGAAATGGACAACCATTGTCATATTCCTGACTTGGTACAGGCATTTTCATATGTAGAAAGCTGATCCTAGACCGAAAAGCAAAAACATTTAAAACTTTTGTGAAAGAGTTTGTGTGTATACTTATGATATGCGGTCACAGTTTCGTCGTTGTTTAATGAATAAAAATACTACGATATTCTTAAAGTAACATTTATGGTGTAACTTTTATAAAAACTGATGCACGTGTTGAAATAAAATTCCTTTAGTGATGATCGATTTCACAATATATAAAATTCTTCAACTTAATATAGACTTTGAAGAGCTGCTACAACAGAAAATCCAAACAAGGTTAAAAATCCGATTGAAGCTACATTACTAAATAGAAAACTATTTCGATATTCCATTTGAGCATATTTAAAAACCGCAGCCAATAATTCGATAAATTTACCGAAAGAACGAACATGACTTATGAACCTACTGCTCAGACTTTTTAGATGTTGTTCATGTCAAAATTAAAGTTAAAGACTAAAACTATTTTACCAGTTACATCGTGATTCCTTTATGAAAGATTTTCAGTGACCATTATACATTCTATTTGTGAAATTGACAAAACTAAACTGTGAAATTGACATCAGCCCAGTGGTCAACACTTCGGTGTTGACATGAATATAAATAATGTGGTCGTTTTTATAAATTCCCTGTTTACAAAACTTTAAATTTTTCGAAAAACTAAGGATTTTCTAATCCAAGGCATAGATTACCTTAGCCGTATTAGGCACAACTTTTTGGAATTTTGGATCCTCAATGCTTTTCAACTTTGTACTTGTTTGGTTTTATTAATATTTTGATATGAGCGTGACTGATGAGTCTTATGTAGACGAAACGCGCGTCTGGCGTAATAAATTATAACCCTGGAACCCTTGATAGCTATTGGCAAAAATGAACTCTTTTTGCATACATTTTACTTCAAAAGTACTCAGTTTGATATCCTTTGGAATACCGACTGTCTATTGATATATAGTAGTAATTATGTTTGTCAAACAATCAGTTCAGCTATCAGATAGTATTTTCAATTGTGCAAGTTTTCTATCAAAATTAAAACAATGCTTTTTTTTAAAAGAATTACCTTCTTTAATATGTTGAATTGATTTAGTTTTTAGCAGCACAAATAGCATCAGAGTTAAGACACTTAGACCAAAATCCAACTACAGAACTTGTACGGAGAAGTATTATTGAAAGGACATCGAATCCAGAAGATGCACATGTGAGATTCATATATATCTAAACAGAAATAGTTCTGATTTAGTTAGATATTGAAACTTTGCAACGATTTTTTTGGGAAATTGGTTAAATGCCATTCGTTTATTAATAGTTTTTAACATTCTACATGGTTTGATCTCGTGTATAGTTGTTTTATTTACAATCAAACCACATTTTCTGATTTTATATTAAAACATAAAAATCTCATTTATTCTCGATCTGAATATTCGGTGATGTGCTTCCCTCTGTTAAAGTATGTAATTTCGATTCATTCTTAATCGATTTATAACTTTTGAATACGGGTAAAATACTGTTGCCTTTATTAAGCAGTAAAGTATATTCTTTCTGTCCGAATTCATTATGATACATGTCTATCTAGCTGATATCTAGACTTGTGTTATCTTCAAAATATTTACTAGCCCATAAAATATGAACAACCACCAATAAGACATTTCTCCTTGGAAAATTAAAAGCACTGTACCATCTGCAATAACTTAAGATAACATGATGCAATAAGATATGAATTATATCAACGTTGAAACAAGATTTTCGAACATGATTCTACGATTGTTCAACTGAGAAAGAACAGATTTTGATAAAAATGTAGATTTAGAGTTTGATAAAATGTGTGCTACATTCTTATGTCTTGTGAAACAAAATTGACAGTTATTTATTTTTAAATGATTAAATGATAAAAACAAATTACCACTCGATAAACTCAAAACAAATATTTCTGGACTCAAAATTTCATTTTCAGGAAGATTGTATTGATTTAGTTATTGAGTTTCTAACACCTCTTTTCACTGAGAAAAGAAGAGGTTTTTTCACTGAATTGAAATTTCGATCGTTCCAACTTGGAGACAGAGTACGACGGGGTCCTAACTGGGCTTATGACGAACAAGATTCTGGTCTCGCGGGAACGGTTATTGGACAAACATTTGACGGTAAGATATGTTTTTCAGTATGGTGGTATATATGTATATAATCCATTATCTTATCTTTTTAAAGACTACTGTCATACTAGCTTAAAGGGATAACGCCGCCGAATTATATATAAATAAAAAAAAACAAGGAATAAAGTCTATTGAATCTGAGTCAAGAATAAGAATAGGAAAATGCAAGAGACAAATGAAAGTAGGTGACTTAAATATCAAGTATTAAAACTAACCAACAATAATCGAACAAATTGCAAAATGAAACGATACTTTATGATTAACTACCTGATTTACTAACACATCAAAGTAAGATAGGAGATTTTGCACAAACATGTTTTCACTCATCAAGTGCTAAAGAGAATATATGGGCACTTGGTTATATTTCTAAAGAGTCATCAAAAGAAAAGTCCAAACCACTTATGAGATTTTTGGCTTGAAAAGAACTTGCCAGCAAGTTTACCAAAAAAATCTTCTCTTAATTTATAAAAATATTAATTCTTGAGATTGTCTAACAATTTACAACTACGCCAATGGAACTAGATGGGGACAAAAAGTGGTACAAAAAAGATTTAAAACTAATAAAGTTTTTAAAAAATACATCAAACACAAACAAACAAACTTCCAACAAACAACACATATTTGTGGAAAGGTAACACAACAGCTAAATATAAATGCAAAAAATGCAACATTCAGATTTATTACATATTATTTCATATTTCAGGAAGTATTTGGGTAGAATGGGATAGTGGCCATACAAATAAGTATTTTGTTGATGAACAAAATAACATTTATACAATCCGAAAAGTGCAAGAACCTAGAATTTTATTCGAAGAATTAATTGCAGTTGGATGTAGAGTTACACGAGGTAATGAAATTTTATATTGGTAACACGTTGGTTTTCTTACATATCTTATCCAGTTGTTATCTGTCAGAAATTGAATAACTTATGTTTATTGATAAAATCAGCAGAAAAACTTTGAAATTAATTGTATTATGTAGTGTATTTGTTCTCACTTTATTAAAGTATTATATCATTCTCCGCTTGTATTTCGTATTTTGTATTTTGTATTTATGTATTAAATTTTCTTTCACGCACACCTCTATATTTATATATATTATACATCTCTTGTAAACATTCTTCTATTGGTGCATGTACTATTTTGTGTATGTTTCCTATAATCTGTAATGCTTTCGGAATAAAGTATTATTATATCAAGTATATATCATAAAAACTGAATTGTAAAATGTCCAGATCACTTAGAAGCAATAACTAAAATGTATATTCTGTTAGCCCTGTTGTTGTTATGAAAGTTTCTGACCAAATCCATGATCAAATTAAAATTTGAACAAGAAAATATTATAGAAGTATTCTTTTGTCGATATTAAAAAAGTGATCATGTCATTTTTCCATAACACGTTACTTGCAATCTGCCTGCTTAGAAGTGTTTATTCTAACCATTTTTATTATGTGCTTTTGTTAAAATCAAAATATCATTTTTTAAAACTTCAATCTGGTTGGCTAATTAAAATCAAAGTCACATCAAAATCTACCCAAATAACATCAAAGTCCATCAAATTTCCAGAAACAAACTGTGTTATTAAATATTCATACATGGAAATGTTTATCGATTTCTGTTATCGACATCAGTGATGGTACAGATTTTCAAACCATGAAAGCAGGAATAAAAAAACCCTATCCAATTAAAGTTTTTATGTACTCGTTATTTTATTAGGCAATGATTGGACATTTGACAATTCCGATGGCGGCTACGGAAGCATGGGGACAGTTCTTAGTGTACGACAGGACGGATCTGTAGTCGTAAGTATCATAGATCGCCCTTAATATAACGAGCAATGGATGTGTATGAAAAATATGCATGTTTATGACAATAATAAAGCAAGCTATTAAACAAAATTATATTGCAACATATAATTATTTAAAGGGAGATACAATGCAAAAGTAAATGAAACGCCATACAAATGACCCAACAATCCCAATAGACACATGGAAATCATCAATAGGTATTCAGAATGTAGGCAAAATGATAATCTCTTTATTGACTCAGGTTATTATTGTTAGTGGGTACAATTGAATCTCCATATAGATATTTAGATTTTGATATAAATTATGTTAAAGATCAAGATCATTAAAATATATACATGCTCTATGGTCAGGTGGTTTGTCGCTTTGACACATTTCCCATTTCCTTTCTAAATTTTATGAAATACTAGGAACGTTTTTCGAAACAGATTTGCTATAGTCGAAGCATACTCGGTTAGGTTTCGGTATACATAAACTTTTTATAAAACGCCTGAAGCATAAACTACTTTTTTAATACATTTTTTCATAGACAATTAAGCTTATTGAACTTCAATATTCATTTTCCATTCTATTTCAATACTGAGTACTCCCTTCTGATATATCTCTCCTGGAGGCTATATTTCTAATTTGAAATATCAAGGAATAGTTTATTTAGATATACACAATGAATAATAAAAATGACCACTAACTTGAAGCTAAAAAAGTATATCCCAAAATTAATTTATGTTTAAGGTACGCTGGGATTGTACTAATATTGGAGTTTATAAAATGGGACAGAATGGATTATTTGAACTTCAGATAAGGTTTGTATTATATGCATAAAAAAAACTCCAAATACCATGGTGTTTAAATAATACTTTTTCTAAAATTTGATCTTTGAATATTGTTTTAGTTCCGCGGTACACACACTGATTTTGTTATCAGTAAATACAAATATAACTAAATATTAACACTATACAGCTACAAATATTTACAGTCTTACATCATTTGGCTTAACTTTTTGGAATTTTGGATCCTAATGCTCTTCAACTTTGTACTTAAATAATATTTTGATATAAGCGTCACTGATGAGTCTTGTGTAGACGAAACGCGCGTCTGGCGTATTAAATTATAATCCTGGTACCTTTGATAACTATTTACACTACTGGGTCGATGTCACTGCTGGATGACGTTTCGTCACCGAGGGTATCACCAGCTCAGTAGTCAACAGTTCAGTGTTGACATGAATATCAATAATGTGGTCATTTTTATTAATTTCTTGTTTACAAAACATTTTTCGAAAAACTAAAGATTTTCGTATCCCAGACATAGATTACCTTAACATTATTTTGCACAACTTTTTGGAATTTTGGATCCTAATGCTCTTCAACTTTGTACTTGTTCGGCTTTATAAATATTTTAATATGAGCGTCACTGATGAGTCTTATGTAGACGAAACGCGCGTCTGGCGTACTAAATTATAATCCTGGTACTTTTGATAACTATTTACACTATGTTGATACTTATTGTTTGGAATTAACAAAATAACATTTTTTTTGGAATGTTCATGACGAGTTCGCCCTGAATTGAATGTGTACACATTGATAATTTAGTCTTGGATACAAGGTTTGGTTCGTATGTTGGTATGGACTTTGACATAGCTTTCAGTAACTGTGAGCACACTCAGATCGGTGCGTTATGTGTTCAGTTTTTGTTTGTTAGTTGTGTTGATATAATGGATTCAACCTTTTTGAACAGATTTTTATATTTAGTTTTTAAATTTTGATGTTTCACTACTGTCTATTGTTCAGGACGGACTGGGCGTTCGAAAAAATAGTTTAACACCGTCGCATTATTTACTAACTTGTCCAAAGTCAAAATAATTCAATTCAGTGGTTGTCGTTGTTTTTCGTTTATTGTTATTTTTTTTATAGAAATTTGACTGATATTTGTTTTTAATAAGTTTACATTTTTATTTAGTGGCCTTTTATTACTTGCAGTTCGGTGTTGGTTTTCCTTCATTGTTGAAGGCTGTCGATGACCTCTATTTGCCAATTTCTACGTCAATTGGTCTCTGGTTGAAAGTGATGAAAATGGCACTCATACTACATCGTTATATTTTTCTATATGGTATTGATGTCTTCAACTATATATGAAAGGTCTGAAGTTAATTGTAATGACCTGTGATGCAGAAGTTGATATTTTCATTTACTCAAAAAAAATATCGAAATCTAGTTTGTATGTCAACATTTTTATCTTTTATCATATATAGCGACGATCCCTTTTCTAGTAAATCGGAACAAATACCTCATTTGCCTGTAAATGAGAATGAAAGAAATTCATATAATAAACACAGTATTGATTACCAGTCAACGGATACAGTGAAGAATGATGACAAGGACATAACAGTGAAAGACTATTTCGATAACTATGTATTGCCTGCTAATTCAAAAACAGGTTAGTTTGTTCTGTTATACGTATATTGATATATTTTTTTAATTTCAGAAACATTTATGATATGACGCCATCGAGCATAGCACGTTTTTTTCAGGAACACTCGAGACTAAGCTTTGAAAGTAAAAAAAACAAATGCTTGGAGAGCACACAACATAAAAATATCATATACCAAACACTGCTCCCTTATAAAAGTTTCTGAAAGATTAGGAAGACACATATGAGTACCTTCACGTCAAAACACTGTTTACTCGTGAATGGTTGATATAAGGACTAAGATTCCACCAGTATAGCAGTATGGTGTGTATTGGTTTGCACAGCCAGTGTAACTGGAATAATCATCATCAGGTAGTTCGAGACCAAAAGTGTGTAAAGCCATCATGAAGAGGTTTGAAAAAACAAACCGCCTTAGGCCAACTTTGCCATGAAGAATATTCAAGTATTGATACAGTTCCATGATTTTTTAAAGCTCTCTTTTACAAAACACAAAAAAATATACCAACAATATCGAAATCAAAGGCAACAAAAACATAAATTGGAAGTCCATAACAAAATCAATCTCCCATATCAATCATAAAATAGAATTACTCAAATATATTGATGTTATAGAGGAACTTTGCTCACATTTTTCCTCTTGCTACAGTTAGTGCTATCTGGGAATATGAAGACGAAAAACAAAATGGTTGGATTAAGTACGAAGATGACATTAACGTGAAAATCGAGAGAGCCTACGAACGTAAACCAACTGGAAAAACTATTGTGCAATACAATAAAGGAACGTATGTTATTTTGCACTTATGATAATTGAGCTTAATACAAGTAAAATGATAGAGATAATCTCTTTCTTTCTACTTATCATAACCTTTTGGCTTCTATTTTTTTAACCTCAAAATATAATTTTAATGATGGCAAGTGACTTTGATAGGACGATTGAATTGAATACAATATCAACAGAAAAAGGCAGAAAAAGAAGCTTATTCTTACTAAAATTGCGAACTTTATAATAAAATTGAGAATGGGAATGCGGAATGTATCAAAGAGACAACAAACAGACCATAAAGCATACAGCAGCCAATGGCCACCAACTAGTCTGCAATGCAGCGAGAAACTTTGCATTTCAAAATATCATATACAAATTTATTATTTCAGATATATTGTTATCTTTACAAAAATGATTCAACTAAATACTTCTTCTGGCCAGGAAGTTAGAGTGCGAAGAAAAGGTAAGTTCACTTAAATGGTACACTTTTAGAGAAAGAGAAGCAGAAGACCCGAAGGGATACTCAAACTCATAAGGTCAAGACAAACCAACAACCTCATCGCGATAAATCGAAAAACAGCATGAAAACGAACGACGGTCTGGAAAACACAATATAGATAACGAAGCAAAATATACCTCACCGAAACGCATGGGTGATCTCGGGATGTTATTGGGGAAAAAAGAAGACCCCACTCCACATGTGACACCCGTTGTGTTTCGCATACATATAAAAAAAAAAGTTGAACCAACCCGTTATGGAGTTCATAAATATATTTCGAAAGGACTTCAACTTAACGACTTTGAACCCTTTCATAGCATTTATGTAGGAAAAAATTATCTTTCAAGAATATCGCCGAATTCCTAGATAAATAAGAAATCAAGTTATATCTAGCTGAACTTTCCACCTGAAACACGGTTATTTATAGTTCTATTAATATTGACAAAATTAGGTGAGCAGACAGACATAATTGGTTAAAGTGACTATAATTGTGATTCAGCTGACAATAATTGTGATTCAGCAGCCAAACTTGTGTGAACATACACCACATACATACGAATCAACTGACTTGAATATTGAAATAAACATACACATACAACTTACAGAGACCAGCTCTATAAAATCGAATCAAATGAGAGATATTTACTCCATATGCAGGCACTGCTGAAATGTCACTGTACGAAAATATAACGTTAACAATTGAAAAAGTGTAATGAATTCTTTAGTCGTAAAGTTGTAGTCTTATCCGACCCTTATGATCAAATTGTATATGCAGGTCCAGATATTATCGAGTAATATTAACTGTATCTGTAGTTTCTTATATTTTAAGTTCGATGAGATAGATGTGTTTTAAAAAAATTGGTTTTGAAAGTGTTTGAGTATTTTGGCGTTTAAAATCACTATAGATACAACAATTGTCAGCATACAATAAAAAAGAATAACACAACCTTCTCATATTATTATAAATGTTTTATTTTCCATTTAAAAATTCGTCTGATGAAATCTATTATAAAATCGTATTGAACAATATTGTAGAAATAAGACCCTAACTAGGACCTTTCTTTTATAAAAGTGAGTTTTTATCTCCTTAGGATTGGAAGGATAAAAAAGAAACCGAAGACAACTAAAAAAATGTTCTTGTATTTCATCATATCGAAGACGAATTATGGACTTAAAACTGTCATTGATTTCACAATGAGTTTATCACTTTTTTTGATTTTGATAGATTGAGTGCCATTTAAAATGTCAGCATACAACAAATCAGAAACAACTACATTTTGAAGTTGGACAAGGTTTACTCATCATTTTTTGACGATCCATAGACAAAGTGGTGTAAGCCATAGCGCAATATTAATTATTGTTAAGGCATTTAAAATAAATTAATTTAACAGAAATGAATTGTCTTTTTCTTCTTTTGAAAGCTACAACATAAAAACGTCAAGTTGATTCTAGACGTAGCAAGCAAGTGTAAATACAGTGTCAAATTACTTCTCTGCATAAGTAAAGTGGATGTTTTACTAGCATTGCACATTCTTTATATTACATGAACACGTTATCAATTTGAAGAAAAAAATTAAAATTAACAAACCACATTGTCAAAGTGTTCGACTACATTTAATGTCAATTTAGTCTATCTGTTTTGCTTTATATAAAGTTTGTAGCTCGATATTGACACATAGCTGATAATCTCTTTCTTTAATTTGTTAATTCAAAATAGTCACAACGAACGAATACTTTTTGTAGTAATTAATTTTGTTTAAGATAGTGTTGTTTAAAGACTGATGTTTTTACTGTACGGTTTGTTGCCTGAAAATAACCAAATATAAGTGAAAATAACTCATTATTGATTACATGCATCTGAAACGCCTTTCTAGATTTACTTTCATCAGCAACGCTCTGACATACTCAAACACGTTAGAGCAAAGGTAATTATGTTGTTTGATGGTTGATTGTTGCAGTGAGATAAAAGTTCACCAGACCATAGGATGCCAGTTTGTAAACAACGTCTTTCAACGCTGAAGTTAAATTAAGTAAGATCTCAACATTTCAGAGGAAAAACGTTGTTTAAAAAGTAATACAATCGCTTTAGACCTGAATTTTACGTAAAACATTTCAATATCACAATAGTTCATCAAAAGCTACTTTTTATAGCGTTCTTGAAGTTGTAAAAATATGAAAAATAATTTGAACTTCCAAAATATTATTACCTTATTTCCAATTTTTGGCATCTAAGACCCTCTTTTCAGCTTACGAATTAAAAATTGCATATTTTGGCTATAATATTGATTTACTTATAGGGTCTTTGCATCGGAACTTAACACATTTATTTAAAAAACACAGTTGTTGGAATGACACGGGTTATGTTCTTCTCATATATATTATGATAGAATGATGCTAAACCCATAACGGGATTGTGCCTGATATTCATATGATGACGACATAATCTTTAAAACAGTTTGAGGTCTGGATCTCGCATGTCAGTTAACTACTAGCAGTCTGTTGTTATTTGTGCATTATTGTCATTTTGTTCAGACTCGGACTTCTCTTGAACTGAATTTTAATGTGCGTATTGCATTTACTTTTCTACATTGGCTAGATGTATAGGGGGATGTTTAAGATCTCATTAACATGTTTAACCCCGCCGCCCCGTCCCATGTCAGGCGCCTTTTGCCTTTGTTAGTCTTGTATGATTTTTAATTTTAGTTTCTTGTGTAGTTTAGTATGACGTCCTTTATCACTGAACTAGTATACATATTTTTAAGGTACCAGCTGAAGGACGACTCCGGGTGGGGGAGTTCCTCACTACATTGAAGACCAATTGGCGGTCTCCGGCTGTTTGCTCTATGGTCGGGTTTTTGTCGCTTTTACACATTCCCCATTTCCTTTCCCAATAGTATGCATGTGCATCTAATTGATAGTATCTTTTAATGAACAAAACTATTCATTATTAGACATTTGCGGAAACTCTAGGATTACACTTTAGACTTACGATTACAGGTGACAAAACAAGAGGTCATCTCAAAATATAAAAACAAACCAACAATTATACATATACAAAATAGCAAATGGTGTCTTCTATGAAAAATAATCATATGTCTGAGAGCGCTTTTCTGAATTTACAATTAGGACCACACAAAGTCGAATACTTGAAGACAGGGATTTTAAGGACAGAATGTGTAGAATTATGTATGATGATCAGCAAGATAAATAGACTTTCCCCGCGAAACAGGGCTCTTTTAATGAAATGGTAAGTATACGAAAACCAGCAAAAATCAGATGATACTCTACTGCACGATTAAAACTTTGTATCCGCAACTGTTGCGTTGCCGATTTAAATAGATTGTGATTTTTTTAACAATGTCTTCTCGCCTGCTACTAATTTGATTTTTTTTTATCCCTAACAACCAATTGAACAGATTTGCGTAAACACTTTGTTTTGAAATGAACAACGCGCAGTGAGAGATCATGGACTGTTCTGGGGATTAGAACACCCCTTTTCCTGCCGATATATGCTTTAAATTAGGGACATTTGGTCACCCAATCCCCTTTTTTCTTGGGTTTGAATCCTTTTCGGAAAATGGCTGGATCGCCCCCTGCGTCGTCAGTGTACTCTATATTACAATTCCATTAAATAGTACCAGTCTCGGAACAAGGGTTAAATTTAATTAATTTTTCGAGCATACCAGTTCCACCTATGTTCATGGAGAATAATTATCGACAATGCGAAAAAAAACTCCATACTTAATGATTCCAGGGATCTTGTTATAATAATTGCATGAAAAAAACCCAACTTGGAACTCGTTTGTTATTTTCTGTGTGTTGATAACATAGATAGAAAAATTTTAACTATTTGAGTACAGCTATTGCACATTTCAACTGAGCCTGGCGAACAGTATAACATATATTTTCGACACAGAAAAGTTCGTCGATAACCGGTTTTTTTTCTTCGAATAGTTGTGTTTTTTTCTATTGAAACCAAAAGGTAGACACAAGTGTTTGTCATATTCAGAGAAAAATAAAAAAGATTTCAACATTATTCCGAACGACAAGTCAGTGAAATTTAAGAATAAATAGCTCAAAAACACTCGTCCGCTGTATTTCCGCATTCTCTTTAAAACAAAATAAAAGAGAGAAAGTATGCCTTAGCATTAACATGCTCTATGGTTGATTGCACCTTTCTTAACTTACACAAAGTATTTCTGACTTTTTTCAGCAATTGTCCCAATCTATCAACTGCAACGACAATTGCGATAATTTGTGTGACTCATGTTAAATCTATTTCTAAAATAATGTTAGTTCATTCTATCATACTTCGTACAATGTCAGGATTTTCAATTTCGATAAAACCGTATGCAATAGTTAATGTTAAACACATTGCTGGAAAATATATTTGAAAACAATTATTTAACTACAGGAAAACTTCTCTATCGTTACATTGTTTTGGATCGACGATTTATTGGTACACTTTGAGAAAGCCCAAGATTTATATGCTACCTGTAAGTGAAATTGTAATCCTAATCGTAGGTGTATGAAAGTTTCCGCAAATGTCTATTATGCTTTTGCCTTATTACAAATGTCCTTTATCAGGTTGGTCAGGTTTTTTTTTAAAAAGACGTGATTCATCTTTATATACTTTACTTGTATTTATTGAGCAATACGTTTAATTGAATATTTTGAAATGAAATTCATTGTTGTTTGAGTAAAAAATTATTTTGATGTAAGTATCTGTAAAGTGTACTTTGATATTGTAACATGACCTGTTATCTTTGTATGGAAATTATTTTCTAACTTAGAAAAATGTGTTCCTGGTTAATAATGAACTGTTAAAAACTATAATGGTTTACTTTTTAAATTGTTATTTGGATGGTGAGTTGTCTCATTGGCACTCACACCACATCTTCCTTTATCTATATACACAAAAATACAGATATGTAAGGTAAATCAATAAAGAGAAGTCCATAATAGTTATCACAGGTACTAGGCTTTTCATATGAAACACCTGGCCTTGAAGGCATAAAACTTTGCTCAGTGCTCGGAGCACAAAAATCATGCTCGAAACATGAAATCCAGCAATTTGATAGGTTGATTTTCGAGTCTGAGTACAAAAATCATGCTCGGAAGTTTTATGACCGTGAGGCCAGACGCTCGTCTACTTAAGACTCATCAGTGAAGCAGACATCAAAATAGTTAGAAATCCAAAACAAGTAAACGGTTAAAGAGCATTGTGGACCAAACACTCAAAAAAAGTTATGGCAAATACAGCTTGGGTAATCTATCACTTAATATTTTGAATAATTAATACTTTTGCAAACAGTATTATAAAAATTACCATATAATTGATATATATTTAAACAGCAAAGTGCTAACTACTGGGCTGATGATACCATCGGGGACGAAACGTTCACCAGCAGTGACAAATAAAAACAAGAACTGTCATATAACTGACTTTGTACATTTACCGTAGAAATTGCGAATTAAACCTGGATTTACAGCTAGCCAACCTCCCATTTGTATTATACTTGTGTATAAAATATTTGATATGTACTTTCTCAAAATTCGGATTCAGCCGAAGGTTCTGGCATGAAAAAAAAGTAAAATCACAAAAATACTGAACTCCGAGGAAAATTCAACATGGAAATTACCTAATCAGATGGCAAAATCAAAAGCTAAAAGACATCAAACGAATAGATAACAACCGGCATATTCCTGACTTCGTAAAGACATTTATTTGAAAGGTGTTTATCCGTCATATATATTTATATAGTCAACCTTTCCATGGATAGACACAAGTCGATGTAGATACTAACGCCCAAACAGCGTAAATATACATCACAAATATACAAACACAAATGACTTAAAAATTCAAACAAGCATACCGATAATTTAGACAAAGACATCACCAAATGCAGTTTTGAAAATATATGTAGTATAGTAAAAACATAACATTAATAAACTTTTCTTAGAATAACTAACAAAAAATGAAATTAAGACAATGTTCAGTGTAGACAGAATGAAAACAACTGGACCAACTATCTGGATACACTATTACCGAGTTAAGAAAAGAGTTATACGACCCTAAGGAACATTTTTTAAATATGTGTTATCCGGAGGAAATTGTAAAGCTACTCTCTAACATATATTCATAAAGTTGAGAATGGATATGGGTGAAAATGTCAAAGGGACAACAACCCGAACAAAGAGCAGACAACAGCAGAAAGCCAACAATGGGTCTACTTTGCAGCGAGATGTTCCTCAGCTAACCCCCTTTTTTTAACCAGTTACGTGAATGTGGACGCAACATTCAACTCCAAAACATAGGAATGAATGAAGATAAAAAAACCATGCAAGACTAACAAAGGCCAGAGGCTTCTGAATTGGGATAGGCGCAAAAATGCGGTGGGGTAAATTTTTTTTTTTTTAGATCTACCCCCCCCCCCTTTATACCTCTAGCCAATATAGAATGCAGAAACACATAGCAATATGCACAGTATAACTTGTTTTAAAGTAGTCCGAGTCCGATGTCAGAATAAGTAACAAACGAAACTATGCAAATTACTATAAAACATAAATGAACATAGGACTCCAGACCTCAATTTAATTGATCAAAAGATTTTGTCTTCATCAAATGAAAATCAAGTACAATCCCTCCCGTTAGGGGTTTAGTATCGTACCATCATAAAAAATATGAAAAGAACATTACCCGTATCATGTCAACAACTGGTTTTAGAATACATGTGTTTAAAAATTCATAACTACATTTCTTTTGTTGATTCTGTACTGCTGTTGAGTTGTGTCTAGCATTTCGAAGCAAGATTGACTTACATCCATAAATTGACAAAGAGGGTTGGTTGTAACTAAAAAAAAATAACGACAAAACAGCTGAGTTCAGCTTCCCAATTGTGAACTTTCCATTTCTATGTAGCAACATTCCAATTGCGCCTGCATACGAAGTATATATCTTCCAATAGTCTATTTGCCAATTACAGATATTATACACTTTTTAAACAAATTAAGTCCTTTTGTCAATCGTAGACTGGTTCTATACCAGACAAAATTGGCTTTACCAATGCATATCCTGATAAGTTGATAGTGGTGTATCGGTGGTTTATCTAATTTTGCATGAAAAATAATTTCTGCTGACAAAAGAATTTAGCTTAACAATATATAAATGTAATTAAAAGATTTAAAACACAGAATGGCTACGCAAATTACGCACATATAAATTCCCCCTTTCCCCTAGCTCTCCATTGTCAATGAAAATATATGTCCTTCATAAGGGAGACAACAAAAAAGGGATCTCTAATGACAGAGTCAATTACAGGAATTAGAAAATAGATTATTGACACGATATTCCCGGTCTTGTATTCCCTATCATAATTGCCTTGATAGAGGGTTGCTGCTCACTTGGAAGCTATTTAGCAAATTTTATTTGAAATTTTAATGGGAAAAAAGACAAATATCTACATTCAAGACTTGAATTAACTAACATATTAAGTGCCATTTAGTGTCCATATTTCACTGCAATAAAGAAGTATAGGTTTTAAACAACTTTCAAACAGTTTTAAATGTGGATAGATAAATATATAAGTTTATCTGAGAATAAGAGCTTTCTAATGCAAAACATTGCCTTTGAAGCTTTTTTGCACTGATGATTAACAGGATAAGTGAAAATTCCTGAGAGCTTTAATAAAATACCCAGATATTTATATTCATTAGTCAAATCAACCATTGTTAACTGTGTGTTCATTTATTTTAAAGTTATACTTTTTTTAGGACTGTACCTGAATTAAGTTCCACTTATCGCAGTAAGTGTTGAGTTTGTTTAAACATTGTTGAAAGCCAGACTCAGACAGCTATGCATGAATATAGTTTATTTATAAAAGTTCAAGATAATAGATAACAGGGGCGGATCCAGGATTTCCAGTTAGGGGGGGCGCAATTTTTTATTTTCGCCGAGCGGAGCGAGGCGAAAAAATTTTGAAGGTTTTTTAGGTCAAATTTTTGAAATACTCTTCTAAAGGGGTGAAATGTAGATATTTCGAACTATTGTGTGTTAAAATTTATAGCGAGGAATTAAAGTTTCAAGCTGAAACCGCCTTAATTCACACCTGACAACAATCTACAGATAGACGGGCGGACAGACGGACGACAAGTTAGACGAGACAGATCACAATTGCTCACTTGACCAATATGTTTTTTCAAACGAAAAGTTCTACTTTTACCAGCTATTTTTAATTATCTGTTTTTCACTTTTTTGATTTTCGGGGTTTACTGTGTTCGCCACAAACAACTAAAATCAGAATGAGATGCATTTACGCAGTTATATTTATTTTCTTAGGATCCCAAGCATACGGTACAGAATTTGGCTAAATGTTTAGGTTGCAAGTGTGAAATAAATATAGACACAGAGATACAAATGTTTAAACTAACCTTTCGCTTGAAACAGTATTTCTATCTTTCATTACGGATATTATAAAAGAATCTCACATGCCGACTGTTTTCTTGACCGTGTCATGATGAAATTGTGAACGTGAGTAAGGGATGTTTTGGAACTTCGATTATCAAACAAATTGATTATAATAACCGCAAATACAATGTTAAATTTGATTTTACTTTGTCTGCTAAAAACCTATTATATTTGTCATCAAATGAAGCTCCGCGTTTGACACCTTCCTTTGAAATTATTTATAGAACTTTAATAAAGCGTAGGTCAGTTGATTAGTAATCACGTTGATTCTGTTAAACTGACTGTTTTATCTGGGAACAGTATATCTAACATATATATATGTTCCTGGTTTTATACACTTTGAATGTTAAAAAAGATTGAATGGTCTCTTCTGATACTTAAATATGTTGAAGTCAACCCATGCTTTGCAAATTTTAGGGGGGGGGGGCACGCCCGCCACGCCCCCGCCTAAATCCGCCCCTGGATAAAATCAAAACAAAATGGTAAGCATTTAAATTTTTAGTATTTATTTCAAGATTTTTAGGCATGAACATTATGTAGATCTGAACAAGCTAAACATTCCTGCATGTCTTTGTCAGATTTCCTCTATTTATAAAGTCAAAACACATTGTACCCCATTTTATATTTAAGCTATAGCTTCCTATGATCAGCCAGGATGATTGGTCACCTTTTGTGTAACTGAATACCCCAATGATTAATGTGCCCAAGATTTGTTTCAACTGACCAAGTTATTATAAAAAGCTTAGAGTAAAACCAAGAACGATAACTGTAAAAAAGTTAAATATAGACATTGGAAATTCGATAGATAACATTTCCTATTTAAAGAACGGAATGTAAGTATACACAAGTTTTAACTAAATATTACACGAGTAAGTCGTGTAAAATTACAACAAAGTATCAGACATTGCTGTGTTTACTTATATTTTGACCTCTTTAGAATTGTTATTGTAAGAGTCAATAAATTATGGTTTATGCTTTCGGTTTGGTGACATGATATAATTATGTTGTGATTTTACACGTCATCTTGTACGAAAATGAGAATAAAATGCTTCCTTTACTATATAGACACAATTATTGTTGTAATAATTGATATAGAAGTTCTGTTATGGAAATTAACACATTTCCTTATTAAACACATCTCGTCAGTAATGACAACTGTGCATGGGATGTATAATGCTTTCTTTCAAGTAAACGAGAAAATATATTTCATAATATGAAGTGTTATGTTATTATGTAAGAACTGTATGTATTAGATACACCCATAAAGGCGTTAGCCCGATATGGTGTATCTTATTTACTGTGATTGCAGCTACGATCGCATTCTATAATAAAGGGGAGTTTTTAATCAGTTTGACCTTATTTAATGAGAAGGTATTTTATGATAGAGCATGGCTAGTACAGGATATCGATTTGCATTCAAAGTCGACTCTAGTGTACAAATAATTGAGATTTGTGTTCCTCATACTGATAGCAAAATATACATATGCATATATATCATATTGCTTAGAGCAATGATTTACTCAAATTAACAACATTTCATAATTTAATTTGGCCTTGTCTACACATTGTATATATATATGTGTTTATTACTTTAAAAGGCAGCGGATGCAACAATGATTCACAAAAGCGCAATAAGGTTCACATGATGGATATCTACTTACAGGTAAATATATTGTTCTACAATATGTGTGCAAACAATTATACAATTTTCATTTCAATTCTTATCAAAATTCTGTGAAATAAATGAACGAATGGGCAATGAGTGAACAAATTTCAATTAAGGTTTTATTGAGCTGTTATAGGCGAAAAGGGACCTTAATTGCCACCATTGACACTGCGTTCCTTTTTCAGCCCTTCCATCATATAATTCTTCAGTCCATTTCATTTTCGTTTCCGCACTTTTACTTAAATTCCTGATCCAAACTTTATAAAACTCATCAACAATGCTATGCGACTGCCATAAAAGAGAGAAGAAAATGCAAAAACGGAAAATCCCTGATGAAATGGCAAAATCAGAACCTCAAATGCATCAAACGATTCGATAACAACTGTCTTATTTTTCACTTGGTATAGACAGTTTTACAGCCAGTACAAACTCTCAGTTGTATGACAGTTGTTTGAAATTCCATTGTATTGAAAACGATGTGTGAACAAAGTAAACAGACATGATAAGTAAAAGTGTTGATATACGAAACAATTGTGATGTTTGCAATGGACTGGCATTAAGCACTTGATAACATGATTATATGATATAATTTATTTTCATTGCAGCTATCAACAATAAATCAAGCAATACATGATTTGAAACTAACACAAATGGAAATATTGCGTAAAATTAACAAGAACAGGTAAGTTAATTGTTTCATAAACGAAAAATTTCTCTGTAAAATTCTTCAAGCTGTCATTTTGGTGTTTTTATTTTGTTTTTATAGGTCTAATTGAAGTTTATAATGTTTACCACATATTCGTATAATCTTATCAGAATAATTTAACCAACATCACATTTGTTCTCTGACAAAGTGTTATCTGATTATAATTTTAATTCTAATATTTTGCTGGTAACAGAGAATTTATGCATGATTTTTTGTTACCATACTTTTTTATATATTTTATTTTTTAGTGGAGACACGGACACTACTCAGGGTAACAGGCATTTCGAGAGTAAGTTTGAAAAATGGGCAATTACAAAACTATAACAACTAAATCTATATATATAGTTACGAATCAAATCTACTCTAACATCGTTAGATTGAGTTTCTAGGCACTTTATATATATATATAAATGAGGGTACTTTTTATATAGCCTTCCAAATACCGTTTTGTATATATATATATTAGTTCCAGACCATATGAGTATTTAGACCGTACGCGTACGGTCCGGTAAGAGCTGACCATACATGTTATTTTATCATATGGGTACTTACATGTAATTAAATTGAAACAAGCATTTATCACAATCTTTATTTTACTAGTGATTTTTAGTTTTACAAATTTTTATTGATAATTTATTACAATTATATAAAATGAACAAACGAACAATTGAAATTAAGTATTTGTTTACTTGTAAATCTGAATCCTATTTTGGTACTATCGCCCAAGGTGACACAATTCAAGTAACGTAATAGTTTTTACATTTTTATGTATGCAGTTCATGCATGTTCCTTTGCATTTGCATTTTGTGGTAAAGTTGCTAAATATGCCAAAATAATTGACCTCCCACATGCTATTTACTTCAGATATCTTCAATGTCAGTGATCACAATTCAATTAATGTATAACTGATCAACATGCAAGATACAATAAATTAACAGATTTAATTAGCGTGGATTTAAAAAAAGTTAAAATATAACGTTTTTGTTTCAATTACAATTGAACTTTTTTTTATATAAATTTGATAGTTAAGTTATGTTGATCTGCTATATGCATTTGTATCTTATAAACCTGATATTTTTTAATATTTTATATTATATTCTAAAATCAGTTGTTGAAAAGATATGGGTTATGTTCATATAATTTATGATTTATTGTATTACACCCCTAACGGGAGGGATAATTATTGAATATTTTTTTATGAGGTCAGTAGTGATAAAGTTACGATACTGTTGTAAAGTTATTTAGGATGGCATATTTCGGTATTGATATTAATTCACTTATAGGGTTTTTGCACCGGAAATAAAACGTTTCATTCTAAAATCAGTTGTTGACAAGATACGGTTTATGTTCATATAATTTATGATTTATTATATTACACCCCTAACGGGAGGGATAGTTTTTGAATATTTTTTGATGAGGTCATAATCTTTCAATCAGTTCAACTGAGATTTGGAGTTGGCATGTCAGTAACTGCTAGTAGTTAAATGGTTAATTTATGTATCCTTGTTATTTTGCCTAGTTTCTTTTGTTCTGATATTAGACTCGGACTTTTTTAAACTGACTTTTGCTGAGCGTATTGATATGTGTTTCTTTATTCTACATTGGCCAAATGTTTAGGGGGAGGGTTTAGATATCACAAAACATTTTTAATCTCGCTGCATTTTTTTCGCCCGTCCCATGTCAGGAACCTCTGGCCATTGTTAGTCTTGCATATCTTTTTTCAATTAATTCATATATGTTTTGGAGTTTTTATGGAGAGATTGTCCCGCTGCGTTGAAGACCCAATGGTGGCTTTCCGCTATATTCTGCTTTTTGGGCAGATTGTTGTCTTTTTGACATATTCCTTATTTCCATTCTCAATTCTAAATCAAATACTAAACATTTATTACTGTTGTAAACATGATAAAGCAATCATTATTTTGCCATTTTCGGAGTAAGTGTGCTATAATCACTAGTTCTTGCTTTCAACAAGTAAGTTTATAGAAATAGGCATGAGCCGACATGATATCCTGCCAAGTCATCTTAAAGAGGGATGAAAGATAACAGAGGAACAGTCAAACTCATAGATAGAAAATTATCTGACAGTGCCATGGCCAAAAAAAAAAAAAAAAAAAAAACCCAGACAGACAAATAATAATACACAGGCACAACATAGAACACTAACTAATGACTAATATTTGTCTTGATGTGCTCGACAAAAACATTTGCATTGTTTCTGTATTCTACTCTACAATGCGATAGTCTGTCAGTTTACAACAACTTTCAACAAATGTTTGCCACCTGTAAACAATTTTATTAAAACCATTTGCTAGTGGCCATTTAGTATTGCTGCGAGGTGAGAAGTTTGCGCCATGTTCAATGCACCAATTGATACTTTAAGAAATACAGCGTTGTTTGTTTTTTGTCTTTTTTTTGATAATCGGGTAGTGATAATGTGTCATTGTTTAAAACTCTATATCGCATAATTTTAAAGTTTTGGTCAGAAAAAAATATGAAATAACAATATTTTGATACAAATCATTAAATTAGTTTATACATATTTATTTGTAGTGGATTGGGAAACAAGTTTTGCAACTTATATTAATCCCTTTCCACTTTGCGGGTGCGGGTGCTGCCTTGTAGCGGCATTAGCCTGCTCTTTTTTAAAATCTACAAGGGTGTCTTTAACGGGCAAGATATATGGCTCTCTCTTAACACGGGTCAGCCATTTATCGTCCCCATCTTTCATTCAATGACCATGTTGATTTAATAACATCGAAAGATAAGCATTGGCGGAAGATCAAACAAATGTACTACGAACTATTAATATAAACATAGAACGTAATGAAGTCGACAGCCAATATATTTTTTTCCCCTTATCAGAACTAACAAGAATGTTCTTATCAAAATATACCCTATATGTTTTTTTTCATTTACATTTAGAACTTGGAATTATTTTATCGGTGCTGGAAGACAAATACGGAAAACATCATAGGGCATTAAAAGAAGTCAAGAACAATGTGATTACATTGCTGGAGAAAGTTGGAGAACTAACAACTGACATTAAAAAACTTCAACGGTATACGTTTAACACGAAGTCACGTAATGTTGAATTAGAGAAAACAACTGGTCAGGAAGACAGTTTACGAAATACTACTGTATCAAACCCTATCGAACAATGTAAAGCTATAAAGAATAACGAAGACATTGGAGAAATTTCTGAGGATGGCGTTTCAGTTGAGTCTATCGAATCTACCAATAGTCATTTTGAATGTGGAATTTCTAGTCATACTTCGTCTGTGCAAGCTCAACCTGAGTTTGACAACAAAGAGAATCCTTCATCCGAGAAGGTACAGACTTGTTATAAAACTAATGATACATGCGAGAAAGACAACTCTTCGTCAGAAGAAATAAAAGTAAAAAGTAGAACTTACGATGCACAAAATACAGACAAATTATCATCAGAAAAAACAGAATTGCAGGGAACACGAATAGATGAGAATATAATCGATTCAGATAACAAAGACAACAGAAATGTTTCACTGGGTACAGACTTGTCAGATCAGCGTTTACACAGCGATGACTATATTCAAGCTAATATCCCAAATCAACAATTTGTTGACAAGACGCCAGACAAGATAGACTGGACTGACACTGAAAGAAGACAAATAACTGAGTCCGAAATTAAAAGGTCACCTAGGAAAGTGAAAACCGTATGCAGAAATGATTTTGGATATAAAAAGAAACGGTCAAAAATGAAATCTGATAACCGTGTTGCTTATCATAATAATGATACATGTTTTCAAGGCAATAACATCAAGTCGGACGTACAGATTCCATCAGAACCAATTCCATCTTTCAATATCAAAGTTGAAAATTCTTTAGAAGAGAGGTTTGTAAAAAAGTTATTGACTGTGGAAATCAATAAACCTATGATCAAATTCATAAATCGAATAGTATTTAAAAAAAATAATAATAGAATGATTATTTGACACTTGTTTTTGCATACTTAAGGTGGTACCTAACACTACAGGAAGATAGCTCTGTAAAAATCAGGTAAACGTTTTAATCAAGTTGTATTGATAAGTAAACATAAAGCTTCTCAATGATCAAAATTAGTGTTTGTCAAACTGCTATATATCCAATTAATTTTTCTGAAAAAGGGGTTGGTTCAAATTTTCGAAATTTTTATATTTCTATATTTCTGTCAAAAGGAATATTTTGTAAAAACTTTTAGAAATTTTAACGATCCAAATTTATTCTTGTCAGGTAAGATCAATCTCATTTGTTTCCATAAATATTGCTAGCAGTTCAAAGACCGTATATACACTATAAATATATATGTAAATAAAAGCTAGATATAAATGTAAAAAAAAATCAGCCAATTGTTAAACTCTATACTTTTCATATGAAACAAGTATTATGCTGACTGTACGTTTTACAGGAAGTCAGATATGAGAGAGGTATCACCAATGAGTAAAATGCACCAGTTTGTTGAAGATCAAGTATATGGAATAAGTATGCTATTACATATTGATTTTTGATAACATTAAATGTGAATTATAGTTTAAAAATATAATAAATAAAATACAGTAAAGGTCTAAGAACCTTGCCTACGACCAGCTTTAAAACAAATTTTGAAGATCGACACGAAACTATTGATGGGATTGAAAGACCTCGTCCGTCCGTCAGGAATTAGTACACAACTAATTCATGTCCCGATTGCTTTCTATGTTATTTTTTTTTTATTTCAAGCAGGCACAGCTCTTTTGTTTTAAGTTCAAATAAAGGGACAATCATTGGTTCCCGAAACTACGGATGTACCAAAACAGGTACTCCGGGTGCGGGAATTTCTCGCTACATTGAAGACCTGTTGGTGACCTTCTGCTGTTGTGTGTTTTTTTTTTTTTTTTGTTTTTTTTTTTTTTTTTGTTTTTTTTTTTTTTATTTTGGTCGGGTTGTTGTCTCTTTGACACATTCCCCATTTCCATTCTCAATTTTACTTCAGATCGGAAAAATTATTTATTGTTGTTGGAGTTTTTTTTAACTTCCTTCTTTCAGATCCAGATAACATAAGCAAACCGAGAAATATAAGAGAGTGGTTGGCATACTCTGAGCAACTAAGAATAAATTGTAAGTAGAAAAATATTTGATACCATTGTCTTGTAAATTTTTTTTTTTTTAATACAAAACAACAATATTAACCTATAACGAACTTAGTTTAAAGATATTGTTCAGTTCTTCTTTTACTTACAATCAAACATACCTCTTGAAAACTCCTAGATACTCCAAGTCTGGTAAACCGAAGATTCTGCAGAATGTGAGAATTACCTATTTGTTTGTGAGGGTTTGGAGATGATGGTTTATTTAGCAGTTATTTGTTGGGTTTAATTATATTATGCTATATTTTGCTACCTTTAGCTTTGTGTACTGTTGCTTAAATAAACAATTAATAATTTTAAACAGGGTATCAGAGCGAAAAGTAATTCTCAAATTGGTAAAAATTTGAAAAAAATCATTTGTGATAATATCAAACAGTTGACCCATACATATCAGATTATGCTGAATGAATCTTCTCTGACAAAAATTCCGAATTCTCTAAATTATACATCTTGGATCAATTTAATTGAGCTATTGCTACAAGACCAAATTGGTCTAAAGATACTTTTTAAAATTTTGTAACAAACAAAAAAAGGAAATTAACGATACCAAATTTTTTTAGGACTACATTATACCGCTGTTTAAAAGTCTGGGTAACAAACCAAACCCGAGATGATGTAAAAAATGCTTAGATGTCTTTCTATGTAGTGATGTTATACTCGTGTTTCAAAAAAGGGAGAATGTTTGGTACCATATAAACGTTTAATCCGCTGCAATTGTTTGCACCGGTTCTAAGTCAGGAATCTGATGTTCTGTTGTTCTCGTCTGTTTTTGTGCTTCATAAGTGTTTCTTGTTTCTCGTTTTTTATATAGATTAGACCGTTAGTTATCCCGTTTGAGTGGTTTCACACTAGATTTTTGGGGGCCCTTTATAGCTGGCTGTTCGGTGTGAGTGTAGGCTCTGTGTTAAAGACCGTATCGTGACCTGTAATGGTTTCCTTTTATTAATTGTTACTAAGTCTCATTGGCACTCATACCACATCCCCTATATATATTATATGCATTACAGTTGAAAAAACCGTTAAACGTTATTTTGTAGTCGGGTTCTGGTCAAAGATTGCGTAGTTAACGTTGCCCCATGTTCATTTCTTGCATTTTATGGTCTTGTACATTGCATATTACTATGCAGTGCCTAGATTAAAAAAAAAACAACCAAGAAATTATAATTCATCCTTTTTATAGCTTTAGTTAAGCTTCAGTCTGGCACAATACAACGTGGAAGTCACGGACATGATATAACATTGGTATTAGATTGTTCTGGACGAATGCGAGGCAAAAAATTTACTATAATGATCGAAGCAGCAAAAGAGTATGTTAATGGTATGTTCCCTTAATTAAAAACATGACTATTTTATTTCTTCAGTAAACAAATATTTTACTTTATGTAAAATCTTTTTGTACATTGCATGTGTGTATCTTATATCAAATAAGAAAGAGATGGAAAAGGAATATTAGTATACCGAAATGGGTGCTAGTATCAACCAAAAAAAATGAATTTGAATAGAGAAATTGACAAAAGTTACAGGTATTTAGCATGAAATATCACTGAATAAAACCTGCAAATTTGTTCAACTTTCAATGTTTGTTTTAGATTCCCTTACATTTATGAAAGGCGGAGAAAAATAGTTTCCAACCTGTTGAATTGCAATCTGTTTTATAAACTGTAGATGTTCAGCCCATTAACATACATTACAATTATTGTCTGTGTAGTTAAGCTTTTTTTAATTTAAAATTCTTACGATTAGAAAGTTTGGGAATTCTATGCAGAGTAAGCAAGCGTTCGCTTATTTGTTAATATTTCAACCCATTACAGAATGTCACAACATTTTCTCGTCTCTAGTTAGTGTAGCAGTATAATAGTTAACAATGTTCGTACTGAAAAGAAAAAAATGATTTTAATTTAAGACTGCTTGTAACAGCTCAAGTAGCAGAAGCACTTGTCAGTGAGGCATAGACTAACTTGGTAATAAAATGTTCTTTATTTTGTAGGCATCAAACAAGTTAGAAGGACAAGATTGTTAGAGGATAACATTGGCTTGGCTGTTTTCGGTGGGACATCTGGATTACTTGTCGAATCAACATCTAATTATGACCTAGTCTTAGAGCAAATTAGTAAGGATAATAGCACTGAAGTCAAACTTCATTAAAATATGTATAAACAAAACGTAAAATATCCAAAATACATAACTGCAAGTATAATTCAAAACAGAAAGACAGTAATCAAATAAGAAAATCAAAAGCTCTAACACATCTAACGAATGGAAAACAACTATAATTTTCCTGAATGTTTTATTCTCCAACTTCTATGACAGTCGCATAACATTCCTTTATATTGATAACAATGTATGAAACAAAACAAACAGAAATAATTTGTAAATATTGCAAAATAGGGGACATCAGTCAACATTGTGTTATGAACTTAATCGCTAAAAATATGTCATTAAAGAAAAACAACATGGCACATAGACACTGATAATGTATAATATAACCTTAGCTTTAAACTACTACAGTTCCCCATAATTGCATGATTTTTAGTTATAAACGAGAAGATGAATGGTAGTAAAAAAAGGAACAGACAGACGTCAATATTAGAAATTTGATAAGACAGTTACTGTTGTAGACAAAACTTGTGAGTAGTCAATAGATAAATTCGAATACGATCAGATCAGAAATACACATGTATTATTTTTTTTAGGTCAGCTGCGACCTGAGGGAGAAGCACCATTAGTTGGAGGATTACTGATGGGACTTGCTGGTGTACTTGGAGGTAATTATATATTATTTAACATTGGTACCAGTAAACTACCGGAACCATCCAGTCAAGATAATAAAAATTATATTAAAGCGATTGGATTAAAACTAATCATCTACTTCTAAGATCATCGGCAATAACACGTTAATTATTTTTTTTTTACATTATGGGTTGAGAAAGGGTTAAATAGTCAAAGAATTTGAGAAATATGCATAAAAAACTTTAAGGTTTTCATTTGTGTTTAAATGGTTAAAAATTTAACGTATTGTGTAGATACTTGTATTGTTGAAAACTGTATGCTGACTGTTGATGCGTAATTATTATTTTGTCATAATTTAAACACTGAACTTTCCTGATTTGAACTACCCTATATTCACATACTTTGTTTTCCCTGTACAGCTGGAGCTACATCACAAATATTGGAAACTGAAGTTCCTGGATATATGATAATCTTTACTGATGAAATGTCTGGAAAAACGTCTACAGACAAGGAGAAAGAATCTGGCATTGATCCATCATATCTAACAGGAAATTTTCATGTACATATTTCTTTTAGAAAAATACTAGAAATGATAAGGATTATTATCTTATAGAACAGAACCTTTAATATTTTCAAACAGAGTAAAATGTTTAAACATTCAGACCAATGACATTAAACGTATATTACATACGAAATACACTTAGTTTACGGACGTTAAATTGAAGGTAAAAATGTAAATATTAAGACAAATAATAATGAAGGAAGTTAAAGAGTCATTTTTCCAATTGCTTAAATGTTTCGAAATTGGAAAATTTCCGGTGCGCTGCCATAGCTCATCTTCTATATTGTGCTAGTGACCTTATACGATAAAAAAATTAGATGAGAGTGATGCAATCTTCATGCCTTATATATCATGTACTGTATTACGACGCTAGATTGAAACTGACAAGGAAAGGTAACACCCAGCCACCCAAAACTTTACCATGAAGCCAAGGCGGTCGAGTGGTCAAGCGCGCCGAATACGGTGCAGGCGATTTGGTATCATGATATCTCAGTGGCATGAGTTCGAATCCCCGCAAGGGAAGAACAAACAATTTGCGAAAGCACACTAACAGATCTAACATTGTTAGGCTGATGTTTATATAAAAAAGAAGATATGGTATGATTGACAATGAGACAACTGCCAAAAAGAGACCAAAATGACACATACATTAACAACTATAGATCACCGTCCGGCCTTCAACAATGAACAAATCTCATACCGCATAGTCAGTTTAAAATGCCCAAATATGACAATGTAAAACAATTCAAACAAGAAAACTAACGGCCTTATTTATATAAAAAAAAATAAACGAAAAACAAATATGTAACACATATACAAACGACAACCACTGAATACCAGGCTCCTGACTTGGGACAGGCACATACATAAATAATGTTGCGGGGTTAAACATGTTAGCGGGATCACAACCCTCCCTAAACCTGGGACAGTGGTATAACAGTACAACATAAGAACGAACTACAAAAATCGGTTGAAAGGAGCTTAACTCATCAGATGAACAAACATACAGGTAGACGTGGCCGGGTACTTATATATCCTGACAACACAATTTGAAAGAAAGAATGAACAGATCTGAGAGTACTCGCAGTTATCTGCCAGCTAGAATCATGGTAATAGAATTAGTAGACAGCTCTCTCACAAGCAAAACATATATGGGCATACACTACAGGCATTGGGACACATTCTACTGAATCCACACAGCTCGAGTAACAAACCTTGCACGAGTTGCATATATATATATATATATAAATAAGTCTAAATTGAAAACTACGTTAGAATAACCGCAATTTTTAAACGTGTGCATGTTAAGTAATTTTCTTTGTAGAGGGGTCTAAATGCAGCACAAACAACATTTTCCAAAAAGACAAAAAGAGTGAAAAAGTATATTTCAACGAAACGCATTTGACTAACAGGTTGAACAACTGAAGTTCTAAACCCAGCATACTGCCATGAACGATTGACAAATAAATTGATCACAAAGATGTAACAAAATAGATCTTTATATTAATTCAATACCAAAACAGAAAACAATAAACTTGCGGCAAATATGGTAAATCACAAACATGAGGTGCTAAAATTTTGTGTAAAAAAAACCAGATTCGGATTTCGACAATTACTGTCTCTTCAGTGATGTAAGGGATCGAACAGGTATTTGAAACACCATATATTTTACCGCAATTAAGGATCGACTCTTGAATTTAATAGAGTCAAAAAAGGATGAATGGATCATATAAACCGGAGGGAAAATGATACAAGCCCTAACGAAAAAATATAAATAAATCTAAATTGAAAACGAAGTTCAAACCTATGATTGCGTTGGATAAAAAACGCAATTGTTATACGTGTGCATGTTGGTGACCTTCCGCTGTTGTTTTTTCTATGGTCGGGTTGTTGTCTCTTTGATACATTCCCCATTTCCATTCTCAATTTTATGTAAAGCTAATTTCGTTGTAGAGGGGTCTAAATACATAATAAATATATATAAATAGATTCTACCATTGCGCCGAGAGTGATACGAAATGTATCTATTCCAGACAGTTAAATTTCAAAATTTAAAACGAGAGGCTCGCCGAGTGTTTTAATTAGTTAGAATGAAATTGTCCATAATGGATAAATATCGTGTCGCACGAGATTTTGTGGTGGAATCTGTTTATCTAATGATATCTAGACGATATGCAGACAATACTTAACCTTCTTTTTGATTGACTTGCAATAAATCATAAACATTATGGGGTTAAACATATGCTCCCATCTGGATGAATATGCCTTGGTCCTACTATTTTTAAAGTCAGGACTTGTTGAATGATGATGCTTATAGATAATTTTCTAAATTACAATTATTTAGTGATACATTATTGTTTTGATATAGACAATTTAATTTTTAGATATACTAATAAGAAACAACACTTACTGTGATTCTAGCACCGAAAACATATTTTGTTAATTGCAGAAACAAGCAGAAATGAGTGGTATAATATTACAGATAGCAAGCCATTCGATCAAAATATTTTATGTACCAATTGGAGAGAATACACAAAACGAAGTAAGTTATTATATAACTATGTTACATGATAAACAAAAGCTATTTCCAATTATCGTGTAAGTCAAAAATAGGAGAACAGAAAATTGAGAAAAAATCAACAAAAAAGTGACATATAAAAAATAACAGGGACAACAAAATTGAAATAGGTTTTACGAGTTTTTGATTTAAAAAAAAAATCGCTGTGAAAAATATTTTTTCATTTTTTTTTACAAACATAATGTATTATTTTGATCATTCAGAAAAAGCTGAAATTTTATTTAAGGTAATGGAAACGGCAGTACGCGAGACTAAAGGTAAAATAATCCATTTGTACGAACTCCATCGACTAGTCAAATTGACACAAGTACTGGTAAATATACACTTTTTATGCTCTTTTTTGTAATTTCACATGAGATTTTGTAATGTAAATACTACTACCTTAACTAGTGATGGCTGAAATGTTTTTTGATATGATGGTTAACATTAAGTCTCTTACCTACACAAATAGAATTGTAACATCCTTTTCCTTTGTTTGTTATAATTTTAATACAGTGCAATTTAAGAATATAGTACAAACTTGTATACAGTTATTAAAATATTCAAATATATACTGATTGAATGTCAGTTGTTACTGTATGTCTGTGACGTGTGATTACGCAGTTTTGGCTGCCTGTTCCCTATTATTGTCACGTTAATCATTACAATTTCATAAATGTGACCTACCGAATAAGACTATTTACCAGATTTGTTATCTCATAAGCAACACGACGGGTGCCACATGTGGAGCAGGATCTGCTTACCCTTGCGGAGCACATGAGATCACCCTAGTTTTTGGTGGGGTTCGAGTTGTTTATTCTTTAGTTTTTTATGTAGCTGAGCATTTGGTTTAAAATACTAATTCGAAACTTTTATAAGAAATGTAAAATTCGAATTTAAAAGTGAGAATAGAAGGAATATATAACATACCAATCAGCATGTAAAGGAAACACATTATGTTGTTTTGATAGGCCTCAATATATGTTTCGTATCCAGATATGAAAGAAGTCATTTGTATAGCTATCAAATACATTGACAGACTTTACATACTGTTTTTTTTATAGATATTAGCAGCACAAGTAGCGTCTGATTTAAGACACACCAATCCTCACCCAACTGCTGAAGATGTCCGATTAAGCATATACCAAAAAACATCAAATCCAGACGATGCACATGTACGTTTGATTATCTTTAAGATGGGTATTTTTCATATTATGAAATATAAAGAACTTTGTATTTTTTCATTTTATCAATCAAATTAATAAATGTATTAATCAGTATACTGAATATACAAAAATAACATGCTTAGTGAAATTTGTATTTTAAATGTTTATTATTTTGTTTGACATGTGGAAATAATGCCTATATAATTCATCACCCAACCCTCCAGTTTTTGTCGAGTTTGCGACTTTTGTCGCAGAAATCTCGACAAAGGAATAGTGATCCGGCGGCTGCGGCGTTAACTTAATGTTTTAAAAGGCGGAAAACTTAGATGCTTCATACTTTGTACATAGATGCCTTTTTTTTACGCAGTTTCTGTCTGACACATGTTCATTTTCCTTGACCTCATTTTCATGGTTCAGTGACAACGTGATTTTTTTTAAAAGATATTTTGTAATGTTAATTTCTCCCTTATTTTGAGTAATAGGATAACTATATTTAGTTTGTGCGTGCCTTGCAAGGTCCTCATGCCCGTCATCCATTTTTCACTTGACCTCAACCTCATTTAATGGATCAGTTAACAAGGTTGATTTTGGTGGTCAAGTCCTTATCTCAGATTCCATAAGCAGTAGGTCTATTATATCTGGTGTAAAGAAAGATTGTAAGTTGTTAATGTTCAACTGGCAGGTCTCATCTGACCTTGACCTCATTTCCATGGTTTAGTGGTCAAAGTAAAGTTTAAGAATTTTTTTTTTTCTAATACTATATGCAGTAGGTCAACTATAGTTGGTGTCTGAAAATTTTTATGATGTGCATGTCAGTCTTGTACGTTTTATCTTACCTAGACCTCATTTTCACTGTTCATTGATCAGTGTTAAGTGTTTGTGTTTTTTGTCTGTTTTTCCTAAACCATAAGTAACAGGACAACTAAATTTGTTGTATTACAGGATTGTAAGCTGTACATGTCTGTATTGCATGGTTCATTTGACCTTGACCTCCTTTTCATGGTTCATTGGTAAATGTTTTGTTTTGTCTGTTTCTTAGAAACAATAAGCATGATAACCAATTAGGTCAACTATTTATAGTGTATTGAATGATTGTAAGGTATAGATGTATTTCTCCTAAGGTTTATATGACATTGGTTTCATTTTCTTGGATAATATTAAGTTTTTGTGATAGTTGTAATAAGCTTTATATTTAAGATTATCAAAACAATATCAATTAATGGTTGGTAAAGAAGGCAATACATTTTTTCGTGCGCACTCTTGTTAAACTAAGGGTGACGCTCACATAGGAAATTAAAATCAGAGGCAACCATTTATGTGTAGATACTTTTTAAAGCCTTTTCACATTTTCTTAGTAGATACTAGAACACACCCGTAATATCGCGGGTCTGTAACTAAATTAAAGAATATAACTATGCGTAAGCCTTATTTAAGTAATGATATTGTCATCTGATAAAGTCATGCCTATTATAAGATGCACAGTTTTCTCTGCTTTCAACAACTTTCTGTTTGACCCGTAGACCTGGAACTTATCAAATATTGGTATTATTAATTTTATTTGGAAAATAAAAAGGGCCTGGAAAGGAGTATTTTGTAATCAACAGCATTGTCTTTTATGAGTTATAAAAACAGTTGAACTCTTTGATTCGCTGTTTCACGTCATTCCGGCTAACAAATTGAAAACTGTACATGCTGTACCTATACGCCTTATTTTAAGTCCAGATTTTTATTATTCGTATTGTCATCTTAGAAAGTCTATAATGAAATACATGATGCAATATATTTCCCTAGGATGACTGTGTTGATCTAGTTTTGGAGTTCGTTAAACCAATGTCTACTGAAAGAAACCGTGGTTTATATAATGAACTAGTGTGCCGAACGCTACAACTTGGTGACCGAGTACGACGTGGTCCTGATTGGAGGTTTCAAGATCAGGATTCTGGTCTTGATGGAACAGTTGTTGGACAAGAACCTGGCAGTAGTAAGATTAATGACTTAAATACAATATGGCTGCAGGAAGTTTGCTAGTCCCCAAAGTCATTAACAGCTCAGTGGACATGATTTATGAAACATGAGCAATACGACGGGTGACACATGTGAAGCAGGATATGATAGCCTTCGGCATCACATGAGAACACCCCTAGATTTGTGTAGGGTTTGTGTTGCTCAGTCTTTATATATTTATTGGATTTTTTGTGTGTGTACTATTTAAATTGAGAAGGGAAATGGGGAATGTGTCAAAGAGACAACAACCCGACCAAAATAAAAAAACACAACAGCAGAAGGTCACCAACAGGTCTTCAATGTAGCGAGAAATTCCCGCACCCGGAGGCGTCCTTCAGCTGGCCCCTAAACAAATATATACTGGTTCAGTGATAATGAACGCCATACTAATTTCCAAATTGTACACAAGAAACTAAAATTTAAATAATACAAGACTAACAAAGGCCAGAGGCTCTTGACTTGGGACAGGCGCAAAAATATGTATGTAGGTCTTTTTCATTTTTAGCCATTATGTTGTTAGTTTATTTTCGACTTATGAGCTTGAATTTCCCTCTGATATCATTGGCCTCTGTCCTTTATTTCATGTAGGAATTTTTTATTTCTATTTCAGAAGCAGTTTGGGTTGAATGGGATAGTGGTCATTTAAACGTATATATCTACGACGAACTAAACAATATTTATAGTATTAAAAAAGTGCATGAATCGAGAGTGTTATTTGATGAAATGGTTGCCGTTGGATGCAAAGTGACACGAGGTATCTTAACAATGATAAAAGTTTTAAAATAATACGGTCGTACTTAACCAGAGACATGTATACTGTATTGATATGACTAATTTTAGTCTTAAACATTAAATATATCGTAGTGTTACTAAATATTTTCCATTGTACATACGCAATCGCAATTATGGAACCAATGCATTATTATACTAAAACTATCCTGTATGCATTTTTCAAATACGAATCTGTAACGTATTATCGCAAATTATAATTCTTTCAGGGATTGTTGATCGCAATTTTATTAACTTTGTTTGTTATCAAATATATTTTTTCTAAGAATCAGTAATTAATATTTACCTTCCAGTGCACGTTGTTTACATTTTCATGCATTGGTTTTCGTTCGCTCTGGCATTGAGCAGTGGCTGAATTCATAACGAGAGGACTCGTAGAAAAAAACCCACTGCATGGCGAATAAGTGAACGGGAGGACAACAATTCAAAAAGATTGCTGAAGATTTTGATTATGCGAGAACCCGTACGAAAAACTTGACACGTACTCCAGCCGGACAGTAGCCGTACTAGAACCGTACTTATAATAATCATTTGGACTTTTCTTTGAATTGCTTATAATGGATAACCCGGCTGGACTTTCAGCGAAATTAGCCGTAAACCGGCTCGAAATATTTAAATTAGCAGGAGTCCGGTTCAGAAAGTCCAGCTGGACTTTCATAAAAGTACGTCTGAAAAATCCAGCCGGCATTTCTGGCAAAAATATGGCCTCTATAAAGTTCAACCGGACTGAAAAAAGTCCGGCTGAACTTTTAGAAGTCCAGCTGAACTGTTAAAAGTCCAGCTGGAGTTCAGAAAGTTCTGTTTGACCTTTAAAGATGACCTCAACAGGGGCTGATCCACACAAAAAGGGGGGTCCAACCCGACAGAAACCTCCCTCTTGAACCACTACTGCTTAGTCTGTCTTCAGATGATGGATTCTTCTGATTTGATATGCATTCCTTGTTATAATCTGGAAATAAAAAACAAAAAACAAAATCAGATGCCATTATGCTTATTTCTTTTTCTTTTTACTACTGTCTTAATACTGGCAAAACCAAGAAATAGGGAATTGTGAAGCCTTATGCTTACTCCTAAAAACTTGTGGTGATAATTATCATGATTGTACATGTATAATAGGCCTAAATAACTTTAAAGTGCATAAAAATAAAGTACAGCTTTGGAAAGTACTAAAACTGAATTTTTTTGCATGAATAACTATTTAATGTAGTATTTTTTTAATTCTTTTTACTCTTCAAAAATTAAAATAAGCTATTTATAATATTGTAACTATTTCATCAATAAGTTGAAGAAAAAAGAGCATATCAGATAATATCACCAAAATGGTGGAATTCAATTACATTGTACTTACCAGATTTCGAATATGCAATCCAAAATACATGCATTGCCAAACAGCATTCTTCCTAAATTGCCAGTTAGAAGGATCCATCTTTTCTAATTTAATGTGAACAGAACTACTTCCAAACATTTGCTTTACATCCAATATAAATTTCTCATTTTCTTCAAGAAAGAAGACACATCTTCCTGTTTATTCCAAATTCAAATTGTGTTGTATTGCAACACATGAGGTTGTTTAAGGAGCTGTGAAAAACTTGCTTTTTATGACTGCTTGCATATATGTCTAATTTTGATTATGTGATATTATATATATTAAAAAAAGAAAATCAGTAATCAATTTATTCAATAATGAAATGTTCAATAAAATTGATAGTAATTGCAGAAATATGTATTTCGGAATGTGTTATCCTTCAAATGGCCTCATGATCAACCTCTGTGTAGATGCTACTTCCTGTGACCTGTCCAGACTGAGGTTAATTGAAAACAGATGTTCACTTCTACATTTACAAGACTATTGCTATTAAATCACTGTTATGGCTCAAGTTTCTAATTGATGTTATAGAATGATGATAATTATTAATTTTATGCATTCATCTCATTAAATATAAATATAATAGAAAATAAATAAATTTATTTAACCTTACTGACAGATGTAATTTTGCTAGGGGTTTTATTTCATGAAAAAGTAAAAATGTTTTAAATAATTGTTGAAAATATTAACTGGGATATAATTCAATCAAAAATAAGTCACCTATATTAAATTTCAACTTTCCAGTTAATTTACAGTCTTATGTTGAATATTCAATGATGGAATTGAAAATATAGGGAAAGATCAAATTTTTATAGTTTGATCTTAAAGTATAATATTGTAAAAAATATGATATCATTATTATAACTCGCGCATTTTCATTTATAACTCTTTTCTATTTTTAAAGAAATTAATTGTTCCTTTGAAAGAACAGAATCCTTAAGTCATGCAAACTTTTTATTTCTGTTAGGGAAGATTTGGCTGATGAAAATTTTCTAAGTCTGAATTCCTGATCAGAAATGACTGTAAAATTGTCTAAGACAAAAATCCTGCTGTTCATTCTACAGAAAGAATAAATTTCCTCAAAAGTCCAGCCGTGTTTATTTTCTTGTCAGAATTACAAAAAGTGCGGTTGGACTTTTAAGAAAATACCGGCTGGCAAATAACCAAAGTATAAGAAAAAGTACCTGTACGGCTCATGTCAGACTGGACTTTCAAAGTCAGACTGGAATACGTCTCAAGTCCAGCTGAAGTCCAGTTGAACTCAGGTTGAAATTTTCGTACGGGAATGTTCCTTGCAAAAAATTTCACGACACTTGTATTATAGTAGTACACAACATGTAGTTTCAACATGTTCATATACGCCAACAGATATATAATAATATAGAAAAAAGAGTTATATTACTACAAGATTTATTGCCTTGTACAACAAGCAAAAACGTAGATACGAAATAAATGTTGCATTAAAAACTCATTAAATATACTTGGATTCTTATGCGGTACTCCAGACCAGTAAACACGCGTTTTAAAGTTTCAAAACAGCTGGATTAAAATATGATATTTTAATATTTCGGGAATCGAATATTTACTAACCATCAATGTGTTTTGGGTCGAAATCTTAAAGTGGTCACAAAAATGTATTTGCGAAATTTCATTACTCACATTGAAATAGTATGCAAATAAGAAAACACTATTGAACATTTAAACTGTATTCCTATAAAATTTCAGATTTGAAAAAAGAACACGATTATCCAACTTATTGGTTAACTCAATTATAATACAATCAGTTTCACATTTTATATTATTATCTAAGTCACTATTTTTATATATGATTATTTATATTCCTCATGTCATATTTAACGTTAAACTGCATTTCTGAACTTTGCTTGTGTGCTTTTTATTATTAGGCAATGATTGGACATATGACAATGCCGATGGTGGACCTGGGACAATTGGGACAGTGCTTAAAGTAAAACAGGATGGATCTGTTGTTGTAAGAATAAGTAATGATAAATAAATGTTTTGGTTTAATGCTGGTTTCAAAAACAATTCGTATGTTACAAACACACCTTGTGTGTACAGAAATCGAAAACGAAATTGTAAAACTTGCAACAAATGGCTCCGCTAAATGACTGAATTACCATTACTACCTTTGGTTTTTTTCCGGCACTTTTCATGAACTGCTTATCTTAAAAGATATCAATTTAAATGAAAAGAATTATTTATAGTACTGTCTTATGTTGTGCGTGTACACCACTGGCCCTGATGAGGAATGTTGGAAAATGTTATTTTTCTCTCTCGTTAAAACAATAAATAAAAAAATTATGTTTCCTTGCCGAAACCAATTCACCGACTGTTTAGTGAAAGAAAGTATATTGAAAGCAATATGAAGATAAACAAGTACACTATTGTCAGTTGGGATGTTTTCAGGTCCGCTGGAAATTTAAGAATATTGGCGAATACAAAATGGGAATGAATGGATTATTCGAAATTCAAATATGGTAAGTATATTATATGATGACGATGCTTCTCCATTGATAAAAATATTCAAAATCAAATTGTAAATTTAAAAAAAAGTAAAATACTTGTGCTAATCAAAATCCACGAAATCTTATAAATTTCATTAGTTTTTTTTTAATCAATTATCATTTTAGGTGTTTCTTTGAATATTCAGTCAATTTTGATAAAGATTTTCTATCCGTAAGAAGAAAAAAATATTTTAGAATTTATTCCTAAATTAAATCCAATTTGTAAATGTTTTTTTTTCTCATTTCAGTAACGATTCATCGACTAGTCAACCCTCGTATAGTGCAGATATAACCAACAACAAATACCAAAGTGCTGATTTTTCCTTTGAGCATTCTGATGCTGATCATCTGAAGAGAACAAGTGCAGCTAATACCGAGCAGAGCAATGAACAAGGAGAAGGACGTTACGATGACTATTTCCTGGATGTTAATAATGAAAGTGGTAGGGTTAAAAATCACAAATGTATTTAACAATGTATTTATTTGATAAAAACAAATTTACAACTTTATCTTTTGATTTTTGCAATTTGATTAGGGACTTTCCGTTTTGAATATTCCTCGGAGTTCAGTATTTTTGTTATTTTACTTTTTACAAGTAAAAGATGATCGAACAATTTAGAAGTGTAAATATTTGGAAAAAATGGGACGAAAGCTATTGGAGGGACATTCGAACTCATAGATTGAAAATAAACTGAAAAAAAAACATGGTTAACATGGTTAAAAAAGACAAAAAGACAAATAATATAACTGCAACACAACACTGAAAACTAAAAAAAAAGCAACACAAACCCAGCCAAAAACCTAAGAGGTTTCCATTTATTCTAATGGTTTTATTCAGCAAAAGATTGAATTCAATAATTCAGATGCCCGTATATATGAAGCAAATGCAGAATTATGGTGGTCAGAGAACCTTTATAAAGATATTTATATAAATATATACATGTACCGTTTTACAAGTACCAGTCCAACCGTGAGCTAACTAGACCCCTTATCGTTTTAAAAATTCCTGATTCGTATCTAAGAGGTTACTTTTACGTTTAATACAAGAGGTCTTGTTCAGTCTCAAATTGATGATGTTCCCCTTTATCTTTTTTTATTGTTTTCTATCTTGATTTGTATATTTATTTTTTTCCCTAGATTTAAACATCGGCAGACTTCTATTGCTTATAGTTTTCATAATGATACCAAGACAAACTAGAAATGAATTTGCATATTATTTGTTTTGTCGTAAGCGTTAAACATAACTGAAAACAAATAATTATAAATAAGAAAACGTTACTAAAATGATAATCGATGCTTAGAAAACTTCCTCGGTGATATCTTTTTTTTTCTTACAGTTAATTTTATTTGGGAATATGAAGATGGAACTGAGTGGAAAAGATATGCACAAAACCTGAATACAAGAATTGAAAAAGCTTACCAGCGCAATACAGTAGGAAAAACTATTCTAAAGTTCGAAAAAGAAACGTGAGTGTTTTTTACACTGTTAATCTTAAACCTGGTTTTTTTTGGTGCTTTATTTTCAAAAAGATGCTACATTATTTGCATCTACAGAAGTGTAATGCATTCAGCAAACTAATCGGTTTGCCCGCAATATTACAATTCTGCCTTTTAAAGATATTGAAACATAAAATGGTAACTATCTTGATAAATAATAAATACACGGTGATTAAATGCATACTTGGAGGAAACGTTTTGTATTATTGGTCAATTTCAGTCACGTATTTTCATTTGACTATTCATGATATTGTAGATATCTTATACATTTTAAAACAATGATAAAAGAAAACAATAAAACAAAGAAAGAAGTTAGAGTACGCAGAAAAGGTAGGTAATTTAATATGATAAAAAAACCAACTTCACATACTTGATGACACAAAGAAAAACATTTCGAGAAGTTCAGTTATAAATTATTGCGATTAAAATAAAAGTTTCAATAATGTTCTCCAGCTTTTGAAAAAATACAACCCTAACAGCTAAATTGTATACAGGTCTCCTACCAGTAAGTAAATGCATGCTTCCACATATTCCTAATAGAGCATTCTTACAAATTGACGAAAGGTTCGTATGCTTGACGTATACGTAAGACTCGTTTTAGGGATACTTTATTTTGACATATTTAAATAACCGTCATGGAACTTCGATTGCATTTCGTCTTAATGTTAGCCTATTAAAGACCATTACCATACATGCTACGGCACCTAATAAATTATAGTTTTCATAATATGTATATGATTTCGGGACGTACGATAGGTAAAAATATAATACCACCAGGTGAAAGGCGAAAATTCCACAAGATATTATAAATGTAGGGACGTCAGAAGAATAAATTACTCCTAAAAACATAAAAGCGTCCAATCCCCCTTCTCCCTTACTTTTCAACTCAAAATACAACGTTGCATTGTTTGACCGAAGAAAATACCAATGCAATTACATTGGCCACTTCCCTGAGAAAAAATTAAACTGAATTTGCAATAAAAGTATTAGTTTCAAATTAATTAAAAAAAACTTGATAACAAAATAGTTTTCCTACATTTATTTCTCATAGTTTTTTTAAAAGCATTGTAGCATCCTTGTTTTATTACAAAAATCTCGTTGATCCATGTTGAAAATTTTCTGAAACAGTACAAATAAGTGTGAAATTTGTTGTTGAACAATTCACGTTCTTCAATAATGTCATTAAAATATTAATCAATATACGTATCTTTTAAAAAAAAATCTCTATTAAAACTACCAAACTTTTCTACAATCGTTATTAGTGTATCTAGTTTTAAAAATGTGTCCGATGATGCCACCCTCGAACCAAGATGGCCGACATGGCTGAAAATAGTAAATAGGGTAAAATGCAGTTTTTGACTCATATTTCTGAAACTGAAGCATTTAGAGCAAATCTGCATGGATAAAATTGTTCATTAGGACAAGATCTATCTGCTCAAAATATTTCAGACCAATCGGGAAACTTGTTGTCGGGTTAATGCCCCGAAATTGAAAAGTTTGCAGCTTTTGGTTATTATCTTGAATATTATTATAGATAGAGATAAACTGATTACAGCAAAGTAAGAGCTACAAATAAGTCAACAGGACTAAAGTGGTCAATTCACCCCTTAAGGAGTTATTGCTCTTTATAGTTAAATTTTGCAATTTTCATTTTTGTAATTTTTTTCAAAATGTTTTCTTCTGATACTTCTGGGCAAGTTCAGTATGGATAGAGAAAATTGTAAGCAGGAAGATTTTCAGTAAAGAAAGATCTACAAACACATCATTAACACCAAAACACAATTTTGTCATGAAGCCATCTGTGTCCCTCGTTTATTATGCACATATACCAAGGAAAGCGACACAGCCTCTTGTTATATATATTAGATTTCCCGTTTGAATGGTTTTACAATACTAATATTTGGAGCCAGTTATAGCTTGCTGTTCGGTGTGAGCCAAGGCTCTGTGTTGAAGGCTGTACCTTGACCTATAATGGTTTACTTTTATAAATTGGTACAAGGACGGAGAGTTGTCTTATTAGCACTCATACCACTTCTTTCTATGTAATAAGTGTTCTCTTTACGTTCGTTCGTACCTTTCGTCAATATATTTTCGCTGTAATATTTCCTTATATATCAAACAACAATGCTCAACTTTCAATGGCTGGAAATAGTTTACCTATAAATTTTATATTTAAAATAAAGTTATATATCATATTGACCATTAGTAAGGTCCATTATATGCTGAATTATGCACATATTATCTTTCTGAAGACAAGCTTTTTACCAGTATTTTAAGTCTTTTAGAAACACATAACGTCCCATTTAAAAAAGATGCATTCATGCAAATTCTTTTTCTAGTTTTCTGCCCAAGGCAAAGTTTGCTTTAGCAGTATTTGACACATCAATATAATTTTGTTTGTATTTGAGTTTACCTACAAACTGCTTTGATTGGATTACTTCTGAGTCTGATGAAGACGAATCACGTGTTGTATCAAATTATAAACTTAAAACTGAGAATGGAAAAGGGGAATATTTTAAAGAGACCACAACCAGACCAAAGAGTGGATAACAGCGGAACGCCAATAATGTGTCTTTAACACAGAGAGAAAGTCCCGTACCCTAATGTGGGCCGCAGATGGTATCTTTGTTGAGATTTGAAAAAAGATTAACACCAAAAGCACTATGTTTTGAATGAATATGGCTACTTTTAAGTTTGTTCTAAATTTGATTGGTTGAATTGTTGGGATGACACGTAAAGGAACGAGTTTACTTCTAGATACATGACATATTTTTGCGGTATTAGATCTCAAGTTTACCGATCGTCTTCTATTCCTGATTTTATGTTGGTTCGTATGGTTATGACATTCTGTTAGCTTTTGTTTATTACTTTGATTAATACGTCTTACTCAATTGATGAGACTCGAACATTAATAAGTTTAATCGTCTCAATTCAAACACGCCTTTTCATGGGTTCTTTTCTGCAAAATCTTTAAATTTTGTGATTTTTTAAAAAATATTGTTATGTTCTTCTTTTTTTAACTTAGAGCTTTGTCATTAACTTATGTTGGTATTGGTTTTTTTGTCTTCTTTTATACACATAGACTGTCCAGATATTCAAGTATTGAAAATCACAAGTCATGTTTAGCATAATGATTGACAAGTTCGGTTCAATAATGATTAATTGAATATCTTTCTAGTTATTAAAATTTATCAATTAATACATCGTTTTTCTTTTGTAGAATAGATTCATCTACCTTTCCCTGCCATCTTAATGGACAAGATAATCATTGCATTCCATAGTAGTTTAGGAAGAACAATCCAATAATTATTAATTTACTGAAATGTTCTAAGATACACAATTTGATGATATTTAGTCTTTAACTCTGTTCTGATTTAAAATTGATACTTAAATCGAGTTAAATGACCTTGGATTATGTAAATACTTAGGTTATACATCCAACTAAATGGTTATTTTGTTTCACCAATATTGTTTTTGTTTTTGTAGCATAACTGAGGAAGGTTTATTTTTAAAAAGTGCCTCGAATATTTATACAGTTTAATTATCATTTAATGACTGAATGTCACGTACAAATGAATGAACTAAACACTGTCACGTCCAGTAACTTAAACAGATGTATTAAGGAATATGTTATCTTTATCTTTTCCATGACTGTATAGTTGAAAGTAATGTTGTTCATTGATGTGATAAAATCTTTTATAGCACCCAAAAACTTGCATTAATAATCAAGAATCAATTCATTTTATTTTCTTGTGTTTACTTGTATTATTATGGAAATGAATGGTATCGACTTGTAAGCTAATAACACTTAAAAAAAATGTTATGCTCATATTCTAGTGTATTTGGTAAGAAAACATACAAATACAGAACAGTGTGGATTCAGAAGTGTGAATAAAATAAAGGACCATCATGACTTTTTATACTAGACTTAGTATTTTTACCGTACATCATTATTGAATTTTAAATCAAGATGCACTAGTATACATATAAAAAAGAAGATGTGGAATGATTGCCAATAAGACAATTCTTCACAAGAGACCAAAATGACACAAAAATTAACAGTTTTAGGTCACCGCACGGCCTTCAACAATGAGCAAAGCCCATACCGCATAGTCAGCTATAAAAGGCACCGAAATGACAATGTAAAACAATTCAAACGAGAAAACCAACGGCCTTATTTATGTACAAAAAAATTAATAAAAAAAAAAAATTTGTTACACATAAACAAATGACATGTCTTTTGAATTCAAACATTTCATTGAAAGCAAACTTTGATATTAAGAAAAAGTATTAAAAAGTGTGATAATAATTATGATTTATTAACTGTGATTAGATAATTTAGATTTTCACGGAGACGGGTTGTTTATTTAATTCTCTTGTTGCCAATTCTACTGTAGATTCACTTGGCGTCTAAAATACTTCCTATTTTCTATTCATGTATTTTATGTTATGATTTGCACAGAGGCAGAAAAATCTAAGATGGTAATTATGTCATGCAGGTGAGAGGTTTAGTTAGCTCTCAAACCAATTTTATCAACCATTTTCTACATCAGAACATGCCTGTATCAATTCAAGAATGTGACAGATGGTATCCATTCGTTTGATGTGATTGAGCTTTTGGTTTTGACATTTATTTAGCGACTTTCCGTTTTTACATCTCCTTCCAGATCTACATTTTGGCAATTTTACTGGTTTTCAAAGGTTTCCGTATAGGTGCGTTGAAATCTGGACGTTTTTAAAATGGTTAATTCATACAAAGCGGGTGAACATCAGCATGAAAAAAATTCAAAGAAATATTTAAAAAAAAACCTGCTATACATACCCAATGTAGCTTCATTGTTTCCCTTCGTTTGATGAGTATCAACCTTTGATTTTGCCATTTGATTCTTAGGGACTTCCCTCGGAGTTCAGTTTTTTTGTGATTCTATTTTTTACCATTTGTTATGACCGATAAAGAATTTATAGAGAAAGATTTATTTTCAAAAAATTATCATAAACGAAACAGAGGCAAACTTTTGGTTATGACTGGTATAAATAAACTGTTGATCGTATATGTATAGACACCATAAACTTTTGATAATATAATTCATATGTTTGAATTTAGGTGAACACCCTTTCAACTTTAAAAACTTTGAAATATAAAATATTTCTATCTCGACCATCACCGAAGAGACATTGATTGTTGAAATGTGCATTTTGTTCAGAAAAACTAAAACGGTGTATGCTATTTATCATGTAAAAATCAGTTTTGACAGTCAAATGACACTAAATGAAAAGGATTTTGAATTGATCTCCATGGAAATGAGATATGAAAAGAATTATGCAATTACATGCAAAACTAGATGTTGCACGCAATGTTATTCAGACATAACCAACAATTCTATGTTCAGTGTGTCTACACAATTCAAAACTCGTCAAACTGTAAGAGACTGCTGGGTAGTGACAGATATTGCTAACATGAAGCAATATAAAACTCTAGTTCTATGCCCAATATCAAATAATCAAACTAATGTAGATGCTCTGAAGTGTATTATATCTTTCCGTGCTTAAAAGGTAATATGATATTTCAATGAATCGTAAAACAGGAAGTGACAGCCTAGTAAATTTTAAAATCTGCTTCAAAAGAAAAACATTTTGTATAAATATTTCACGAAAAACTTTTTCATTCTTGATTAAAAAGACAGTAATGTATAGCAAAATGTAACTGTAAATAAAGGCAACAGTAGTATACCGCTATTCGAAATTCATAAATCGATTAAGAAAAGAACATATCCGAGTTACAAATTTAAACTGAGGGAAACGCATCAAATATAAGATGAGAACTATGACACACCAGAAACACAACATTAAAATGTACACACTAAGAAACGAACTATGATATAAAAATTGCCATTTTCCTGACTTGGTACAGGATATTTTAAGAAAAAAAGATAGATTTGAACCTGGTTTTGTGGCATACCAAACCTCCAGCTTTTATGGTAATGTTGAATAAAACATTAAACATGACATTACATGACAGGACTACAATTCAAGTAAATGGGAGAACATTTAGTAAACAGAAACACATGAACTATAGCTTACAAAAGGTACCAGGTTTAAAATTTGATATGCCAGACGCGCGTTTCGTCAACACAAGACTAACCAGTGACGCTCAGGTGAAAAAAGTTCGAAAGCCAAAATACGAACACAATTATAGAGCAATGAAGACCAAAAGTTCCACAAAATTGTGCCCAATGCGGCAAGGATTTTCTACCTAGGATAAGAACATCCTTATTATTTAGAATAATTCATATTTTGGCAAACAAAAAATTATCTGAAATTACCATATAATAGATATACATGATAAAACCGACGTTATGACTAACTACAATATAACGGAAACATTACATAAAACAACATAAACCAGCACATAAAAATCACAGCCGAGTTTATATAGCCAAAGCAATCAACGCACAAACTGACGTTGAATTTAAATTTCTACACCAAATTCCAAAAAATAAGATAGAATTTGGGATAGAATTCAAGATAAAATTTGTAATACTGATATAAAATTATTGATGACAATGAAAATTACTGAAAACAAAGGTCATAGAAAAGTTTCCCAGAAAAAAACAGCATTTTCAAACTAAAAATACACAGCCAATTTTTGAAAAAGGCCGTGCCTATCTAAAAAACTTTTTTTAAATGGCCAGCAGTTTTTTCTTTTAAAGTATATAAAAGTGATGATTTGTGCTAATTTTCATGCTGGTATCATCATTTACACGATTCCCGCGATCTTGCTTGCTTATATATTCCACTATAGTTATAAATCATGTCATTATCCAAGAACTGACTACTGAGGTTTTGATACTCCCCGGTACTGATAGTCAACCAACAGAGATATCGGTTCAGTGCTGTATGCACTGAAAACAACACGTTATAAATTTCATACGTTTTATGAATTTAGCTTTATTAGGAACACTCAAAGCCGAATATTTGAAAGTCAATAATGTATAAAAACCAAAAATGAGAAGTTGACAATTACTTAACTATTGATTTGAATAATAAAAGTAGCTTAATATCTTAATGATCCCTTGGTAGTTCTACAAAAAATAAATTGATCAACGTCTCGTGTGATTAAAACACAACTTACTAAAGTTTATGTTTTAGTTGCAATTTAAGACTACATTATCTTATGATAACCTTACTAAAACTCATCGACTGTAAATTATCTGTTATATTTGTAATTCTCATCGGATTTTGTCAAATGTGTTGACGTCTTTTTTTTATTATATTCATGTGTTATTGTAAAGAAAATTAATCACCGCCTTCATTTATTAGATTTGATTTTGTTCAACGTTATCTGTACGATGTTTTACGTTCGAAGTAACATTCTAAACAAATCAGACATAGCTATATAATATAGTTAATTGCTTTCTGAGTTTGCTATTCATAAGTACTGCAATGTGCATTGTTATTAAATGCAATATCAGTATTTAGTTCAAATATAATCTTAAATCAATTCTTATTCTATCTTATTTTTGAGATAAAGATTTGGTCATTCAAATGTGACGTCATTTTGGGCTGTTTCAGTATTTCATATGTGACGTAATTTTTGTGCCTTTTCATCACTTCGTATGTGAAGTCACCTTTTCTCTCACTTTTTGCGTTGAGGCCATGACTAAGTCGGATGTGTCTTTTTTTGTGTTCGGTTATGTAATGTATCCGGGTTTTGTTTTCTGTAATTAGTTAATACTTCAGTTTTATCATGTATATCTTTTATATTCATTTGATAACATTTTTTTCTGTTTACAATAGCATAAATGTTCTGAATAATAAGGATGTTCTTATCCAAAGCATAAAACTCTAGCCATATTTGACACAACTTTTGTGAACTTTTGATCCTCAGTGCTGTACAACTTTGTACTTGTTTTGACTTTCGAACTGTTATATTTGGGCGTCACTGGTAAGTCTTGTGTGGACGAGGCGCGTTTCTGGCGTATTGAATTTTAAACCTAATACCTTTTGTTAGCTATTATTCATGTGTTTCTTTGTCTAATACGTTCTCCTATTTATTTGTATTGTAGTCCTGTAATACTATGTTGTGATTTTTATGTTATATTTAACATTGCCATTAAAGTGCGAGGTTTTACATGCCACAAAACCAGGTTCAACCCACTATTTTTTCTTTAAAAATGTCCTGTATTAAGTCAGGAATATGGCAATTGTTATATTATAGTTCGTTTCTGTGTGTGTTACATTTTAACGTTGTGTTTCCGTTGTGTCGTTTGTTTTCTCTTATGATTGAGTGTGAATTGACATTACTATAAGACGTGTCACGGTACTTTTCTATCCCAAATTCATGTATTTGGCTTTGATGTTATATTTGTTATTCTCATCGGATTTTTTCTAATGCTTAGTCCGTTTCTGTGTGTGTTACATTTTAATATTGTGTCGTTTTTTCCCTCTTATATTTAATGCGTTTCCCTCAATTTTAGTTTGTTACCCCGCTTATTTTTTTTGTCCATATATTTACGAGTTTTGAACAGCGGTATACTTCTGTTGCGTTTATTTGTTCTACAAAAAAAAAAAACTTTTGACATCTTTAATTAAGGACGAAATAATTTTTTTTATCATAAAGTATCATCGACATGAATAATGTATGCCCATTTGTAGGATCAGTTATTTTTATAACAAGGTGAATTCAAATGAAGTTTTTGCATCCTACGAATATTTCATAGCTTTTATTGAAAATTTGATTGGAAAAACATGGAATTTATTCCGGTTTCAGTTTTTGCTATAATAAAAACACTTAAAACTACTCGTATTTCGTGGAATTTAGTATGATTGAGTTTAGTTTGCTATGCTACCATATCACGAAACTATAATAATTGGACAAGAGTAGAACTTTTCTCAATCAAAATCAGAATAAAAAACTAAACAACCAACATATAGTTATAGTTCGTGCATATGAACAGTTCTACCAATATAGGTTATGGATTTAATCACGAGGTGAATGAAAAGACAAAGATAATTTGACTTGATGTTCATTCAAGTTTATGTTTAATGATTGTGTATCGTGTTAAGTTAAAAGAATGAATTAAAATTACTACAAAGGAATTGAAGTGTAAACATATTGAATTGAAAGACAATCAGAAGCATACCAACTAAAGAGGTTTCAGTCATGATATAGTAATACGAGAATGTATAATCAAAAATAAATTATGGATGCGGATCTGGAAAGAGAGGTAAACCAATCTAAATAATTTGAATGTCAAAACATTATTTTAGTGTGAAGAAGTTTAAACGAGGAGGTTTGATATGAGGCAGTATTTTTGGTATTCTCATATTCTCATATCCTTATATAGTATTAAGTTATTTTAATTATAGATTTCTGTCAATCATATCAGTGTATAATAAAGATATAAATAGAGAAGAAATTTTTTGAACAAGTAAACAAGAAAAATATAGCCAACTAGCTTTCTTATTATACTTGCTCTTCATTTCTATTTTTTTTTAGTTGTACAACTTTTCCAGATAATTTATCCGACAATATTTATTGTGTGATTGTTAAAAAACATTTTTTATGCATTTATAAGGATAAAAAAATTAGATTTTTATAAAAGCAAAAGTTTTTTAATCTGAAATCTTTAAACTATTTTATATAAATCTGTTTGACCTGTAGAAGTAGATGTATTGAAAACTACCGGTATTTTTTGCGGAAGAAATTGAAAAAATCCTTGAATTATATGACAAAAATAACATTAATCATTTTTTCAAGACTCAAGTGGACACGGACAGGAAATATTTGTCTATTATATGGTATGTTTGATTATAAACAGGAAATCATGGTAAATTGTATGTTCATTTCTCAATCACTCTGTCTGGCCTTAGGTGCATGATAAAAACTTTGAAAAGCTATATCAAAGAATTTATTACATATTGAGTCGTGTTATTATTGATAGTGTCCTAATTATCAGTTAGCTGTTAATAACAGTTATCAAAGGTACCAGGATTATAATTTATTACACAAGATGCGCGTTTTGTCTACATAAGATTCATCAGTGAAGCTCATATAAAATATTTATAAAATCAAACAAGTAGAAAGTTGAAGAGCATTGAGGATTCAAAATTCCAAAAAAGTGTGCCAAGTACGGATAAGTAATCTATGTCTGGGATAAGAAAATTCTTAGTTTTCGAAAAATTCAAAGTTTTGTAAATAGGAAATTTTTAAATAATGATATTCATGTCACCACCGCAGTGTTGACTTCTGGGCTGGTGATACCCTCTGAGATGATATAAAAGTTTGAATTAATCAAGATATTTAGGATGATTTACCGCTGTTGATTAAATTTCTGTCTTTGACCAAACCTTTTCGAATATTTAGTCGTAAATGCTCTTCAACATCGGACTTTATTTGGCCTTTTAACTTTGTGCATTCGACCGTCAATGATAAGTCATCTTGAAAAGACGAAACGCGAGTGTGGAGTACATTACTTTAAGACTGGGACCTTTGATGAGTTTAATATCAAAATATGTGTTTATGTCTTAATAATGGTAATGTTTGCAGATTTTGCTAAACATGTCTCAATTAACCCTACTATCTGATTTTTGTTTATTGCCCATCAGAAATCTTCCAAAGAGTGTTTTTAATTATTTTCGAAGAAAGCCTTGGTTTTAGGTATTTACGACCTTTCATTATCTAAATTTCATTAAAATTTGCAAAAACGTTTTTACAATGATTTCCGACAAAGTAACAGTTTGACGTTTAACATTGAAAACTTTCTATTTCTATGTAGTGACATATACGGTGTACATTATTATATGACGTTTCACAACCTTATTTTTACATTTCCATATTCCTTAATTGTATTACAGTAAGATAATTCTCACCTATTAAATCTTTTCCTTAAAGATTGTATTACATGTGAAGTGTTATTTTTAGTTCTTTAAGGTAGATTCATTGTATACCGCCATCTTGGATTGTACAATCACAGTACAAAATCGGTCTTTTTTTTTGCCCAAATTAGCAAATTTGGAAACAGATTTGTAATTTAATGGTTATACTGTTTATTTATGTAAAGAAAACTTGTTAATTTATTGTATTTTCCAAAATATTTTAACAAATATTTTTTTTTTTTTTTTAAATCATATTTTTCAAATTTGCCATTTAAGGGGAGGTAACTCTTTTAGTACAAAATTTATACTGGGCTTATAGGGATTTTTTTTAATTTTTACTTGTGGCAAGAAAACAAGTTCGGTGACACCACGTTTTCTTTTTATTTTCTTAAAACATATTATGAAACCTATCTTCTCACAATTTATTTCAAAATTCTCTCTCATAGAATTTTTTTAATGCACTCTTATGACTTTTTTCATGAACAAACTAACCATATTTCGGCAATTTTCAATGACTCATAGCTTGAAAATAGCACAGTGACCCATACTTTTTATTATAGTTTTGAAAAAAAGCATAGTAAAATGTTCATTTTGGCAAATTATAAGAAAATTCTGTCTTAAAAAAAATTTACTTATGATCTACCTTAAATAATCGTTTGTAGAAATTTTAATAGTTCCTTTTTTTGGCGCAGAAAATACTTCTTTTTTCTTTAATGTCTGTAAAATTAACAAATTTACGAAAAAAATATCAAAACGAGAAGTCTTGCTAAACCTCTAATTTGTATGATAGTCGCTTTGTTTATTATTGAAGGCCGTATGGTGACTTATAGTTGTTAACCACTGTGTCATTTTGGTGCCTTGTGGAAAATTGTCTCATTGGCAATCATACCACATTTTTTTTTATATGTATACAATTCAATTATATTGAAAACGCAGTGTGAACGAAACGAACAGACATAATGGGTGAGGGAAGTACACCACTAATTCTTGGTCTGATGGCTTTCTATGTTAAATTCCTCCATGTCAAGCAGACACACCTCTTTTGTTTTAAATTCAAATATAGTTGCAATCATTGCATTTCAAAGCAACACTTTATGGTGTCTTGTACTGAAAAAATCAACATACCTATAATGGCATATAAAAAAGAACTGGTTCCCGGAACTTCGGATGTAACAAAACAGGTATTTCATATCTGAAAAAACGGACAAAATGTACCCTCTTTTTAAAATTTGATGCAGTTTTTTTTTAATATTGAAAATTAAAAGTCCAAAAGTATTCTAAAATGATCACCAGTCCTTCAGCTTCATTTTATACCAAAAATACCTACATAGTCTACATATTTTAAAAGTTAAATTCATGCGTCGGAACTATTATCTGTTATATATGTACTGCTTTATGGTATGTATTTTCTAGCCGGGCCTGAATAAGTGGTGTAACACATAAAGACAAAATATAAAATACTAACGAATTATACTAGAATTTGAATATTTAACTAGTATATTTCATGTTCTCTCGAACAATTTTGCATATTTCCATAAATCATAAATGGTAACCAGTAATGCATATCGTTTATAAAGGAATTTTGATGCAAAATTATATAAATCTTATATATGTTTGTTCAAATGTTTTATCGATGGATTCCTGCAACAACAAAAAAAATTGACCGGAAAAGATTTTACCAGGGCTTTTGTTTTTTTGAAGATCGGTTATATAGTGTCCTTGGTACGAAATCTTATCATAGGAACGAAAGAAAACGAACAAAGAACATAAATGAGACAAAAAAAATGTTATATAATAATTATCAAATATCGGCTATCAACTCGTTTCATGATAAACTGTTTTATTCTTCAGATTCCATTAAGTCACCCGTACATTCAATTTCACATAATTCCTTGTCTCATTTTTAACATTTGTTATTTTAGAAATTCTTACTAATACAGAAATTCGATTTAATATGTTGTTAACAATGGAGGAACATTACTGAAAAAAGTATCGATCGTAGAATACGAACACATAAAAAAAAGTTGAAATGCGCTTTGTATGATATGAAAAATAGAAGATAAGATACAAGACAAAAATAATGACCACTTTCTATAATTTATTTTATTCTTACATATTTTGTTGGTAGAGAGATCATTATACCATCATCTGTAAAGGTTTAATCGCTGATGTGCTAAGAACGAAAACTGACAATCCTAGTCAATTAGGATTGGACTCGAGTGCACCCGCACGAGTGGGGTTCGAACTCAAAGCGTTCATAGTAATTTATATTTTTACAATCATACTATGCTATATTTTTTTGTTAATAGCCAGGATTCATAATCATAGGTGGTTTTACTTTTTTCAGCTAGTAACAATAAACCAGTCGATTCTTCAGTTCAAACAGAAGCAAATAGATTTTCGACAACGACTATCTTGTCTAGAGTAAGAATTATTTTTATTCTAATTAATCTAATTTGTTTAGGGCATACACTATTATGAATATACGATTGAAAGAAAAATGAATGTGATAGTTACCGAAATTAAATTACTAAATATATTTTTTTTTTCTAATCAATGACTTTCAATGACAAACACTGAAAATCAGAAAGTACAAAATAAAGGAAAGAAACATACCAAGGGGACATGCAAATCCTCGGACAAATCTCAGACATGTGGTAGAAAGACGAACAAAACCATGGCATTTTTTCTAAGACGAAAAGACAACAACCTTTTCTTCAAAATAAATAACTTGAAAACTTATATAACAAGAAGTTGTTTCTAGTACAAGAAATTGTAAGTGCATCATAATCAGCATGTGTCGGTTGGTACATACATGATCGGTGATAAGTCTTATTGAGTAAAACCGTGGAAAATATTACGGGATCGAGGGAACTGTCACTAGAACATATCTTGGGATCCTGTAATTCAGATATTCCATTTCTGTCAACCAACACATGATGGTGTCCTTAAATTTTGAAGGGATGACTTCAACTTCAACACTTAAAACGTGTGGTTCCAATGGCTTGCTTGTCACTAGCAATCCACTTTCGAGAAAATCATCATACAAACTCTGGAATACCGGGTTTACTTGATAAATATACTGCCAATGAAGTCAGTGCTCGAATGTTACTACATAGAATTAAAAAGCTTAAATCATATATTTTGTCGTCAAACTATGTTGTCAACTGCTCGATGTAAGTCAGGATAGTCCATTGAAAAACAAAAAGTTGCAAATATGTTGTCAGTGAAACATATATATATGGCGCTAAATAACCGATTGCATTTCCAGTTTTTAACTCTTAGGTTGTGAGTTCGATTTTCGCTCGAGGCAAGTTCTGTTTGGCTCCAATCCTAAATGACGAAGATTTTCAGTGTGTCTGCCAATGTGTGAGCAACTCCATCTGTCATAAAAGGTAAAAGAGTCAAAAATTGGTATTCAACATTGTGTAATAATCTTAATCATTATAGTACAGAACTATGTTATGTGCAACCATTTGATATTTGGATTTACATTTGAATAATAGACACTGATGAAATATTTCTTTAAGGAACCAGAACAGGTCAAGTTTGAGATGTCAAAGAGATGAAAGTAAGTATAAAAAAAATATGAAAATCAACCTGAAGTTTGGAAAGAAATAAATAAGATTATTTTGATCTTCATATCTACAACAACTTGTAGTGTCATTTTTGTGCTGTTTTTTAATCGAACAGTGATAAAGACATCTGTAATGGCTGTTCCCTGTTTGTACATATTAATCCGACCGAATGATATTATATATTATCAAACAGAAATTCGTTGGTTTACACATTATCTTTCCACAAAAAGTTCATAATTTGGCAAGTTGTTAGCTGATCGAGTTTCATTTTTAATTGAAGCATAGTATAAGAAAGACAAGTATTTTTTTCAAATAAATCAAAAGCTTTCTTTAATTGCTTAATAAATCAAACAAAAAAGGAAGTAGACATATAATTGAACAATATATTTCAGAATTTGAGGAACGCATCAATGCCCTTGAAGGGCAGTATTCACAGCAAGGAATTAATATTGACGAAATCAAAAGAATACTTGGAAAATTGGTTAGGAAAGTAAACAAATTACATGGTGACACAGGAACTAAAAGCAAAACCAATGTTGGAACAAACAAGCAAGCACCTAATTCCAAAAAATCATCACGAATAAAACATTTTGAACCTGGTTCTGTTACTGACTTAAATGGTCAGATTAGCTCCAACGATTTAAGTTCAGTAGAATCTCAAGAAAGAAACAATTGTTCTTCTGCATACATTTTCAGTCAAAAATGTGAAATTTCAGCTTCTTTTGATGAAAAAATCCCGGCAACTGCTATAGATGCTTATAAAAAGTCACCACCTGAAGCTCAATGGGATTTATACGCTATTGGAAATCCAAAGTCTTCCAATGTTCAAAATCCACTAAATGAAAATAATAAAAGTGCGACTGCTAAACATGTATTCAACAATGGTGAACAATATCAAGTATATTCATGTCAGATGCAGGTTCCTTCAAACAATATATGGTTTCCAGCAAATATTCCAGCAAATAAAACAAAAAATTTGAACATAATGGAGTCACACGAACCTAAACCAAAACATGGGTTTCAAAAGGACGAATACAGCAATACAAGCGATGAGAACGTAGAAAACAGTCCAGGGGTGCCATTTAATACCTTAGAAACAGAAAGGGGAATTGAATCTACAAGTTGCGATGCATCAAATATTCTGACTAAAAAAACATTAATGAACAACTTTGGTTTGAAGACCTCACGTACAAATCTGATGTTTGACAATCGTGTAAGATTACTTACCGATCAAACATGCTACGACGGTTTGTTTATTGCATCTGTTGAAGGTATCACTGAAAAAATACCACCATTAGATAATATCAAGCCGACTCATTCGGAACAGTCTACAACGGGCGATTACAGGTATGCAAAGGCATTACGCGAATGAATTCTAAACACATATCAACACTTTTATACAGTGTAAACAACTCAAAAACCAGAATCAGAGTAAAATAGAGAAATCAAAAATGAAAAAAGAGAGAAATCAAAATAGTGAAACAAAAGATATTAAAAGAATGCCGATCACACATGCAAAAATAACAGGGAAAAAAAAATAGATAAAGAAAAAGTTACACAGAAACATAAAGACTTAGCAATACAAACACGACCACAAAGCACAAAAAAAAGTTGTGAGCTAGGAGAGTTGACAGTTCCATTTCGAAAATCAATCGAAAACCTTTTAAAAAAAATCGTCGCCAAATTAGAAGAGTGTTGTTATATTCAACTATGGATATTGCCGTTGGTATTATGATTTATGTAAGGCATGAGAAGTTTTAAAACGTCCCTATACATGTATTTTTTACAGGTATGAATATGAGGCTTCTGATATATTTGAAGATGGTGAACAACGTACGGACGGAATTGGTAAATGATAATGTTTTATGAAAGATAAATGTGAAAAAGGTCAAATTTATAGGTAAAAGATAATATTGAGTTGCTGCATTTAGTCAAATTGGTTTTTGATATCTTTAAACCTCAACGGTTAAATGTTAATTTTACATATCTTACTATAGACAATATTTGCAATACTATTTCCTATAAACGAAACCTTTTTATGTGCTCATATGATAATATTGAGTTTTTCATTATTTTTCCAGGGGAAAGTAGAAAAGCAACTATTGCTGACTGGCAAAGATATACTGAACGATTTACTATAGAAGGTGAATGTAAACGAACTCTATTTTATTCATGTATAAATTTAAAATGAACTTTCAGAAATGCAGCAATGCATCAGTTTTAGTTAGAGATAACTGTATACAAATTAGTTTGCCTGTTGATACCATTAAGGTGGTACATAACACTACAGGGAGATAACTGGGTAAAATGTTCATCACGTTCTATTGTTAAGAAAATATTACACTTCCTAATGATCAAAATTACTGTTTGTCCAATGAAATATTTCCGATGAAGTATCTGGTTGAATTATTTTTTTATTTGTTTTGTCAAATGGTCTTAAAATTTACTGAAAATCAGACGAGTCAAATTTAATAAAGTAAAATGTATTTGGTACCACCATAATAGAAGAATTTAGGAACAGATTATTTGCTCATTTTCAGCCAGCAATAGGGTAAAGTCAGGTGTTGTTCAGCGAGGATGGCATGGCCACGATGTTACACTAGTACTAGATGCATGTGAGCATATGAGAGGAGATAAATTCGTCTCCATGAAATCAGCTGCAAAAAGATATATCGAAGGTACTTTCTAATGTTAACATTGCTGAACAATAGCATGAAGGTAGAATAAGTGAGTTATTTTTTTTTTAGAATTATAGAGATTGACCAAGTGTGTCAATAGTTATCAAAAGTACCAGGATTATAATTTTATACGCCAGACGCGCGTTTCGTCTACATAAGACTCATCAGTGACGCTCAGATCAAAATAGTTAAAAAGCCAAATAAAAACAAAGTTGAAGAGCATTGAGGATCCAAAATTCCAAAAAGTTGTGCCAAATACAAAAGGCTTCATCTCATACTAAGTAAATTCGAATGTTTTACCATTCGTGCGAGTCCAGTAATATCCAGTACCTGTGTTCTATGATATTATGAATGTGAATATGACGGAGTAATAGGTTAATAGTTGATTAACGCCAGGCGAATAAAACATGAGTATTTATGACGCAATATGATAATATGATATCAAGACAACTGGCAAATACCATTTCAAGTTTCAATGTCTTTCATCTTTAGTTAAGGAAGTTATGATCTTGAAATAAATAAATTAAGATTAAAATATGTAGATCAAGTCACAATCTAGCACCCACTGCAAGAACAGTACTATAAATATGAAGGTCATATGAATACGAACTCATGTACACGGTGGGTATGGTTGTCCTGCGAGAGAACGTACTGTGCTGGTGATTTGGTCCTGACGGGTGCTGGTGGGTCCTGATTCTGTGCTGGTGGGTTTGTTTACATTGTATCAGAACGGCAATAAAACGACTGTTTTGTTGCTTAATTTTTCTCTGATGCGTCATAAGTACCATGCAAAGTATATTACAACAATATTATATTGCAAAAGTCGTGCAAATTCGTTAAACGGAATTGTCCTGACGCGGTGCTGGTGATAAGAAAAACGGTCCTGGTTCTGTGCTCCTATGTCCTGGTTCTGTGCCTTTATGTTTTAGTTAAAAGTGGCATATATTCAAGATCATTGATGATGTACTGTTATTTACTTATTAACTGTTGCCTGGTTTCTTGAAATTGACATTGTTGTGAATCCGTGTACTGTTATTATGCAAGAAAAAATACCCCTATCTTTTTTTTTTTTTTAAATTAACTCTAATCTTATTTATTGGCCTGTTAATGGAACCCTTCTTGCCCCCTTTTAAGATAAGAAAATGTGTTTACGATTTTCGGGATTACGATCATTTTGCAAGATCACCAAAATACGTTGTAATTTATACAATACTTATATAAAGTAGATGATGTGGTATGTGTGTTGTCAATGAACAAATTTCCATAAGACACCAAAGGAAGTACATGTATGTGTTAATAACCATACGTCATCGTAATACCTTCAACAATAACCCATTAAATAAAAATGTAAAAGTTTTTGCATAAAAATGGAGAGCAAAAATATAGAACAAAGGACTATCTGATCGTTTGAATCATATGTCTTTAGCAGCTTAAAACACATTTTTTGTGAACAATTGAGTGCTGACTATAAGAATGAAAATAGTATTGCGGGTTTGTTTGTTTGGGTTTTATTTGGGGGATGGGGATAAGTAAGAGCGAGGTTACAGTGAAAGTTTTAAGCTTGGAATAGTTTCCCATAAGATGAAAAAGTTTGTATTTTAAAAGAAAAATGTATCTTATAGCTGTTAAGAATCACTTGCTGTATCTGTAAGATTTTTTCAACATAACTTTTTTGTCTGAATGGTTATCAGTTTTTTTTCTTCAAAAGTTCGATAGAACACTAAAAAAATCACTATTTTATGAAAGGGCAGTATTCAGGACAGTAACAATCAACGTAAACACGCCTGGAAAGTAAAATGCGTACTCGGCTGTCTGTAATCGACCATTTTTAGACACCCTCCTAAAAACAAACCGGGGTGGGGGTTCAGAGATGCAAATAAAGTACTTAGATCAATATTTTATCTTTTCGGGTATGGTTTATGACCCCTTCTGTGGCATGTCAATTACGAAATGTGCAAACTGCAAAAGTATCAAAACAGCTGCAGACAATGAATAATAGAGACATAATTTTGTATATATGTCAAGGGGAAACTTCTTGCAAAGCATTATTATTTATATAGATATAGGAAGATGTGGTGTAAGTGCCAATGAGACAACTCTCCATCCAAATAACAATTTAAAAAGTAAACCATTATAGGTTAAAGTACGGCCTTCAACACGGAGCCTTGGCTCACACCGAACAACAAGCTATAAAGGGCCCCAAAAATTACTAGTGTAACTAGTAGAAAAAGAGAATTTGGTGAAAATAAAATCACTATTTTTGTAGAAAATTCACAGACCTTTGTACAGAGATTTTTGTTATGTTCAGCATGGGATCAACGCAAGGGTACATTATCCTTAAAAGTCTATTTAAAAGTATTTGAAACTAACGTTTGCTTTGTTAATTGTGCATTTCAAAATTCCCCAAGGGTTACTGGGAAATAGAAATATAGTCACTTAGTCTTCTCCCGACCGGCAGTAAAACTCTTGCCAAAGTGGGGCGTCCGTTTGGCTGTGCGGGATCTATCAAGTTCGCAGTCGCGTCCGGTCAGAATGGGGACGTTAAATCCGATGTCTCGTGTAAAGAGAGTGCCACACTCTTTGCACGTTAAGAACCCTTGCACCAACTCTTTGAGAGAGCCGTGGTGTAGTGGTAGTGCATCGGACTACTAACACAAAGGTTCCTGGTTCGATTCCCGTGCGGGATGAAAATTTCAGGAACTCGATTTTCGGCTCTCCCTTGACACCATTTGCGAGTATGGTCTTAAAGAAACGATGATAGTCCGTCGGAAGTGGACGATAAATGGCTGACCTGTGTTAAGAGAGAGGACCATATCTCTTGCACGTTAAAGACACCCTTGTAGATTTCAAAAAAAGAGTAGGCTAATGCCGCTACAAGGCAGTACTCGCACTCGCAAAGTGGAAAGGGATTAATATAAGTTGCAAAACTTGTTTCCCAATCCACTATAAATAAATATGTTTAAACTAAAATAAAACTCTTTGAGGTGTCCGTAGGTGGCCTGCTGCAAGGCAAACTTTCTGTTCCTATCCAATACATAAAATTGAGAATGGAAATAGGGAATGTGTCAAAGAGACAACAACCCGACCAAATAAAAAAACAACAGCAGAAGGTCACCAACAGGTCTTCAATGTAGCGAGAAATTTCCGCACCCGGAGGCGTCCTTCAGCTGGTCCCTAAACAAATATATACTAGTCCAGTGATAATGAACGCCATACTAATTTCCAAATTGTACACGAGAAACTAAAATTAAAATAATACAAGACTAACAAAGGCCAGAGGCTCCTGACTTGGGACAGGCGCAAAAATGCGGCGGGGTTAAATATGTTTGTGAGATCTCCCCCCTCCCCCCATACCTCTAACCAATGTAGAAAAGTAAACGCATAACAATACGCACATTAAAATTCAGTTCAAGAGAAGTCCGAGTCTGATGTCAAAAGATGTAACCAAAGAAAATAAACAAAATGACAATAATACATAAATAACAACAGACTACTAGCAGTTAAATGACATGCCAGCTCCAGACTTCAATTAAACTGACTGAAAACATCCTCATTTTCCAGTGGAAGTCCAAAATTCCACGACCATTGGCCTCTTGTATGACAAGACCTACCTATTGTATTTATTGTGAACTTGTTCTTGTCCTGAATATGCATGAAATATTTGCCACTGGACGTTAAGCAACCAACAATCAATCAATCAATAGCTTCATACTACCAATTGAGTTTAAAACAAGTATATAAGTTTAAAAAAGAAATTCTCAGATTTAACACCTACATTTAACTTTAAAAGGTCATAACAGTTTAAAACAATACAAATCTACACACACACACAAACTAGCTTAATTTCAAATGGTTATCAACCTGAAACGTTATCAGATCATATATAAGCTCACCTTTGTCGAGGGGTCGTGTGAGGTTCATGTATTGTCTTGGCATCCGCAATTACAAAAATATCTTTTCTGAAATTACTTGACCAAATGTTACCAAATGATTTTTCCCTTTGAAATCGGCTTAAATACAAAAAGTTCAAGCAATTAGGGCAAAACTTTCCGAGTAAAAAAAATCAAAATGTCTATCTACCATGCACATTTCAGAACATTCAGATCAGATAACGAAACTGGGTCCAGCAACATTTATAAGCAATTTAAGATTTTGACCCTCACAGTGACCATTCACTTTCCATTCATGATCATTAAATTGAACTGTAAAACATTTCTTGGTACCTTCTTAATTCCTTTATAAGTCTTATGTAAACATAATTATGACAATAACTGTTGTGAGCACAAGATTCACTGCACACTTTTAAAGTTCTGGTTCATCAAACATTAAAATGTGAACTTAAGTTTTGAGACTTTTTTAATCGACACGATTGAGATTTTTGTATATGAGAACAGGGGTTTATCTATTAGTTGAAAATGCGGCTTTGAACTAGCTTTCAGTACCTGCGAGCATTCGTCGTTCAATAATGTGTGTCTTTGTGTTATTATTTAATGTGATACATTTTTGTGTTGGTACACCACTGTAACCGGCAATGAAGGAGGAAATGAGGAGGCTTGGTTAGGTGGAAGTGGGACGGGGTATGCGGAGCGCTGACAAACATGTCTATGCGGCATGGGTTTTGATCAATGTTGAAGCATCAATGTAAGGGGCATTTAATATCTTAATAAAACTATTCTTATTTTAGATACTATATATTGTTCTCTGATATTGGACGAAAGATGTTGCCCTTTTATGTAATTATGTTATACAAGTTACGATCATTTGAAAACACATATTAAACAGCCAAATGGATGCACAAGTACGGAAGCGTATTAGCGCCACACATTTCTTTTTTTATTTTTCTTCCTATGTTTGCGTTATAACGCAAACCTTTGCGTTATAACGCAAACATTTGCGTTATAACGCAAACCTTTGCGATATAACGCAAACCTTTGCGTTGTAACGCAAACCTTTGCGTTATAACGCAAACCTTTGCGTTGTAACGCAAACCTTTGCGTTATAACGCAAACCTTTGCGTTTAACGCAAACCTTTGCGATATAACGCAAACCTTTGCGATATAACGCAAACATTTGTTTTATCTTATTTCTTATTTAAGATTCAAAGGAAACAGTAGTTATTAATGGAGGAGGCTGGATATAATAAAATTTATCACCTTTGTAGTAATTGCAAAGTAAACTACTTGAATAATTAGATCAATGACTAATAATGAGCATAATAATATAAGAAGATGTGGTATGAGTGCCAATAAAAAAACTCTCCATCTAAGTCACTATTCGTAAAAGTAAACCATCATAGGCCGAATTACGGTCTTCAACACGGAGCATTGGCTCACACTAAACAACAAACTACAAGGTCCCCACAAACGATATCCAAGTTACTACTAGTATATATATTACAAAGAAAATTGAGTAAATTGAGGTTATACCTAAGAAAAAAATCAACCCTGCTAATATAGCTATAACCGAATATAAATATACTTCCAAAGTAAGCTCTCGTCTGAGAACTGTGTAAAGTAGGTTACATTCAAACAAGCTACCCTTTGGCAATAAATGTATAGAATGAAGATGTTTCATTAATAAAATTATGTTCTCTCTATTCAAATTGCTACCCAAGTATCTTTAAAATACTTCATTATATTGAAATGAAAATTCAATGACTTTCTATCAAAGAATCTTGATCATATTCTGAGATTTAAAAAAAATGTTTCCTTATTAATAATTCATTTTAAAGCAGAAAGATCATTTTGTCTATTTGACTTGGAGGTTTCACAATTGTATGACATTATTTTTGATCTTTCAATTTTAATATGACTATATACTATATCTATTTTCTTGTTAAATTATATACTTTTCTGATGCACAAATCAGTCTTAATTTATGTATAATTGCACTTCAATTATTCCATTATTCCTATGCATATTTATTATAATGATTTGGCCTTGTATGTATGTTTCTTTTTTTATCTACTAGTAAATCACATCCGAAATGAATGACAGACGGACATATATACAAAACTTAATGAATAATTGAAATAAAGATGTTTGCGTTATAACGCAAAGGTTTGCGTTATAACGCAAAGGTTTGCGTTATATCGCAAAGGTTTGCGTTATAACGCAAAGGTTTGCGTTATAACGCAAAAGGTTTGCGTTATAACGCAAAGGTTTGCGTTATATCGCAAAGGTTTGCGTTATATCGCAAAGGTTTGCGTTATATCGCAAAGGTTTGCGTTATAACGCAAAGGTTTGCGTTATATCGCAAAGGTTTGCGTTATAACGCAAAAGGTTTGCGTTATAACGCAAAGGTTTGCGTTATAACGCAAAAGGTTTGCGTTATAACGCAAAGGTTTGCGTTATAACGCAAAGGTTTGCGTTATATCGCAAAGGTTTGCGTTATAACGCAAACATAGGAAGAAAAATAAAAAAAAAAATGTGTGGCGCTAATACGCTTCCGTACACAAGAGCTAAAATAGGAGTCATAGATCCTATTGACAACACTTATCTGCCCAATTTTATCCAAAATCACCAGCACCGTATCAGGACCCACCAGCACAATGACAGGACCCACCAGCACAGTATCAGGACATGAGTAAATTGAGAAAATGCTAAATTTTAATAAATTGCAATGTTTTTTAACTAAATACTTTTGTCGTGTGGATTGCGGTATAGAAAGCGGACTCTATGAGCATTTTTGTTTTATTTTTTCAGTTCGAGATTTTCTGAAAATGAGCATTTTTGTGTTACGCTTACTGAAACAGTTTAGAGCGTCAACTTTTCAATGGTTTATATATGAACCCATAAGAAACAAAATTGAAAAATCTCAACTGTTCTTCCATTTTTTATGAGTGAAAACCTCAAAAATCATCATTTTCGTCTTTGTTTACATTTTTTCATTGATCACCAGCACCCGTCAGGACCGAATCACCAGCACAGTACGTTCTCTCGCAGGACAACCATACCCACCGTGATGTAGATGTCTATTGAGTTGGAAATAAGACACTCTTTGAAACAAATGATATTAAATTGAGATATAAGTACTTTACAAAATAATTTTTGACATTTTTTTATTCAATTGTTAACAGCATACTGCTTAAAGAAAGGTAACAGTAGTATACGGATGTTCAAAGTCATAAACCGATCAAGTAAAAACAAATCCGAGTTAAAAACTAAAACCAAGAGAAATACATCAACTATAAGAGAACTGAAAAAAAGAACACTGAGGCTCAACAAAAAAAACCGACAATGCAACATACATAAAAAGGAACTATTAGATAACAACTGCCATATTCCTAACTTTGAACAAAACAGATAAAAATGCTGGCTTGAACATGGTTAATGGTTGTAAGACTAGCTAAACCTCACGCTTTATGGCAATGTTAAAATACCTTCTTTTTTTTGTCATAAATATGTTAAAATGTTGAATGTCATCTTAGTAAAAGTATTTGTATTTACATTCGAAGGTGTCAAACAGATTCAGAGAACAAGAGGTTTGGTAGAAAATGTCGGCATCGCTGTGTTTTGTGGACGGAGTAGATTGTTATACGAACATACAAGTGACTACGATCTACTGCTCAGTTTAATAGGTAAAATTGTACAGAAATATATCTACAGATCTGAAGTTTTTTCTTCTTCTGATTTTTTATTTGTAGCTGTATTTTATTACTTAATTCAAATTGATGGAAAATGATACAAGTATTATTATTTTAACTCAATAAAAAATGTCCTACAAGAAGGTTTTTGTTGTATTTAATTATGACAGGAATGCATACAGAGTAAAATAGCGAAATGACACAATTGCTCGTTTCAAATATTGGAATTTAGCTTTAATGAACCGTTACAGAGACTCTGTTAATCAGTGGCAAATCTCTTTTGTCGTTTATTAATTAAGAAAGATTCTTTTTCATACAGACGAATTAGAACCAGAGGGAGAAGCACCACTAATAGGAGGACTGTTAATGGGAATGGCTACAGTTCTAGCTGGTAATTCAAAAGTTTTAGGATATATGCATCTTAATGCAATATCAATATTACAAGATACATGAAGGCTGAGGTATAAAACCCTTCCACATGAGTACATGCTAGTCATATGTCACCCTCTGCACTGGTGTCCAATGTCATATAATTATTGATTTTTGCTATTCATATAATTTTTGGTTTATTGCAAATATTTCGAATTCTCTCTTTAGTCTAATCAGATAATGTTTATGTGAATGAGAGGTGCAAACTATAACAAAGCGATATTGAAACGCATAAGTCGAAAATAAACTGACAAACCAATGGCTTTGAAACTAAAAAGAAATATCAGACATAAAACTGTACAAACAAAAACACAACATAAAAAACTAGAGACCGACCAACAAGAACCGCACCAAAAAACTTGGGTGATCTCAGATCCTACGGAAGGGTAAACAGATCCTTTTCCACATATGGCCTTATTGAAGGAGGTAAACATATTATAGATACTTACCAATTGTTGTAAACTATATGTTGACCTTTGTAACTTGTGATTTTTGTGTTGACCTTTGTCACCTGTGATATGTGAGTTAGGTAGCAAATTTATTGAAGTGTTTTTGTATAGGAGATGTGGAACCCATTTATCATAAACTTATCATACATGTAAATACCACTGAAAATTAAGATTGTGTTCTCTCGCCTTTCGTATTATTCAGACCTTTCAGTGACATTTGAATAAAACAAATTAAAAGGCTCCAAGTGTTCGAAGTGTATTAAGGATCCACAGGTCTGAAAGGTTCTACCAGTTAGTTTAATTAGTTATTAATTATTTATTGGAAGCATTTCTATATATATGAAAAGAAGAAGTGGTATGATTGTCAATGAGACAACTCTCTAAACGTGACCAACATGACACAGAAATTAACAACTATAGGTCACTGTACGGCATCAGACACACTTATAAAATCCAATTTATTCATGATTTTTTATACACGATGTAATTAATAATAATATGTTTTTTCAAATTAACCCGCTAAACAAATGATAAAGATTGTCCCTGTTTTATTTTGCATGTTTTTACCTTTTTTTCTCCAGGGACAACTACATGTTCGGGAGAGTTCACGACTATGGGACACATGATAATGTTCACAGATGGCACTTCCTCAGACAAAGAACTTATAGCCGTAACGTATTCAAAAATAAAATTTATGCTATTTCAGTTTTCAATTTCTCCAGTTGTGTTGTTATGAAGTTACACACCTACACACTTGTTCGAAATCACGATCTTTTTTTATTATTGAAATAACGAGATTTGGTACGTTTGCCAATAAGATAACAATTGGCCAAAGGGAATGGATACAAGAAACTATAGGTCATCACACACCATGCAACGATGTACAACTTCCATATAGTTGGAAAAGCAAAAAGAGGCCCCGGCATGACAAGAGATGTGATACAATTCAAACGAGAAAACTAATTATCTTGTTTATTTTAAACTTGAGATCCTGTATAAATATCTTAGGATGAATCAACACTCTGGAAACATGCCCCATTTCAAATTTGTAAAAAAAGTCTTGTGAAATTAAAGATGCAAGAGAAAAAATGTACGACTCATAATATTGGAAGTATTAACAATTTCATTCTTATTCTGAAAATTTTAATTAAGAATAATTACTTCAAGTGTCCAAAAACTTCTTTGAACAAATAAAATGTCGAGCACACTTTGCTGGTCTTCTTAATTATATATATATGTTTTTCATCATTTGTTCACTTTCCTTTTCTTATGCCCATTTTACGATAGTAGAGGGGCATTATGTGTCCTGGTATGTGCGTTCGTTCGTCCGTCCGTTCGTCCGTTCGGCTGTCTGTCCCGCTTCAGGTTAAAGATTTTGGTCAAGGTAGTTTGTGATGAAGCTGAAGTCCAATAAACTTGAAACTTAGTACACATGTTCCTTATTATATGATCTTTCTAATTTTACAGCCAAATTAAATATTTGACCCCAATTTCACGGTCTACTTAACATAGAAAATTAAAGTGTGAGTTTCAGGTTAAACACATTCTTGTTTTTACTATGATATAGTTTGTAATGATGTTATTAACAATGTTATTTCAACTCTCGGGCGGAGCTAACGTTTTATTTTGCATAAAGACAACCCATTTGAAGATAAGAATGATTGCCGTTATAATCATAACTGATTTTTAATCACCTATCAGTGTCATCAAAAGATTAATATAGACCATTACTGTTTAGTGTCTTTAAATATTAGCTGTATTTGTATGAGGCTAGGAAACAAGGTGTATGCGAGCTTTTACCGAGCTTCTACACCTGTTTCGAACCGAGTACAAATACAGCTGATATTTAAGGACTCTAAACAGTTAATGTCTTTATCCTGCAATTAATTCTGTATATTGTTTGTTTTTTGAAAGACACAAAAACTAACATATTAAGATTTATAATATTTTCGATTTGTAATCCCTTGAGGCCCTGATAGTAATATAAAAATCAAATTACGCTGAAGACGGGTTCGCAAAAAAAGAATCTCGAATGGTCAACAATAATACATCGCTTAAGTTGAATAATTATATATTTTAGCATAACAACTTATTTCAACAGTAAAAACAAATAACAAAACATTGTTGAAACAGAAGTGCACGAGTAGTACTACGCTTCAGAGATGACATTCCCTAAACATGCATGCTGAAATTGACATGGTTGATTTTGTAACAAAATCCAAATTTTGAAATCGACAATTGTCATCGTCATTTGAATGCAACAGGAATACACATTATGAGGTCACACAGGTTCAAACAATACTCAGTCCGGCAGTGGGTGGAGCTTTAAAGCGATATGTGTATAGTATACAGATACTGCATAACGATATATGTAGGGCTGTATCTGTATAGTAGGACACCCAATTTCAGGATAAAAATGAATGACAGGACACTTCATTGATGAGCCTATCCTAAAACACAGATCTATAGTCGGACTGGTTTGTTATAAGCGAACCGGTTAAACTCCGCCCAGTAAAGTGAAATAAATCGAGTATATATCTATCTTTGCTAAAATCAAAAGTGAAAAAAAAAATCGTATTAAATTGGGTTTACGGGTATTACAGAACATTTTTATGAGAACAAAATTTGTAAATCAATGTATCAAAATACCTTAACATATCTAAGCATGAACAAAATAGCAAGAAACTACCTCGAATCAAATTTCTATAAAAAAAAATATGATACGAAATAAAGCTAGTGCATAATTCCCTATAAAGATTTGGCACACACTGATACACATTGGTAATTTCTATAGATGCAATTTAAATTTACATACATTACAGGCGCAATGTTTAATATATGCAACTTGTATTGCATGCGTTTTAATCATTTTCTCGCATAGCATTTTTCAATTGAAAAAAAACGTAGCAAAATGAGACACATGATCCTTGATAAACAAGTAACATGACATTTTTTATACCCCTCTGCACGATGATATTTTTCATCATTCCCTCTATCTTATAGTTTTTATTTTATTTTCAGACTGATTCGGAAGTTTTAAGTGTAATAAGAACAATAGCGGAGCATTCAATTAAGGTGTACTATGTTCAACTTGGAGAAAAACAATTAAGCGTTGTAAGTAGATAATTTAGTTTAATACATTATTAAATACAAAGGAAAACAAAAAGAACTGTAATTCTCAATATTTCAAAGACTAACTTTGACTGTTTTTTTATCTATCAGTTTTTGATTTCAGAAAATAGAAAGTGTATCTTTATTTTTTTTAAAACAATTTCAGGGTCAATTTATACATTTTTTAAAGAGATAATAGTATTTCGTTATGTTTTGCATTTCCGTGAGCAAACTTCTAAACAATGCTACGAACTTGACACAGAGACACTTTTTGAAATTTGTTTGTTACGGCGAAAAAACGAGTAACTTATTGAAAACATTTTATCGTTAATTAGAGATGAACGCAAGTTTAACATTCTGTTACATTATACACTAAATCGCGAAAAATCCGAAAAAAAATCTCATCTTTTGCAAAAACAAAAAGCCATGTAAAATCAAGTTAACCTAGGTATTCCTAATGCAATGTTTAGATACAATACAAGCAATTTGGAGGTTTAAACTTATGGTTTGGTAATGTGCATTACTGGGGATTCAAAGTTTCTTCTGAATGCTAATTTATATGTACTTTTTTGGGGGTAAATATAAAAAAGAAGATGCGGTATGATTGCCCAGAAATGCGACAACTCTCCACAAAAGTCTAAAAGATATAGAATTTTAAAATTATACAAATACTCTTATTACACAGACACATTATTTTAGCACAAAACAATGACAAACAAAACTGTAAATTTTAATACGCTTACAACTTTAATTTAAGGTTATGGAACAAGCAGTGAAAGAAACGAAAGGAAAAGTGATAACAATAAGTGAGATGTATCGTTTGATTCGAATGACACATCTTCTTGTAAGTTTGATTCAACGGTCTGTTGTACTCGTTTTTTTAATAAAAGAAAATGTCGTCATTCGAGATATAGCTCATGATAATTCTCAATTTGAAGTGAAATTATACTCTTCCATTTCAATTATAATAATTCCTTTCGTATGATAATTAAAATTCTTGAAGCATTTATTGTGTTGGTATAATAACATCGACATTTTCTGTTTTAGTTCTTCAACAATTCGAGTTTTTAAGAAATAAGAGGAAAGACGTATTATTACGAAGAAATCGCAATATTGTTATATTTCTTCACTACATCACATTGCCTTATTAAATGTCACTTCATTGTCTGACTGTGTGTCTCTGTGTTATATAACAGCTTTCTTATAAATATCCTTACCACATTTAGATGTTCTCATCCTAAATTATTAATTATTTTTTTGCACTCGAATGCTATAAATTCATTCATTGTTTCATATAAGATTTCCATGACTGATATTATTAGTATAGGAGATTCCATAATATTAAAGGTAATAGTACTTTCTTATAGATAATGTTACATGACAATTTTTCTTAAAGGGAGTAGCTGCGTTAGTAGCAGGAGGGATGAAATTTTTATCTGAAGAACCAAATAGAGATTTAATCAGTCAAAAAATATATGAAGTAACAAGAAATCCTGAGGACCAAAACGTGAGATATATTCTGTTTTTAAAGTAGCACAATACAAAGATTTTTTTACTTCCAATCACTAACCTTTAAAATGCTGTAACTTTCTTATTAATGCAAAAAAATATTAAAAGAGGTATATATAGATAGATAAAAGGTTAATCTTTTAAATGAATGCAATATTTTTATTATACAATCATAATGTAATCATTATTATGTTATTAGTGGCAAAATATGGGTAAGTTCACTTGAATGTATTTAGCTCTATCATCTCTTTTACTATACAGAAAATTTTAACGAAATCTTAACCAACCAATCATGGGCTTCAAAAGGATGTCTCAGCTTGTCTCTATGGTATTCCAATCTCTCATAAATCTCTTAATTAGTGTAAATATCCTAACCAAATAAAAGAAGATAATGTTTAATTAGGTGTAAACTTTGTTCAATACATTCTATCTGAAATCTGAGACACCCTTTTGTAGATAATGGCCATAGGAACAACATATAATAAAATCAACTCTCTCGGGATACCTTTGCAGGAGCTAATTTCAATATTTTAGACACAGTTAACATTATAATTGGTTACATAATAGTTGCATAATAACATTGCATTAATTTGAAAGAGTAATCTGTTAGCTATTCAAAACTACAACTTTTATACATTTTCAAGCATTATTAAGGAAGTTGCAGCATTTTAAAACTTGGGAGTTGGAGTTATAAAATCTTTGTATTGTGGTTCCTTAATTACAAACATTTTGATTTTTAATTTCAAGTTGAAAAAAAAATCCCATAAAAGATCGGCGAACGATACCAGAGGAACACTCAAACTCATAAATCGAACATAAACTCGGATCTGTTCCTAGTGTCTTTTTTGTTGTCGGTATATATATGTACAAGTACCCGGTCACGTCCAGTTGTATGTTTGTCCATCTGATGAGTTAAGCCTTTTCAACTGATTTTTATAGTTCGTTCTTATGTTGTACTGTTATACCATTGTCACATGTTAGGGGGAGGGTTGGGATCCCAATAACATGTTTAAACCCGCCACATTATTTATATATGTGCCTGTTCCAAGCCAGGAACCTGTTTTTCAGTGGTTGTCGGTTGTTTATGTGTTACATATTTGTTTTTCGTTTATTATTTTTATATAAATAATGCCGCTAGTTTTCTCGTTTGAATTCTTTTACATTGTCATATCGGGGCTTTTTATAGCTGACTATTTGGTACAGGCTTTGCTCATTGTCGAAGGCCGCACGGTGACCTAAAGTTGTTAATGTCTGTGTCATTTTCGTCTTATGTGGACTGTTGTCTCATTGGCACATACCACATCTTCTTTTTTTATATTGACACCTCCATGACTAAAAGATAAAAAGACAAAGGATATAACATTGAAAACTAGAGACTAAGCAACTAGAACCCTAAAATACTGAAGTGATCTCAGGTGCCCCGGAAGGGTAAGCAGATCCTGCTCTAAATGTGGCACCCGTCGTGTTAGTCAGCAACACTCTATCAAGGAAATTATGATAAGAAATACAAACCCGAGAATATCAAATCAATAAGAAGATATATACTCCGTATGTAGGCGCTGCTAGAATGTTACTACATAGAAATGGAAAGTTCACAATTTTGAAACTGCAATCATCTCTTTTGTCGCAAAGTAATGTTTTCAACCGACCCTCATTGTCAATCCCTAGATCTAGGTAAAGATATGAGACAGACTTAACTGTATCTGTATCTGTTGTATCCATTATCTTTAGTTCGATGGGATAGATGCGTTCAACATAGTAAACTAATTTTAGTGAGGGAACATCATCTATATAGCGGAAAGTAAATTTAAAGGATATTGCTAAAAGAAGTTTCTTCATGAATTCAGGCTCATAATGATAAAGAAACAAGTCGGCAAGAAGAGGGCACAATTTGTGCCCATTGAAATGCCGACAGTCTGTTGAAAAACAAGTCCTCCAAACGTACTAAATATGTTGTTAATTAAGAAATCAAGCATCTTGATAATGTCAGTTTCAGACATTTTTTTGTTTGAATCAGGGTGATTGTTTACACAGTAGGATTTATCCCTCCCCAAGACAAGATACTTGTATCTACGTTCTGCGTTCTTTTTTATTAAACAAAGCAATACTTACTCTTTCAAGCTGCATAAGTTTTGGACAAAATCAACACTTCGTGTATAAATTTAGTTTTATGAAGCTTTTTTGATTGCACTTACACTATACGAAAACGTTTTGACCAAATATGTTTGGTTTAATAAAAATTGATAGAGAAAACTTATAAGTAATGTATACTTTATGTAAAAATAGGACGCATAATGTTGGGCGATAGAACATTGGTTCAAATAGATTATCTACCATTTGCCGGAATAAATTTCAACAGGTATGATTGATTGCTTGTTGATTTTGAATGCAACTTTCAGCAATTTTCTGGACTATATTATAAAGTTAAAGTTTTATTGGTGGAAGAAGCCGGAGTTTGCGTTAAGTCTCATGTATGTTTTCTTAGATAAGAAGACATGTGTATACTTGGACCAGCCAGTAACCAACCATTAAAAAGAAGTAAGGGACAATTAAAAAGAAGCAAACGTATTTCTGATCGACTTGAGCAATTGCAAATCAATTAACTTGTGTAAGTACAAACTCAATTGTTTTGATTTGTTTTTAATAGAATGCTTTTCTTCTCTCTCTATACATAAATTACACTCACGCAGGAAGATTGTATCGACTTCGTGGTGGAATTTGCCAATACTCAATTGAAAGAAGGCATCTATAAGGAACTAAAATGTCGAACATTACATCTAGGAGATAGGGTACGACGTGGTCCTTTATGGACGTATGGGGATCAAGATGGAAACTGTCCGGGTACTGTAATAGGACAACACGACAATGGTAAGGCTATAAGTCATGTTACATCTTATATATCATTTATAAAAGCTTCAGATTTTGGAGAGACTTCTTCAAGATTAACCTTTACAGAAGGTGTTCAACTCATACAAATACTGAGTTTTGTTTTGATGACAGACGAAGCAACTTATTCCGACTTATTTTTCCAATTTACGAACTTATGTTTCCAATTTACGTGAAAGCAACCTAAGTTTGAAATAAATTTTAAGTGCCCACTCTCTCAATAAGCAACACCTTTTTACACATTATTCTTGCAACTCTTGCGATGTGTCAATTTGTTTTGTTCTCACATTGTTGTCAATTTCATGTCATTTTATGCGACTATCATACAAGTGAGAAGTTTAAAGTCATAAGAAACCTCAAATCAAAAAAAATAATGCATGTTTTTTATAACTCAATGGATAGTTTTCATTATAAAACTTATGTACATATACTTTTTTCTGAAGAAAATTCTTTAATTTATTCATATGTAGAAGAAGTTTACTTTATTTTAATTGCTTGCCTCCAGCAACCAATTCCCCCGACATATTTTCCGTATGCAAAGTGACCTCAGTGTGACCCATCTCGTAAAAATCCGGTGATGACAATACGCATGGATGTCCTTAAAATAAACTATTAACTGAATTTACATGTTAAACACGTGCTCTCTTTCCATGCTTTTTTGTTTATTTTTTGTCGATTGTTGACAAACAGGTGACCATCGTTAAACTTCGGCTTCAAAACACGAACTTTAATTACCTGCTATATTTTCACAACAACACTGACTGATTGAAAAAAAAATTGACGATTATACGAAATTTACACGAAAAAAGTGATAAATTCGTGCACAGAAGACTAAGTTTATGATGTTTGTATGCATTGGTGCAAGATTTGAGAGAACATATTTGTTCACCGGTCACTCGTTTCTTATGACTTTAACTATCTAAAAAACAGGTTTAATTCATCATTTTATTCGAGAGATAACGTGGTTTGAAGTCATGAATATGACATTTGTTATCCTTTCGTTTGATGCGTTTGAGATTTTAATTTTGCCATTCGAATATTTTTGTAATTTTACTCTTTTCCGAATGTTTTTTTCTTTAAACAAATCGCAAACTAATCAAATAATAGAAAATACGTTTCATATTGTAAATATGAATTATTGATGAAATGTGTTATAATAAGTTATTATCAGATTTTATTGATCTAAACGGGCTAAAATATATTAGATCAACATCTATGTAAAAAAATTTGATGAAAATATTTTTTTCCCAGGAAAATTAAAAATGGAAAGTCCCTAATCAAATGGCAAAATCAAATGATAAAGCACATCTTACTAATGGACAACAACTGTCATATTCCTGACTTGGTATAGGCATTCTCAAATGTAGAGCTACTGGAATATAGCGTATACGAACGCGCGCCTGGCGTACTTAATTATAATCCTGGTACATACTATTTACACCACTAGGTCGATACTAATGCTAGTGGACGTTGCGTACCTGAGGGTATCACCAGTCCAGGAGTCAATACTTCGGTGTTGACATGAATATCAAAAATGTGGTCATATTTATAAATTTCCTGTTTACTAAACTTATAAGTTTTCGAAAAACTAAGGATTTTCTTATCCCAGGTATAGATTATCTAAACCGTAACGATATTTGGCACAACCTTTTTGCTCCTCAATGCTCTTCAACTTTGTACTTGGCTTTATAAATATTTTGTTATGAGCGTCACCGATGAGTCTTGTGAAGACGAAACGCGCGTCTGGCATATTGAGTTATAATCCTTGTACCTTTGATAACTATACATTTCGCGTTGATTGTACTGCTTTTATCTCACTGGACAGTTTCTGAGTTTAAATGTCCCTCTAGTATGTTTCGCTCCCTCTTTCTGTCGAAGATTTCAGTTCAAAGTGATCTTTTCCGCGATGCATGGAAGTTTCACTTGCATTTGTTTCGTATAAACTTTTAAAAAAAACGTCATTATGTTCCATAATGGGCATTCATTCGACATCTCCTTATCTTATATATTGAGGAAAATTAAGTGAAACAAGCAATAAGGTATGAGTCAGCATTGTTTACAATTTGAATTACAGGTTGGGTTCGTGTTGTATGGGACAACGGACACAATAATATCTATCGATACGAAGAAAGTTCTAACACATTTAATTTGAGGAGAGTGAATGAGAAGAGAATACTGGTAGACGAAATGATTGCTGTTGGATGTAGAGTTGTTAGAGGTTAGAAAACCTAGACACAAATACTTACATCTACACATTTTAAAGATGATCAATAAGATTCAGTCCCCATATCTGTACAATTTGGTAAACTGATTCATATATCATGTACTAAGTGAACATTACTAAATAACACAATTTTAAAACATTGATTTTGAAATTGAAGAAGTTTTATTCTTTACCTCTTTACAAAGGTTTTTCGCGCTAGCTCGACTTTAAATATATATCAACCAATAATTCGATCTTTATCAGTTAAGGTTTTAATATAAACAGGGGAAGACTGGAGATACCAAGATGATGACGGTGGATTTGGAACCGTTGGAACAGTTCTAAACGTAAAACCGGAAGGTAGAGCTGTAGTAAGTATTTTATAGCTTCATTTCTCTGTTCTAATTAGAATAAAACTAAGTTTTAAGAAACTTTTTCGATTCTGATCATCAATATTTATAACATGATGAAATTTCTATTAGAATTCTGTGCACTGCCTAAATTTTGTGACATCAAATTAAATGTTCATCAAATGAAAATCTAAGAATAACAATGCATTGGTGTAGGATTTTCGCAGCGTTGAGGACCCTATTTTGGAATTCGGGTTTTATCTGTTCTTGTCTCTTTGACATATTCCTCATTTCCATTCATAGTTTTATTGAAATAATCAGCTCTCTAATTTAAGTATAAGTCAAATCTTTGTTTATGATATCGAAAATACTTAATATGGAATGATTAGTTAGTAAATTATTACACTACACTTATAATGTAACTTTCACAGATATGCGGCTTTATTTTAATTCTTACGAATCAAACATACCGTGATAAAGGACGGTTTGTCATTTTTGGAAATTTTGGATTAATTTAGAAACTAATAGACCTCTTAATGTTATGTATAAAAAAAACTGTAGCATATTTACATTAAAAACATCTTAAAATAGAAAATCTATATTAGAAATTTTGATATTTTTCAAGAAAGATATATTTAATTTTCATTCACTAGAATAACAAAAAATGAATAGTATATCTTGTTGTTTTAGGTAAGATGGGACAGTAAGAAAATGGGAATTTACAAAATGGGATACAACGGATTCTTCGAAGTTATAGTGGTGTAAGTATCAAACATTCTTAAAAGAGATTTATTTCTAATTGAGTTTTAGAGAAAAAACATATTTCGCCAAGTTGAATATATGATAATGATAAATAAGCGCAACCAAAACTCAAATATTCCTTGTATTTCTTAGTGACGAAAGCAGTACATACGGTGATGAACAAATACCACTTACCGATCTGGATGGAATGAATCAAAATGAAGGTTTCGCGTGTTCTAATTCATGGAACCAGGCAAAAGATACAGGTATGGCGATTTAGTATCAATTATATATCGATATATAATCGATATCAATGTTATAATGATATAAAGTATGAAACAGTACATTTTATTTCTAGGTTAAGTATCATTAAACGAGCTATCTTCTTATGATAAAACTATCTATTGTTAAATATTCTTTCTATTCTCCCAAAAAACATATGTTATTCTTACAAATTTCAATAATTTTACACCACTTTGAAATTTTAAAAGGTATATGTTTTGCCGTAGTAAAATAAACTAATATGAGCAAATACAACTTCTCTCTACAAAATGTGCTATTCAAAGGCAAGAAATATACTGTGAACCTAAATACTACATTTGAAACACAACCACAAAATACTGAAGGATTCAGTCGAGGATAGAACTAGGCAATGATATAAATGCTGAAAGGAAAACTTAGATACAATTTCCGTATGGAATAAGGTTATGTGGTCGTTGTTACAAATCAGAACGAAAAAGTTACATAGGTTTATGTAGATTAGTACTGTATACCCATGTCTGCTACGACTTATCTTTTTTTCCATGACAAATGTATTGTGCTAGCCCCCCTGTAAATCCCATTACATATACTGATTGAATTAGATATTGACGTTTCACTTGAAAACTCTGCAGATACACCAACGAGACTTATCAAAACAGAAATCCTTAATAATGAATAAAGGAAACATTAGTATAAAGTAAAATCTCAAAAATACTGAACGCCGAGGAACCTTCTACAGTCTCTCTTTGCTGTTTGTTTGAGTGCTCAAGATGATATTGTTTGATCCCAACCATACCTGAAGTCAAACTTGTATATAAAGACAAAAAATACAAAGTAAAATCACAAAAATACTGAACTCTGAGGAAAATTAAAAACGGAAGGTCCATAATCAAATGGCAAAATCGAAAGCTGAAACACATCAAACGAATGGATAACAACTATCATGTTTCGGACTTGGTACAGGATTTTTTTTATTTATAAAACGATGAATTTCATCTGGTTTCAAAGCTAGCTAAACCTATCACTTGTATGACAATCGCCTGCAATTACATTATTTTGACACCGATGTGTGAACGAAACAAACAGACATTCAAATGTGTTATAATGTTTTATATCATAGGCTGTTATCAACAAGGTCTTGGAGAAATGGCGACGAACTGTTTGTACAGGAGTAATAACCGTTAGGAATAGAAATATATATCGTTTTTTCTTGTTGAATTTTAGAAACTTTTTACCGTGTTTATCAAAGGCGGATATCGGCAAGTTCTTGAAAAATTCCACCGATCATTCTTATATGAACTAGACACATTGGAATAAAAAACATATTGATTTTTTTCAAAGGCTCTCACTGCTACATTTCTTGCGAGATATTTTATCAGCAAATATCTAAATTAGTTATTTTTTCTTTCTTTTTTTCCCCATGGGCAGATTAAATATGCAACGTTTTGTTCCATTTTTTTTTAAATTTTAAACGGTATTATTAAGTAAGTAATGGTTTACTTGTGGTAAATGAATTTACTCAAGTTAACTACCTTGCTAGATTTGAACTGTGTTTTTTTTTCTTTGTTTACTGTTAACTTAGATTTAAATGGCGAAGATATGCATACTCATAATAATGTGCATGTAGATTGCCACGAAACAAGTAAGTGATCATATTATTAGGTCATCTTTTGAACTTGAAGAAATTTTTCCTGATGAAAGAAATTTATTATCATTGTGCTATTGTAAAACATATTTGTTTGTTTGTCTTCCATATTTGCTTATGTAGTTTTTCTATATGCCTTTTGATGTTTCATTGATACATATATGACGTGGCTCTGTAATTATACATCACGTCATTGTGTTATTGTTCTGTGCTAATTGTTGTATTTCTGTCTTTAAATTTGTCTACTCAGCTACTTTTGCATAGGTACTATTTCTGTACTTAAAATGTGTAGTACTTGAAATTTACTTTTAATATTTTGTACTATTTCTTTACTTTAAAATTATTGCAATATTTAGGTACTTGAATTTTACAGTACTTGATTTGTACTAAATATTTTGGTACAGAAATAATACAATATTCCATGTTTGAAAATCATAATTTTAAGATATTTGAAATAGAAAAACTTTCAAAATGCAAAAAATGTAACGGTAGTAACCAAAAATTTGTAGTACCTAAATTTCAGGTACAAATTAAGTACTGTAAAATACAGGTACCTTAATATTACAATAATTTTAAAGTAACAAAATAGTACTGAATATTAAAAGTAAATTTCAAGTACTACAGATTTTTAGTACAGAAATAGTACCTATGCAAAAGTAGCTGTGTAATATGCCAAGTTCATATGCCGTTTTGTGCTTCTTTGTTACATATTTGTTTGTTTTTATAGTGATTGAGGTTATAACACAATGTTGACTGCTGTACCCCTATTTTTGATATTTTACCTATTATTTCTGTTTGTTTTGTTCACACATCGTTGTCGATAAAATGAAATTTGAGGCGACTGTCATACAAGTGATACGTTTAGCTAGCTTTAAAACCAGGTTAATTCAACCATTTAGGAATTACCTTTTTGAATTTTCCTCTTAGTTCTGTATTTTTGTGATTTTACTTTTTAGAAGTATTTTTTTAAAAAGATACTTGTTTATTAAAAAAAATGTTTACAATTTATTCAGTTACCCAGGATGCAGATTTATTCTAGTTTAAATGTTGTCAGATATATTTAGAAACTTGAGGATATTCATAACTATTCATATGTCAGAAACGGATGTTAACTTTTTATCCTTTCTTATATTTTACAGAAAATTTTTCATGGGAGTACAAAGACAACAATGATTCAAAATGGAAGAAATATCCTCTAGATATTAATAATAAAATAGAAAACGCTTTCAAAAAGAAACCAACAGAAAAAACTAATTTTAAAATGGATATGAAAACGTGAGTTTACTAAATGTTGAGAAAAAGGATACCCATGTCCTAGCAATAACTTTGTTGATGTCAGTCTATATATCAAAAAAAAATCTTCAACGGTTAATTTTACGTCCATTATAATTCCAAGTATTTAAGTTGTATATAAGAGTCATCTATGATAAGAAAATGTTGGCACATTGCAAGATATATATTTAATATATTGATTGTGCAAAACACTTAACGAATGCCTTAATTCAGCTTATACTTATTACTTTGATTTTAGGTACATTATCAATTTCGCAAAAAATATTCAGGTCAACCCACGAGACGGCACGGAGATTGAAGTTCGCAGATCAGGTATGATAAATATTAAGTTCACGTAAAAATGTAATCCTACAAAAAGTAGGCATTTAGAGATCTTCCAATTTTTCCGGGGATACAGTTAGCGCCCTCTAATGAATTTTGTACCCTAGTATGGATAGTGTATCACTTAATATTAATGTTTCGACGGTGATATTCCCCATTTTCGATTGAATCAATTTATCGAACAGGGGATCGATTTTTGGTATAGTTACTTTCTTTCAAAACGACAAGTGCTTGGTATGGCTATCAATAATGTCATTTGTATAAATTTCCTGACTTACAAAACTTTGAATTTTTCGTAAAACTAAGGATTTTCTTATCCCAGGCATAGATAACCTAAGCCGTATTTGGCACAACTTTTTGGAATTTTGGATCCTCAATGCCCTTTCAACTTTGTACTTGTTTGGCTTTATAAATATTTTGATATGAGTGTCAGTGATGAATTTTGTGTAGACAAAACGCGCGTCTGGCGTACTTATTTATAATACTGGTACCTTTAATAACTATTATAGACAGAAGGGCAATCTAAACTATAAACATGCCTCAAGGTATAGATACTTATAATGTTACACGTATTGTACTTAATCGGCCATTTTCATTAACGTTGAATAAGCTTCAAGGTTGTAAAATATTTGACTAGATATGACTTTTAAATTGCAGGCCGTGTTGCATATACCTGCTCTGTAGATATACCTTGTCACACTCTTTTTTTTTGTTTAGATTATGCTTTTCGGATTTTATTAATATTCAATACTGAAATGTTAGTTAAAACTTGATATAATAAACTAAATGTCTATATTTCTTTCATTATGTTTCAGTATAACATGGTGTAACCAATTGAAAAGCCATTGAGAATCCAGAATTCATGACACACGATGACAGATAATTTCAGAACATTGATAATCCACGAATACTTTCGTTCAAAAAAGCTGGTCTCTCTTTTATAAAAAAAAACCACATACGTAGATGGGAAAATCCATTATGATTAAAAGCTATATATAGGATAAAAAGGAGTTAAAATTTGGTTCGATTGTTTTCGTGAAAGGAATTAGACGGTGATCTCTGGTTATGAAAAAAAAACTTACCAATACTGTTGTAAAGAAAAAACGTTTTAAATAACGATGCACTTTTCAATTTTATTCGAAATTTGTTGAGATGTTTTTGTTCATGAAAATGTTAAATTCTTCAGAATTGTACATACTATATTTGATAAATAATGTTTTATTCCTTTGCAATATGAACTATGTACATACATTTATCATGTTAAGTAATACTCTTTTTGTCAGCGTGTGCATCTAATGTCATGTTTCATTTGTTATAATTTAGAATTGTAAGCTATATTAACTTTATTCATGTATAAAAGGAAGCAAAGAAAATCAATCAATCAATCAATCAATCAATCAATCAATCATTCAATCAATCAATCAATTATTTACAGAAGAAAATGCCTGTACCAAGTCCGGAATATGGATGTTGTTATCCATTCATTTGATTTGTTTGAGTTTTGATTTTGCCATTTGAAAACGGACTTTCTAATTTGAATTTTTCTTGGAGTTCAGTATTTTTTGTGATTTAACTTTGCACTAAATATTTCATCCTTTTATTGTCTTCGATACAAGAAAAAATATATTGAAGTGAAAGAAATAGGGTAAATGAATTATATTAGTTAATATTCTTTTTTTGGGGAATTTAAGAAATTCATTATATAAGTGGAATGTGTCTGTTGTTTAAAAAGTGGATACAAAATTATTACCAATAAAACAGATATCAATAAACAAACAGAAAACAATAAACAAATACATCACACTGGTGTTAACACGCGTATTAAAACATAGTTTCTAAAAACTCGTATGTACAAAAGATCAACCAATTCTAAGGTCAACACAAGACAAACAGCTCGTCGTCTCTTTCATATGAAGACATTTTATGATAATTAAATTATTCAAACAATAAACACTACATGATAGTATTATCAGATATTTCCTGTTCAATTATGAAAACCCTTTAAATCTTATACGCGATCGAAACAGAGACAATTTTGATGTTATTATTTCCTGGAAAATTGAAAACAATATAAATCTACAATTGGGTTATAAGATAACATTTGGAAATCCAATAGTTACTTTTTCCTAGTTATATATGTTGAAACCCAATATGTGAAACCGAGCGGAAGAAGTTATGAAGGAAATGAGGTAAAACAAATCAAATTGTTGTTAAAACATTTTGCCTTAAGTTTGTATTTGAAAATATATCAAACGTCTATTAAGTAGTTCTTTCTAAGTCGCTGTATTCAAAATAAAGGTAAGATTTGTACAAAAGATAGGTAAAAAGATAAGTAAGCTTGTGTAACAAAACATTGAATTATTATATATGGGGTTCTTGGTGTTTATTCTTAAGTTTTCTATGTTGTGTCATGTTTGCTATTGTTTTTCTGTTTGTCTTTTTCGTTGTTAGCCATGGCGTTGTCATTTTGTTTTATATTTATGAGTTTGACTGTCCCTTTGGTATCTTTCGTCCCTCTTTTACAATTATCACACTTATTTCAGTTTTCGTTGCATTTGTACAATTATAATAACTCAAATAAATAGAGAGACGATCTTTGACTTTTTATACAACAAGGACCATATTCTAGAATATATGATCAAAACTCCATCCTAGTACAAATTAATGCTAACACTGAGCCTAGATTAGTACAAAAATAGTTCTTAGATAGACTGTCAAAACATTGACATGATTCATTTGTCACGACTTCTGAAAGGGACATTTTGTAGTCTTTGGTATTGAAACCAACTTACGTAAAAGAATGCAGATGTGTCAATTTTCCCCAAGAATTATCGTCCTCATATAATGATGGTGGTCTTTGTCCTTATAAAAGAGGAACGAAAGATACAAGAGGGATAGTCAAAATTATAAATCGAAAATAATCTGACAATAAAATTAAGAAAGAAAATGGGGAAATGTGTCAAAGAGACAACAACCGGACCATAGAAAAGAAAACAGCAGAAGGTCACCAACAGGTCTTCAATGTAGCGAGAAATTCCCGCATCCGGAGTCGTCCTTCAGCTTGCCCCGAAACAAATATATACTAGTTCAGTGATATTGAACGCCATACTAAACTTTAAATTGTACATAAGAAACTAAAATTATGAATTATACAAGAATAACAAAGGCCAGAGGCTTCTGACTTGGGACAAGTGCAAAAATGCGGCGGGGTTAAACTTGTTTATGAGATCTAAACCCTACCTTTATACCTGTAGCCAATGATGACAAGTAAACGCATAACAATACGCACATTAAAATTCAGTCCAAGAGAAGTCCGAGTCAGAAGATGTAACCAAAGAAAATAAACAAAATGACAATAAAACATAAATAACGCCAGAATACTAGCAGTTAACTGACATGCCCTCTTCAGACTTCAATTAAACTGATTGAAAGATTATGATTTCATCATATGAATATCAGGTACAATCCCTCCCGTTAGTGGTTTAGTATCATACCATCATAACATATATGAGAAAACCATAACCCGTGTTATATTACAATATTACCATGACATGTCAGATTTACTTTAAAATATGGTATATACATCACATTTTTACAGTCATTGATATTCAAAATGAGAGCAGATGCCTACTAATGTTTGTTCGTTATTTTTAGTTTAACAACTATAAGTCATCTTACGGCCTTTAACAATAGGCAAAACCATTGACTGTAATGAATAACATATCCATAAAACTCATATATACATACTTTTCGGAATCCTTCCATATACATTTATATCAAGTTATTTAATGATTTACTTTTTTTAAATTGTTATTTGGATGGAGAGTTGTCTTATTGGCATTCACACCACATCTCCCTATATCTATTGTATTATGGCCAATAAGACAACTCTTTACCAGAGACCAACTGACATAGAGGTAAACAACTACAGGTCATTAAATTTGATAGAGTCAAACTTACTCAAACGCTGCTTCATCATTTTTATAATCAATTTGAACAACTAGGTTAAACACAAAAATATATTTCAAATACTTTTAACAGTGCAATCTCCCTTACATTAGGTTACCTTTCACGAATTTGGCTATACTTTTTTGGACCTTTTGGATTATAGCTCTTCATCTTTTATATATGCTTTGGAAATCAAATATTTTGGCCACGAGCATCACTGAAGAGACATGTATTGTCGAAATGCGCATCTGGTGCAACAAAATTGGTACCGTTGATTTTATTACTACCACTGGGTCGATGCCTCTGCTGGTGAACTATTAGTCCCCGAGGGTATCACCAGCCCAGTAGCCAGTACTTCGGTACTGGCATGAAAATACGGATTTTTTGTGTTATTTAAATTTGCTGTTACAAAATATTAGAAATTATTATAAATTAAGGAATGTATCTCCCTCATGCAAAGCTCTGATTCCTTTCACGAATTTGGCTATACTTTTTTGACCTTTTGGATTATAGCTCTTCATCTTTTATATATGCTTTGGATTTCAAATATTTTGGCCACGAGCATCACTGAAGAGACATGTATTGTCGAAATGCGCATCTGGTGCAACAAAATTGGTACCGTTGATTTTATTACTACCACTGGGTCGATGCCTCTGCTGGTGAACTATTAGTCCCCGAGGGTATCACCAGCCCAGTAGCCAGTACTTCGGTACTGGCATGAAAATACGGATTTTTTGTGTTATTTAATTTGCTGTTACAAAATATTAGAAATTATTATAAATTAAGGAATGTATCTCCCTCATGCAAAGCTCTGATTCCTTTCACGAATTTTGCTATACTTTTTGGACCTTTTGGATTATAGCTCTTCATCTTTTATATATGCTTTGGATTTCAAATATTTTGGCCACGAGCATCACTGAAGAGACATGTATTGTCGAAATGCGCATCTGGTGCAACAAATTGGTACCGTTGATTTTATTACTACCACTTGGTCGATGCCTCTGCTGGTGGACTATTAGTCCCCGAGGGTATCACCAGCCCAGTAGCCAGTACTTCGGTACTGGCATGAAAATACGGATTTTTTGTGTTATTTAAATTTGCTGTTACAAAATATTAGAAATTATTATAAATTAAGGAATGTATCTCCCTCATGCAAAGCTCTGATTCCTTTCACGAATTTGGCTATACTTTTTGGACCTTTTGGATTATAGCTCTTCATCTTTTATATATGCTTTGGATTTCAAATATTTTGGCCACGAGCATCACTGAAGAGACATGTATTGTCGAAATGCGCATCTGGTGCAACAAAATTGGTACCGTTGATTTTATTACTACCACTTGGTCGATGCCTCTGCTGGTCGACTATTAGTCCCCGAGGGTATCACCAGCCCAGTAGCCAGTACTTCGGTACTGGCATGAAAATACGGATTTTTTGTGTTATTTAAATTTGCTGTTACAAAATATTAGAAATTATTATAAATTAAGGAATGTATCTCCTTCTTGCAAAGCTCTGATTCCTTTCACGAATTTGGCTATACTTTTTGGACCTTTTGGATTATAGCTCTTCATCTTTTATATATGCTTTGGATTTCAAATATTTTGGCCACGAGCATCACTGAAGAGACATGTATTGTCGAAATGCGCATCTGGTGCAACAAAATTGGTACCGTTGATTTTATTACCCACTAAAACATCAGTGTGATCTAGGCTTATTATCTAATTCCCGAGGGTATCACTAGCCCAGTTTTCAACATTTCGGTGTTGACATGAATATCAATAGTGTGGTCATTTTTTAATAATTTCCTGTTTACAAAACTTTGAAATTTTCGAAAAACTAAGGATTTTCTTATACCAGGCATAAATTACCATAGCCGTATTTGGCCTAACTTTTCGAAATTTCGGATCATCAATGCTCTTCAACTTTGTACTTGTTTAGTTTTATGAATATTTTGATTTGAGAATCACTGATGAGTCGTATGTAGACGAAACACGCGTCTAGCGTACTAAATAAACTCATCAATTATAATCCTGGTACCTTTGATAACTATTCTATTCAATCTACATTTGCAAAAAAATATATTTCAATTCTTCTTATAATACTATTGTTTGTTCCTAGGAGATAAAGAATATGCAAAACCAGATGACAGAAGAGGTATGATAACTCGAACTATAATAACTGGTATATAATGTATTTCCTGTTTTAAATAATAAACCTCTGTAATAACTTTTTTTTACTTATTCACTATTACAATCCTTTAACTTAATTTAAGGTAATGTTATGTTCAACGACTATCTACATGTGTTTTGAAAACAACATCTACTAATTAGAGTTTTTTTTTATTTTTGCTGGTTGTAAATTTAGAATTATCAACACATATTAGTATGGATATTGTACTCTATAAGAGTAAATGATTTGTCACATTTGTAGTGGCGACAAATGGTTTATGATTCTCAATATCTTGTTTATTGTAGACTTTGTGTATTTTTTTCGACTTTTCTTCTTTGACGTGACGTCCTGTAGTTTAAAAATAATGAGTTAATTTTTTGTATTGGTAAATGTACTCGTAGTTTGTATTTTTTCTTCATCAAGGTTGTTGCTGTGAAGCAGAAGATTCATGAATTAGATAAGACCCAAAAAGAAATATTAAACCGAATGGCATCTTATGGGTAAATGTAATCAATTTGTTTTTCTTTCACCGTAATTATATAAACAAAATACATACTGCCAATAAGACAACTATCAACCAAAGTCCCAAATGACGTGTATCTTTCGTCACAATTGACCAAAACCCGTACCGTTTCGTGATATATAAAAGGCTTTGACACTTAACTGAAACATAATCGAGAAACCAACTGCCTGACATAAAACAAACCAATAAAAAATACACTAAAGACAGCAGCGAACGACGAAAACTGAAATCGTGTTTCTTCACGTAGGTACAAAAGATACATAAAGACAATGGCGAGGTAAATATATTTATGAACGATCATTCATTCATTTTGCATTGTACAAGGGTGTAACACCAAAAGAAGAAAGCTGGAAAAATATAAAATAAAAATGCGAAAGTTACGAGTTTATAATATAGGATCGGAATTCTTTTGATATTCCCTCTTGTACATAATGTCTTAAAATTGTGTTCAGTATTTTTCAAATTAAACCGTATATGCAATGCTTTAAATCCTTTTTTTCAGAGAATGCTAAAAAATAATGAAAATCTTATCTGACATATACACATAATCTTACTTGAAAGACGATCATACAATATCTTCTCTTGTAATGAATAAATAACTGTTTATTTTTTTTTTAACTTAAATATATTGATAATATTTCCGAAGTCACATTTGTTGTTCAATTGAATTTAGTTAATATTTCAGCAGGAGTGGTTATTCAATACTGACTGCTGCCTCCAAAGAAATTTCACGTAAGCTTATTTGAAACGTTTTTTTTGTGTAAACAAATAATTTCCGAAAATCTTATGCATTTTCTATATGTACTGTTTTAGACTTTTGTTAAATTAGACGGACGAAAATCTATCCACCGGATTTAAGATTATCATCTTTATCGGTATTTTGGTTTATTTGTCATGACATTAATGTCTGATTTCAGAGTTAGAAGAACACGTAAGCCGAGTGAACAGTAAATCGAATGAATATGCTAACAATTTGAACACTGTAACAAATCAAATTTCTGATTTATTGTTAAAAACAAGTAAATTAAATGTACTTGTTGATAAGCTACAGAAGACGGCAAACTTTGGCGAGAGATATAGAAAAGATTGTTATAACAATCTCCCAAATTATGATGAATTAAGTGAATGTTCATTAAATGAAATAAAAACCAACGAATCAATAGTTGAAATACCATGCAGGCAAAATGGTGAAGCATTAAATGAAAATGATACCAAATATCTATCTGACGACGAATGTTATAGCGCTGACGTTAATATCTATAATCCTCCGAGCTATGTGAAAGTCCAGAATGTAGAACCGCTGACGCATAACGCAGTTCAATGTTTCGATTCAAATATTAATCCTTGCAAACCTTACGGTAAAATCAGAGAAACAAAATTCTTTGAACAACTAGGAACCTGTAGGGATAAGGTTAATACTCAAAATTCTTCCACTAAAAATACTAGTAGCGACGAAATTATTCTAGATGGAAATAAAATTGAGGAAGACAACCCATTTACTACATTAAAGAAGGAAAAGGTTAACGATAGTTTGTCTGAGATTGACAACTGTAACACATCTAATAGGAAAATAAAGATTCGTAGAAACGAGTCCGGCTATAAAAGTAGAACTATAGAAATACAAAACGACAATCGCATTAGCTTTCATAACATTTGCAAAAGTTCTGGAGGGCACACAAATGAAAACGTTAGCAGGACAGGCATTCAAAGAGAAGATTCGAATGTTTTAAATATAAAACCGACTGAACACGTCACAGAAGATACAAGAACAATGATGAAGTCAGTGACATCGTAAGTATCTACAAAGAACCTATTGTTTAATATCTTTATGTTTTGTTCACTTTCTTAAATTACTTTCTGTTATATTTTTCCAAACAAGAACTTATGAATAATGCGCATATCGATACCGTAGCAAAAGCTTTCATAATGTGTCGAAAATGTTGATGTAATACTTTTCTACTTGGAAGTTCATAGAAATATGACTCATCAAGTTTCTATATATTTTTTTGAAATAAATCTGTATAACTGAAACACCGTATAAAAAGTTCATTATTAAACAAATGGGGAAAATAAGATAGGTAAGTTTTTTAATACTAATTCTATATGAATGGTATATGCTATGTAAGATATTAATAATATCATTTCCATTCACAAAGCAGCAAAGACAACAACAATCAAAACCAAGGAGTAAACAAAGATCCACAAAACCAAAGGACATTTACATCAGCAGTTATAAATAATAAATAAGAAACATCACGAACTCTACATAAAACCGGGAGTGAAATCAGGTGCAACGGAAGGGGGAGCATTTCCTGCACCATATACGGCACCCGTCGTGTTATTTTTTTCTTCAGTTCGGTAATGATGGAATGTTATCATGACCGAGGAAGAATATCAGATATGATTTCTGACACACTTTTGTCATAATGGCCAATCAGCTCATCATGGCGACCGAAAAATTTCTTGAGTGTTGACCTTAATTTGATCTATTCATAGCCCTGTCTTTGCAACTTTTAGGAAATCAAAATTCCTGGTTTAACAAAAATCAACATACTTTGAGCTAACTCTAGAGTAACGTATCAATTGAGACACATATACTTCATATGCTGGTGCCGCTGGGGTGTTGCTACAGAGAAATGGAAAGTTGATTAAGGAAAATGGAATTAATCATCGCGTTTGTCATAAATTTTGGTATTTTATCTACAATCAGTAGTCATTTCGAGAAAATGTCTAAATATGAAGCAGACTTATCTTTGTCGGTAGTATCTTTAATTTCATGTTCACTTAGATATATGAAATGTAAAAAAAATCAAAATCCAGTAAAAATCTGCCTTTTTTACTATGAATTATAAGCTATGTTAAAATTATTGTTTTTCATAAACGGTACACCTACAAAATACTTATTAAATTGTGCAAATCAAAAAGTCTACAAAATGCAGAATAAAGCAAGGAGACATTCATCAGAGACGAGCAACATACTTTTCCTTAAAAAATATTAACACAAGGATACAATTATGTACTTTCATTACCAGCAACTATGCTTATATTGATCTTAAATATGAAAGTACTTATTATATATTTTAATAAGGATAATCGTCTTTTAAAAATATGGTCAAGAAAATACAACTATATATGTAATATTTAGATACGGTTCGTCCAGACGTTCATCAAGACGAGGACAAGATGAAGAGCTACATGTATATGATGAACGTATGTAGGATAAAAAATATATATAAATAGTTGTGTGATATAGTTGCAATAAGTCAACAATTCGTAAAAGAGCAAAGGATGCCAATGCAAACAATCATCAACACCACCCTTCATAAAAAGTATTTATACTTGTTTGGCTGAGATGTGATAAAGAAATGTGTATATTTTTGTGCGTATGTAAACTTGCGGTAAAAGTTGAATATGTGATATTGTTACGATAATACTGACTTTTTAGTTCAAAAGGCAAAATTTACAGTAGAAATTATTGGAACATATTGTCGAATGATTGTAAAAACTTTATATGTTTCTTAATCAAATAATTTGCTTATAATATACATTTGAAGGACATTTCGATTCTGGTCAACCCAAAACTGTTAGAGAATGGTATCAGTATACCAAGCAAATGAAAGCATATGGTAAGTGCGAGACAACAAATATATTTACTAGAAAAATAGGATAGTGGGTTTCTTCTTGAAACTGTCGATATTTTTACAGCATAATGGCATATCGATGTTCAAATCTACATTTCGAAAGAATAAACTGCAGAATATTCTCTAAAACATATATTTATCATGATTTGTTATCAAACGAGTGTAAGCAAATATAAACAATATATTTTGACGTTGATAGTCATGAGTGGTTTCACTTTTATTAGAAAAGCTCGGTTCTTAACATATTGGAATTTGAAGGCATAAAATTAATTCGTCGATGTTCAAAAATCATAAATCAAATATAGAAATACCAATCAATGAAAAGTCACAACTCAGAAAATCGTACTTAAAAAGAGTGAGACTAGACTGAATGTCAATGACATTTTGTAGCTTCTGCTAGAATGAGATCAGGAGCAGTCAAACTTTCTAGATCCCACAATGTTATTTTGGTATTGGATATATCTGACCGTATGACAAGTTATTTCCAGAAGTTAAAATCAGCTGCTCTACAGTATGTGTATGGTGAGTAAAATACAAAACAGCTGATATTTTACCAAATTAAAGATTACACATGATAAAATCATAAAAGAGATATCACATATTAAAAGTTGAAATACTTATTGTAAAATAATGGATGATACGAGGGATACTTATTCTGTATATGCTATCAAATGTGTACATCTTTCCTCTTTCCTTTCACACTTGATAATAAATTCGCTAAAACTGTTTACCATGACCTTACAGTCAGCTACAGTTTTAGCCGGAAGGTTGGTACTTATTCTACCACGTTTATATTAAACAACGTATTAAACAACTTACAATCGCATTTGCTTTTCAATCGAATCTTTGTTTGTTTGTTCCCTGTAGTCACATTTAAAAGAAATATTTTCAGACTTTTATTTTTCGATTTAAACAATTATTTTCAACAGGAATTAAACAAAATTCGGAATGTAGCGATTTAGACAATGGTATTGGTTTAGCAGTATTTGGCAGAGAAACACGACTTATACAAGAGGCAACTAGTGATTATGGATTAGTTATAGACTTGATAGGTAATATTAGTTATATTGGTTCTGTCATATTTTTATTCTGTTAGTATAATAAACCAAAGTAAAAATAGCCACATAGGTCTGTTTTATGAGTATAAGGAAAAAAGCGCTTTATCCAAAAAGAAATAAAGATGTCTGTGGCACAACATAAAACGCATCAAATAAACGTTGCTGATAATTTAATTTTGTTCACTAGACGCGCGTTTTGTCTACAAAAATCTTATTCGTGACGCTCAATTAAAAAAACTTTAAAATAATGAGTACAGAACTGACAAGTATTAAGGAAAATATATTTCAAAAAGGCTTGGTCAAATACAGCCTATTTGAATTATTCTAGTAATGAATTAAGTACCCAACGCTTGATACACGCAAAAATAAAATCTTAAACACACAAAGGCACCCAATATTACGTCAAAAAGACCTGAAAGGAAGACATTACTTCTATTCTATGTTGCGAATTGTTTTTTTTAGAGTATTGGTCTTCTGTTTATATTCATGTAGTTATACAATTACCATACAGATATTATAGAATTGTTGCTTAGAAGTTTTTAAAATAGGTCATTGTAAAATGTGTCTGAGAACGATATTTTCTATCAATTATAATCGTATTATAGGACGGCTAAGACCGGAAGGAGATGCCCCTGTTTTAGCAGGACTTTTGATGGGATATGCTGGTGTAACTTCATGTAAGTAAAATTAACTGATCTAATCCGGTTACAACACAAAATGTTCTTAAAAGTCAAGAATTAGTTTCTAATATTATCAATTATAAAACCCTTATATCTGTTTTATTATTTTATTGAGTATAAAAGGGGAATAAATTCGGTTCTATGATTTAATCACAGAAGTGAATCGACTTAGATATTTGATTTGATTAGCCTTTATGTTTTTGTACAGGTTTTTTAGGATGCTTTGAAGATATTTCGTTACAGGCACACATGATAGTTTTCACTAACGGATCGTCAGAACAATGCAAACTTGCAACAGAAAATGGAGAAAATTTTATCTTTTCTTTGAGGAGATCTCGAGTTAGTATGATTACACGATTTATATTATATAATGATAAGTCATATTTTAAGACACAAATAAACCCCATCAAAGCAAGGTAATTTTGATTTATTAATTACATCATCAATATAGGCAACAGTAGAATACCGCTGTTCAAAAATCATAAAGAGACTTCCGACTTACTTGCCTTTTTCATAAAAAAAAATAATACCCGCTTCAAATAATTAAAGTATTATAACTCCGTACCAGATGGTTCTTTAATTTTTTGTATTGTTCGTGTACTATGTAGTGATTTTCGGGTATTTTATTACAACATTTGTAACATTCATTTTGTTTATTGAGATTAAAAAAAAAAAAAAAAGACAATGTGTTATACAATGGAAAGATTAGAAAAATATGTACCAAGTATTAACAACTCAATGTTAAGGTTTACCAAAATAATACCGATGATTGATTATAACATGTTGTTGCCTCGAGCAATATTGTACTTTCTGGAGATTTTAGCTTTTAGAAGAACATACAAAAAGAAATTGCATTAAACGAGAAGTAAATTTATGCCTGTGAAAATTAAGAAGTAAAATTACCGAACTACAAGGAAATTTCAAGCTGAAAAGTCCTTTATTAAATGGCAAAATTGATATCAGCATCAATTTACTTGTTTAGCAAAACTATGAAGTGGTATTTACCATATCTATTATTTAATGTTATTAAAAACTACCAAGATCTTTTAAAATGTGTTGCTGTTGCATTGGTGAATTGAAAAAAAACATTATTGAAATTGTCCTGGTTTATTTTTCGGCGATGTTAAAAGTTCTTGAATATTTGTTTACTTTAAGGTACCATCTGACATGTACGGTGTTATTGACAAGATAGCTGCTACAACTACAAAGATATTTTATGTTCCTATTGGCGGAAATCAATGCAACGTAGTAAGTATTAATCGTTTTTTAACATAATAAATGGTTATTTTCTAAACTTTTTCAAATTTTAAAATGAATTGTTTTTGATTCAATCAGTACTCCCCATTGATACACTAATGTTGACAGTTACATGTGCATTTCCTTGATTGTAATGCAAGTATAGACAAAACTTGGAATTGTAAGTCAATTTTCTCTTGTTTCTTAACATTCTGTCGGACGCAATCACAAGTTGACATCACCGAATGAACATTTATAGGATATGCACAGCAAAAAGGATACCACATGTGAAACAGGACATGCTGTCCCGTCATCCCAGATTACAGAGGAGGTCGTGTTGCTCAATTGATACTACATGTATTTTATGTAGCGTGTTTCGGACATTCTTTTCCTTTCGTCGTTATTATCTTTTTGCCATGGCATAGTCAGTTTTTTATGAGTTTTTGAATTCCCTTTTGTATATTCCGCCTTTATTATTACTCTTATTTGCATGAACGTTAGATGGAACCAACCGGTTGACAAAAATATTGTATGATTTTTTTAATTTATCATAATCTCAAAAAATAAATAAAAAAATGATAAGTGTTATTTCAGCTTATGTTTTGATTTTTTTATACTCTTGCTCATCAATGGGTCCGAATTTGGAAAGTTTGGCTGTTGATTTTGTGGTTACATATTAAAACATTGAATGTTCATAATGTTTTACAGGGTGTGTTAAATTTAGTTGGATTTTGGTTAATCATAAAATTTCTGTCACTATCAAATAATATTTTAAGCTTTTGGATATGTTTGACTTATTGTAAGTTTTACTGTTTTGATTTCTTTTATGCAAATTGAATTATATATCATTAAGATACGCATCTACGTTAAGTTGGGCAACATAATGAACATGCTACATACTAGGGTGTATTTCTTTAAATTAAATTTGTGCCATGTTTAAGTATTATCATTTTAAATCAGAAACACGATTTAATGTAATATAAAAATTGTATGTTTTTAGAAAACACAAACATGTTTCTGTTTCCTTAAACATTTTGCTTTTTTTCTGTTTTCTGCTTTCTATTCTATAAAACGAACTGTTATCAACGATCATATAGTTGTTGTAGCAGCTCTTTTCTGTCTCATGCTGCAAAGTCATGCTCTTCAATTGTGATTCGTGAAACTCAATTAAGAACCAACCATTTCTTACTGCATGATATTTATTGTCACCGTCAATGAACAGCTGAGAAAATACACTTAGGTGTAGAAGCTATGTTGAATTAGTTGTTTCAAATTGCACTTTCAATGAGTTTTGCCAGTATTTTGAACACCCCAGATAGAGAGGAACTTTTGATGCTTTACTTTGCTTTATGGATGGATATCCTTGAATGGACATAAACTAACATTCAGGTCTGGTATGCCAAACAATTTCTCGAGAGAAAATTTTATTCATAAACCTATGGTTATAGGGTTACCAAAAAATAAAACCATGGTATTACAGACATATTTGATGTTCCGAATATATGTGTTTACAAAGTCTGAAACTGTTTGACGATCATCCAGTTGTATAAAATTGATATGACATCAACTGAGTGTTCTTTCAGACTTTGTCACAAGCTGTTAGAAACACGAATGGAAAAGTTATACCCGACAATGAAATGTACCGCTTGATCAGGATGACTAAAGTTATGGTATGAATAGTTTTATATCAAGGTCTTTATAGAGAAATTGTTTATAGATGTTTAAATATTATTAAACATATATCAAAGGATATTTCTCTACAAGAAATTACAATTTATGAATTATAAAAAATGTCCATGTAGAAGAAAGTAATAGTAGCATTAAAATAAAAATCATAATATTATAATACCGAAATTCTTTTCGTTTTAAAATATGTGATAGTGTGTACACAATGCGTAATGAAGAGAACCTCCAGTTAATTGTCGTTGTAGTCCTAAGTTTTGTGTTAATTTGACGTAACATTAAGTTTCGAAATTCCATTATAAACTAACAATCGAAATAGTTTTGTTATCTTTCTTCCAAACTTGAATGATTTGGAAGCCACTTGACAATCAGTTCATTTATATTCAATTTGTATAAGGTGACTACTTTTATGTATATTCATATTCATCTTTATAAACATGAATATGTGCACGCACTTTTAAATAAATGTAGGGAAGTAAAAAAAAAGAAGTTCCACAAATAAACAAATATTATCATCTAACTGTTTGATCTTATTACTTTGACGCTTTATTGTTGATACTGGACATTAATGATACATTTTAATTTCTTTATACTGCTTATTCCATTGAATTATAGGTAACAAAAGTTTACAAGTATCCAAATCTTATGAATAACATCACGAGTTGGTTGACCGTTATAGAATAACCGTTTCACAAATGATATCAGATATGTTCCTTATTGTTACTACAATCCCCGTCCCTTTTATGAATGTGACCTACCGAGTTAGACTATTTACCGGATTTATTAACACATAAGCAACACGACGGGTGCCACATGTGGAGCATGATCTTCTTACCCTTCCGGAGCACCTGAGATCACCACTAGTTTTCTGTGGGGTTCTTTAGTTTTCTATGTTGTGTCATGTGTACTATTGTTTGTCTGTTTGTTTTTTTCCATTTTTAGCCATGGCGTTGTCAGTTTATTTTAGATTTATGAGTTTGACTGTCCCTTTGGTATCTTTCGTCCCTCTCTTATTTTAAAATTTGACTGATGTATTTTTTATCACAGAAATTATTAAGGAATAGTGAAAAAGCCATTTTAATATGATGCGTTACATTGTTTCTGAAGAACTGCATGATTTAATCTAATTATAGACCACTTTTATGTTGTCAAAACACACTTCATTTATATGAGCCGTTTAACGTAGACAATGCGTCTTTAGGTAACGCAAACATTCTTTGGTATTTTTTGTGTTTAAAGAAACCTGACCACTTTTGAAGTTTTATTTTGTATTTTTTCATTCCGAAACCAATATGTTTTTCCAATAACTTTAGACTTCCTATCAATTTTTTAAAAAAATATGTTTATATAATAAGTAAACACAAACTGCGGCAATTTTATATATTCCATTAGAAATCTACGTATGCCGTCTTCGAACTTGTTATGCAAAATAGATTTACATTACAGCTTCTGGCTATACAGGTAGCATCTGAAATACGATATACAGAGAATCAAAGTAGAGATATTATAAAGAGGAAAATATTAAATCACACTAGCTCAGATGATCATGTAAGTTATTAAAGAGTATGTACGTCACCGATTTATATTTTCCAGTTAATAAAAGTACCTTAAATGATAATCCATCCAGAAATTTCTTAACTTTAAATAATAATAGTGTTGCATGTTTTGAAAAAGATGGGGATGTTAATGAAAATCAACTAAGAATTTATTTGCGAAAATTTATTAAGAAATAGCCCAATGATTTCTATTTAAATATAACAAATACTCGACTTTAATCATTAGATAATTTTATTTTTCCTAAATCAAATACAGAATTATACAAATCAAGTTTTTCTTTTAGTGGCCCAAAAGTGTGGAATTCATTGTCCAGTGAAATTAAAAAATCAAAAAGTATATCTGCATTCAAAAACTCTTACAAGTCATTTTATTTTTAAAAGTGTTAAATGTATAAGTTAAGCCACAATGTATACCAAAGGTGTTTTTGGTGTTGTTGTTATATTGCTTTATGTACGTCTTGTGTTTCCATTTGAGTTATAGTAGATTAATTATATCTTATTCATTTTGTTAACATTGCATGTAGTGAGCCTTAATGAAAATTGGTTTAATCCAAATGAGTTACACTCTTTAAATAAAGATTTTATTATTATTATTATTATTATTATTATTATTATTATTATTATTATTATTTATTATTATTATTATTATTATTATTATTATTATTATTATTATTTTTTTTATTTTTTATTATTATTATTATTATTATAATACAACAAGAGTATTCAAAGAGAAAACAAATATTATAAATCATGTACTGACAGAAGTTGCAAAAACAATTATAAAAAAAACATGAACTTATTAGTGTTTTTTTGTAGGATGACTGTCTAGATATGGTAAAAGACTTCACCAATCCTTTAAAATTTGATAATAGGCGGGGTCTTTATTTAGAGTTAAGTTGTCAAACACTCACTTTAGGAGATAGAGTAAGACGAGGACCGGATTGGACTTACGATGATCAAGATTTAGGTCTCCCAGGAACAGCTGTTGGACAAGATCGAGACGGTACACATAATTAAATAGAGATATGATAACACAAACCGATAATATATAAAGATATATTTTCCATCAATTTCAAAAAGGTTGAAACTGACTGTTTACTTAACTTGGTTGACGTCCGTTGTCTGCCGTCTATTAAGAGATTATTAGTTTCCAAGAAAAAATTCCAATAAATAAAATGAAAATTTTGGGCGAGATAAAAGCGATTCAGAAGTCTAATAGAGACATGAAATTGCTTAAATAGATGATTTAAACAGAACGTGCTACCCGTATGAAAATATTGAAAATAATGAAATAATTTCCTAGCAAAAATTAAATTTCATTTTCTCAAAGAGGGCCAACAGATACAAGAAAGACAGTCAAACACACAAATCAACATTGGTTGCAACCTAATCGGGCAATGCTGACCTTCGATGGATTTGCAATTTTTTTTTTAAATGAAAGTGGATTTCGATGCTTCAGACATTTCTTAACTTGGGATCTCAATCTGTTTGATATTAGCCTACTTGGTAAAGGTTATTCCCAAAGACATAGTTTCAGCTAATAACTGTCATATCGAAATACCACATCAGAATCAATTGAAGAATTATCAAAATAATTTCAACTATTCAAACTGACAGGCCAAATGTTTTTTTAATGTTTGATAAATATTTAAAGGCTAATATTTTTTTCAATATAGGTTGGATTATAGTAGAATGGGACCATGGATCTATCTATCCATATCCGCATGATGAACAGATGGATAGACTTCAATTAAGAAAATCCCATGAACCTAGAATTTTGAGACGGGTCTAGATCACTCATCTGCTGATATGGCACCTGCTGATTTAGCACCATTAACCTGCCAATTTTACCCCTATGTAGAACAACTAAAGTTGCTTCCCTTTGTACACTAACGGGTTGTAAATTAAAAATTAATGCCATGTTACTTTATTAATTAAGTTTAATAACAGCTAGCATTAGTTATGTAAGATTGCAGGAAAGTATGATTTAAATGGTTTGTAAAATTTGAATTTACTTTTAAGAGTTTTGTCTTTTTTATAGTACATAAAATATTGATTTGGGAAACAATAAATTGTATTAATCTTGCAACGATAAAAAAAACTAAGTGAAATGAAAGTATTTAAACTAAAAGGAGGAAATGGGTTATGTTTTTCTTAAAATTGTATTGTTTGGACACCACTAAAAGCAGTTTGCCACACACTTAATATAATGTTATCAATGATTTTATAACGAATGCAAAACGATGATTTGAGTAATTTACAAGATGTAAAAAGGGGGAGGATAGTCATTCTAAAATTTGACTTCGTTCACAGTGAACATGATTATCATGATAAATGTAGGGTATCCTTACACTTTCAATGTAATCATGGTGTTAAAGTATTTTATAATTTGTATCAATACATACAACCATTATGCATTTTGTTCCCATATATTTTTTGTAGAGGAACCTTGATATCACTAGTGTTAATTTGCTTTATCTTTTTTTCTTGTGTTCCAAGATTTGCTTTTTTAATTAGTAATTTAATACTCATTTTTGCAATTATTCAACATAAACTGACTCTCAGTTTCGCTGTGGTGTTGTCCCAATATGGGTGGAGACAGGACGCTACGAGAGTCTTCCAATAGATCAAAGAAATTGTTTTGTTTGTGACGATATAAATGTCATTATGAAACGGAGGAGCATGTATTGACTGTATGTTCGTTGTACGACGATCTTAGAGACGAACTATATATATATATAAGATTTTAATCTTTGAAAACGAGAATTTTAGTCTATTGCCGAATTCCTTGAAACTTTCATTTATTTTAGCGAGTGAAAATAAAAATGTGTCAAAACCTGCAAACTTATTTTAGATCGTATAGAAGACGAGTTTTTATACCTTTAAATGATGTAAATATGTTTTAATATTTAACTTTTATTTTATAATAGCTTTTTGGAAATTTGTAAACACTATAGTTCCTTTTTAATCCGTCTTTCATAATTCTTTTTAGAATGGCAGTAATAATTTTAAGGTTTCCTTTTATAATGCGAATTGTGTATACTATATTATTGATGGTGAGACGTTAAATTAAATTATTACTGTATTATTGTATTGTAAAAACCCACAACACTAGCAGAAGAAGTATATTTAATTAACACTGATACAGTAATATTAAATTAATTGATTGTGGTTTGTTTTACGTTCAGCATCAAATATTTCATGCATGCTCATGATGATATCAAATCAATAATCATTAATACAACCGGAAGGTCTTTAATCGAAATCAATGTCGACAAATTTAAAATTACACTGGAAAGTGAGGGTATATTGGATAGAGACATTGAAATTTAGCCTTGCAACAGCCCACCTCCAGACCCTGCAAGGAGAAGTTCTTCCAAGGGCTATTAACATACAGAGAGCCTGACACTTTATCTCATCATGAGACAAAGGATGCAAAATCTCCTTTCTGACTAGACGTGGCTGCGTATTTATTCATCCAAAGAACGCCCAACATTCTCAGTGACTTTACTGTCGGTTCAAAGACAAAAGTGATCATATTTCTGCAGTTCCTGAGTCACTTTTGGGGTTTAACACAAATATAATCATTCTTTAAAATATTAAAAGGGGTCTTACGGGACGGGACTTTGCTCTTATTTCAGAATAAATTCAAATACCAATACAAATACTTTATTGGCACAAAGACAATTACAATAATTGGCAAAGGCCCATATTTCAGTACATTAAACAACATAATTAAATATGTTATAGTTTTAAAAGAAGCCAAATTCACATTTCTATATAATAGATATGTATGTAGATAAGAACTTGTCACTTTCAGGACTTTTAAAGAATTACTATTAATGCAGCTTTTAATATTAAGCTGATTTCACAACAACATGTGGGAAGTATATTTAATATAATAGTTTTAAAGTTTATTCTATAGTTAAATTATTTTTTTTTTCACATTTCAGTAAAAAGTGATTTTCATCTTCTACCTTACCCGATTTACATACATCAGAAACTCGTTCATCGGTGGGTAAACCTAAATGTCGCCCTTTTCAATAGCAAGATTGTGTGCACTTAACCTTATTTTACACAGAGATGACCTTTCTAATTTATTACTTAGAACATCAACATAAGAACTACGCTGACTTGAATTATGAAATTGTTGATAAAGTTTTTTAGTTTGGATGAATCGTGCATTTTTGATGATTGATCCTGTGTGCACTGATCAATTAATCGTTGTTTAATACTTGTTAAACATTTTTTTAAAATAGACAACTTCCCCCCAGGTAGGTTTGAAAATCCTAGATTGTTTAAAATAGAATACAATTATGTGTGCACGAGTTCTTTTTTTTCAGTTGCCAGAAAAATTGGATACAAGTGTGTTTTCAGACCTTTCATTTTACATGTTCACTGGACACTGTAATCAGTCAGGGGCGTTACTTAAACAAGTTATTTTTTTTAATTACTTTTATAAGTATTTTTTTATTTTAAAAATAATAAAATTACTTAATAGAGTTATTTTAATTTTCAATAGAAACATAGACTAAATGTAGTTTTCATGATTTTAAACAACATTTTATATCATAAAATAAAGAATTTATCATAATTATTTAAAAGGAGCAATAGAGATAAAAGGTTACTTTGAAAATAATGGCAAAAATGTTACTTGGATAAGTTATTTTAAACATTTTTGAAAAAATAGCAATTACACTTATCTAAGGCACATATGTAATTGATTTAGGTTACAAATTATAAATAACTTCAGATCTTAATTAATTCACAAGTATCTATCTATTTATATCAGTCTACCTTCAAGATTTTAGAGGAAAATGATAATTTAATAGTCCCAAGAGACCAATCTTTGACCCAGAAGCGTCGGTATGAAAGTTAAGTGCGTCGGAAAGTTAATTAGTGTTTCTAAAGAATTAGTTTTTATATATCAAGAGAAAAATAACCAGATAACTGTGAAAATTATGTAAAGCTAGTAAAATCTGTATTCTTGGACACCTATAAACATAATATTCAGAAAAATAACTTATATAAGTTATATTTAAATTAGCCTCGTTTTCAACATTACTTGTATAGGTAATTTTAATTGTTACTTGTTTAAGTAATGCCCCTGACTGGTAATTGGGGTCAATACTTTAATTTGGCATTAAAATTAGAAAGATCATACCATAGTTAACATGTTTACTAAGTTTCAAGTTGATTGGACTTCAACTTCATCAAAAACTACCTTGACCAAAAACTTTAACCTGAACTTCACACTATCTTTTTCTTTGTTCAGTGGACCATGAAATTGGGGTCAATACTTTAATTTGACATTAAAATTAGAAAGATCATATCATAGGAAACATGTGTACTAAGTTTCAAATTGATTGGACTTCAACTTCATCAAAAACTACCTCGACTAAAAACTTTAACATGAAGCGGGACGAACGAACGGACGAATGAACGAACGTACGAACGAACGAACGAACGAACGAACGGACGAACGAACGAACGGACGAACGGAGGCACAGACCAGAAAACATAATGCCCCTCTACTATCGTAGGTGGGGCATAAAACACTCAATAAATAAAATGACATTTTTTTACCACAACGGTAGCGTGCAAAGTTCAGCTCTACAATAAAGCAGCATTAATTGCTTTGCAATGAACATCTAGAATTTCTTTTATGATTTCATATGGATTTTTCCAAAATCGAATTGTCTCCCGAATTATCAAATACACCACAAATCTCACTACAATACAGCAATATCGGACTTACTAATGAATCAAATAATTTTTCTTAAAGTTTACAAGGATTACCCAATCAAATTGTTTTCTTAATCTTAAAACATGCTTTACTAGCTTTTTCCATTTTTTTAAACATATTTATTTATAGTGGATTGGGAAACAAGTTTTGCAACTTATATTAATCCCTTTCCACTTTGCAGGTGCGAGTGCTGCCTTGTAGCGGCATTAGCCTACTCTTTTTCCATTAGTTAAGATACCGCTAAATTTAAGTTGCCATTACACTTTAACATTATTCCCAAGTAACAATATCAAATTGGGATAAAAGATGACACTATGATGAATATTTTGTAAAATTATACTAAATTCTTTCGGTATTTTTTGGTGAAAGATGAACCATATATTATATAAAGTGTCTCTTTTGGCCCTATCTTTACTTCTAACCTCATCGGCTGATATGACTTCCTATAAAAAATTCTGAAAGTGTCTCTATTGATCCTTTCTTTATTTATAACATCACCTGTGATATGACCCCTTCATATAGACACCATAGAAAGTGTCCCTGTGGACCCTTCCTTTACTTATAACATCATCTTTCATATGATCCCTTCCTAAAGACACCATAGAAAGTGTCTCTTTTGATCCTTTCTTTACCTATAACATCACCTGCTAATATGACCCCTTCCTATAGACACCATAGAAAGTGTCTCTTTTTATCCTTTTTTTACTTATAACATCACCTGCTGATATAACCCCTTCATATAGACATCATAGAAAGTGTCTCTTTTGATCCTTTCTTTACGTAAAACACCACCTGCTGATATGACCCCTTCATATAGACACCATAGAAAGTGATTCTATTGATCCTTTCTTTACTTATAACATCACCTGCTGATATGACCCCTTCATATAGACACCATAGAAAGTGTCTCTTATGATCCTTTTTTTACTTATAACATCACCTGCTGATATGACTCCTTCATATAGACATCATAGAAAGTGTCTCATTTGATCCTTTCTTTACTTATAACATCACCTGCTGATATGACCCCTTCCTATAGATATCATAGAAAGTGTCTCTATTGATCCTTTCTTTACTTATCACATCACCTGCTGATATGACCCCTTCATATAGACATCATTGAAAGTGTCTCTATTGATTCTTTCTTTACTTATAACATCACCTGCTGATATGACCCCTTCATATAGACACCATAGAAAGTGTCTCTTTTGATCCTTTCTTTACTTATAACATCACCAGCTGATATGACCCCTTAACCAAAGAAAGCGTCTCTTTTGATCCTTTCTTTACTTATAACATCACCTGCTGATATGACCCCTTCATATAGACATCATGGAAAGTGTCTCTATTGGTCCTTTCTTTACTTATAACATCACCTGCTGATATGACCCCTCGATAAAGACATCATAAAAAGTGTCTCTATTGATCCTTCCTTTACTTATTACATCACCTGCTGATATGGCCCCTTCATATAGACACCATAGATAGTGTCTCTTTTGGTCCTATCTTTACTTTTAACCTCATCGGCTGATATGACTTCCTATAAAAAATTCTGAAAGTGTCTCTATTGATCCTTTCTTTATTTATAACATCACCTGTGATATGACCCCTTCATATAGACACCATAGAAAGTGTCCCTGTGGACCCTTCCTTTACTTATAACATCATCTTTCATATGATCCCTTCCTAAAGACACCATAGAAAGTGTCTCTTTTGATCCTTTCTTTACCTATAACATCACCTGCTAATATGACCCCTTCCTATAGACACCATAGAAAGTGTCTCTTTTTATCCTTTTTTTACTTATAACATCACCTGCTGATATAACCCCTTCATATAGACATCATAGAAAGTGTCTCTTTTGATCCTTTCTTTACGTAAAACACCACCTGCTGATATGACCCCTTCATATAGACACCATAGAAAGTGATTCTATTGATCCTTTCTTTACTTATAACATCACCTGCTGATATGACCCCTTCATATAGACACCATAGAAAGTGTCTCTTTTGATCCTTTTTTTACTTATAACATCACCTGCTGATATGACTCCTTCATATAGACATCATAGAAAGTGTCTCATTTGATCCTTTCTTTACTTATAACATCACCTGCTGATATGACCCCTTCCTATAGATATCATAGAAAGTGTCTCTATTGATCCTTTCTTTACTTATCACATCACCTGCTGATATGACCCCTTCATATAGACATCATTGAAAGTGTCTCTATTGATTCTTTCTTTACTTATAACATCACCTGCTGATATGACCCCTTCATATAGACACCATAGAAAGTGTCTCTTTTGATCCTTTCTTTACTTATAACATCACCAGCTGATATGACCCCTTAACCAAAGAAAGCGTCTCTTTTGATCCTTTCTTTACTTATAACATCACCTGCTGATATGACCCCTTCATATAGACATCATGGAAAGTGTCTCTATTGGTCCTTTCTTTACTTATAACATCACCTGCTGATATGACCCCTCGATAAAGACATCATAAAAAGTGTCTCTATTGATCCTTCCTTTACTTATTACATCACCTGCTGATATGGCCCCTTCATATAGACACCATAGATAGTGTCTCTTTTGGTCCTTTCTTTACTTATAACATCACCTGCCAGATATGACCCCTTCATATAGACACCATAGAAAGTGTCTCTTTTGATCCTTTCTTTACTTATAACATCACCTGCTGATATGACCCCTTCCTATAGATATCATAGAAAGTGTCCCTGTTGACTTTTTCTTTACTTATAACATCACCTGCTGATATGACCCCTTCTTATAGAAACCAAAGAAAGTGTCTCTTTTGATCCTTTCTTTACTTATAACATCACCTGCTGATATGACCCTTTCATATAGACACCATAGAAAGTGTCTCGTTTTACCCTTTTTTAATATAACATCACCTGCTGATATTACCCCTCGATATAGACGGCATAGAAAGTGTCTCTTTTTGTTCTTTCTTTACTTATAACATCACTGATATGACCCTTTCATATAGACAGCATAGAAAGTGTCTTTATTGATCCTTTCTTTACTTAAAACATCACCTGCTGACATGATCCCTTCCTAAAGACACCATAGAAAGTGTCTCTTTTGATCCTTTCTTTACGTATAACATCACCTGCTAAAATGACCCCTTCCTATAGACACCATAGAAAGTGTCTCTTTTTATCCTTTTTTTACTTATAACATCACCTGCTGATATGACTCCTTCATATAGACATCATAGAAAGTGTCTCTTTTGATCCTTTCTTTACGTTAACACCACCTGCTGATATGACCCCTTCATATAGACACCATAGAAAGTGTCATTTTTGATCCTTTTTTTTACTTATAACATCACCTGCTGATATGACTCCTTCAAATAGACATCATAGAAAGTGTCTCTTTTAATCCTTTCTTTACTTATAACATCACCTGCTGATATGACACCTTCCTATAGATATCATAGAAAGTGTCTCTATTGATCCTTTCTTTACTTATAACATCACCTGCTGATATGACCCCTCGATAAAGGCATCATAGAAAGTGTCTCTATTGATCCTTCCTTTACTTATTACATCACCTGCTGATATGACCCCTTCATATAGACACCATAGAAAGTGTCTCTTTTGATCCTTTCTTTACTTATAACATCACCTGCCAGATATGACCCCTTCATATAGACACCATAGAAAGTGTCTCTTTTGATCCTTTCTTTACTTATAACATCACCTGCTGATATGACCCCTTCCTATAGATATCATAGAAAGTGTCCCTGTTGACTTTTTCTTTACTTATAACATCACCTGCTGATATGACCCCTTCATATAGACACCATAGAAAGTGTCTCTTTTGATCCTTTCTTTACTTATAACATCACCAGCTGATATGACCCCTTCATATAGAAACCAAAGAAAGCGTCTCTTTTGATCCTTTCTTTACTTATAACATCACCTGCTGGTATGACCCTTTCATATAGACACCATAGAAAGTGTCTCTTTTTACCCTTTTTTAATATAACATCACCTGCTGATATTACCCCTCGATATAGACGGCATAGAAAGTGTCTCTTTTGGTTCTTTCTTTACTTATAACATCACTGATATGACTCTTTCATATAGACAGCATAGAAAGTGTCTTTATTGATCCTTTCTTTACTTAAAACATCACCTGCTGACATGATCCCTTCCTAAAGACACCATAGAAAGTGTCTCTTTTGATCCTTTCTTTACGTATAACATCACCTGCTGATATGACCCCTTCCTATAGACACCATAGAAAGTGTCTCTTTTTATCCTTTTTTTACTTATAACATCACCTGCTGATATGACTCCTTCATATAGACATCATAGAAAGTGTCTCTTTTGATCCTTTCTTTACTTATAACATCACCTGCTGATATGACCCCTTCCTATAGATATCATAGAAAGTGTCCCTGTTGACTTTTTCTTTACTTATAACATCACCAGCTGATATGACCCCTTCATATAGAAACCAAAGAAAGCGTCTCTTTTGATCCTTTCTTTACTTATAACATCACCTGCTGATATGACACCTTCCTATAGATATCATAGAAAGTGTCTCTATTGATCCTTTCTTTACTTATAACATCACCTGCTGATATGACCCCTTCATATAGACACCATAGAAAGTGTCTCTTTTGATCCTTTCTTTACTTATAACATCACCTGCCAGATATGACCCCTTCATATAGACACCATAGAAAGTGTCTCTTTTGATCCTTTCTTTACTTATAACATCACCTGCTGATATGACCCCTCGATAAAGACATCATAGAAAGTGTCTCTATTGATCCTTCCTTTACTTATTACATCACCTGCTGATATGACCCCTTCATATAGACACCATAGAAAGTGTCTCTTTTGATCCTTTCTTTACTTATAACATCACCTGCTGATATGACCCCTTCATATAGACACCATAGAAAGTGTCTCTTTTGATCCTTTCTTTACTTAAAACATCACCTGCTGATATGACCCCTTCATATATACACTATAGAAAGTGTCTCTTTTGATCCTTTCTTTACTTATAACATCACCTGATGATATGACCCCTTCATATAGATATCATAGAAAGTGTCTCTATTGATCCTTTCTTTACTTATAACATCACCTGCTGATATGACCCCTCGATAAAGACATCATAGAAAGTGTCTCTTTTGATCCTTTCTTTACTTATAACATCACCTGAAAGAGACACTTTCTATGGTGTCTATATGAAGGGGTCATATCAGCAGGTGATGTTATAAGTAAAGAAAGGATCAAAAGAGACGCTTTCTATGGTGTCTTTATCGAGGGGTCATATCAGCAGGTGATGTTATAAGTAAAGAAAGGATCAATAGAGACGCTTTCTATGGTGTCTTTATCGAGGGGTCATATCAGCAGGTGATGTTATAAGTAAAGAAAGGATCAATAGAGACGCTTTCTATGGTGTCTTTATCGAGGGGTCATATCAGCAGGTGATGTTATAAGTAAAGAAAGGATCAAAAGTGACACTTTCTTTGGTGTCTATGTGAAGGGGTCATATTAGCAGGTGATGTTATAAGTAAAGAAAGGATCAATAGAGACGCTTTCTATGATGTCTTTATCGAGGGGTCATATCAGCAGGTGATGTTATAAGTAAAGAAAGGATCAAAAGAAACACTTTCTATGGTGTCTGTATGGTAAGGTCATATCAGCAGGTGATGTTATAAGTAAAGAAAGGATCAAAAGAGACGCTTTCTATGGTGTCTATATGAAGGGGTCATATCAACAGGTGATGTAATAAGTAAAGGAAGGATCAATAGAGACACTTTCTATGATGTCTTTATCGAGGGGTCATATCAGCAGGTGATGTTATAAGTAAAGAAAGGATCAATAGAGACACTTTCTATGATATCTATATGAAGGGGTCATATCAGCAGGTGATGTTATAAGTAAAGAAAGGATTAAAAGAGACACTTTCTATGATGTCTATTTGAAGGAGTCATATCAGCAGGTGATGTTATAAGTAAAGAAAGGATCAATAGAGACGCTTTCTATGGTGTCTTTATCGAGGGGTCATATCAGCAGGTGATGTTATAAGTAAAGAAAGGATCAAAAGTGACACTTTCTTTGGTGTCTATGTGAAGGGGTCATATTAGCAGGTGATGTTATAAGTAAAGAAAGGACCAATAGAGACGCTTTCTATGATGTCTTTATCGAGGGGTCATATCAGCAGGTGATGTTATAAGTAAAGAAAGGATCAAAAGAAACACTTTCTATGGTGTCTGTATGGTGAGGTCATATCAGCAGGTGATGTTATAAGTAAAGAAAGGATCAAAAGAGACACTTTCTATGGTGTCTATATGAAGGGGTCATATCAGCAGGTGATGTTATAAGTAAAGAAAGAGTCAACAGGGACACTTTCTATGGTGTCTATAGGAAGGGGTCATATCAGCAGGTGATGTTATAAGTAAAAAAAGGATCAAAAGAGACACTTTTTATGGTGTCTACAGGAGAGTGTAATATCAGGAGGTTGTGTTATAAATACAGGAAGGATCAATAGAGACATTGTATGTGTGCCTTTATGGAGTAATCCTAACAGCAAGTGATAAAATGATTGAAGAAATAGTCGATAGAGACACTTTATCCTGCAATCAATTCAGCCTTCTTTTGTACAAATAACAGGTTTACAAATTATTTTTTGCTTTATTTGTACATGTACAAATAAAGCCTCCTGTTACCCCTCTTCCATGGTGAGCAGGGAGTAATTGGAATTTTTCTTTTTCGGAATCAGTTCATTTTGGGTGTTCTCATCGCGGTCCCCGTTTAAACTGTCGATCTCTTTGAAACCTTAGAGATATGATTTACTTTCGACAACAAAAGTTTCGAGTGTTGGGTTTAAATTTCAGGGTAAAACTATATATGTACATTGTCGGAAAATAAAAAGTGTATTTGACGTACTCGCTATGAAACAGGAGAAAAGCTCTGCGGACCCTCGCTTTTCGACCTGTGTCTAAAACTTATACAAATACATTTTATATTTTCCGACTATGTACATATATTGTATATAATCATGCTGCTATAGGAAGGGATCATATCAGCAGGTGTTATTATAAGTAAGGAAAGAATAGACTCTATATCCAGTTATTGGAGAAAAAATTTAATTGATATTCATCTCAAATGATGTACAGTGTACTCATATCTTTCACAATATTGAAATATACAGCAATTTTCCACCAATTTATTTAAGGTGGTACCCAACACTTTCACTAGAATTAATTTGGCTCGTTAAATTTTCATAAAATTTTGTCAAAGTACTAACTTCGATCCTTGTACAAAAATATAAGAATTTCAAAAGTTTTGAACCAACCGTTTTGTCAGAAAAATTACACTGGTTATATAGCAGTTTGACAAACACCAATTTTGATCATTGAGAAGCTTGATATTCTTTTTACAACACAACGTAATTAAAACGTTTAGCTGACTTTACAGAGTTATCTGCCTGTAGTGTTAGGTACCACCTTAAATAGCTATATACATGTATACTGTATAGCGGGTTATTTTCGCGGGGTGTGAATTTTCGCTTATTTACGCGGATAGAACAAAATCGCCAAAATAAATTCCGCCCTTAAAAGTGTACATGCCAAGGTATTGATAAAAGTTTTGAATCCGCCAAAATATTTCGTACACCTTATTTATGGAAATCGCGAAATTTTACATCCGTGAAAATAACCCGCTATACGGTATGTTGCTTTGGAGAGGAACCAAAAATATATTTACAAAATTTCAAATGCAGTATTTTTTCAGGAGGACATCTGTCATAAATTCGGTAAAAGGACAACAAGCATTCCTAAAAGCGGGTTAAACGCACGTCATTACCATATACATCATGATACATGTAACTTTGTAGGTTTAACTGCACGAGTTCTCGTTTAAAGTTTAAATATAAAATTATAATCTATGTAGACTTTTCATTTCTGTGTCATTTGGTCTCTTGTGGACAGTTGTCTTATTAGCAATCATATCGCTTCTTTTTCATATATCTGTTGCACAATCACGTAGCTTCTTTGATAACAGCCAAAAAATCTACAAAATCTAAATCAGACCGATGGAAACAAGTATGATTATTTTGTATTCGATTACATACATGGTGCTAATCATAGTGGTCAGCGATGAGCACCTGTTACAGTTGTCTGCTAATGAAGACATTATTAATTACTTCAATGACATCTTTATTACATCTGTGTCTTGATATGTATAATATTGGACATTAGATTGCATTTTATTTACATTTGATTGCTTTATTATTGAGAAACTTAACAGATTAACCCTCAGTGAAGTTAACGTTGTCCCATCATGTTAAGACAATATATTACGCTTATTCGCCAATAGTTTTCACTCTAATAAAATAACTGTTTATAAAACGTCTATATCCAATCCATACATCAGGGTGAAAAATTTAATAATAGTCCATGCGCGTATTATTTTTTAAATATGATGTTAGTAAAACAATAAAGAAGTATGCCCGTTTATTCCTACAAAACGTTTTTGTAAAGAAATAGAAAAAGTCCAAAATAGATGAGACACCAACTGATAATCTATTCAGTATAATTTTTTTTAAATTAATTTCTCAACCAGACATGTCAAACAATATTTGAGATGTAAGTCAAAGAATGACAAAAATAAAAATGAATAGATAATATTAAATTCTATGCTTTATACAGCACTATCCCATTTAAAAAAGACATATACGAATTTTCCAATTATTGTTCACCCTCGTAAACATAAAGAATTCAGTTTTTATATTTCTATAGCTGGGTAAAATGGCGTTCCGGCTAAATGTAAATCAAAGAAGGACTATCTCGCTCCTAATCTTTTATTTTAGCAGTCCGACAAGATAGAAAAACAAACTCCTCCAAACTAAATGCAATATAATCACCCCGATACCGAAGAGTTCTACTTCCGACCCTCGGGACCCGATGTCTTACAGAGGAATAACATTGGCGCCAACTTCATATAAACTGTATTGCGGAGTACTGAATTCAAGATTAACTGTAAAGCTTGATGATCTAAATTTTATACATGATGAACAAAATGGTTTTAGATCTAATCGTAATACTATTGATCATTTGTCAACAATTACAACTATTATTGAAACAAGAAAAATGTGTAAAATGTCAACTTTTGCAGCTTTTATTGATTTCAAAAAAGCATATGATACTGTAAACAGATTTTTATTATTTTGTAAACTTGAGTCAATAGGAATTAGTAGTAAAATGTTGAATGCTTTAAAATCTTTATATCATAAAGTACAGTCATGTGTTAAAGTTAATGGGAATTTAACCCAATGGTTTGATGTTCAATGTGGTTTAAAACAAGGGTGTGTGTTATCGCCCATTTTATTCAATATTTTTATTAATAATTTAGTAAATGAGGTTAAAAGTTTAAATGTTGGTATTCCGATAGAGGAAGAGAAAATATGTATTTTGCTCTATGCTGATGATATTGTTTTACTTGCTGAAAATGAATCAGACTTACAGATGCTCTTAAATGTTTTACATATGTGGTGTCATACAAATGATATTAGTGTTAATTTGAGTAAATCTAAGATTATTCATTTTAGACCCCCTTCTTTTCCAAGGTCTATTTATACATTTATGCTGGGTAATGATAATATTGAAATTGTAATACAATATACTTACCTTGGTTTACATCTTACAGAATTTTTAAATTATGATTTAATGGCAAAAGCTATTGCCAAGTCGGCAAGTAGAGCTCTTGGGTTATTGATCGCAAAATGTAAATCAAATGGTGGTTTTTGTTACTCTACTTATACAAAGCTTTTTGACACACTTGTATGGTCAGTCATCGATTATGGTGCTTCAATATGGGGAACAAGAGAATTCTCTTGCATAAATGCTGTTAAAAACAGAGCGATGAGATTTTTTATGGGTGTAGGAAAGTATACACCAAACTTATCTCTGTATGGTGATATGGGCTGGATTCCATGCAATGTAAAGCAATGGACAGCTGTTTTTAGATCATGGTCCAGATTTTGTAAAATGGACAATGATAGATTGAACAAAAGAGTATTTATATGGTCATATAAGTATGGAAATAAGCCAATTAAAAACTGGTGCTTCAGAGTGATGACAAAGTTTAAAGAGTATAATCTTGAACCATATTGTAACTGTGATATATTGTTAACTAAAAATGTAATTAAGGATATAGAATGCTTAGCTATTGATTTATATAAAACTGAATGGCATAATAAGTTGGTTTCGAATGAATATGCCAAACTTCGTACTTATAAATTATTTAAAACAGAATTTAAGACAGAAAATTACATTTGTAAAACTATTGCAGGGAAATATAGAAGTGCTTTTGCAAAATTTCGTTGTGGTGTTGCGCCCCTAAAAATTGAAACGGGCAGGTATCAGAACCTACCTATTAATGAACGAATATGTTTTAGTTGTAATGAAACCATAGAAGATGAGAAACATGTAATTTTGAAATGTCCACTATATGCAGATTTTCGTGCTGTGTTGTTTAGTCATGCTAATTCTTTTTGTCATGATTTTAATAGTATGTCAGATGATGATAAATTTGTATTTTTATTTAGTGATGAAAATGTTTATTTTTACACTGCCAAAATCTGCTATGATATTTTACTGAAAAGAAAATGTTTATTATATTCTTAAAGTTTGTTTACTTTTAAACTGTTTTATGTTATTCTTAACATTTGTATACTTTTAATTTGTTTTATGTTTTATGTATGTAAATATATATATGTAAATGTATATACCTTTTTTTTATAGTCTCTCATAACTCTTTTTAGAGTGGCTCTTGTTTTATATTGTAATATTTAAATTGTAATATTATGTAAATGTTTTAGAAGAGGTGAGACTCAAATAAAATATTGTCTTGTCTTGTCTTGTCTTGCAATATAACATGCAAACAATAGCAATATATATAAGCACAAGCAATTAAAGGATTAAGAAGATTAATAGATGCCAAATTGGAAATAACTGTAGATTAAAAGAGTAATAAGTGTCCGACACGTATTTGTAAATAATAGTCAAAACTGTCACAGAGAATAAATAATAAACTAAATAGAGTAGATGCATTTAAGACCTTCGTTCAAGATTATGAGACATAATCCGTGTAAAACGCTTTTGCCTAAATTTACGACAATGTCTAGAATAATAAAATAAATGCAAAATCTAAATATACATGGACAACAATTGAATTAATAAAATGTTGTTTAAAAACTTATTTCACACGTCTGCACAGTCCAAATACTCCGGTCATACATGTATTTCTACGGAAACTTGCGATTTGTGTAAATGTTTTGGTTTAAAAGAAAACAAACCAAAAAATAATTTTGACACAATGAAAGTATCGTACGTAATGCCCGCGTCACACTGTCCCGATTTTTATATACGATGGACACCCGAATAGGAAAATTGTAAGTTCGTACGAAGTTGGTCCCGATTTCGTTAAAATACCAAAAAGTGACCGAAGCAAGTACGATGAATAACGAAGTCTATACGATGGTGCCGAAATTATATACGATAGCGAAAGATGGACATACGACGGTTAACCAAAGACGGGTATTTAAGCTTCATATCTCAGCCGAAGCCTACACGATGGATCACAAAGGCTACACGATAGATTACGAAGGCTACACGATGGATTACGATGATGGCGCTTAAAACAAAATCTTCGAAATTTCCTCCGCAAAACAAAATAAACTGTTAACAAACACTAACCACTATAAAAACTAATTCAGTATATGTTATACTTTATGTTTTTATGGATATTGGTCATATGCTTAGTGATATTTAGTATATTTGAGGATTAAAACAACAAAGCTATGTGAAAAAAAACGGATGTCCAACGTTACATTTTTGAACACCTGTCTCATCTCTTATGTATAGTGATCATATTTCTTATTCTCTGATCTTCCCGAAACTTGGCAGAAGCAACGGAGTGGGTCAGATCTTGGTTAAATTAAAGCCGTTCTTTTGTCGAATTTCGTTTGACTCGGTGGCTGCATATTAAGCTGGAAACAGAAAAATGTCCAATGACGTTTTTCGTTGACTTGACGCCTGAAAGGTAGTTTTAGATGTAGACATAGCTAAACATTTCTAAAAATTGTGAGATAATTATACCATCTACCGAAAGAACAAACATTTGCCTCTTTGTTCGTGAGTTCAAAAATTGTAGATTCTATAAACCCGTCACTACACAGTCGTTTTTCAAGCGGTAGCCATTTTGTCCAAGTTGATATTTCATTTGTCCAGGCAATTTATGTGGGTTTTTTACCTGATATTTCAATAAGTAATTTGTAGTTTACCAAAACAAAAGTTAGATACACAAAAAGAACATAAAGTATAGATTATTTTTTTATTAACTGCGTATTTGGGTCTTACAGGAATAAAATGCTACAAAACATAACAAAACGGTAGCCATTTTGTCCAAACGTCGAAAAACGTCGAAAAATCCAAACAAACGGGTTTTTTTCGACGTTACATGTTCAAAATTTGTTCAATTGTATATTGAGAAGGGATAGGACCTCGGGAATTCGGGTTTTTTAAGCACGGGATTTCGGGATCAGGAACCGTCCTACCCTCCCTCTATATTCCTGATACTTAAAACGAATCGCGTGGTGAAATTTAAAAACAAAAGCTGGTTGTCGAAAAAAATACCCTACGGTGCATGTTGTGCAGGAAACGGAGGTAACTGAAAGACTGATCGGAAACAACGACAAAAACAGTTTCATAATAAATTCATTGAATTCATGCAACCCCTTATTACACGGACGATTCAGGAGAAGATTAGTACATTTTAAAAGCAAGCAACTTCAAATGACTTAATTGGAAAATAATTTTCAAGATCGGGTTATAATAATTTTATTCAATGGTTGTATTTCGACAAGTTACGTGTCAAGCAAATTTTTAATACAATTCAATTCAAATTAATCAAGGGTAAGTATGGTTTTATTTACCTGCAGAGTGTGGGATATATTTGTATTAGGGTTGAATCAAGATATGGAAATTTTACAATGACAGATGATATGCACCATGCAATTTTAGCAGCCTGTGATTAAAGTTTTGATATAATTTATCTATTGAAAACCGTATACTTTTGTCCCATTTTTCCTTCCTTAAAGTTCATTACTTACGACAATATAACATGGTAAATATACATCACAAAATTAATAGAGACAGATTTGGAATCAACCAACTACATGAAAAGCAAATGAAACTTGCAAATTGAATAAATGAACGTCAAAAGTTTCAGAAAACTCTCTTTGACGTCGTGATGTTGTAACGTCGTGTTGTAGGAACTACGTACGGGGCGCCGAATGGGACTCTTGTGGTTTTGTACAAAATTCAATTCTGTCATAACAAAATCATTTTTGTCTTACAAAACTATGTGCTACAGACTTGTTTTGTGAGAACTTCAATTTTGTGATGACAAAATTCATTTGTGTAGACAAAATTCATTTTTGTCATGACAAAATTCATTTTTGTAGACAAAATTCATATTTGTCATGACAAAAGTCAATTTTGTCTTAAAGGTATGCAAATATAAACATATTTGCATACAAAATTGACTTTTGTTACCTGATATGGAAATTAAATCACAAAAGTCAATTGTGTACGGTAAGATTCAATTTTGTGAGACAAAATTGACTTTTGTGAAACAAAATTAACTTTTGTGAGACAAAATTGACTTTTGTGAGACAAAATTGACTTTTGTGAGACAAAATTGACTTTTGTGAGACAAAATTCAATTTTGTCATTTTTGTTGAGACAAAATTCAATTTTGTCATTTTTGTTGAGACAAAAGTCAATTTTGTTAATTTTGTTGAGACAAAAGTCAATTTTGTAAATTTTGTTGAGACAAAAGTCAATTTTGTTAATTTTGTTGAGACAAAAGTCAATTTTGTCAATTTTGTTGAGACAAAATTCAATTTTGTCAATTTTGTTGAGACAAAAGTCAATTTTGTGACGACAAAATTCATTTTTGTGATGACAAAATTCAATTTTGTAACAACAAAATTGACTTTTATGAGACAAAATTGACTTTCGTGAGACAAAATTGACTTTCGTGAGACAAAAATCAATTTTGTTGAGACAAAATTCAATTTTGTTAATTTTGTTGAGACAAATTTCAATTTTGTCAATTTTGTTGAGACAAAATTCAATTTTGTCAATTTTGTTGAGACAAAATTCAATTTGTTAATTTTGTTGAGACAAAATTCAATTTTGTCAATTTTGTTGAGACAAAATTCAATTTTGTCAATTTTGTTGAGACAAAAGTCAATTTTGTCAATTTTGTTGAGACAAAAGTCAATTTTGTGTAACAAAAGTCAATTTTGTGTAACAAAAGTCAATTTTGTGTAACAAAAGTCAATTTTGTGTAACAAAAGTAATTTTTGTGTAACAAAAGTCAATTTTGTGTAACAAAAGTCAATTTTGTGTAACAAAAGTCGATTTTGTATGCAAATTAGTTCACAGAAACCAAACTAAACTAATTTAAATACAAAATTGACTTTTGTCGCTCAATTTTCAAATTAGGTAACAAAAGTCAAGTCTGTAAATTGAGCGACAAAAGTCAATTTTGTATTTAAATTAGTTTAGTTTGGTTTCTGTGAACTAATTTGCATACAAAATCGACTTTTGTTACACAAAATTGACTTTTGTTATACAAAAATTACTTTTGTTACACAAAATTGACTTTTGTTACACAAAATTGACTTTTGTTACACAAAATTGACTTTTGTGAGACAAAATTGACTTTTGTCTCAACAAAATTGACAAAATTGACTTTTGTCTCAACAAAATTGACAAAATTGACTTTTGTCTCAACAAAATTAACAAAATTGAATTTTGTCTCAACAAAATTGACAAAATTGAATTTTGTCTCAACAAAATTGACAAAATTGAATTTTGTCTCAACAAAATTAACAAAATTGAATTTTGTCTCACGAAAGTCAATTTTGTCTCACGAAAGTCAATTTTGTCTCATAAAAGTCAATTTTGTTACAAAATTGAATTTTGTCATCACAAAAATGAATTTTGTCGTCACAAAATTGACTTTTGTCTCAACAAAATTGACAAAATTGACTTTTGTCTCAACAAAATTGACAAAATTGACTTTTGTCTCAACAAAATTGACAAAATTGACTTTTGTCTCAACAAAATTTACAAAATTGACTTTTGTCTCACAAAATTAACAAAATTGACTTTTGTCTCAACAAAAATGACAAAATTGAAATTTGTCTCACAAAAGTCAATTTTGTCTCACAAAAGTCAATTTTGTCTCACAAAAGTCAATTTTGTCTCACAAAAGTCAATTTTGTCTCACAAAAGTCAATTTTGTCTCACAAAAGTCAATTTTGTTTCACAAAAGTCAATTTTGTTTCACAAAAGTCAATTTTGTCTCACAAAATTGAATCTTACCGTACACAATTGACTTTTGTGATTAAATTTCCATATCAGGTAACAAAAGTCAATTTTGTATGCAAATATGTTTATATTTGCATACCTTTAAGACAAAATTGACTTTTGTCATGACAAATATGAATTTTGTCTACAAAAATGAATTTTGTCATGACAAAAATGAATTTTGTCTACACAAATGAATTTTGTCATCATAAAATTGAAGTTCTCACAAAACAAATCTGTAGCACATAGTTTTGTAAGACAAAAATGATTTTGTTATGACAGAATTGAATTTTATACAAAACCACAAGAGTCCCATTCGGCGCCCCGTAGGAACATCGCGCACAACGTTTTTACGATGTATAAAAGATAACATACGTGTATGTACATAACACAAGTATACAAACGATCTAAAAATGCGTTCTACCTGTTTTGAACTTTTTTATGATACGAACAGAATTTCGACAACATTTCGTTTCTGTACAAGTCTGCCGTGCATGGCGGGAAATCGATCTTTTTTTCTAACTCTAATTAAACTTAGTTTATTATCCCCTCGCCTACTACATGTAAGTTGCGTGTAGATAAAATTGTTATGGACACTCTAGAACCAAAATGCTCAAAACTTGGTATGGTGTTTCTCGTTAAGAATATCTTAAGCGCTATTGACTTTAAAGTTCAAAGTGGCAGTTGTAATACAAGGCAATATCACCTTGTGGACATTCTAAAACCAATATGCTTTAAACAAAATTAACCAGATTTGGTATACTGTACCTCCTTGTAATGATCTGACATTTGTTTACGTTCAAAGCCAAAGGTCAAGGTCATGCAGATGGACTTGATTTTTTTCTCCTTGAAATAGCATAATACACAGGAAATTGGTTGCTAATTTTTTTCCTGCTGGTTCTAAAGACAATATTAAAGGTATTTCCAGTTACTAAATATTTTGGTTGATTTCTAAAAAAATAGTTAATGTATCAAATATGCATATTCAATTTACCATTTTCTGCATGTGTCATATACAAATATAGTGTCCATATTTGTCCCCAAAATGTTACATACGAGGGGATGCCACGCTTGGCATTGCCTTGTTTGAACTGTAAAATGTGTGCACTAGTCTGAATAATCACCCATAATTATGTCCATGTTTACTGATCTATCTTAAAGGTAAGGTAATGGGTTCGTTAATTCTTTTTATTCAAAAAGAGCTCTTTCCAGGAGAGTATCATAATAATATAGACAACAGGAAGGATGTGGGGAAAGCAACAAATGCGGCAAAATATGACATATAGAAAACAAAATGGTTATGGAGTAAACATTCGCGTGACAACAACTCAGACGATACATACAAAGTCAGAGTAACGAAGAAAAGGTTGGTTTCCCTTTATACGTGTATCTGCAGTGTTTATGTACGAGGCGCGTTTATGACTGATTTTCATTTTGTTACTTGATATGAAAAATTGACAAAAATTAATAGTTTACTTGTAAAAGTAAATCCTGAGCCTGTAATAGCTGCTCTTCTTGTTCCATTTGAATTAATAGAAACAACGCTGTCGCCTTTCTTGTTCTCATAGAATCATATGATATGAGCTCCATGTTTTGTGAACGTCTTTTTTAACTGTCGTATTCGACTGATCAGTGCATATCGCGCATGGGACTTTAATGTATTTTAGCGCGAATATTAACTTACATTTAGCTGGATTTATTACCGCCGTAGTTCCATCTTGTCGCCTTCGTACTTTTATTCGATGGCAACACGACGGGATTACGAGGTATTCACGAAGTCGTGTTGCCATCGAAAGACCTTCGGGTAGCTTCGTGATTCATTCGTGTAGACATCGTAATGTCAAAACTGCCCAATGGAAACGATGGAAACACGAATGCAATACGATGTTCAAAGATGCATTTCCGGTGACATAACGATGGTGAGGATGGTGATACGAACTCAATACGAACCCTCAACATCGGACGCACCTTCGGGGATTTTTTAACATGTTAAAAAATTTAGAACCCTTCCCGAAGTTGTCCCCGAAGGCTAGAAAAAGTGGCCGATGGTTCTAGGATGGTTAAAGATGGCACTACGAATAGCCCGATCTGGATACGACCAGTCCCGATTTTGAAAATTTCCATAATCGTGTTGCCATCTGCGTAGAAATCGGGAAAGTGTGACGCGGGCATTACAAAGTCCGCAAATCTACAGATATGATATAATAGATTACATTAACGATCAATAGATATAGATCAATTTTACTGAATGAAAACATGGATAATAACTGCAAATTTGAGATTGTTCACATTTTTTTAATTAACTGATTTAGCAGTTGTAAAATTTAAGCATTTTCTGTATTATACACTGATTATAACATAAAATTGATTGATGCAGGCTATACTTTATTGTAATTTTTAACTAGGTAGGCATTATATTCGTGATTCTTTTGATCGAGCGATAGCGAGGCTAAAATAACACGAATATATGTTGTTTATTCTTTATTTTTCTATGTTGTGTCAAGTGTAGTTTTGTTTGTCTGTTTGTCTTTTTTCATTTTTAGCTATGGCGTTGTCCGTTTATTTTCGATTTATGAGTTTGACTGTGCCTTTGGTATCTTTCGTCCCTCTTTTTTTTTTAATAATGCCTGCCCATGTTATAACTACAATAAAGTATAGCTTGCATCAATTATTTCGATCTGTAAAAGTGTAAAAGCGTTCGTGTAGGCTCTTTCATGAACCTCCCTTTTTTGTTTGTAAAGAAGCAAACGGCTGGCACTCTGATTTTTTAGAGGGAGGAGTTAGAACAGCCAGCATGAACGGTTGTAGTATCTAGGCAGTCAAATATGTAAATTCCGGAATGCAACACATTACGGTCATAATAAATGATAAGTACCATCATGTGCACCATTTAAGAGTTTGAAAGTGTTTAAAAGTTAAGGAAATAAATTAAGTGCTTGATAATTTGATAAATTCATTATTCTGAAGAGATCCATATACGCATGTGCAAACAAATTTTATTGGATTTAGAGCATGGGTTTGTTCACCAAGTGAATGAAGCACGTCATATTAGAATATAGTATGAAGTTATATTACTAATGCCTGTTTATCGAAGCAGTCTTATGACAATGATATATCCGAAGGCCATCGTAGAACACATCAAACGTGTCGCAACCTAGAATATATCACAGGAATTTTCCTAAGTGAGGACACCAAAGGGACCGAAATTTAAATTACCAGGAATTATAACACTTAAATATCCCGATTTTACGCAAAAACGTTATGTCCAACGTTTCATTTTGTGTGCAAAAAATCAGGGTTCCGTTTTTTCCTATGGTATTAATGTTTTCTCCGATCATCGTAAAACTTAACAAGAATATTGCTATTGTTAAAGATATTCGCGTGTTAAAGCAAAATCAATATCACTGTAACCATTATCCGAAAAAAGTTATTTTTGTAAACGGTTTGAAAAATCTCCAAGCATAACAAGGTTATAAATAATAACGTCGATTCCTCTGCTGGTGGACTATCAGTCCCCGAGGGTATCATCAGCTCAGTAGTTAGTACTAATTGAAAGCAATCGTGTAACGCAAAGATTTGTTATTTGTATATATATTTCTAACAACACAACATTTTCATATTCTTATTTTATGTTCTAAAAAAGTATTTCTTGGAGTATCCATTAAAAAAATGAAATTATAACAAGCGATAGGGAATGTTATTTTGCACTTGATAATGTCCTCGTTTTTTTCATGTGAGATCGGTTAAAATCCCAACACGAAATTAACGTAATGGAAATCTAGGCGACATCAATACACTGGAATGCCATCACGGTTATCCAATGTAAAAATTATAACAACACGTTATAAATGTATTTGCCTCCAAGCGCATTTTATTAACTCACCGGGGCTCTTCGGGCCCAAAGGGCCCAATGTGAGCTTATTTCATTATACTTTGCACCCGTCGTCGTAAACTATTAAAAAATCATTTCCTCTGAAACTACTAGGCCAAATACTTTCAAACTTTAACTAAAATGTTCCATATGGTATCTTGTTTATAAAGTTTATCCGAAGTTTTGATCCATCGACAAACATGCATGCCGCAATGGCTAAAAATAGAACATAAGGTGAAATGCAGTTTTTGGCTTACATCTAAACAAATAAAGCGTTAATAGCAAATCTGACAAGGGTAGAATTGTTAAATTTGTCAACATCTATCAGCCCATAAATTTTCAGACGAATCGAACAATACTGTAATGAAGTATTGCTGACCTGTTCTTTGTTGTTTTCTTGGCTATTATTATAGATATATGTTAAGATCTGTTAACTATAAACAGCAATACTGTTCAGCAAAGTAAAATCTACAAAAAAGTTAAATGACCAATATTTTCAAATGACCCCTTAAGGACTTATTTTCCTTTAAAGACAAGTTTACAAAATTTGTTCATCAGGTTTGCTAACATTTAAAAAATTTCTGCTCTGAAACTATTGTGCCTAATACTTCTAAAATTTAAAATATAAAAAAGAAGATGTGGTATGATTGCCAATGAATGAGACAACTGTCCACAAGAGACCAAAAACACAGAAATTAACAACAATGGGTCACCGTACGGCTTTCAACAATGAGCAAAGCCCATACCGCATAGTCAGCTATAAAAGGCCCCAATATGACAATGTAAAACAATTCAAACGAGAAAACTAACGGCCTTATTTATATAAAAAAAATGAACGAAAAACAAACTTGTAACACATAAACAAACAACAACCACTGAATTACAATCTCCTGACTTGGGACAGGTAGATACATAAATCATGAATGTGGCGGGGTTCAACATGTTAGCGGGATCCCAACCCTCCCCTAACCTGGGACAGTGTTATAACAGTACAACATAAGAACGAACTATAAAAATCAGTTGAAAAAGGCTCATTTTGTTTATATAGATTAGACCGTTAGTTTTCCCGTTTGAATGGTTTTACACTAGTAATTTTGGGGCCCTTTATAGCTTGTTGTTCGGTGTGAGCCAAGGCTCCGTGTTGAAGGCCGTACTCTAACCTATAATGGTTTACTTTTTAAATTGTTATTTGGATGGAGAGTTGTCTCATTGGCACTCACACCACATCTTCCTATATCTATCAACTCATCAGATGGGGGGAATATAAGTGGACGTGGAATGAATGTTTCTTTAGTAATTTGGTTTATGAATTGTGTCTGAATATTTAGATCCATCAACACACATGGCCACCAGGGCTAAAATTAGAACATACGGTCAAATGCAGTTTTTGGCTTATATCTCAGAAACTGTAGCAACCAGAACAAATCTGACATGGGGTAAATATGTTTTGTACGTTAAGATTTATCAGCCCTGAAATTTTCAGACAAACCGAACGCTCATTGTTGGGTTGCTGCCACTTAATTGGTTATTTTAAGGAAATTTTGCAGTTTTTCGTGAATATTATTGAAGATAAAGATAAACTGTAAACAGCAAAAATGTTCAGCAAAAAAAGATCTACAAAAAAGTTTGACCACTTAAGGAGTTATTGTACTTTAAGGACAGTTTTTCACAAGTTGTATATGTTTTTTTTTTAAATCTTCTCAAATGAATCTAGTATAAATTTTGTATTTTATTTCCTTGCACGTCAAGAAACATAGACACTATGGCTAAAATGGAACATATGGGTACTATGCATTTATTAACTTGATTTTGAAGAAAATATGATAGTTGCAATGAAAATTTATATGGCATTTTCAAGCCACTCATTAGTGTAATTATATTGAATGCAAAAATATTCATTAATGAAAGATTTAAGCCAAAAAAAATAACATGAGCAATTCAGGCTCTTGAGAGCTTCTTGCTTTTATGTGTAAGGACTGAACAAGTTGAAAAGATATACGACCAAAGGTGTAGGTGCTTGAGGACATGCAGGATCCTATCATGAGCCCCATAATCCCTTCCCCTTTTTTATGAATCTCCGATTTCTACTTGAGGCCATTGACGTTCGTCGATCATGCGATTCACTATAGTCTGTTCGACTTTTCTTATTAAAACAAATTTTTAATATGTTTGATAAACGTCAATAACCTGAGACATATAATATGTCTCTGATTAGACAATAATCCAACAACACAAACAAATCTACATACGGCCTAAAAAGATTGAAATTCGCCTCGATTCTGGTTAGGTTGTTGAGTAATTCATTTTTTGGGGAAATGTTTTTTGTTATCATACGAGTGTTTCTTTTTTTCGAATGCTTCTAATTATGTTTAGTGAAGTGGTGTATCTTGTGTTTTTCGGAATTGGTGATTTTTCTTGCTTAATTAAAAGAAAATGTAAAAAAATCCCGATGGGAAAAAAAGTATCGACAACCAATAAAAAAACATTGGAACGATAAATAGAAACTTGGATACACTTTATGTTTATGTAAAAAATGACCAAACACCACACTTTACAAAGTCTTTCTCGTCTGATTACAATCCTGACGAACATTGTTGGTGTTAACGTCAGAAAAGCATTATCATATGTGCTCTACTAGACTTTGATGATAATAAATACAAATTCAAAGTCGATGTGATAAAACTGGCGGAAAATCTGGAGCCTACATGGATATACGATTCGAACAATGCCCTTTTCTCATTCAGCAAGCTGTCTTACTTTAATTGAAAACAAATAAGATTCAAAAGATATCATAGGGATATTCAAACTAACAAGTCGAAAATAAACTGACAACACCATGGAGAAAAGAAAAAATGACTTACAAACAAAAGTAAACAAAACACACACATATCAAAACTTAAGACTGAAGTTGTTCCGTATTTAGAGTGCATTTCTTTTTAACAAAAACGATAAAAACGGTTCAGCGAGCACATGTTTATATCCTTTGTTTCTAAAATACGTTTGCAAAGTTTGCATAAACTTTGACAAACTATAAATTCGCGAAAAAAGCGTCTACAGTTTAACTGTTGACAAGCGGATGATGGTAACTGTAGTTTTTGTCTGAATAGAACTTATCACCCAGTTAGAAAAATTGGATAAGATAAAGTGAAAACAAACCTACAAGTGTTATTTCTGAGTGGTCTTGATTTATTTTCGATTGTCTTCTCATTAGAATATTTGTGGATATCCAAGTGGGTATTTGTTGAACAATCTAGCTTTAGAGGCAGTTATTTCATTGTGCTTTAAATTCGAATAGAAAAAAATGCTCCTGCTCTATCTATATGTTCATTATATTTTATCCCATTGTTCTTTTCTTTTCCCCCAATATTATTATCTATTCATTTTTGTCCATTCTGTCTTCTATTTCCATTATTTAAACATCCCAACCAGAACTTCATTCATATATATGACAGGGCATTCATCGTTATTGGTGAGTTATATGAAAAATATTAAGAACGAAAATTAAATCTTATTCTTTTAGCTTATAGTTTACATATTATTTAAATCTAAAGGAGATACTACAAAGCCAATTAAAAATACTTACATTTTCAAAGTATTTATTCAAATAAATCCCGACAAAACAATTTAAATTATCTTAAAATGAGAAGAAAATAGTTGTAAATTAGATCTGTTTGTGAAAATACACATTTGTGGATATATGTTATTAAGTTTAAAAATGGTTGTGGAAGAACACAGCGTTTTTTTTTTTGGCAATTAGTTAAATTATATCATTATTAGTTTTTCTCTGAAAACTTAAGACACTGTGCAAAGGGAGGCAAATCAAATTTTCCCAAAAAGGTGCCGTATCGCCAGCTGATGGTGCTATATCAGCAGGTGCTCAATCAGCAGGTGAGTGATCTAGACCTTACTGAGAATTTTGGTCGATGAGCTGATAGCCGTTGGTTGTAGAGTTGTCAGGGGTATCTGAAATAGAATTATAGTATTAAATTTCTACTTTCATAAAACTTTATCTACGGTCTACGGTTTGCATGTTGTGTTGACTATTATATTACTTGATTGAGAGTTTCTCTATTATGAATATTCTTTTTTTCAACATTGTCAGTGGGAGGTTTGGCATGTTATTAAACAAGGTTCAATTCATCATTGTGTCTTACAATGTTCTGTACCAGGTCAGGAATATGAAAGCTGTTATCAAATATTTCGTGTCCATGCGTTCTTTCTGTTGCACTTCAGTGTTCCTGGTTTTTTATCTTTGCGTCACTGATATTTGATGTGATTCCCTCGGTTTTAGTTTGTAACAATAATTTGTTTTCTGTCAATCTATTGATGAATTATGAACACCTGTATACTTCTGTTCCCTTTTTTATAAAATTATTTGTTTTTCCAAAAAAATTACTTCTAATTGAAACCAAATTCTAAATGCTTGTTTTCAATGATATGGCTTAATCTTAGATCACTTTTCGCGACTTTTGCTGTATAAACTGCAAAACTGTTTGTGATAAGGAAAAGGTTGTTCATTTGAAATATAAGTTTCGTAATATCAGTACTAAATAATTAAGTTAACTTGTAGGCCCGGATTGGAAATATGGCGATCATGACGGAGGTCTAGGAACAGAAGGAACGGTATTGGGTGAAAGACAAAGAGGAAAAGTAGTGGTGAGATTTTTTCCATATACAATAATAAAGCACTAGTGTGTGCATATCTTTATTTCTATTTTACACAATTTAGAAATAACCGTACCAAAACAAAACAACAAAGAACAATTAACTGATTAAGTGAAAGAATCTCGAAATAGTCAAATACTAATCTAATTTTAATAGATCACTTCTATGTGCTTACTGATCAAGCTTATTAGTGATGAAATGTTACTAACACATGACCAGTAACTTAGTCACCGGAAAATAGTCAGCTGCAATCACTTAAAAAATATAAACAGAGGACGAATTCACATATTTTACAGTATTTAAAGTGAAATATATCTAACTTACTTAAAATCAAATGGATGTTTCAACATACAAAATCATTTGACAGACACCTCTTAATGTTTTAAACATAGAAACACGCGTACATGGAACTGACTGTTGGAATTTTTGGTATCTTAGATAAAATTTGTATTTTGATTAATTACGTTTATATGAATTAACCATAAACTATCTGTTTAAATATTTTAAAAGTGAAGAAAGTTGATTGATATTGTTACCTTGAACGCTTAAGGCTTACACTTTTAATAAAGCATCTGATCGGTGAAAGATAGTCTAATGAATAAAAGAAAAAAAACATTTCAGGTAAGATGGGACAGAAAAAATGTAGGCAGTTATAAAATTGGATATGATGGCCACTTTGAAGTGAAGTTGAGGTAAATATAAAGTGTAGTTCAAACTACCTTGTAACCATATAGAGCTACATCAGCTGATATTTTAATCTTCATTGCAAATCAACAATTTACCCGTCTGATCATAACTTTATAGCTTATTGGCTCATTTGTACATTAACATAATGAGAGACTAAGAAAGAAGAAATGCTTTATAAGCACGACAGAAGATTTAACACTACCATTGCAATGCTTCAATATGTCAATTCAATCAGTTCTTGAAATAAGACATCAAGTTACTACGATATCATTTCTTAATTCAAATTGAATTGTAGTAACAGGTTTACTCATGCGTAACTGCAGTTTAAAACTATTTTCCTTGATTTTTTACATATAATTACAGTGATAACTTTTTAAACAGTGGTCATGAAAAAGGGTGCGAGAAAACAGAAAGGTATGGTCGTATAGGACAAAGGTTACACAATTCAACAACTGGAAAATACCAAAATGATCCATATGCAATAAAAACCGACGAATGTGAAGACTATGTTATTCCCATATATTCCGAAACATCAGGTGAGCCAATAACATGTTAAAAAAGATAACTTCGCTTTGAGAATTAAAACTTTCTAAAAACTTTCAAACTTTCATTTATCTAACAAAGACACACACAGAAAAATTCTACAAAGGTTCTTTGAAATAACTGATAAAAAGATGTTATTTATTTAACAACTGCAACGGTCACTCATTGGGATTGACTCTCTATTTTTCTTATATCTAATTACATTTTTTTTTGTAATTGAGTGCTTTTATGATCATGACATTATATTTTTTTAAACTGAACCAAACACGTATAAATAAACGGTTACTTCAAAAAAAAAAATATCATACGAACATAAACTTTTGCAGTTATATGTTGTCTTTCAATATCATCTGCGATTTGGGTTTCAAAATATATCTGATTGTTTATAAACTAAACTAAAATCGATTAAAACGAAAAAAGTTATATGATTTTGGATAGTCGTTACCTTTGCCTCATGTACTTTGTCGACACAGATGCTAGGGACGTTTTTGACTGACGGTAAGAAGCTTACTTTTTGTGTTGAAAATTTTATTATTGCTCATAAAATGAAGCAATGGATAAACGACTGTTTAATGTTTTAAGTATATCTACATTGTTCGCACCATATTAAATCTTTCCTATTATCATAAAATTTTATTTTCAATTTTGTTGCACCTTAGAGATATTCATACCCGATCATACTCTTGTATCGATATACATTCAAGTCAATGTAAGATTAATAATTATCTTTTTAAGCTTCAATATCAAGGTTGTAGGGTGACAAAAACACTTGGTTGTTTACATTGCAAAATTCATTTGCAGATTGTATGGTCCCATTTTTGAATATGTTGTCTTGTGTCCGTAATTAATTTCACAAAATCATTTTAAACTGAAATTACTAATCGACTTGGAAGCTAACATGGGGATATCCTTTTGATGTGGCTCGGTACTTATACATCCTGTTAATGTGTTGTTTATATTATCTTCTATTTTTGCTGGTGTGTTTTGTACGTGTGAATTTTTGTGTTCCTTTGGTACATATGACGTGGTTCTATACTTTTAAAGATCCCGCCATTATGCTATTTTCTATTATAATGTCATGATGTTATTGTTCATTATAATTTTGAAAATATTTTGAACGAGAATATTATTTAGTTCGCGTAGTGGTATTAACCATATGTGGATTTTTAAAAATTCCAAAGAACTTCTTGATAATTTTTAATCTCGGTCTTTTTTTTTATATGAGTTATAATATAACTTTTGATTGTTCAACCCTGTTTACCACCGTTACCCATATGAAATTATAATTTTGAAAATACCTTCAACGAGAATATCATTTCATATTTCTTCCCTCTGTGAAGTTCATATTTAGACGGCAAATGCGCGACTTTGCACTAAAGCTGATGTGAATGCAGTCACAGGACCTCTTATATATTTCTCTCCTTTATGGGTTGATTTAAAATACATACACAAATGTAAGCAATCAATGTGATTGTAAACTTTGATATATGCTTTTTGTGCCTTTTTTTACAATTTCACCTATTAGGTCTGTTTTGTTCCCGCATCGTTGTTAATATAATGAAATTTGATGCGACTATCATAAAAGTTAGATGTTTAGCGCTATAAAATCAGCCTTATTTGGCGCATTGTTTTAGAATTGCAGGTCTTCATTGCTATTCAACTTTGTATCTGTTTGGTTTTATAACTATTTTGTTCAGATCGTCATTGATGGGTCTGATGTAGACGTATTACATTATAAGCCTGGTACCTTTGATAACTATTTAGTAATTTAAAAGATAATTGCGATATACTGGTCATGGATCTAGCTGCTCTAGTTCATTGACAAATGATAGATTTGTTTATAGATTAAGTACCCCTTAAAAAAATGTTTAAAAATATTGGAAATGATATATCTACAAAAATTTTAAACGCATGTTGTAGTTAAACTACTACTTTGTACCAAACTGTAGATAACTAGATATTTACGAAAAATACAAATTTACATGTAGCTACCACCGTTAAAACAATTAGAGAAATTTTCAAAAATGTTAATGAAAAATGTCATATCATAATATAAAAGAGCATTTCTACATTTGAAAATGCCTGTACTAAGTCAGGAATATGACAGTTCTTGTCCATTCGTTCTTGATGTGTTTTGTCATTTGATTTTGCCATGTGATTATGGACTTTCCGAGTGGATTTTCCCCTGAGTTCAGTATTTTTGTGATTTTACTTTTTGCTAATTAAAAGAGAGACAAAAGATACATAAGAGCTAAATCAAACTAATAAGTATAAAATGAACGGAAAACGCTAAAGTGCAATCTACTTTTTTTGAACTTTAGATAAATGATGCAAGTATGGTCCTCTTTTAAGAATTAGCGTAACAGATCTCACTTTATGATTATAAAAAAAAGTCTGGTAAATTGTTTTTAAGAAATGCCTTGTTTTTAATATGGACATAAGTTGGTTTTTTGTTAAGACATTTGCTACGCGCGCCTGACATACAAAATTTGACCATGACACTTGTGATGAGTTTATAACTGACGAACATTAAATCTGTATTTGGAGGTCAGGCACTGACACATTGGCTGATTCTTGTCTGGGGTCCTAACTCACAGAGACAGTAAAGCCAGGCGGAATACAATGGCATATATTTGTTTAGTGGGTGCTAGATGATGTATATGTGGAAAATATTCATATTGCCCCAATTTTTTTACAAACATTACTATTTTTAGCTCACCCGGCTCAAAGGGCCAAGTGAGCTTTTCTCATCACTTGGCGTTCGTCGTCCGTCGCAGTCCGTCGTCGTTAACTTTTACAAAAATCTTCTCCTCTGAAACTACTGGGCCAAATTTAGACATCATCATTATTGGAGTATTGTAGTTTGAAAAACGTGTCCGGTGACCCTACCAACCAACCAAGATGGCCGCCATTGCTAAATTGTGGTAAAATGTCGATTTTGGCGTATAACTCTAACAACAAAGTATTTAGAGCAAATATGACAAAGGGTTAAATTGTTTATCTAGTCCATATTTATCTGCCCTGAAATTTTCAGATGAATTGGACAACGATTTGTTGGGATTCTGTCCCCCAATTGGAAATAATTAGACATTTTGTCGTTTTGGGTCATTATCTTGAATACTATTACAGATAGAGATAAACTGTCAACAGCAAAACTGTGCAGCAAAGTAAGATCTACAAATAAGTCAACACAAAAGCGTCAGTTGACCCCTTTAGGAGAAATTGTCCCTTAAAGTCAATTTTTAACAATTTTCATTAATTTGGTATTTTTTGGTAAATTTTTACAAAATATTTTCCTCTTTAACTAAAGGAACAAGTTTATTATGAATAGAAAAATGTAAAGTAAAGTAAGATCTAAAAAAAACACCACCATCATCAAAACGCAATGTTGTCATGAAGCCATCTGTGTCCTTTGTTTAATACATGTATGCACATAGACAAAGGTGAGCCTCTAGTTATCTTAAGTTACCAACTAGATAAAACTGTTGATATATTCAAGGTCAACACCGCCCTTATCCTATGATATTTACTTATTATTCGTAAAAAGTATATTAAAAAAAAAGTATTATGTGTTTGTGTGTTTTTTTCACAGTCAGTGCCCTTTGGGAACACCAGAATGGTTCACAATGGATAAAATATCCACCAGGAATAAATGCAAAGATTGAAAAAGCATACCAGAGAAAGACATCAGGAAAAATCATTATCGAAATGGATCGCACAACGTATGTATTATTTTTTATTTTTTTAAACATATTATTTGTAAAATAGGAAAGAAAGCCTGATATGATTAAAACACTTACAGTTTTTATGACAGTGTGTTAAATGCACTTGTGTAATTTGGGCATGGAGTTTAATCTTTTTTATGTACCAATTGAGGAATAGAGCAGTTTCTATCTAACTGTTCGTTTCTATGTATGTTGGATTGTCGTTTGTTTTTTGTTGCACTTAAATGTTCCGTTTCGTTGTTTTCCAATTAGTTTTTTAACCTGTATTTGTTTTCTTTCAATCGATTTTTTACTTATGTACAGCGGTATACTACTGTTGCATTTATTTATGTGTAATTATCAAATTTTGCAAATACTTTGAAGAATATATTATACAGTCTAATATTCAACACCGAACAAAAATGTTATTTATAACAAAAACAAACGAATTAGACGAGAAAGGGACAGCAAATATCCTGCCTTAAAAAGAAAATTGCTGACCGTTAAATTGAAAGGTTTGGAATTTTGGATTCTCCATGCTCTTCAACTTTGTACTTGTTTGGCTTATAACTATTTTGATATGAGCGTCACTGATGAGTCTTATGTAGACGAAACGGGCGTCTGACGTACTAAATTATAATCCTGGTACTTTTGATAACTATTTAAACCACTGGGTCGATATCACTGCTGGTGAAAGTTTCGTCCCCGAGGGTATCACCAGCCTAGTAGTCAGCCTTTCGGTGTTGACATGAATATCAATTATGTGGTAATTTTAATAAATTGCCTGTTTACAAAACTTTGAATTTTTCAAAACAAATAAGGATGTTCTTGTCCCAGGAATAGATTACCTTAGCCGTATTTGGCACAACTGCTTTGAATTTTGGATCCTCAATGCTCTTAAACTTTGTACTTGTTTGGCTTATAACTATTTTAATATGAGCGTCACTGGTGAGTCTTATGTAGACGAAACGGGCGTCTGGCGTTCTAAATTATAATCCTGGTACCTTTTGATAACTATTTTCATTCAAGTTTTGAAAAACGAAGCATTAATAGGTAAAACACTAGTAAACAGAAAGGTATCTAGGGGTACTGAATATTAAAGTTTATGAATGAATGAATGAATGAATGATAACAATTTTACAATTCTCAACCAATAGCGATTATTATTCTCTTTTGTTTCGGTAGAATGGTTATTTGAATACGGGTTAACCATTTATGCTGCTAGTTCAAATATTACTCCAAACAACAACGTTTGTATTGTTTTCATCTATATTTTGTAAAGGTACTCCAAGTTTCTTTACCCTATTACGGTTTACTGATGGCTGTTATTCCTGAATGAAAAAACGTGCATGTCAGGAATCTGTTGTACAGTAGTTGTCGTTTGTCTATGTAATTTATACTTGTTTCTCGTTTCTCGTTTATTTTATATAGATTAGACCGTTGGTTTTCCTGTTTGAATGGGTTTGCACTAGAGATTTTGGGGCCCTTTATATTTTATTGTTCGGTGTGAGCTAAAACTTCGTGTTGAAGGCCGTACATTGACCTAGAATGGTTTTCTTTTTAAATTATTATTTGGATGGAGAGTTGTCTAATTGGCACTCACACCACATCTTCCTTTATCTAAGTTAATTTGCATCAGATCAAGACAATACGTTAAAGAAAACAGGGAACAATATGTTTCAGATATTGCAATGAATTTGAACTTTTTTTCAGATATATTATACATTTTTCGAGAATGGTACAAGAAAACGCTCAGAATAAAATGGAAATGGCAGTAAGAAGGAAAGGTGAGTTGATTATTTCATTAATAGTCAAAGCTACATAACGGTGCATTGGTACAAAATGTCTTGTCAGTAAAAATATACTAGTATATATTTGAATCGAAACTATATGTGACCTACAGAATTAGACTATTAACCGGGTTTGTAATAACACGAGCAACACGACATGTGTCACATGTGGAGTAGAATCTGCTCACCCTTCCGGAGCGACCGAGATTATCTCAAGTTTTTTTGGTGGGGTTCGTTTTGCTTATAAGTCTTTGGTTTTCTATGTTGTGTCTTGTATACCATCATTTGTCTGTTTTTCTTTTCTTTTTTAGCCCTGGCATTGTCAGTTTATTTTCGATCCGTGCGTTTGAATGTCCCTCTGATATCGTTCGCCCCAGTTTCACGTCAAAAAGTCAATAAATGTTTAACAACAAAAGTGAACAAAAACGTAAAATCAGATATTTACATGTATCTCCTTCTCTATGCATATATAACCGTGATCAATAGCTCCGTAATTCTCGTATCACGGCTTTTAAACGAGAGTAGGTATTATCAGCGTCGTCACAATGTGTGAGGAGAGGTAATCAAGCTTGCTTTCGTCAATCGTAAAACTATAAGATTATCGAAAAAAAAACAATCGAAGACCGATAAACAGACACAGTGTCAAACTTTTGAGCTTATTAATATTGTGGCTCTATGCTGATATTTTACAAAACTAATGTGAAGGAAATTCAGATTTTTTATTCAAAGGCAATGTTTGCGTGTGAGCTTTGATATGGTCTTTCAAATACTGAATTAACAATGTTAGAACTTTCTCACAAATATATATTGTATTATATGTAAATGTAATTATTGTACAAACATTGTTTAATGCTTGCAAAATCGTCGATAAGAATAAAATAAAGTTAATATTATATCATGAAATGATTTACAACAGTTCAGGTGGTTTACTTGAGAATACAATTATCACTTATATTAGGAGTTATTTCTTCTTTTCTCTTAGACATTGTTACAGTTTTTCTATTACTATTACCTTGTTCTAATCCTAGTGCTTTTTACTTTCAGACTGATGCATCTTTACAATGGTGATAATAAACTGCAATAGCTCTAAGCATAGCTGCAACACGACATGTGCCACATGTGGAGTAGAATCTGCTCACCCTTTCGGAGCAACCGAGATTATCTCCAGTACATTGAAAAACAACAGTGGAACAAAATAGTTTTAAATTACATTTATATTTTAGATTTGAGTATTTACATATATTCTACACTACAAAATTATGCAACCAGCAGTTTATTGTGTATGTTATATTTCATTTCACTTATTTTCTCTGATCGAGATCAGAAGGATGAGATTTGAGTACTTATAAAGTGTCAATCAAGAAACATCTCGCTCAAGTCTACTATCTGATGCCTCTTTCGCCAATCAAGTCGAGTTATCGATATGTTGGTTGAAATTGTCTATTATTCTTTATTTGTAGAGCATGAAAAAAAATCATATGTAGATGGAAAATCCATTATGATTAAAAACTAAGAAAAAAAGATAGAAAGGAGTTTAAATTTGGTTCGATTTTTTTCGTCATAGAAATAAGACGGTGAGCTCTGGTTATGAAAAAAAACTTTAATTACAGTAAAAATGACACTACCCAATACTGTTGTGAATAAGAAGGTCTTAAATAACGATGCACTTTTCAATTTGATTCAAAAATGTTTGAGATGTGCTTGGTCATATGTTAAAAATGTAAAATTACTTCAGAATTGTACATACTATATTTGATAAGTAATGTATTATTCCTTTGCATTATTTTGTCCTACAATACAATGCAATATGAACTGTATACATACATTTGTCATGTTAAGTAAGGCCGTGTTCACACCAAACGGCATGTACATTAAACATGTTTACGTTTAGTTTAATGTAATGTACACTGGTTTTACATAGAATTTGTTCACATCTATAAACCTTGTTTAATTACCTGTACATAGAATTTGTTCACACTTGTAAACTATATGTCATTTAAATGTTTATTACGTAGAACCGAATGCAAATTTTTCGGAAAACTTTTCTAGCAGTTAGGGAACGACCATTTGATTTCAAAAAGGGGGGATGGATTTTTTCATGAAAAATATTCTGATCCCCAATTTGATAAAAAAAAAAATCTGTGATCATAGAAATGATAAAAAAAATTATTCTGAATCCAGAGACTCCCCATACATTACAGTGTTAAATATTGGGAAAAAAAGATATTTGATTGCTAGCGTCGAAAAACTGAATAAATCGTTCGCGCGAAAAACATTCCGACTCAGAAAAAAAATATCCCCCTCCACCTTTTTTAAGTTAAGTGGTTGCTCCTTTATGAAAGCCATTTTGACAATGTGCAGTAGTTTATAGATACAAAAGATGTCTCGATTACGCATGAAAAAACGTAGGCTGCAGCAGCGTGCTTACAGACGAAGAAAAGGGATTGAGATGTTAAGGATCACTACATTTATTATACATTTATTATCTTTTCTGTTTCTTTCAAATTATATTTCTTCTCAAAGAAGTGTTTAACAAAGGGAGATGTTTATATTTTTTTTTTTATTTGTAAGTGTAATTTAACATATCTGAGATACTAGACAAACAATACAACTTTCCTCACACTTTTTTCTAGTAATGCATTTATGAGTGAATCATTGTTTGAGTAAAGACAAAGTGGCAAATATTTTCGTGTACGTCCAGTCGATCAGGGAAGACCTTTTCAAAAGAATTATGTATTCGGCAACGATGATGCTTTGAGTCTTAATAATGGATTAATAAAGCTACTTAAAAAAATATAATAAAGAAATATAAAGAACTTTATTAAAAGTTATTATAAATATCAATTTTATTCAAATTCATTGAATTTTATCATTGGGAACGTAACTGTGTTAAGTTTACGTGTGAGCTACACTAACACAACATCGAGTTTAGGTCAATGTGAACACGGCCTAATACTCTTTTTAATTAACTAATGTCTATATTTCTTTCATTATGTTTCAGTATAACATGGTGTAGCCAATTAAAATGACATTGAGAATCCAGTGATCTATGTATTCATGACACACGATGACAGATAGTTTCAGAACATTGATAATCAACGCATACTTTCGTTTAAAAAAAGCTGATTACTCTTTTACAAAAAAAAACATCCGTAAGATGGGAAAATCCATTATGATAAAAAACTAAATATAGGATGAAAAGGAGTTTAAATTTTTGTTCGCTTATTTTCGTGAAAGGAATTCTACGGTAAACTCTGGTTATGAAAAAAAATTAATTACAGTGAAAATGACACTTAACAATAATGTTGTGAAGAAGAAGATTTTAAATAACGATGTTCTTTTCAATTTGATTCAAAATTTGTTGAGATGTAGTTGGTCATGAAAATGTAAAATTACTTCAGAAATGTACATACTATATTTGATAAGTAATGTTTTATTCCTTTGCAATATGAACTGTGTACATACATTTATTATGTTAAGTAATACCCTTTTTGTCAGTGTGTGCATATAATGTCATGTTTCAATTGTTATAATTTAGAATTGTAAGCTATATTAACATTATTAATGTATTAAAGGAAGGAAAGACAATCAATCAATAAACCAATTATCTACAGAAGAAAATGCGTGTACCAAGTTCGGAATATAGATATTGTTATCCATTCCTTCGATATGTTTGAACTTTTGATTTTGCCATTTGATAAAGAACTGTGCAATTTGAATTTTTCTTGGAGTTTAGTAGTTTTCTGATTTTACTTTGCACTAAATATTTCCTCTTTTCATTGTCTTCGATACCAGAAAAAATATTTTAAAGTGAAAGAAATATGGTACATGAATTATATAAGTTAATATCAATTTTTATTTGGATTTAAGAAATTCATCATATTAGTGGAATGTGTCTGTTGTTTTAAAAGTGGACAAAAAAAATGTTACAATAAAACAGATATTAATAAACAGAAAAATGATAAACAAATACATCACACTGGTGTTAGCACGTGTATTAAGAAAGAGTTTCTATAAACTCGTATGCACAAAAGATCACCAACTTTAAGGTAAACACAAGACAAACAGCTTTCCGTCTCTTTGATATGAAGGCATTTTATGATAATTAAATTATTTAAACAAAAAACATTACATGATAGTATTATCAGATATTTCCTGTTCAATGATAAAAACCCTTTAAATCTTATTCATGATAGAAACAGAGAAAATTATGAATACATTTTTGAAATTATTATTTCCTGGAATATTGTTAACAATTGAAATCAACAATTGGGTTTTAAAATAATATTTGGAAATCCAATAGTTACTTTTTCATAGTTATATATGTTGAAACCCAATATGTGACACGAGCGGAAGCAGTTATGAAGGAAATTGGGTTAAAAAATTAAATTGTTGTTAAAAAAACCATTCTGCCTTTGTATTTGAAAATATATTAAACGTCTATTAGGTAGTTCTTTCTTAGACGCTGTAATAAAATAAAGGTAAGATTTGCATAACAGATAGGTAAAAGGATAAATATGCTTGTGTAACAAAAACATAAACTATCATATATTACAAGTATCGCTATTTTACGAAAATTTCCTTTGAACTTACTTACTGATAAAAAAAATTCTCAGCGGAGTCGAGTGATCTGAAAACTATCGCTAAACTAAGGGGGCACTTGACGTTGCTAAAGAAATTGACATGAAATTGGCATCGGTAAAATAGAAATAAACAGATTATCATTGTTCATCTCAACTATATTGCTTTTCTCGCTTTTCCGCCGCAAGCGAGAAAATCAATCTCGTTGAGATGATCAACGATAATCTATAAATATTACACTTATTCAGTTATCGTTGCATTGATACAATCATTATTACTCAAATGAATAGAGAGACGATATTTGGCCTTATGCATGTTGAGTACCATATTATCAAATAGTTATCGAAGGTACCATTATTATAATCAAGTACGCAAGACGCGCGTTTCGTCTACATAAGACTAATCAGTGACGCTCACATCAAAATATTTTTAAAGCCAAACAAGTACAAAATTGAAGAGCATTGAGGGTCAAAAATTCCAAAAAATTGTGCCAAATACGGCTAAGGTAATCTATGCCTGAGATGAAAAAATCCTTAGTTTTTCGAGAAAAAAAAATATAAACAGGAAATTTATAAAAAAATATGAGATATGATCATAGCACAAACAAATGTTAACACATAACCATCATTAAAACAGAGATATTTCTTAGAAAGTGATAGACTATCAAAGAATTGAAATACGTGTCTTCTGGAGGGGACATTTCGTAGTCTTTGGTGAGGAAACTAACATTACGTAAATAAATGGGGATGTGTCAATGTTTCCAAAGGTGTAGTGTCCCCATACTGAATGTTACTTTTTGTGTCCATATAACTCGATTACAGTTTTTATTGGGCTCAAACAATTTTGTCTTGAGCACACACACATTTTGCAGACTATAAAAGGTTTTCTAAAATAAAAGAACTTTCTCTTAATAATCCTTTTGGTCATGTTTGTAAGCCAAATATATGTAGATTATGTCACTTCAAACAGTCAATATTCAATTTAAGTTTGTGATTTTGCATGTTGATAAATATCCTTTTTCAGCAATTTTATTGATGAAATGGACAGATTTGTTTTTTTTACAAGTTTGAAAAATAAATGTTATTTTTGTGAGCTGACTAGAGTTATTTAATGATTTATAACCATTTTTTCACCTACAGGCTACACATATAACCATGAAATGTCAAATTTACGCTAAAATATGATTTAACATCACATTAGAACATACGTAATTATTCATATTGAGAACAGGTGAAAAGATACTCAGTTACGCATACATATTAGTGTTTTATCGTTATTGTTAAGCTAACAAATATAGGTCATTAAAGGACTTTAACTATGAGCAAAACCTTGACTTCATTGAATACCGTTTTTAAAGGACAAGTTTTTTTTTTCGCTACTTCCTCTTTTTTCTTTTGTGGGAGATCCCAAAGTGTATCCCTTATTTGTGACCTGAACAATTAAATCGATGAAACTGTCTTGAGGATAAGGATTGAGCTGAACTAAAAAAATAACCCGCTCGTTTTAATTTTCTTTTTACTTAAACTAATGATTATGTAGGGTTCTGTTCATTAATTGTTATTGCAATTCATCGTTGCATTTTGTGTTTAAAGTATATTTGATATAACCCGTATTAGTTAAGGACACCATTCAAACCATATTTAATGCGCTTTTCTCGATTTTGGTTTGTTGCCCCGATTTTTTTGTGTCCATGGATTTATAAGTTTTGAACAGCGGTATACTACTGTTGCCTTTATTTATATACATATATATATATATACAAAAGCCTTGCATATATATATATCAAAAACAAAGATATGATATAATGTCCTGTGAGAAACTCTCCACCGGAGACCAAATGACATAGAGGTAAACAACTATAGGTCACCGTATGGCCTTCAATAATGATCAAAACACATACTACATAGCCAGTTATAAAAGGACAAAAATGAAAAATATAATACAATTCAGATGTCAGAACTTATGGCTTGATGTTTGTACAATGAACGAAAATCATACCTACCTTTTTTATTTTATTTTTATACATTTTTTTTACCTAATGCCACCATTTATTGTTTGGTAATTTCAATATTACGCTTATTAAATGCTCTCAAATGCTGCTTCGTTATTTTAATAAGTAAATGTAAAAAAATAGGTCTCAGTATGACCTATTTTCTAATTTTTATTAATTCTATATTTTACAAAAACTATCTCAATTCTTCTTATAATTCAATTGTTATTTCATAGGTAAAAAAGAATATGCAAAACCAGATTACAGAAAAGGTATGATTAATCAAACTATGGCAATTCATTACAGCTCGAGAAGCTCATAATATCAATGTTAAATAGTTGCTTTGAAATAATGAACTACTGTGGATTCATTATTATTCGTGGGATACCAATTTTCGTGGCTTTCGTGGGTACTGGCGAACCACGAAATTAAATGTTCAACGAATAACAAATTTTCTATAGGCTTGTATGTAGACTTCGGCAAAATCAGGAAATTAAATGTTCACGAACTTGCAAGTTTTCCATAATCCACGCAAATTGGTACCCACGAAAATAAATGAATCCACAGTATTCGTTGGACAAAAATTTTTTTTTTAGATCAATGATAAACATTTTAATCTAAACGTCATCTTTTGTTTATGAAATTTAACTAGTTTGTTTGTGTTTCACCCTCTTGTACAAGGACGTTAAAGAATACCTGTTCAATGTTACACAAATACATTTTTTATTGTGAACACATTTGAATGATAAACTATAAAACTATGTTATAACATTTTACTAATTTTAACTTATTCTAATCTTTTAACTTAAGGTAAAGCAAGGTTATCTATATGTGGTTTGCAAATACCATTTACTAATCAAACTTTTTTTATGATTGCTGGTCGTCAAATTAGAATTATCACCATATATCTGGACGTGGAAAACTACGTATGTATAGTGTCTTCTTTAAGGAGAAATAATTTGTCAATTAAGTGAAGATAAATGGTATGTGATTCTTCATATCTAGTTTATTGTGATATTGTTGTGAACTTGTGTATGATTTTTGACCTTTTCTTCTCCGACGTGACGTCATTTGTAAAATTTTTTTTGGGGGTAAATGTAATCGTTGCTCGTATTTTTTTATATTTAAGGTTGTTGCTGTGAAGCAGAAGATCCATGAATTAGATAAGACCCAAAAAGAAATATTAAACCGAATGGCATCTTATGGGTAAATGTAATCAATTTTTGTTTCTTTCACCGTAATTATATAAACAAAATTATGATCGCTCATTTTTTCATCTTGCATTGTACAAGGGAGTAACACCAAAAGAAAAGAACTGGAAACGTTTTAAATGCGAAAGTTTTGAGTTTATAATATATAGGTTCGAAATTCTTCTGATATTCCCTCATGTTCATAATGTCTTAAAATCGTGATCAGTATTTCTGAATAAAAACTTATAAAAAATGCTTTAAATTCGTTTTTGCTTTTTCCGAGAATGCTAAATATTTAAGGGTGACATATAAACATATCTTACATTTTAAGACGATATTACAATATCTTCTCTTGTAATGAATAAATAACTATCCCGTTTTTTTTCAAAACTAAAATCTTTTTTTGATTTGTTCTGAATCAAATGTATTGTTCGATTAGGTTTCAGTTTATGTTTCAGACGGAGTGGTACTTCAATACTGACTGTCGCCTCTAAAGACATTTCACGTAAGTTAATTTTGAAAACATTGTGTGTGAAAATATATATATATGCTATTTCCGAAAAGCTTATGTATTTCCTTTATGATTTTTTTAGAAATTTAAAAATGATAAACAAATCTATCCCCTGGATTCCAGATTATAAGTTGATTCAAATTTATCATGTTGTTAGTTTATTAGTAATGACAGTAATGTCTGCTTTCAGAGTTAGAAGAACACGTGATCCGAGTGAACACTAAATCTGTTGAATATGCTTACAATCTAGACTCTGTAACAAAGCAAATTTCAAACTTGTTGTTGAAAACAAGTAGATTAAATGTTCTTGTTGCTAAACTGCAGAAAAAGGTAAACATTGGCGAGAAAAACAGTGAAATCCTAGCAACTAAAGATGCATATAATGAATGTTCATGGAAAGTAATGGAAAACAAAACAAAGTCAACCGGTTTAGATAAAATACCATTTATGGAAAATGATGAAGCATCAGATGAGGAAAATATTGAATATAAATCTGACAACGAATGTTGTAGCGCTGGCGCTAATATTAACCTATCGCGCAATGTGAATGTACCGACATCGCTGACGCATAATGCAGTTCAATATTATGAATCAAATATCAACTCTAACCTACCTCTTGGTGAAAACTGCGAAACCAAATTCTTTAAAAAACTAAGAACCTGTAGTGGAAAAGATATTGACCTAAATTTTTCCACTAAAAGTACTTGTAGCGACAAAAGTATTCTAGATGAAAGTAAATTTGAAGAAGACAACCCATTTAGTACATTAAATTGTGAAAAGGGTAACGAGAGTAGGTCTGAGATTGAAAATTGTAACACATCAAATAGGAAAACAAAGATTCGTAGAAACGAGTCTGGCTATAAAAGTAGAACTACAAAAACACAGAACGACAATCGCGTTAGCTTTCATAATATCCTCAAAGGTTCTAGAGGGAACATAAAGGAAAACGTTAGCAGGACAGGCGTTCAAAGAGAAGATTCGAATGTTTCAAATATAAAACCGACTGAACACGTCACAGATGATACAAGAACAATGATGAAGTCAGTGACATCGTAAGTATCTACAAAAAACTCATTATCTAATATCTATATTTCACTCTCTAAAGATATGCTCATTTTTCTGTAATAATTTCCAGGCAAGTACTCATCAATACATCTCACACTGATATCATAGCAATAGCTTGATTGTGTATCAAAATTGTTATCCAGGTGTAATACCACCAATGAGTTTCCCCGCGCGCTATTAGTCTTTATTAAATTTGCACTTTTCAAAAAATTGTGCAGAATTTTATCTTTGTTTCAAATAAAGAAATACTCTGCATGAGTAAAGTGTTATCCTGTTCAGTACTAAAGAAAAAAATTCACATATCATTTCATTGCATATATATAAAAAAAAAAAAAAACATCACTGGAAGTTAACCAATGAATATAACTCCTTATTTAACCTCTGTACAAGATTTAGTAACCATGTAAGCTCACGTTTTCAAAATAATCTATAGATACCCCAGATAGAAAAATAATGTTGCTCTAAAATACCCAAGACATATGTTTATGACACAGAAAATGTTTTACTCCAAAATAATGTAGGATAAATTACCTACAACTGTCCAATTCATGAGAATATTTTTTCGACCTATTTTCGTACACAACCGGATATGAAGTACAATGATTTGGTGGTATTACACTTCCAGTTTACAACTCCTCAATCATTCACTGAAATATAACTCATCAAGCTATTTTTTTATTCAAAGTTTAACATAGAAAAAAAACTAAATACTAGTATTAGATTCTCCATTTAATTTGTTCTTTTTCAAACATATACGGAAAAGATGAGATTTTTTTGGAAGTTTTATGATAGAAATTATGTATAAAAATTAAATTATAAGCATCAAAGCCACATCAAGTACGATCGATACCAAAAGTTTTAAAACCAAAGCAATGAAGGGTTAAAAAAACCCAGCTATACTACAACAGCCAAATCAGTCCGATTGTATTTTTCCTTTTTATTTAGCTACATCACATTTACATTATTGATGTCTTAAACAATACATTACCGAAAAAAATATATTATTTGCGTTTATGTAAGAAACATTTAACTGAGTAAGGTATACATTATGTAAACTTAAAATCAATGAAAAAATTAAAAGGAAAAGTGGATGCTGTCCAGCCAAAATTCTGAAAAAAACAATTGATACATAATGCCTTACAAAATATTTGACATAAGGATACTGTCTACTTACTTATTGTACCGTATTTATTCTATATTGCCTTTACATATAGGACAAATAGTTTGATTTTCCCCCTTCAAATGTACGGATATAATTTTTTAATCGATGTTTTTAAATAATAATTGTTCAGAAAATACACATATAAATGTATTTTTAGACACACGACTTCTAGACGATCATCAAGAAGAAGATTCGAGGAAGACATTTATGATGAGAGTATGTAGGATAAACAATAAAATAATTAAGTGTCGTATGATTGCCAATAAGTCAACAATCAACCAGAGATAAACGAACCAAGATGCGAACAAACATTGTGCACCATTGAACGGCTTTTTAAAGGATAAACTATACTTATTTGGTGAAAAAGTGATTATGCTATTTGTAATTTTATTTCATACTTATATATATTTGCGATCAAGGTTCAATTTGAAGATTTTCACAGTAATAACTGACTTTTGTTTCTATAACATTTTGATTTAAGGAACACAATTTGTAATTAGATTTGGCTAAACTATTAATGAATTAAAAGGTTATCTTGATGTCCTAAATTTTGTTAATCTAATAAAACTGCAATTGCTTTATATTTGAAGGACTTTTCGATTCTGGTCCACCCAAAACAGTCAGAGAATGGTATCGGTATACAAAACACATGACAGACTATGGTAAGTACTTTGACAGCCAGTATACTAGCGTTTTACAGTTTTATCGCCTGTTAAAGGTCAACAGTATGGAACGCCACAGCTGTCTTATATGTAACTCTGATATTTCTTTATGTTGTTTTGTCTTTACTTAATATGGTTTTGACATAATGATGCTTTAATAAAAATCAATATGGAATAGTCATTACTTAATGATATTTCGATATTACACGTTATGGTTTCGTTTTGACTTGATATAGTTCTGGCATTACTCAATATGGTTTTGTCATTACTCAATGTGGTTTCAACATTATTTAATATGGTTGTGTCTTTATTCAATGTGGTTTTAACATTACTTGATATGTATGTGACTTGGCGTAATGTAGTTGTTTCATAACATAATGTGGTTTTGTTATTTCAAAATGATGGTTTGTCTATTCTTTTCAGATTTTCCCACTACGTAATGATGTTTCAAAATTTGACGATTTTACATTACTTTATGTGTTTGTTTCATTATTTGATCTGGTCTTGTCATTCTTTGTTGTGGTCCTGTCATTCTTTGATGCGGTTATCCCATTACTTGATGAGATAAAACCACGTGACCAATTCGGAAAACTCTGTTCTATTTTTAGATAGATTTCCATGTTAAATGTGCATGAATGTGAGCCCTTGAATGCGTGTGGCCATCCATTTAATTAGTGTTCAAACTGTAGTTCGGGTTACTGTTTGAGTTAAACTTTGAGTTAGTTTTCGAATTCAAGTCATGCTTAGAATTAAAGTTCTAGTTAACATTGAGTTTCGAGTTGGACTTCGAGTTTGAGTCCCATTTAAAGGCTGAGTTCTAGTTACAACTGAATTTGAGTCACTGCTTGAGGTAGATTTTGAGTAAGATTCGAATTAATGTCTCATTAAGATTTCGAGATGAAATTCGAGGTATTTTATATGTCTTTTTGAGTTCGATAATAAATTGTCTATATCGGAACAAGGGTTTTTGCTCGGGTTTCCAAAAAGGGGGCTCCGGGATATGCGTACTAAATAAGCAATTTTGCAGTAAACAAAACGCAACATAGGAGTTGTATTAAAGTTAGATGTGGTGTGATTGCCAATGAGACAACTATCAACCAGAGTTTAAATGCAGTGGGTGTAAAAAAAAATCATATACAGGCAACCGTACAGCCTTCAACACTCCGTATAATCAGCTACAAAAGGTCACCACTATGTGAAAACAAAATCTATTTTTTTAACAGATTTTAATATGTCGTTTGTTTAATGTGCTTTGTATGGTTGTTCATAGTTATTTGGTATGAAAAAGAGGAACGGCAGACAATAATAAAAAATTTATACAGGATTTTGGACACAATTTGGATATCTCCTAACCACTTTGTCCTGTTATTTGATCTAAAAATCTCAAAAAGAAGCAGTATTATAATAATAAATTTGTAAAATAGTCCATTGAATGCTGTGTCTCGCCTGATATTGCTGCTTTCAGTGTAAACGTGTTATGTTGATCGGCTGTACATTCATCGTTCAAAAAAAATCAAAAAATGTTTTTCTGTATATACTTTTTCTTGATATTGAGGAATGGAGGAAATAAATTTATCATGTCATAACAGTTAAATTCGGTTTTATTTAACTTAAACAAAACTGTAGGGTTTTCAACAATTAATGAGCAAAACCCATTCCCCATAGTAAGCTATAAAAGATCCCGAAATAACGCCACTTTCAACGACGTTGTTGTGTCTCACTGCCGCTACATTGATGTCGCAGGCTCGACACAAATCAAAAGACTAATACTTTTTGCTAAGAAATGAGACTCTTCAAAACATGCAACTCACACTTAAGTCACAGGAAAACCGGGGGAGGGGAGGGGATCAGACTAAGCGACAAAGCATCAATTCTATAAAATAAGAAATCCCCAATTTTTGTTTAAGCGTTAATGATCATCTGAACTTATATACGAATATCAATCTTTTACTTTTAATCAATTGAATTCTCTGATCTACCTCGCACTAATTGAAATTTTTTTTGGAGTATCTGTTTCACATGTGACAACGAACAAGTTCCAGTTGTCTTAACCATAATACCTTCAACTTTTACTCGAATGTGAACTGCCAAATAAAACCAAATCACTCGGCTTGTAATTTCGCGAATAGCACGACGGGTGCCACACGTTGAGCAGATACCCCGATGAATTCAAATTACCCAGTCATACCGATCTTTTGAGTCAGCCAATTGAAACTGTTTTTCCAGTCACCGCAACTTTACCGCAACTTAAATTTGGGAGCATAGTGTTTAACCTCTGTCCGTCCGTTCTTCTTTCTGTCCCATTATGGGTATGTAGTTATTCCGCATAACTTCTCCCAACAGTTTGAATCCTAGGAAGTTTTCTCTTTACTCTCTGTTTGTACATATATAAGTGTGCTGCGGGTGATCAGGGTTTGATTTTTATAAATATGTGATCTTTTCTGAGAAAGTTGAACTTTGTCATTTTTGGGGAAATAAGTAGGGTGTTTCCAGATAACTCCTCCTATATTTTGAATGCTAGGAATTTATTACTCTACTAGCTGTTTGTACATGTATTGAAGGTGTCCATGTGGTCAGGGATTTTTTTTAATTATTTTTCCTCTTTTGGGAGAAAAATTGAACTTTGTCCTTTTTGGGGTAGAAGCGGTTTAATGAGTGGAGTGCGGGGGCATCACTTTGTTCAGTTTACATTTTTTTCTAATGTTGTGCTGTTACACTACTGTTACAGTCCGATTTTCGCTCACATACATGTTAAACTCCGCCACATGCACTTTCTTTATATACTTGACCCAAGTCAGGAGCATGAAGTTCAATTGTTTTCGTTGTATACATATGTGTCTTTATTTTGTACAATATACCGTTAGTATTTTCGTTAGATTTTTTTTCACATAGTGTATTGTGGCCTTTTACTGAATTTACGGAGTGTTGAAGGCTGTACGGTTGCCTATATATGATTTCTTACACCCAAAGCATTTAAACTCTGGTGGATAGTTGTCTCATTGGCAATCACAACACATCTAACTTTATTTCAACTCTTATTTTCCAATATAGAAAATTAAAATACGAATTCGAAAAGACAGATACAATAGCTCGAATTTCATCTCGAAATCTTAATTAATCTAAATGAGACTTAAATTCGAATCTTACTCAAACTCTACCTCAAGAAGTGACTCAAATTCAAAGTTGTAAAAACTAGAACTCTGCCTTTAAATGAGACTCAAACTCGAAGTCCAACTCGAAAACTCAATGTTAACTAGAACTTTAATTCTAAGCATTACTTGAATTTGAAAACTAACTCAAAGTTTAACTCAAACGGAAACCCGAACTATAGTTTGAACACTAATTAGATGGATGGCAACACGCATTCAGGGGATCGCATTCAAGGCACATTTTACATGGAAATCTATCTAAAAATAGAACAGGTTTTTCCGAATTGGTCACTTGGTTGTACCTCATCAAGTAAGGGGATAACCACATCAAAGAATGACAGGACCACATCAAAGAATGAAACAAGCACATCCATTAGTGTAAAATCGTCAAATTTTGAAACATCATTGTGTAATGTTAAAATCATATAAAGAATATACAAATCATCATTACGAAATAACAAAACCACATCATGTTATGAAACAACTACATTACGCCAAGTCACATACACATCAAGTAATGTTAAAACCACCTTGAATAAAGACACAACCATATTAAATAATGTTGAAACCACATTGAGTAATGACAAAACCATATTGAGTAATGACAAAACTATATCAAGTCAATACGCAACCATATAGTGTAATATCGAAATATCATTTACAATTAAGAAATGACTATTCAATATTAAATTATATTAAAACATCATTACGTAATGTCAAAACCATATTAAGTAAAGACAAAACAACATAAAGAAATATCAGAGTTACACATACGACAGCTTCGGCGTTTCATACAACAGTGTTTAAAAGGGATGTAACTTGAAAAAAATCAAGTTAGTGTACAAGACCTGTTTTCTTTTTTGTATTTTCTTTTTTCTGTATTAATTGCTGTTAATTGTTTAAGTGAATTAAATTTCTCTCTATTATTCCTCTGTATTATTGATCTTATACAAACATATAGTGACAAATAGTGCTTTGCCTCTACTCTTGGAGGCATAACTTTTAAAAATATATTTCCCGCGCTTCGCAGTATATCGGTAAATTGTTGACTAAAAGGATCGTTTTATAAGAACGTATGTTTTGGCGGGTTTTTGTTTTGTGTAGTTGTACACGTGGTTACGTGCACCAATCATTTGGGTGGTGTCAATAAGTATTCTTATGTTAATGAGGTGAAAGCGGGTTTTTTTTCTTGTGTTTGAAAATCATTCTATCCGCAGACGTTCAACACTAAACTTCAATATTTCATAATATTTGATATTGTATATTATTTTGTTGTTTTTTCTTGTGATGGAGTTTGGTATCAATGTCCCGAGGCGTGCCTTGCACTTCCTCCGAACACAGATTTCTACATACATACATACATACATACATACATACATACATACATACATACATACATACATACATACATACATACATACATACATACATACATACATACATACATACATACATACATACATACATACATACATACATACATACATACATACATACATACATACATACATACATACATACATACATACATACATACATACATATTCTTTCTGTGTACTTCATTTGGAATGTATTTGTATTTCATATTATGTATTTATAATATAAAATATACATTAAACGCCGGCTCTGTTAGTCTGCACGGCTAAATGCATTGCTTTGTGTGTGTTATTATTGTAGTGTAGTTAAGACTGTAAATTAGGGGTGAAAGATACCAGTCTGAGAGGGAATTCAAACTCATTATTTGAAAACAAACTGACAACGACATGGCTTAAAACAAAAAAAGACAAACCGACAAATAATAGTACACAAGCCACAACATATAAAGCTAAAGAATAAACAAGACAAACCCTATCAAAACTGTGAATGATCTCAGGTGATCCTACTTAATATGTTGCACCTGTCGTGTTGCTCATGTTAATACAAACCCTGTAAATAGTTTAATTTGGTAGGTTAAATTCGTGAAAGGGAACGGATTGTAGTTACGATGAAAGGAGCATATATCCGATATCATCTGTGAAACGGATATTCCGTAACGGTCAACCAACTCGTTATGGCCTCCGTAAATAACTTAAACGTTTATGATTTTTATCGGAAATTTCGTTGTATGGTGTGTGTTATTTTGTTTTTTTAGTGGATATGGGGGCAATCTATGTATCCAATCAAAATTTAAAACAAACAAGAACTTATTGCTTATGCCATGATCGTTACTGTGTTAAGATGAAAGTGGTAATGTGCCATTGTATAACAGTTCCCTGATAAATCTTTAGGGAAAACTAGGTTGTCGTTTATCTTCTGAAAAACGTATATTTTCAACTTGCCGAAAAAAAATATTTTAAGAATTCAAATTATTTTTACAAATATCGATATATCGATGATTATATTCGTCTTCACAAAAAGTTCAGCCTGAAGACATTTCAATGTTTGTTTCCGAGCGCATGACAGGAAAACCAACAAATGTTCTTACATTAATTACGTCTGGCGTATTGAATTATAATCCTGGTACCTTTGATAACTTTTTATATTCTTAACTTAGTTCCTCTTCATCTGGAAAGCTTTGAAACTATAATGTTGGAATTAAGTGGAACAGGAGTTTTTCAATGTTCAAATTCATAAATCAAATAAGAAAATGCTAAGCTTCGTAAAACCAAAAACTAAGGGAATAAGTTAATGTTTGGATAAAGAAATTACTATTTATCATGATTCATTTTAGATTTACATTTTTCAACTGTGAAATTTTCTTTACATTGTTTAGCTTCAGCTAGGATCAGATCAGGAACAGTTAAACTCGGAAGATCGCCGGATGTTATTCTGGTATTGGATACATCTGACCGCATGACAGGGTATTTCCAGAAGTTGAAATCAGTTGCATTACAATATGTGTATGGTGGGTTTATACAAAACAGCAGAAATAAACTTATATAAAAGTTAAGAAGATCTGTAGATCCACATGTTATAAGCCTAAATGCTAGTTGTAATTTTTTTTATTGAATTGAATAATACTAATTTTGTTTATAGTATAATTTTTTTACCTTTCTTAATCATGTAATATAAATGTCTGTAATGACATGTAAAATAAATTATTACTTAAACACAAAAACAGAACTGCATTCAGAAAAAATGCTTTCAATATTGTAACTAAAATAAGTTTTTTTTCTACAGGAATTAAACAAAGTTCAGAATGTGGCGATCTGGCAATTGGCATTGGTTTAGCAGTATTCGGCAGAGAGACACGGCTTATTCAAGAAGCAACAATTGATTATGAATCAGTTATAGAATTGATAGGTTATATCATTTAAATTTGATTTTTACAATTTCACTGTGTCTCATTGATATCATATTGGTAAAATATGTATTTTCAAGTACGACTTTACAGTAACAAATAATATGATTTGAATTTGGTTTAAGATAAGAAAAAAAATAAAAAAGATAAATAAAAAGGGTCATTGGTTTAACGCCGAAATACCATGGTACCAAAAGCTTGAAAAAATACAGAAAAAGCATTACATAAATACCGAACTTTAAGGTTAATTAAAACAGATGAAATGACAAAATCAATCGGAACAAAAGAAAACAGTTCAATTAGTGACTTAAAACGGATATTTTCCTAAGAAAATGGTTGGTTTAACATTGTTTCATAGCAAGCTAAACCTCCTAATAATTTGAATGTTGCAGCCACTAAATAGTTAGTAAGCATCACAGATATACAACACAACTGACTCATAAATTTTTAGCCTTGGCGTTGTCAGTTTGTTTTAGATTTATGAGTTTGACTGTCCCTTGGTATCTTTCGTCCCTCTTTTAAAAAAAATATACAGTTTTACAAACAAATCTTTTTTGAGAAAAAGGACGAAACGTTCTGTGACAAAACCATGCCTCATTAACTTTTTGCTCAGACGCGGATAACGTTTTACATTTTTGTACTGTACTAAACCAGAAATGTGGCAGTTGCTTTAAAAAAAAAAGTACGTTTCTATGTATCCTGTTGTGTGTATTTGTTGCACTTCAGTGTTTATGTTGTTCCGTTGTTTTCCTCTTATAATTGATGTGTTTTCCTCCGTTTTAGTTGGTTACCCAGATTTTTTCTCTCTCAATTGATTTTTGGCTATTGACTAGCGGTAAAGTGTTTCCATTTTTAAGAAGTATCATGTGAAGCTGTTGCCTCAGTAATATCGAATGAGCTTGGAAATGTAAATTCTATACACAATTAACTTGTAAAGCAGACAGCGTCGCCCAGTCTTACTTAAATATTACCTTTAAGATGACATTTTTAGAGTATTACTATTAAATTTAAAACATGTGCTCATTTGAACACAACCTATATAGATTAATTAGGGAGCTTCATTATTTGAAATATAATAGATCGCAAATATTTGACTAGAAATATTTTCTATTAATCATAACTGTATTATAGAAAATTTAAGGCCAGAAGGAGATGCACACATTTTAGCGGGTCTACTGATGGGATATGCTGGAGTAGTTTCATGTAAGTACAATAATTCATTTGCCAATTACCGATTTGATACTGTTATTACATACTTAATACAAATTTCCTCCCTTTGGCAATCGTGGACTGATTCTTTTTGCCCACACATACCAAGGTAAGTTGAAAGGGATATATCTTAACCATTTTTGAATGAGGTGCGTTTCGTCTACGAAGGACTCATTCATCAGTGACGATAGAATATAAAAAGTAAAAAAAAACAAAAACAATTCCGACAGATTATGTCAAAAACTACTAAGGTACAAGTAATATATTCCTATATAATAGTAGAAATCTTTTATATATATTGCTAGTTAATCGTCATGTTTCACTAAAGAATTGTCAATTAGATTGACTAAAATTCTATCCGCAGTGAAATAGGGTCTTCGGAATACGGTGAAACTGTTTACTCGCGTAGTGGTATTAACCATATGTGGATTCTTAAAAATTCTAAAGAACCTCTAGACAATTTTAAATCTCGGTCTTTTTCTGAAATTAGTTCTATCAAAACATTATATTGTTCAACCCTGTATACCACTATTCCCCATAGTAAATTGAAAATTATCATTAAAGAAATAATCCACAATGCCTTTCAAAATAAATATGGTAGCATACGCTATAAATAAGGCATATTTCGTTAATAGTGACAAACAAAAAGGTGAAACATGCTACACAGAAGAACAAGTGGTCAGTATGCTGAAGTTTCTTATCAACAACATATTTGTTGAGTTTGGAGGTAGACTTTTCCAACGAAATTGTCGGCATTCCTATTGGAACAAACTGTTCGCCTCTTCTTGACGACCTCTTCTTATTTTCATATGAATCGGAGTTCCTCCAGACACTTGTCAGAAAGAAGAGGATCAAAGGAGCCAGATTATTTAATTTCACTTTCAGATATATTGATGATGTTCTTTCCGAACAATCCGACCTTTTCTAATTGGGTTCCATTAATATAGAACTAGAAATTAAATAAACAACAGACACAGCTTCCTCCATCTCATTTTTAGACTTATACCTCGAATTTGACCCACACAGTAATCTCAGTACCAGAATCTATGACAAACGAGACGATTTTAATTTTGAAATTATAAATTCCCCCCACCTCCTTCACCTGCATATTGGATATTAATTTCCCAACTTGTTCGATATTCAGGAGCTTGCAACTCCTACTCAGACTTTGTAAAACGTCATCAGTGTCTGAGTAGATAGGTGATGAACCAGGGGTATGTCAAAGAACGTCTCGTCATTTTTCTAAAAAAAAGTCTATCGGAAGGTACCAAGACCTTGTTGATAAATATTCCGTATCAACTTCACAAATAATACATAATGGTCTCTATGTATAGATTCTGCTCACTGGTGTTGTTTATCATTTTAACAACGTGTTTTATTGTTCTTTTAAATGTCTTTGTTCTACTATTAATATTACTTTTACTGTTGAATTATTTTATGTGATATCCGTTTAACGTGGCTCGGTACTTATACATCCCGTCAACGTGTTTGTATTTTGCGTTGGTGTGTTTTGTATATGCGACTTTTTGTATTTCTTTGGTTACTAAAACGTGACTCTGTACTTAAAAAGATCCCGTCAGTATGATATTGTTCTATTTTATGTCATTATGATATATTTCTATTATGAATTACAAAATACGTTGAGCCACAAACGTCAACATCATTCAATCGCGTTATGAAATTAACTATGTGTGGATTATTATAAATTCTATATAACTTTTGGACTATTTAAATCCCTGACTATTTCTGAAATGTATTTTTGATTTTTTAACCCTGTATGATAACATTGCCTGTGTGAAATTTTAAAATTGTTTGCATGTACATTGAAAGACATATATATGTGACGTATAAAATAGTCTGACGTCAGACACGCAAATCATAAATTTGTTACACGATGAAAACTGCTGTACCCATATATTGACTATTTTATTTATTGTGTCTGTTTAGTTAACGCATCATTGTAAATATAAAGGAATTTGATGAGACTGTCATCAAAGTGAGAGAGTTAGCGCTATAAAACGAGGTTTAATCCACCATTTTCTACATTTGAAAAAACCTGTACCAAGTCAGGAGTATGACAGTTCTTGTCCATTCGTTTTTGATGCGTTTAGTTATTTGATTTTGCCATGTGATTATGGACTTTACGAATTGATTTTCCTCTTAGTTCAGTATTTTTGTGATTTTACTGTTTAGTATTGCGAAATATTCAAGGTCTTGTAAAATATAATTATCTCAACATTAAGGTGGCTCCGGCATATTCGAAGTTTCTATCAGAAATGCCGTATTTTTAGTTATTTTATTCTTCCAAAAAAATGAATCAAATAGGTCGTAAAAAAAGGAGATCACGGACCATTTAAGCTCAAAATTTTACTTTTAAACAGGTATGTAAAAGGGACCATTTTTCAATGAAATGATAGAGAAAATAGAGGTGTTGACATATTTGTATCGGAATATCAAAAAAACGTTCTTTGACAATTGGTCCAATACTGTAATATGAGAAGCTGGAATAAAGCTTCAAGGACTGAGCCAATAAAAAACCTAGGTCACCGATAAGGGAATTTTTTTTGCCTAGAATACAAAATATCGAAAGGGTTAGCATCTACAGCTAAGCTACTTTATTCAGGTGTAAGAAATTCTTTGTATTTCAAAACATTCAAGGTTTAAGATTTAATCTATAATCAACCCAATATCAATGATAATTCATGCTGACAAAGAAGTGATAACTTCTTGCCTGGATATACAACTTTAACCAAAACTCTTTTAGTTTAAGCAATTCAGTTCATCAATATGATCCATGTTGTAATACATTCTTCATTCTTGATAACCTTTAAATCGGGTATAAAAGGTGGGGATAACGTGTTGTTTTTAGCAAAGAAAGTAGACTTAGTTTTATGAAGAATAATATTTACTCACAGGTTTTACAGGCAGATACAAAGATATTGTGTTACAGGCACACATGATAGTTATCACAAATGGATCTTCAGAACAATGCAAACTTTCAACCGAAAATAGCGAAAATTATGTTTTTGCATTGCGTAAATCTCAAGTAAGTATGGCTGGACGATTACACTTGCTAATAGTATTTCATATTTAAGTTAACTTACACTATCAGCTTATGCACATTTCGATAAAATAGCTGCATCGTACTGAAAACATTTGTTAAACTGTTCTTACAATTCAATGTACTAATTCAGAAATACAAAGGCATTTTTCTCAACACAATCTATTGTTTATGGTCATCTCAAAAAATATAGATTGATCATTGACTACTGTCGTGGTGAATTAAAAAAAATCTGTTTTGAAAATATCCTGTTATATTTTTGTGGACCATAACATTACTTAAAATATTGTAACTTGTAGGTACCATCAGACATTAATGGTGTTATCGATGAGATAGTTTCCACCACAACTAGGATCTTTTATGTGCCTATTGGCGGAAATCAAAGCAACAACGTAAGTATTTTTCGGTTATTTACATAATAAACTATTAGTTTAACATCAATACTTGTGCATTAAGGTAAAAAGAACTATTAAACAATCGTTAAAGGTTTTTTTTAAATATTATTGTTACTTAATATGAAAATAAGAAGATGTTGGATAATGCCAAAGAGCTAACTCTCCACAAGAACCCAATATGACACACAACTAAAGGTCAATGTACGGCTTAAAACAATGAGCAAACCCATACAGCATAGCCAGCTATAAAAGGCCCCGAAGTGAAAATTTTATAACAATTTAAAGAGAAAATTAACAACCATAGCATATAAAAAGTGAGGCAAAAAATACCATTCAAACTCAAAAGTTATTAATGGCACGTATGAGCATTTAATCATAGTGATAATTGCCATTGGATGACGATAACTTTAGCTGTAATGACTATCAATATAGTTGTTTATCTTCAACATAAATTAAAATTGTCCCATAGACACTGGTAGACAATCGCCCTTTTTTTTTTAGATTTTAATTTTCATAATCTTCAATGATATTTTTTTACTTCAACTAGCTTAGTTTGTTTGTCTTGAAACGACCGCAAACTCTATACAAAAATGAATATTACAGATAAAGTATTGTTCGTGTTGTTAACTTCTCTGATTTGGACGGTTCAGTTCTCCATTTCCATGGTGTGCATATTTCCATAATTTTGAAATTATGTGTCTAGTATAATATAATATGATGAGCGGGCTGAACTGAATAATCATGACTTGGGGATATTTTCAGACTTTGGAACAAGCTGTAGGAAAAACTAATGGAAAAATTATACCAGCCAATGAAATGTACCGCTTGATCACAATGACTAGTGTTATGGTATGAAAATTTATATGTCCAGGTCCTTATTGTTAACCATTTGTCATGTTTAATCTCAGATTTTGCTTCCTTTGCTTTCAGCTCATATAGATCTATGGTCGTTGATCAATTTATAGTCATAATAATAACGGTATCAATTTCATTGTAACAGATATGGTGTTTGATATAATTGTCTTATTAGTGATGTCTAGGGGAGAATATTTTGAAACATAATGCACACGTTAAATAGCTGACAAAATCGAAACGGACCAAAATAAAAGCAAACTCAGAACATACAGATTTTATTTTTGAGGAAAAAAACATTTGTTTATGCTAATGATTTCAAAATCTTTTAGTAGCATATTCAAAACGATCAATACTTGCGATCGTTTTCCCTCAAAGTACTAAGTCTTGGATACCAGCCTGGTACTATTATCGGGGATAATGTCCCAATAGATGTATCTTCTTTGAATATTTATAATGTCTAACTTCAAAAAACGTTTTTCATTAAAACTATTGAATTATTTGTAAAATTCAGATCAAATATTTCAATGAGTTGGAACCCATTTCACATTCAGTCTATTGATTTTCTTAATCTAAGATGGGGTAACGACTATTTTAACAGAACCTTTTATCATTTTAATAAACATCAATGTTTGCATGTATTAGGTGCAGGAAAATGTTAAAAGTTTACAAAAATCATTCAGATAAAAACTTCATGTTGAGCCTAATTAAGTGAGGAAACATATTCACAAAATTTACAAGATACGGTTATTCAAATGATATGTAAGGAAAAATATAGTTTTAGCAAATTTCATAACAAACCCGACTCAATTAGAGGAACAGCTGATCGATCGATGTACAAATCTCGTAGATTCGTCATAGATATCAAATTAGAATATACAAACCTTAACCAGAATCGAACGCATCGTCTACAAATGACTGTCTTGTGATGATGAGCGTCCCCTAATGTCGTGTATTGCCACTTGAATAAGAAAAGAAACAATTGTTTAAAGGAAAAATAATGAAAAGGCAGAACGCAGGTGAAAATTTGAAACGGAAAGTTCCTCATCAGATGGCAAAATCAAAAAAATCAAATTAAACACATCAGACAAATGGAAAAGAACTTTCATATTCCTGACTTGGTAAAGGCATTTCCTTATGTAAAAAACGGTGAATTAAACTTGATTCTATGGAAAGCTAAACCTTTGAATTGTATAACAGTTGCATAAATTCCATTATATTGATAACAATGTGAGAGCAAAATTAACAGGCATGATAAGTAAAAATGTCAAAAATAGTAGGACAGCAGTCAAATAATGGCAACAGTAGTATACCGCTGTTCGAAACTCATAAATCGATTGAGAAAAAACAAATCGGGATTTCAAACTAAAACTGAGGGAAAATCAGCAAATGTTATAATCTTAATAACTGTAAAACATTTCTATGCTATACGCATTGTAATTTCAAACCCATTACTGTGTCTAATTGTATAAACCTTTAGGCGTTATTTCTGGTAGGACGATTTCATTATATCCATCGGAAATGTTTTCATTTTGCAGATTTATACGCGTTGTTAAACTACTCACAATTTTCAAAGTTTAAATTCGGGGTGATGCAATATTGAATAATTGAAATTCCAATGATTTGATTGCAAGAGTTAAGAAATTTGATTTGAAGAGGAATACTTAGAAGCTACTTTTGATTATTGGTTCTTTAAAAAAATCCGCAAAAATTACACTGTGCTAATATTATGATGAGTATATGCTTGAAATTAAAGACAGATATGGAACTTATCGCAACACTGCATCCTTTTGTAAGTTTGGATTAATAAAACCTTGCCAAAGTTGTAGCCCTTTCATATATGATTTATAATACAAATCACATGTGCATTTTCATAAAAACAAATATATATATTATATGAACAGTGTCCCCATCTAATTATATATATATATATATATACTCAAATAGCTGCACTTAGAATTAATCATTAATCGAGCAAGAGACTGCTGTCTTCAATATTGCAATATAGAATAGATTTACATTATATTACAGCTACTAGCGATACAAATAGCTTCTGATATACGATATTTAGAAAAACAAAGCAGAGAGGACATAAGGAAGAGAATATCAAATCACTCTAGCTTGGATGATAAGCACGTAAGATATTAAAATGCATTTTTTTTGTAACCGAAGTGTCAACAATTAATAAAGAATTCCTCGAAATGCATCCAACAATGTATGAAAAAAAGGAGAAACGATCATAAATATCTTCATGACAACTAAAAACTATAATCATAACACCCATTTCAAGCTCGTGGTTTATCTGTCGTTGAACAAAAACGGTCATTGTGTATCTTCTATTAAACTTTGATAAATGAAATGATAATATCAACAATACAGGGTATATTCGTAACAAACTATGATTATTATGAGTTATAATTGAAATGCCATTGTACCTTGATCAAAGAATGCCTTTTCGGCATTGGTGGTACTTTAAACGATTTCAGTAAAAGTTATTAAATTCAATATTTGCCAGGAAACTACTACAGATTCATAACACTAACGGCTTTTTTTTTTTATCTAACTGTTGTTCAATGACCATTTTGAAAGATGAAAGCAGATCCGATTCAAGTTATTTACGTGCTTATAACAAAATATTTTTTTAAACTATTACTATGTTAGCATAGGACCTTTTAGTTCAGGCGATTCCCTAAGCTTGTGTTTGTTATCTTTATTTGTTTTCCTAATCGATTCATGAGATTTGTACAAGTTAATCACTATTGCCTTTGTTGTCAACGAAATTGTGATCTGTTCGATTAACAAGTGACGTCATTCACATTTCAAACCATATAACACAAATCCAGAAAAAAACTCAATATCAATGATATATAAAATGTATCATGTAAACAAGATTTAAAAAAAAATCAGTTTGTTCAATAAAGTTTTTTCTAAAAATAAATATGTTTTTTATGTCTTAAACTTCTACGTCATTATAATACATGCAACAACCACTCTGAACGTTTTTTACTATGTTTAAGGGGAAAGTCAAACCTTTTTTTTTATTTGAAAAGAAGTTCTATATGTTCATAGCTCTGATAACATGATTTAAAGGCAAAATGGCCCACAGTGTATACTATTATATTCTAAGAATTCTAAAATTTGATATATCGCTGAAAATACCTTAATAGGTTAATTACCTTCAAAAGGAATGTTGCTCACAGAACATTTTTTTTATACTAGATTAAAGAAGTTCCCCACCTCGGACGCTATGACATCATATGAACCCCTTTTTTGGTTCGTTCTTGGAAAATCATTCTAAAGTCTCAAACCAGAGATTAACAGACCCACAATATTTTTGTATTTGAATATAAAATGTCAATGTAGAATCAGCTCAGAAAGTACAGAAAGATCAAAATATTTCAGGAAGACTGTCTAGATATGGTACCAGACTTCATCAATCCCTTGAGGTTTGACAATATGAGAGGTCTATATCTAGAGTTTGGTTGCCATAAACTCACATTGGGAGATAGAGTAAGACGGGGTCCAGGTTGGACTTACGATGATCAAGATTTAGGCCTACCTGGAACAGCTGTTGGTTATGAGCAAAGAGGTAGAAAAATTAAACACATACACATAAAATGACAATGAATTACTAACATAAAAAAAGGAGATATGGCATGATTAACAATTAGGCAACTCTTCACAAGAGGCCAAATGACAGAAATTAGAAACTTTAAGTCACCTTACTGCCTGCAACAATGAGCAATGGCAATATGGCAGTGTAATACAATTTAAATGAGAAAATTAACGGCCGAATTTATGTACTAACAATTAACGAAAAACCAATTTGAAACACACCAATACACGACAATCAATGAATTACACGCTCCTTGCCACATTTTTTTGTTCATTATGTTGTTGAACGGATCTCAATCCTGCAATCCGTCTCTTGTTGTCTTTTTACAAAATTTCAAACTACTTTTGATTAAAATAAATATAAGATAAATAGTATTCTTGACAGAAAAGTTTAAATATAATCTTTGATATGTTTTATGAATATAAGAATAACCCTGTGTGTTTTTAAAAATTACTCTTAAGATACACATATAACATTGAACATGATGCTATCATTTGAAAAGTTAACTAGAATATTGTTATTGTTTTATGCTTTATTTATGAGTCCAATATGCTGCCACCTTTGAATTGCCTCCGCACGTGTTTTTTTTTTCCAAATTGGTTTACTAATTATGCTGGTAAAACTCCTGCTCTATTTTTTCTGTTGAAGGAAATTGGAAAGAAAAAGAGTACTGAAAAAAGACTGAGAAAATCTGAAAAAAAAGATAAAAAAAGATAAAAGGAGAAAAAAAATAAGAAAAATTATTCGAAAATGCTTGCGAATGCTACCGAAGGGTACGCAGATACTGCTCTAAATGCGATACCATCATATTATTTCAGTATGACACATTGTACTAGTGTACGGTTTGCCAAGTTTTGTGATTTTATTAGATTTATTCAGCTCTTGATATGCTTATCCTTATCAAGTTATCCAAATAACATATAAGAACAAACATGTTATAATTAAGCTTTTAAATAGATACAAAATATCTTACAATTCAAATTATAATTCTATGTTTCAACTAACTCTTACAAATCTGATTAATGTTTCATAGTAATCTCTTTAGATATAGGATGGGTTGTAGTAGCATGGGATCATGGGGCTATCTATCCCTATCCATACGATGAAATGATGGGTAGACTTCAATTAAGAAAGGTACATGAACCTAGAATTTTGGTCGATGAGCTGATAGCAGTTGGTTGTAGAGTAGTCAGAGGTATATGACAGAATGATTTTTTTTAAATAGCATATCTTACTTCTTATAGAATGTTTTCTCAACATGAAACTTCGAATTCAAAACAAATATCAAAAGATTTGTTTTCAATGACAGATTTCATGTAATAGATATAAGTTTTCTGCATGATTTGTAAAATTATTCAAGATGTAAAAATAAATTTTGGTTAAACTGATATCTCATTTTTATATAGACTAGACCGTGGGTTTTCCGGTTTGAATGGTTTTACACTAGAAATTTAAGGGCCCTTTATAGGTTATTGTTCGGTGTGAGCCTAGGCTCCGTGTTGAAGGCCATTCATTGCCCTATAATGGTTTACTTTTATAAATTGTTATTTGGATGGAGAGTTGTCTCATTGGCACTCACACCACATCTTCCTAAATCTATGAAAATTGCACAAATAACAGGTAAATAAAAACATATTTTTATATTATAAATTCTAACATTGTAAAAAGTCGCCTGTTATTCGTTTTCCTGTTGAGTAAGCGGTAATATGAATATTTCTTTCTAGGTAACAGTTCATTTTATGGTCCTCGTCGAGGGCAGCGTTTCACCAATGTTAATTTGTTTGTTAAATCAAAGGCAATGATATGGATTTTAATACCTAACGTTCAAGTACCTTGTGTAAATTTGTTAAATAAAACAAATGTTATTATGTGTATTGTTGGAAACATAAAATGCATTTGTTCTCGCTACGAAACAGAAGAAAAGCACGACGAGCCTCGCTTTTCGTCCTGTTTCGAAATCTCGTACAAATAAAGCACATATTCCAACAATGTACAAATATTTTATATATATTCAGTTACTAATAACCAATCTAATTCATAGGTCAGGATTGGAAATTTGGCGAGCATGACGGAGGGAACGGTACGGAAGGAACAGTTTTAAGTGTTAGAGAGGAAGGAAAAGTAGTGGTGAGAATATGAATTACCTTAACCACTTTTTCATGCCAAATATTCTAATTAAAAAACAAACTATAGTCCCCTCCATAATGCAATTATACATTTCACGGTGAGAGGAGAAAATATGTACAGAGATATATCATAGGATACAGGATAAAATATGTTCCCCCATAACACCCATTTTCCTTTTCATATAACTAAGACTTCAATAGTTCAAAAAAGTAATTTTCCAAAATTTAGGCAAATTCTAGATTTCTTCTACTTCGATTTGAGACCTAAATAATAACAAAGATAAAAGTCCGAGTCCGCCGTTTCCCGCCATTTTGTAAAACTTAAATATCGCGAAAAAGAGCTCCATAACCTATCAATGTTTTAGCTAATATTGTTCCTTAAATATTACTCCTTCGACTTGGTATCAATTTTAATTTCTTCATTTTAAAATTAAACTAAGTACCGATGCAATAAGTTTACCGTTAGAAGAAGTAAGTATCAATAAATTGTAGATACTTAAACATTCATCTCGATAACGAAAAGGAAAACTACGATAACGATGCATTTCAAAATAATAGGATAAATGAAATGTTGGGCGTTAAATAATTCATGTAGTAACCATCTATTGTGTGTGACAGTCACCCTTTTTTTCTATTCTTTCATATGTTAGTGTCACTAACTAATCTTTTGAAGACGGAACGCGCATCTTGGATGCATGTTTCTATAGTTCATCTTAAAGTTACATCTTTTAAATTTTCAAGCACAAACAAGAACCATAATACGCTTCAAATGTATTAAGCAAATACCTGTGAAATGTTTTACACTATGTAGAGTCGACTCACTAGCTTCCGCTAAGGAAACTAAACTGGAGATAATGTACCTGAACAATTCCTGACCACATTTTGCATGCGTTCGATTGCAATAACAGTTCACTAACGAATCGTCGTTTAGGAAAGTTAGATATGCCAAAAACTGTATAGCAATTTAAAGAATGTACATCAACTAGAACCAGCGCATCGTTAACACAGACAACTAAATACAAACATTCAAAGCAAGACATACCAATGCTTTCTATTATTTCCGACTGTTATATGATATATCATACTTTTACATTTCTACCAAATCATTTGACGGAGGGCAACGAATTTCGTGCTCTAAACAGTGTCTTTATGAAACACAGAGACACTTGGAATCGTCCTCACTTTTTATTGACATCCTAATTCGATTATTAATAGTTGCACATAATGACAATTTTAAATTATTTTATATTTTTGAGGGTTAGAATACAATACATTACAGAAGCGCAATTTTACGAAATTTTCCTTTGATCTTGCGGACTGATAATTTCCTTTCTCAGCGGAGTCAAGTGATATGAAAAAGTGTCGCTATAAACTTAGAGGGCACGAATCGTTGTCAATGAAATTGAAATGAAATTGACAACGTCGTCATTTTTAAAAAAGCGATTAACAGATTATCATTGGTCATCTCAACTCATTCGTACCGTCTCAGGTGAGAAAACCAATCTCGTTGACATGATCAACGATCGTCTACAGTACTATATTTTATTATCGTCTCAAATTTAAAAAGCAATATATAGCACATTAATTAAACCGAATTACACATCATTATGTAAAAGCCATTTATTCAAGAGACGATTTGATTATTCAAAATAAATTTCTAAACGTAAAAGGAATGTTGATATTATATTATTTGATCGTGTATGCTATCAATACAATCATTTGAATGATTATAAAGAGTTTTGTTAATCAGAAATAATATGTTATAGGTACGATGGGACAGAAAAAATATAGGCATCTATAAAATTGGATATAAGGGACGTTTTGAAGTGAAGTTAATGTAAGTATAAAGTGTAACACAAATTAACAATTAATCATATGTAGATATATTGTACATGAAATAAAAAAAATCAGTTTGACAAAGTAAAATTAGGAGAGAGAGAGACCCTAGAAAATTCAAACACGAATTGGGTAGGTTGATTCAAGAACGTCAAATTGTAACAATAACATCTATTATTACATTGTTTCTTTAGTTACATGGAATACCAGAGGTTCCCCATAAATCGTTTCCATTTTCTGTAAAAACTTCGAAATAACGTTTTCATGGTTGATATTTAGTTTCTTCTAATCTTAACAATGATCATTATATATTATTACAGTGATAATTTTTCGAACGATGGCTATACAATTGGGTGCGAGGAGACGGATAGGTATGGTATTGGCGAAGAAAGATATAACGAACCAACAACTAGAAAACATCAAAATGCTCCATATACAATGAATACTAATGAATGCGGTCCAGAAGATTATGTTATTCCAATATATTCCGAAACATCAAGTGAGAAAATTACTAGTTCATGTTCTGAAGATCGGATCATACTTAGATTTAAGTGTGCTTACGTACAAAACATTTTAGTGTTATGTCGTTGTTCTCCTCTTACGTTTAATGCGTTTCCCTCAGTTTTAGTTTGTTACCCCAATTTTATGTTTGTTCATAGATTTGCGAGTTTTGAAGAGCGGTATACTGCTGTTGCCTTTATTTATCAATTCAATTTAAATGTAATCAATTACGTTAAGCACAACAAATAAAAACCATTATTCATGTTTCCAAATAAGTGTTTCTGTTATAAAGTTTAACTTAATTGAATTAAAGCAAACAATTGTATCAACAAATTCCTCAGGGGCTTTTGTGTATTGTTTTGTATATCAAGTCAAAACATTTTGCCGTGGTAAATTTAGAAATGCTAATCGGTTGCAGCCTTGGTTAATCTATAGGATTAAAAAAAAGTACGTTAAAGAAAAGGTAATTCCAAAATGTTTCAAGTCAGGGTTCTCTGGTTTGTAGTCTTGTATATTTTGTTTTGTTTTTAATTTTTATTTTGGATCATGTGTTAGTGTCGGAGTTTAGCGTGACGTCTTTATTTCGCTGAACTAGTATACATCATAAATTAGGAAATATCATGCTTATGAATGTATACACCAGACGCGCTTTCTTCTACAAACGACGCTGAGTAACGCTCGAATAAATCAAAGTTAAAAATGTTAAGATGGCTGGTTCGTCTTAATTAACATCCATAAAATTATTTGATCATTTGTCAAAATGAAGTTTTTATCATGCTATTTAAAAAAAATTTTTAAAAAGATGAGGGTCAACGGTCTTTGTATTTCACACTACAGAGTGTGCAAAATTTTAAGATTTTGTATAAATTATACACGGAAAATCCAATTTTGGGCGATTAGAATATTAAGATAAAATATGAGGAGAAAGCTCTTTTAAAAAAAAAAGGGGGTCACCGAACTTGTTTTCTTGCTACATATTAAAGAAAGTAAATTCACATGTTTTAAACTTACTGTATCTGATTTATCTCCCCTATCTGGCAAAGTTGAAAAAAAACATGAATCAAACACAAATATGGTTGGTTTGTTTTAATGAAACTACAGCTGTAAATATGATAAAACACATAATTATATCAAATACAGCTTATATTCTTTGGATTAAATATGGATTAAATATCCAAAGATTGTAGTTATTATGGTATCATGTTTTTACACCATATTTTCTCTTTTTCGATTCTTTAAATATCACTGATTTTGTTAAAGTCGTTGTTCTCCTCTTATATTTAATGCGTTTCCCTCGGTTTTAGTTTGTGACCCCGATTTTGTTTTTTTGTCCATGAATTTTTGAGTTTGAACAGCGGTATACCACTGTTGCCTTTCTTTATCTACAGTACCTCCACATCATTTCATACAGTTCTATCGATAAAACAAGAAAGTCCTTTTCGAATTTCAGAATGATAAAGCTTTAAAGTAAAATGATGAAAAAGACTATCTTACTGTCTGAAATTTACTGTTTGCAAAAGTATTTATTTATTCTAAATAATAAGGATGTTCTTATCTCAGACAGAAAACCCTAGCTGTATTGGTCACAACTTTTTGAACTTGTGCTCTTCAACTTTGTACTTGTTTTGCCTTTTAATGTTTTTTTATTTGAGCGTTACTGGTAAGTCTTGCGTTGACGACACGCACGTCTGGCGGATTAAATTTTAAATCTGATACCTTTTGTTAGCTATTATTCATGTGTTTCTCTTTCCTATATTTTCTCCCATTTATTTGTATTATAGACCTGTCATGTAATGTTGTCATTTTAATGTGATATTTAACATGGGCATTAAAGCGGGAGCTTTGGCATGCCACAAAACCAGGTTCAACCAACCATTTTCCCTTAAAATGTCCTGTATGATGTCGGAAAATGGCCAGTGTTATATTACAGTTCGTTTCTGTATGTGTTACATTTAAATGTTGTGTTTCTGTTGTGTCGTATTTCTCTTATATTTGATGCATTTCCCTCAGTTTTAGTTTGTAACCAGGATTTGTTTTATTCTCAATCGATTTATTAATTTCGAACAAAGGTATAATACTGTTGCCGTCATTTAATTGTTAGGGACTACATGCTCACAATGTATATTTCCTATCGAATGGATTTGAATATTTACTTACTTTAGTTAAAATTCATCTTAACTCTTCTAGCGAAAAATAATGTTTATATTCAACACTATTGTATTTTGTTATCAAAGTAATTTGTTGTTCTAGCTTCAGAAAAGACAAACTGGCTCTTAGTGTAGGTGTTTTTCTTCATTTTAATTAAACCATCTCACAAGCCATATGAGATATAAAAAAGTATTCTAAAAATGACAGGATAAAGAAATTTACTGACATGGACTTCCAGGTTACGGATGACCCCAAAAACTGAAGGTACAAGGAGGTATGATATTAAGACATGTCTGATCCCTATACTTTCGCCAATACACATCTTTATTCAATGTTATTAACTTATAAATAATTAAATGCATATTCAGAATTACATGATCTTTATTTTAACAGTAAGTGTTATTTGGGAGCACAAGAAAGGTTCACAATGGGAGAAATATCCACCCGGAGTAAATGTAAAGATTGAAAAAGCCTATCAAAGGAAGAAAACAGGGAAAATCATCATAGAAATGGACCACACAACGTTAGTTATTTATTCATTTGTATATACATATTGCCTCGTTAAAAAAGAAAAAAAAGGAACAAACACTTAAGATATTGGATCGTCAATGACCGGTGTAAACATTTCTGATACTGGAAAATTTTGAAGCAGAAAAGCAATTTATATTGTTTACGTTAGCAGATATGTTGATTATCTAACAAAAAGCCCTATGAAAAAAAATAGCAAATACGTAATTGGTGTTTTTTTGCATAATAGAATGTCCAATTGAAATCAATATTTGAAAAGAGCGAAACAAATTGGACACTTTTTTTTTCAAAAATCTTAAATACTTATTGGGAGAGCTATCAGCTATTTTTTGTCCAAAATTCATTCATTTAGTAGTATAAAGCCAAATGATAGTACTTTATCATGAACAATTTTCCAAATATTAAAAAAAAATTGCACAGCAGCTAGTATATCCATCACGGTGAATTTAGAATTAGAAAACAAAATGCAGATGTCAGATTCATTTGCAAGCAATTATAAATAAAACAACTCAACTTAATGTAAAGTGGTTAATGTCATCTAAGTGCAACGTATGTTCGTCCTTGTTATAGTCCTTTCCCTACCAATAATTTTAACAACAAATGTAATATTTGATTTTAATTTGAAATATGAAAGAGATAAACCACATCAAACATTATCGAATAGAAAGGTAATGGTCTTAATTTAGCAAATTGCTACACCATAAGAAATGCCTTAATCAGGTCAATAATATGACAGTTGTTATCAATTTCACTTATTTGTGTGAGCTTTCGGTTTTGCCATTTGAATAACTTTCCGTTAAGAAGTTTGGTATTTTTGTTATTTCCTTTTTTATTTGTAATGTATACCTCAATCCTCGGCTTTGATATATGTTGATGATTCGACATGTCAAAGAATAATTGTGTTAATGAAATACCGGTATAGTGTGCCCTTAATTCACTTATCGTTCCAAAGTGCATTGTTTGTATCATTTTCAACTGTACATTTTGATCCAAGTAATATACCTACTTATGTTTTGAAAATAAATCTGAATGAACAATTATTTCTTAAGATACATTTTGTTTATATTGTGCCAAGTTAATGTGACCGTCAAACAAGGGAAACAGGATCAATATATGGTTATGCAACTGTATCTGATTTCAGATATATAATCCATTTTTCGAGAATGGTACAGGTGAACGCTCAAAATAAGACGGAAACAGAAGTTAGAAGGAGAGGTGAGTTTGTAGTCAGGCGAACAAAACATTAATTATGGTATATCTGACGAGTTTATTTGAATATCTTTTCAACTAAGTTACGGCTCCTGCACATCATGTCTTATTTGAAAGACATAAAAGTGTCATGAAAGTTTTTCCATCGTAATGGTTGAAACAAATATCCCGATTCTTTAATCCAGTATCACGATACAATTAAACTGACAGTAGCATTGCAATGGGAGTCAAAATCATCATGATGGAAGTCAATAGCATAAAGAATGAATTCATGAAATTAAACTCACAAAAAAACTGAACTCCGAGGAAAATTCAAAACGGAAAGCCCCTAATCAAATGGCAAAAACAAATGATAAAACACATCAAAAGAACAGCTGTCATATTCCTAACTTGGAACAGGCATTTCCAAATGTAGAAATGGTGGATTGAAACTGTGTTTTAGCTCTAAACCTCATTTATATACGTGCATATGTTTTTTTCAAAAACATGTATCATCAATAAGAAACTCAATTTTGACGATTTTGCGGTTTCATGTATTCAATCCCTGCTTATCTCGGTATCTCGCCAGCAGGTAGACGACATTGCAGCAATAGGCAAGAAGAAAATTTGAATAAGTGCATTAAATTGTATACTTAAGTTTTGTATTATTCCATTTGATGTTTTCACGAAATAAAAATCGTATATTGTCTCAATAGAATATTACACGCATGAGGTTGTGTGAATATGTAACACGTATCACGTTAATCCGGGTTATTGTCTTCTTTCCTCTGAGACAATAGTGCAGGTTTTTTTCCCTTCTAGTGTATTCTTTAATTAAAGTTCTTTTGCCTTCAGATTGATGCCTCTTTACGACAATGACAAGTATCTCAATTCCTATTGCATAGTTCCATTGAAGAACAGCTGCGGATTAACACACTAGTAGTTTAAAACGACAATTTCGCTTAAGATTTAAAAATTTCGTTTGTATGGAACGGACTTCGTATTTTATTCATGAGTTTTCTATTTGTGTTTTTAATAATATTTAGACAATATTTTGTTTCGTTTTTATGACTTCAATATTTAATCATACATGTTAAAGTGAACAACATGGGGGACCTTTGCTTACCACCGTTCCTTCATAGCCTCATTTATATTTCAATGAGCAAACAACCATTAGAATTTACCTTGTTTATATTGGATACATTAACCTTCTAAAGCTCCTGACAATCAACGGTACATTGCTGGCTTATCTAAATGTTCCACCAATAAATTATCCCTTAGATTAAGCAAACATGTTGTCACTAGTGAAAAAAGTCTCATAGAAATAATCAACAATGCTTTTCTTACATTCGATAAAAATGTTTTGTTAAAAATAATAGCCCGGAAATTAAAAGTGCTACACCGGAGAAATATTAGTTGGGATGCTGGAATTTCTCTATTTGCTGAATTTGGAGAAATTTGTTTTAGATGATCGGTATCCTATAGTCACCAACTTTGCCCCTCCCCTGGCCGACCTTTTCTTATTTTCATATGCGTCGGAGTTTCCTCAGGCACTTTTAAACAAACAATATCAAAGAAGCTAAATCATTATACCCCCGCTTTAAGAAATGGGGGTATACTGTTTTACCTCTGTCTGTCCTTCCGTCAGTCCGTCAGTCAGTCCGTCCGTCTCATGAATATCTTTCGTCGCATTTTTTCTCAGGAACTACAATACAAGGATTTCTGAAATTTGGTTTCAGGGTTTATCTTAGTCAGCTATACCGTGTGATGCGTTTTCAGATTGATCACTTGACAACTTCCTGTTTACCGAACACTTGTATGTTTTACACATGATAGCCAAGTTGAAAATTTTCGTCACATTTTTCTCAGGAACTACCATACAAGGATTTCTGAAATTTGGTTTCAGGATTTATATAAGTCGGCTATACCGTGTGGTGCGTTTTCAGATTCATCACTCGACAACTTCCTGTTTACCGAACGCTTGCATATTTTTACACTATTAAAATATTTTCCACTTGCGCCGGGGGTATCATCAGTGAGCAGTAGCTCGCAGTTTCACTTGTTTGATTTCACATAGAATTTTTTAAAGGATGTTCTCTGTTATAACAATCCAAACATATCTGATTGGGTCCCATTATTATATCCTGATTGCGGGTCTAAATCAACTTTTTTTTCTTACATAGGATTTTGCTATTTTTTTCTATGATTTAACTTTATCTTATACCTAATAGAAACATAAAATAAAATTTGGGGTCACCCTTCATTTAAGCTCACAATCTGCCTCCGAAAAAAGCATACAATTTTGTTGATGTCCTTCTTTCTGTCGAAATAATAGGGGAAATATTGGTAATATCGAAATGAAAAAGGAATTAAATTACAGAAATTGTTTAAATTTTACAATTATTTACTTTATGTACAGCTTGTTTGAAAACAATGATAAAAAATATAGGTTACCGACGAGTTAAAAAAGATATTTTAATTTAAACGTCAAAAAAATTCCATTGTGCACCAAAGGGAGATAATTTTGAGCTTTTTCAATTATAAAAACATTTTTAAAATCATCTATGGCCAAACCAAATCAATTTGTCTGGGTGATTTTTGTACCATATTATAAAGTAATAACTAATAGTGTAATAAATAAAATTTGTAATGAAGAAAAAATGATTAATATTTTGCTGATTTTTTTTATACCCGCTAGCCTCCTATTGTATAGATTTTCGAAACCACAGATACTCTCGTCTGATTTTTTTCCCCGCGAGCCTCCTAATGTATAGATTTTCGAAACCACAAATACTTCTTCCTAAGCTTCATGTTTTTACATTTACCTCGACTTGCACAACAGCGGTCACCCCAGTACCATAAACTATAATAAATGAGACGATTTAAATTTCAAAATTATAAAAAAGTAAAATCCCAAACTCCGAGGAATATTCAAAACGGAAAGTTCCTAATCCAATTACAAAATCGAAAGTTTAAACACATCAAACGAATGAAAAACGACTCTTGTATTCCTGATTTGGTACAGGAATTTGCTTTTGTAGAAAATAGTGGATTGAAACTGGTTTTAAATCTAGCTTCACCTATCACTTGTATTGTAGTCGCATTAACTTTTCTCACCTTAGCAGCAATATACCAAACTTCACCTGCCTATCGAGAATACATTGCTCAACGCGTATACGATATTCCAGAGCTTGCAATTGCTACTTAGATTTGTGATACGCCATCGGTGTCGGATTAAAAAAATACTAAGACAGTGTTTTGTCAAAGAACATCTCGTCATTTTTTCTCAAAAACAGTTCATGTAAAGACTGTGGGTGGAGTAGAATTAAGCATTAAATATCCGTCGTTCAGTATAATTTAATATTTTTTTAATCAATAAAAGAGCGTAAAAATGTGATCTGCATGAATTCATAAATATAAACAAGAAAATATGCATTCTTTGAGAGGCAATCTAACAGATTTCCATCTTTCAGGCGATGCATTAAATTAATCACTCTCATTAGTGTTTAATTCGTCCGTATCTGAAAACTTGACGTCGCACGTCCGTAATGAACGTCATTTTTGTGATTTATCAATAGTTACATATGGGGATAAAGGTAGAATTTATTTGTAAAATGAGTTCGTATGCAGGGAAATTAATATAAATCAAACATTACTTTACTAAGTGTAATAATTATACCAAAAACTCGTCAACTTCAAACATTGAAACATTGCTGTCCTCCACATGCAGGATACTTCTGTTGGGAAGATTGCTTATTTCAAAGTCGTCAAGCGTTATTACAGTTGTATCCAATTATAAATGCGACATTTGACTGATATGTCGTCGTTATGAAAATGTAAAATAACAAGAATACAGAACTCCAAGGAAAATTGAAAACAGAAAATACCGTATCATATGAAAAATCAAAGGAATGGACAACAACTGGCGTGTGCCTGACCTGTTACAGGAACGTTCTTATTTAAAACATGGTGGATTCGAATTCATAATCGTATTAAAGCTAGTTTAACCTATCACAAGTATGACAGTCTTATATAATTCCATTAATTGACAACAATGTGTGAGCAAAATAAACAGACATAAAAGATACAAAATTACAAATAGTTTGGTACAGAAGTCATTATTGTGTTATAAATCTATTGACTATTAAAAACGATCAACAAAGAAAAACAAAATGGCATAATGATAGACACTTATAGTCGCCGTCACGTAAAATTGGCACCATGATTTTTGTCAAAATTTTCTTAAATATCAATCGCGTTTACTCGAGATCATGTTTTTCAATTAGCGGAATAAAAATCCAATCCAAATATATACTACTGTCCTACCTTTTATTGTGTTTGCACTGCATAATCCTGACCTTCACATTTTTCAAGATTGTTTTCATTGTAAAACCGCCATCTTGGTTTCTATGAGGATCCCTTACTACATAACATTCGTTACTCTCTGGTAATATCATTGTCATTGATGATACGATTTCCCGCGCTTTTTACATAAAGATGACGCACAGCTCCGAGAGACACAAGAAAATTAAGAGCACGTGGACTCCACGGCAACACTTCCGGTAATAACAATGTCGGATTCCACCATACAAAATAATCCTGGATTTTGTGAAGGTCAGGATTATACAGTGCAAACACAATAAAAGGTAGGACAGTAGTATATATTTGGATTGGATTTTTATTCCGCTAATTGAAAAACATGATCTCGAGTAAACGCGGTCGATATTTGAGAAAATTTTGACAAAAATCATGGTGCCAATTTTACGTGACGGCGACTATACAGACAAAGCACATAAGCACCATCGAAAGACAAGAAGATAGAAGACAAACAATGGACATAGCACAATAACTCAATAGCGGAATGTATAAAGCCGAAGCACCGCCAAAAGTATATAAGAAAATGTGTACCTAACAGAAAAGTCTAAAATTATACAGAAAACTACAAAACGTAATTTTGATGATACACAACGTCAGTACCTAGAACAAAAACTTCAAGACAATTATTTAATAAAAATAAGATGATGTAAAATGATCGTCAATGAAACAACACTCCATAAGAGACAAAATGACACAGAATTTAACAATTGTAGATCACCTTAAGGCCTTCATTATTGAGTAAAACCCATACCGCAAAGTCCGCTATTAAAGAACTCAAAATGACAAAAGTAATACAATTCAAACGGGAGAATTAACGGCCTAATTTATAAACAAAATGGAAAAAAACCACAGTTATGATACTAATATACAGCAATAAACACCAACCACTAATTTACTGCTCTTGACTTGGGATGGAAACTTACAGAAGGTAGCAGAAATAAACATGCTAATGGGCGACCCTTTCCTTACCCAAGACAGTTGTTTAACAGTACAACATATGATCAAACTATATTATTTGTGAAATATATTTGAATGAATGAATCTTTATTGCATTAGCAACAACATTGCTTTTGCATAAAACAAAGTATATACATTTATGACAAATATGACAGAATACAGAGAACAATTAAATAAATTCAATAATGCAGAGATAACTTATAATAATATGACTGATAATTTGCAATATTAGTTCCAATGCAGCTTTAAGATAATTACATAGATTTTTTGTTAAGCTTTTTGACCCAGCTGTAACAGAAAAATTAGCTTTCGTGTATTTGGCCATGAACAATAATACTTTGGCAAAAAATTACATCTAAGTGTTCATATATTAAATAACTAGGTCTTCCCTTGACCTTTTGAGAATTTTGTTTACAAATATAGATAATTTAATACAAATTGTTAGATAGCGAACACATCGTGTCAACGGTTCGATCATTTAAAAGAAAGGCAGGAAATACGAGAATCAAATTCAATTCTAAGTATTTAAAAATATATTGATATTTTCTTTTTCAAGTCCCTGTGGTCAAGATGATGAAGCACAAAAATGAAGTCTTAACCCATGGCATTCGTCCATCATCATATTTTACATGGGGAAATACTATCGTTTGATAAAACAGATATAGATTTAACAAACTTTAATAAAAGGTTTATTTCTTATTCAGCATTTAATATAGATATCAAAGTTATCGTAGATTTACATTGTAAAAAAAATCAAATCAGCTGACCAAAATTTTACATATAGATGTATTACCATAATTGATGCAAAGTTACTGCCCCTTTTTTAATTGAATAAATAGTAGAATTGTAGTAAAATGGCACGAAGCTCGTTTCTCTAAGTATGTTAAATATGAAATTGATCATTATATTTCTGCTAAATTAATACCACAATATTTAAATATATATTAATGGTTTAAGATTTAGCGCAATGAAAGCCGATACATAAAGGTTTGATAAGTGTATTATGTTGGAGATTCAACACCACTTGGGCCTTTAGGTCTCGTATGTTTCATTTGACTTAAAACGTTCTGAATGGCTCATACTCGGGAAGAGATCCGAGGGCTTAATAATTATGAACTCGGTGAAACATATCATTGCATGCATAGTTCGCATTTACATTTGCAGTGAAAAAAATGCGACTCAAGTATCGAGTGGATACAGTTAAAACATATAAAAAATCTAAATTCAACATTGAACAATGGTTCATATACTGGGGAAAATATCCTAGTTCTATGAGTAATATGAACTCGGTGACAACTCCAATAGCATGCATAGTTCGCATTTAAATTTGCCGTGAAAAATAAAGAAAAAAAAGCGACATAAGGTTCGAGTGGTAACTGGCATCTTCATTTTATTGCAATTTAATTTTTTCCTCAGTCTTCAGCAAACACATACTTCCTTAAAACTGTTAAAAACCGAAATCATGATATTTTTGAAGAGTGTATATTAGCTTTTTTATATCCTTGAAATACATTACAGGCAAATATACCAGTAATAAAATTTTGTACGCCAGACATAGTTACGTAAAATATAATACAGTTTATAAATTGTCCTTAAAATGGATGTATGCATCTATACGAGATATTTCTAAGGCGCTATTTCATTGGTAGTTCTTCTGCCAAAGGAACAAAGTATAGAGTTGTTTACATCGCGACGTGTCAATAACATTTTTAAAGTGATTTTTAGTTATCTTTCTTTAAAAGTGTACAAAATAAATGGGAGGGGGAGGGTTCCAGAACATATAAACTTTGACAACATTATGGTTATACACATACGATTTAAATCAAAAGCAGTGAAATTTTGAGGAAGGAACAATCTTGGTTAAACATTAATAATCAAATTACTCAACCAATTTTGTCAATATATAGGAACATTAAGCTCTGTCATACAAGTTGAAGGTTAAGCTTACAATAAAAGAAGGTTTAACTCACAATTTTTTTCTGTCCATTAAATGTATGCATCATATCAGGAATATAACAATTGATTTAGATTCGTTTCGTTGCTTGATATAGTCGACAGTTTGATATTGACAGGTTTTACAGGTTTACCATTGTCTTAAATTTACCTTGGATTTATTTTTGTTTACACTTTTTTTGTAGTTGCATAACTATAAATGTGAACAACAACGATCCAAACCTGCATTGTTGATAAGAACAGCTGTCTGTTGCATAGATAAGCACATCATCATTTTCATCGAACATCTGTCATTTTGGCTTCAGGTCAAATACCTGATAGAATCATATTCACAGTAATAAAAACGAAAACGATAACAGGAAGTTCGAAAATTATTTCTGGTAACTGTTTTATTTTAAACTTAGAAAAAAACATATGAAATCATTACAGATTTTCCCTGTAAATAAATACACCAAAAGTAGTCAAACATCCGATGGTCAGAGGGTTTCAAGCACATATCGTTTATTAAATAATATTTTCCGACCCCCTACGTCTGCTATACTCAAATATTTGGAGAAATACTAGCAAACATTGTTGTACATCGTGTTTATTAATCAATTTAACCTTTGCTTCCAATATTTCAATAATTTAGTTTGAGGCATTTATAAATATAATCGATACATGATCATAATTCAAAACCGTACCTTGACGACATATTTTGTCTATTCTTATAAGCATCAGACAGTAGTAGCAAGAATGTACATATTTTTACATATTTCTACGCCAAAATTCTAGTGGGCATTGAAAATTTATAGGAAACCCCCAATCCCTGATAAAACTATTATACTGGGCATTTTTTCATTTTCATATACTACAGTTGTAACAGATAAGATATGCAGTTTTTCCGTCATTAGGTCGTAAACCTGAAAAAAGCTGCATATTGTTTACTAGCAAGGCAAACCTCATACAAAAGTATTGAGCATAATCATCGATAACGTCTTCTTAGTTTTTTTGGAAATGAACACAAATATAAGATTTATTTTCTTGTTAAGAACATTAAAAATATCAAAGTTATCATTACTTTTTTCATTACATTGTAGAATAAAATTCAAATCGAGCTAACAGAAATTTTACAATTAAGTGCATTACCATAATGGATGCAAAGTTACTTTCCCTTTTTTATTTGACTAAATAGTAAACGAGCTAGAAAATGCAAAATTAGTACGATAAAAAGTGTATATTGTGTAATAGAATTGAGGTTAAATGTGCCAGAACTAGTTTCTAAGTGAGTAAGATATAAAATTGATCATTATAATTTTGCTAAATTATTACAACAATATTTAAATATATAATATATGTTTAAGATTTAGTGCAGTAAAAAACGATACATTTAACGTTATTCATTCTGAATGGTTCAGATACTGGAAAAGAGATCAAAGTTCTATTACTTATATTTATATTTGCAGTGGGGAAAAAAACTGAAGTCTCGAATTGATAAAGTTAAAACAAAAAAGATCTTATATGTTTCATTTAACATTGTTTGTTCTGCATGGTTCATATACTTGGGACAAGATCCTAGTCCTATGAGTAATATGTACTTCGTGACACCTCCCATAGCATGCATAGTTCGCATTTACATCTGCAGTTAATTTTTTATTAAGCGACTTATGGTTCGAGAGGTGACTGTTATCTTCAATATATCTTCATTTTATTTTTCCCTTAGTCTTCAGTCTCATCTTCAGCAAATACATACCTTCCTTTCATGAATGTGACCTACCGAATTAAGACTATTTACCGGATTTGTAATCACATAAGTAACAAGACGGATGCCACATGTGGAGCAGGATCTGTTTACCCTTCCGGAGCACCTGAGATCACCCCTAGTTTTTTGTGGGATTCGTGTTGTTTTTTCATTAGTTTTCTATGTTGTGTCATATGTACTATTGTTTTTCTTTTTGTCTTTTTAATTTTTAGCCATGGCGTTGTTAGTTTGTTTTAGATTTATGAGTTTGACTGTCCCTTTGGTATCTTTCGTCCCTCTTTTATAAATGATTACAACCGATATCATAATATTTTGGAAGATGTATATGATCTTTTTTATCCTTGAATTACAGTTATGGCAAATATATTAGGGGCCAGTTTCACGAAGCTGTCTTAGGAATAAGACATGTCTTAGAATGGTCTTATGACATATCTTAGTCCTAAGTGGGTTTCATTTGGATGGAGTGTTGTCTCATTGGCACTCACACCACATTTTCCTATATATATTCAAAGAGTGGTCCTAACTTAGGACATCTCTTAAAATTGGTAATAAAGTTAGGACTACACAAGAGATGTCTCATGATGGTCGTATGATAGTCATAAGTTTATTTATATAATTTCCACTTATTTTTACACTTTATTTAATTTTGAAAATTATTTATCTTTAATCTAATTAGCAAATCTTCATTTTCTGCTCCTAACTAAATTTTGATAGGTTGACGAATTATCAACAATGATTCATCAATAAAAAAAACATTCGATATATTTATAGGAAGAATGCACGATTTTATCCTTTAACCCTATTAATTTACTGCAAACTATACAGTGACAAAATGAATTCAACTCACTTTTACCATAAAAAAATAACCACTTTATATATTTTCCCCTTAAATTTGTATTTGAATTTTTATAGGTAAATTGGTGTAATATTAATAGATTATTTTATATATTACACGAATATTTTATTTTAGTTTTAGAAATTATCTATTAATGGAATATTTATCAATTATACGTTTAGTAATTCATGGGAAACACGTGATACATTAACATGGATGTTTAAATAAATCCATATTAATATTTGAAAATTTAAAGAACTTGCGACAGGTTTATGATATCTAAGTAAGATTATCCTAAGACAGTTTCAAAACGAGTTTCGTCTACCTACATAAGACTCATCAGTAACGCTTATATCAAAATATTTATAAAGCCAAACTAAGTATAGGTTGAAGATCATAAGTTGCTCGAACAATTTAATCAATATAAAGGAACTATTAAGTACTATCATACAAGTGGAAGGTTAAGCTAACAATAAAAATAGCTTTTACTCACCGTTTGTTCCCATTAAATGTATGCATCATATCAGGAATATAACAATTGACTTACATTCGTTTAGTTGGTTGATATAGTCGACAGTTTGATACTGTCAGGTTTAACAGGCTTCCCATTGGTCTGGGTTTTTTTAATACTTTGTTGCTTTTTAAATACTTTTGGTTTATTTGTTGCTAATACTGTTTCTGTTGTGCACAACAATGATCCAACAAAAACACTGTTGATGATAACAGATGCCTTTTTAGACATATCAGCACATCACGAATTGCATAGAGCATCTCAACCCTCTATCGGTATGATCAGTAAGTAACATTATTCGGGAAAGCTGTCCACCAGTCATCTTGGGGGAGATGAGCTCAGTGATAACTGCAATCATGCATTAACATCTAATAAAAAAATGGAAAACAACACGTTTAATAATTGCATGCGTCCGAAACGCTATTCTGGATTTACCTTCGTATCAAAAAGGGATTTCGATTCAACAAAAGTAAGTTATCGGTTGTTTTTTTATTCATAATGCTTAACTGTATATCCACCATAGGAGTAGTTTGTGGTAGCCAATTCTCGACTTGATAAAGGGTGAATGTCAGGATTCGCAACAACTTGGTGAAAATTGATGAATTAGTTGTGTAGCAGATTGTTCCAATGTTTCAATTTTCTGTTCCTTTTATTGTATCAATGATGTGTCTTTTTTGCATTCTATCGACTGTCAGATGTTCATACGTAATTGTGTATGTGGAGTGTTATCACATAATTGTCAAATTGGTTGTATCTATAATTAGATTATTTCACAATCTAACAATGTCTACTAAACGTTACCAATAGCTGTTTTTGTATGTAAAAAAAACAACAAAAAATAACTACGTAAACAAACGAAAAACATCAGTATTTAAAAACCTACACAGAAAGTTAAAGATACGAATCCCACTAAACACCTTGGTTGATAGTATATGCCCCGTTAGGACACGATTGACGACGACCGTTTTGTTGCTCGTAACAAGTTAAAAGCGTTAATAAATTGCTTTTGGTTATGTTTCAATCGAAAAAAAAGAGGTCTCTTACAAAAAAACCTGCCATGATTTATGCACAAAATAAAGAAAGAAACACAAACACGATACTAGTATACAGTAACAAACGACAATGCCTAATTTACAGGACATACATGTGCATACATCATGTGTCGACGTTAAACATGTAAACGGTCACCCGACCAACCCTCCTCTAACATGGGACAGTGGCGTAACAATAAAACATATAAACAAACTGTATTATTTGTGAAGAATATTTATCAACATGAATTTAGTATCTTCCGCTGAACGTTTAACAACAACAAAAAAGAACGACACGTACTTTGACATAAGTTAACCCAGGTTCATTAAATTTCTGTTTTAGACTATAATGACATTTAAAAAAAATACGTAACAGCCAAAAGCTCTTGAACATCGACCGAATGAGTTAGCAAATGTATATCTTCATGCAGATGAAGTTGGTATATTGCTGCTAAGGAGGAATAAATTTATAATTTCAAAATCAAATCGTCTCGTTTTTCATAGATTCTGGTACTTAGATTACCGCGTATGTCAAGTTCAAAATATGTCTAACAACGAGGAAGCCATGACTGCTGTTATTCAATCTTAAGTTCTGGATGATAAATTTATGGAACCCAATCATAAAAGTTTAAATTTTTAATTAAAAAAAAAACATCTTTAGTATATCTGAATGTTAATTTAAATGACCTTCTTTATTATCTTCTTGTCTTAACTCCGACTTATATGAAAATGTTCAAACCATGTCAGGTTTGACCCCTACTTTTGATAAATTCATATCTAAATTTGAAATTAAATCATTAACATTAACATCAAGATTTGCATGCTTACTAAGATTTTTCGGTATGCAGACATATATATATATATATATGTCGTGGTCTAGCGGGACGGCTACAGTGCAGGCGATTTGGTGTCACGATATCACAGTAGCATGGGTTCGAATCCCGGCGAGGGAAGAACCAAAAATTTGCGAAAGCAAATTTAAAGATCTAACATTGTTGGGTTGATGTTTAGACGAGTTGTGTATTTTTTTTTTATTGATATACCAGTATATATATATATATATATCATACAGCACATTTCTAGTAAATAAACATATATTTTGATGATTTAAAAGAAAAAGGCTGAAAATACGACAATAAAATGCAATTCAATATGTTCAAAAAAAAAAAAAAATGGTATGTTCTTACCAAGCCCCAGTTGATAATTATCATTTGAGGATATATAATCAGTTTACTTATCAACTTTAATAAAAGGTGCATTTTTTTTTACAACCATTTATAATAATAAAGTTATCTTTTTTTGATTCGCATTGTAGAAATAAGTACAAGTCCAGCTACTAGAAATTTTATTAATAGAAGCATAACCATTATGTAGGCAAAGTTACTTCCCCTTTATTATTTAAAAAATAAGTAAACATGCTACGAAATAACTAACTATCATGATAAAATTATGCATATTGTATACTTGTACTGCTGTAAAATCTGCACGATGCTCATTTCTAATTGTGAAAAATATCAAATTGATCAATATATTTTTGCCTTTTTAATATTTCAATATTCAAATCTATATTAGGTGTTTTGTGATTAAGTTCAATAAAAGCTAATATATATAAGGATTCAGATAATGTTAATGTTGGAGATCCACCGCCACTAAGGTTGGTAAGTCAGAATTGTAAGTTTATATGATACATCGGTCGTTGTACCGAAATGGACTCATGAATTGGTAGTAGCTCGAATTCTAGGAACATGAATTCGGGCATAAAACTTACCATAGTCCGCCGTGTCATTCGCATTGACTGATATCCCAAGTGGTAACTGATATCTTCGTTTTATTGCAGTTTTATTTTTCCTCAGTCTTCCGCTAATACATACTTTCCTTTAAGATTTTTACAACAGATCTGATATTTTGGAAGATATTTCTTAGTTTTTCTATAAATGAAATAAATTAAGATCAAATACACTGATGATTAATACCAGGATTAAAAATTTGTGCGCCAGACATTCACAAGACGTCAATACAGCTTGTTGATGTTTGTCATCTACACGAATTATTTTGAAGAATGCAATTTAACAGTGCTTTTTTAATGATAGTTATCTGGTCGCATAAAAACAATATAGGATTGTTTACATCGATAGGTGTAGTATCATATTTAAAGTACTTTTGACCTTGAAAGCGGGAGGCTTGGCATGCCACAAAACCAAGTTCAACCCACCATTTTTCCCCTTAAAATGTACTGTACCAGGTCAGGAAAATGGCAATTGTTGTTTTGTTGTTCGTTTCTGGGTGTGTTACATTTTAATGTTGTGTTTCTGTTGTGTCGTAGTTCTCATCTTATATGTGATGTGATTCCCTTAGTTTAAGTTAGTAACCCGGTTTTTCTCAATCGATTTATGAATTTCTAACGGCGGTATACTACTGTTGCCTTTATTTGGGTTATCTTTTCTTCTCAAGTCTAGAAAAAGAGGTAAAAATTCTAGAACATATAATTTATATCCACGGTGAAGTTGCAGTCAAAATGAATCCAAAACTGCGATTGAGGTGAATTGGATAACAATCTGGGACAAACATTAACAACCTAAAACCGGGGGAAACACATCAACTATAAGAAGACAACAACCCAGCAATGAAAGGGCACAAATAAACGACAATGCAACACACACACAGAAACGAACTATAAGATAATAACTGTCATATTCCGGACTTGGTACAGGACATTAAATGAACAAAATGGTGGGTTGAACCTGGTGTGTTTTGCTAGCAAAACCTCGCGCTTGTATGGCTATGTTTAATATACCACTTAAATGACTACATTAAATGACAGGAATACAGTAAAAATAAATGTAAGAACATTCAAGACAGAGAAATACATAAATTAATAAGCAATACAATAGTTCATTTCGACATGCTAACCACATAATAACAACAAACACATAAAACAACATTGGACAGCTCACAAAAACAGCACACCAGACCCACGAACTGTCTGTCACACGACATGTTATAGCAGTTGGTTTTCAGTTGTTTTGTTGGTTGATATAGTCGACAACTTGATTTTGACAGGTTTAACGGACTTCCAATTTTTTCGGGTTTACCTTGGACTTATTTCTTTTTTTTTATTACTAACAACGTGGATATGCATAGAACATCGATCATATTTGTTTGTGGTCAAATCCCTAGTAGAATCATATTCACGGTAAGAAAACCAAAACGATAAAAGGGCGTTCGGAAATTTTTTCTAGGGAATTTGATTTATATTAAACTGAGAGAAAAATTATATTTGTAAACAGATTGTTGCGTAGAATTTATACATCAGAAGTAGTCAAACCTCGACCGGTTAATATGAGTTTAAAACATACTTATCACTCTGTAGTCACTCCAATGAGAGTAACTGATATTCCACGTTTAAGGAATGAAGGGCGAACGTGTTTTTTTTTCAAGGAAATAATATTTGCCCATGAAATATCGTACTGTCGGATGTCGATCCATTCTGTTATCACGTGGATACAATAGAACAGAACAGAACAGAACATATTTTATTTCCAATAAAGGGCCCACAAGGGGCATACAGAGCATACATGAATAAGGAAAAAGAATATTAATTTGATAGATATATAGATTATTTTACATACAGTAACAATACAATTACTAACTCATATTTACTTTAATAAATTTACCAACAGCATTAAGGACCTGATTGTCTTCACAGTTTAATAAATAAATAAATTTATGCTGATTATCAAGTACAGAAAAATTTGGAATTCTTTGGCAAACAAAGTCAAAGAGAGCATCTCTATCTGCATTTACATCATATTGGTTCTTCAAGATGTCAGCATAATTTTCAGTCGTTAGTACATGGATATGAGTCAACATTTAGAAAAACTAGATAATGTTGGTTATATGTTACTTGTTATATCTGCCAATTTTATTTCAAAATAAGTTTTACACTGTTGCCTTTATTTACATCACAATCCATCAAGATATTTACATGGTATAAATCTAGTTGATATTTTGACATCGATTTTTGTTGGATATCTAAAACAGTCATGGAAGATTTGAGAACTTAGTTTGGGGAATATATATATATTTATATAGTATAATTTCATTTGGACTCCTTTATCAATTCTTGAAGACCTTCAATCATCTGTCAAGATGGAGAGCAAATATAGCAAAATCAAATTATTATGTCATGGCATTTATTCCAGAGATTAATAAGACTTTTGATATACACGCAATGATTACAACCTGATCTGTGAATTTGGGCAGACTAACGCAACAATGATATAATTTATATACCTCAAACAATATGATTAGTAAATGTTGCACAACTTTGAGTTATCTTCTTGTTTTGGTATTGTTCTACCATCTGAATGTTTGGTACCCTTGTTTAATTTATTCTTTAGTTTTCTATGTTGTGTCATGTGTACTATTTTTTGTCTGTTTATCCTTTTCATTTTTAGCCATGGCGTTGGCAGTTTATTTTCGATTTATGAGTTTGACTGTCCCTCTGGTATATTTCATATGCATCCCTCTTTTAAAACGAATCACGTCTTTTACTTTTAGTATTAGATGTTACGGGTTTTAAAGCATATTTTTGACAGATAAGTGGTCAAGGAGTTTCACTAATGTTTGACTAACTAGATCGGATACAGGGGATCGGAATACATATTCGATACAATATGTGCATTAGAACCATTGGAGAGATACTGGGAATTATTTTACATTGTTTCCATTAATTAATTAAACCTTTCCAATATTTTAAAAAATGTTTTAAAAGTAGAGATTACAAAATAGTATCCATAGATATAATCATAGAACAATGTCGTACCTAGCGACTGTATTTTGTTTGTTCTTACGGGCATCATTCAGTAGTAAAAAGGATGAAACTAAATGTTCTAATCAAGATGCAAAACTTCTTATAGGCATTTACGATATCAAAATATGCAGGAAACCTCACAATCCCTGATAAAACTGCATATTAACTAGACTTTTATTAATATCATTACTATAATTATAAAGACTTTTATAAATATCATTACTATATTTATAAAGACTTTTATAAATATCATTACTATATTTATAAAGACCTTTATAAATATCATTACTATATTTATAAAGACTTTTATAAATATCATTACTATAATTATAAAATTTTAGAATGCAGTTTTTTCTTTAATCGGGTTGCAATACTTATCAACGGAAAACCTGCAAAAACGCTGCAAGTAGATTAGAAGTATTGCAAACATCATTCCCTTCTAAGCAATATGTGTCTGATTATGTTACCCAACACACGAAAACCTTGCAGTTTGCAACTGTATAGCATAATTATCGATGACGTCTGCTAATTGTATTTTTTTTTACATGTATAACAACAATGTATACTGCCCTTTTTAATTATAAACATGTTTTAAAACATTCAACGCAATACCATATTATCATTAAAGGGCACATTCTTTACAAGTTTGTGTTTGTTAAATGTGCACAAAGCTTGTTTCAAAGTGTGTAAAATATAAAGTTGATTATTATATCTTTGCTTAATTAACTCTTCAATTTTCAAATGCTAAGTATATTCTTATGTATCAGGTTTCATAAAAGCAATATATGTTATCATTGGAGATACATAAGCCTTAAGTAAAACATCTAGGTTCATAAGTGAAAACGTTAATTTGGGCGTGAATATAAAATTTCAATCCTGGTATCTATGATGAGTTTATTTACAACTACTGGGTCGATGCCACTCCTAGTGGAGATTTATCTCCCCGAGCGTATCCCCAGCCCAGTAGTCAGCACTTCTGTTATCATTGGTATGTACATAATTATAAATTAACTGTTAACAAAACTTTGAATTTTTGAAATACTAAGGCTTTTCTATCTCAGGAATAGATTACCTTAGCTGTATTTGGAAAAAAAATTAAGAATTGATGGTCCTAAATGCTCTTCAACTTTGCACTTTATTTTTACCTTTTTAACATTTTTTATTCGAGCGTCACTGATGAGTCTTTTGTAGACAAAAACGTGTGTCTGGTGTTAATATAAAATTTCAATCCTGGTATCTATGATGAATTTATTTTCCAAAAGTTAACGCTCTGTTTCGTAGATCTTTCTGGACTTCTAGCATTTGTTTTGCTGTGAAATGGCAGTTGCATTTCTCTAGCTCAGTCTTCTTATATTAGGGACTTATCATTATTTATCTGGGAGAGGGGCTGGTCAAAATACAGGGGGGATCAAGTTTATTTCTGTGTGTGGAAAAGGGGGGGGGTTCATTTATTTTTTCATAAATTCAAAGTGGGGGGATCAATATTTTTTACACATGGAAATAAGTATTTCACACACTTCAAAAGACAACATGTCAAGAAGAACATTGCAACAGTCAAATCGAAATATATTTTTAGCACCATTCATATACAGTTAAGTAAGACATCACACGAATTTGGTGATGTAGGTGCTTCATAATCCAAATAATTCAGTCGTTATACATGTATTTCACTCACTTTGATCACTTAATTAACAAGCATTACTGCCAAGTTTTGTTTTAATCAACTAAATAGTTTGAGAGAAAAAGAGTATATTAAATTAAAGCAAAATCTACAGCGATTTGTGCAAAATTTTGTCCAAAAATACAAAGCATTCCGCTTCATGAAAAAATATAGTGTAGAGTAATAAATTCTCCGATAAATGATTAAATATTCATCTTAGAATCTGCATACAGACAGTTGAATATTGAATACAAAATTATTTTGAGATGAAGAACACCACTAATGTAACTTTGTTTTCATTACAAGATCTCTTTGGGTCCATTTATACCTCTAACTCCCGCAATTTTTTTTACTTTTAGGCTAATAAATCAAAATTTTAAGCTACATGTACTATCACACATTCATGAATGAAATGTGACAATAAATGAGTAACTTAATTGTCAGTCAAGCTGAAAGCATGAACTATCTCCATATAAAAGTTTTGCGACTCAATTGACTGATTTTAATAAGGCCTTACATAAAACTTAAGTTTAAGCAGTGTTCAAGAGAAGGACATGCATATACTAGATTCCTCTGAGAAAATAATGTGTTGTTACTGTTTCAAAAAAAGTAATTTTTTAGATTTCCTTAAGATCAAGTTTTCTTAAATAGCACAATACTGGAAATTATAAAAAAAAAGTCAGAAAAAAATTACTCAAAACACTGGCCTTTTTTTCATGAATGAATTTATTTATTTGCAAAAAGTATTTACATGCTATGGCAATCAAAACATACATACTAGTATATGACACAATAATAAACAGCAGAAAACAACACATCATACAAAGTAAAGTAAGAATTTGACTTGCTACCCACTTATATTCATGGAAAAGGCCTCATTGAAGAGTCCTATTTCAAGACAATTTTCCCTCAAATATGTTTTTTGACTTAATCCACTGAGAATATATCATTTTCAATATTTTCGTGAAATAACATGATAAGTGTTTTGCATGTTAAAATTCTGACATGTTTTATAGAGGGGGGGATCAAATTTTTTAAATGTTTTTACTGGAGGAATCAAATAATAGTGAAATATTATAGGGGGATCAAGAAATTTTATATGTTTGATTTCAAAATGACCTTAAAAAAAACCAACAACATTACAATAGATGTAATGATAGTTTGGAAGATGCCTATCTATCTTGGTAGTACATTGGGTCCAAATAAACCTCCCTATTTATTTAAATTATGATAACTCCTTATATAATAACAGATGCATGCCATGTGCATATGAGAGATTATATATATAAGATTACAATTTGATAGTTCTTTATGTAATGAAATTTCCCAAAGGCAAAAACTTGAGATATGATACAATGTCTTTAGAAATTTTGAATTATCTTTCTTTAACCGTTGAGCAAATTGTGTACATATATGTGGATATCTATTTTTCTTTTTTTCTTTTTGGGCTACTTGTTTGTTATCTATATCAACCACACTTGCAATAAAATGCATTAGTATTAAAAAAAAACATACTATAGATTCTTTATCTACGTATTCTTTAAGAACTTAAATAGTTCTCGTTTAACTTCTTTTTTTTTTTTTTTTTATCTCATTGTTTGTATTGTATTATGAAAAAAATTATTGATGTTGTAATGTTTATGCCCTTTGGGGCCCATAATTGGAAAATAAAATATCTTATCTTATCTTATCTTATCTTATATTGTTCGGATAAGCTGTCCACCAGTCGTCATAGATGTGACGACTGCAGTCATTGGCGATAGATTTAGTGTCAAACAGGGTAAAATAAGTAATCTAATTTCGATTCAATGAAAGTTAGTTATAGTTTTTATTATCATAATGACAAATTAGATATCCACCACAGACGAAACATGACAACGTGAATCGTTGATTTACAGTTTTCATTAATGATCCCCGTGATAAACTGATAGCAGTATCGTCTTCTTATGAACTATTTAGCCATTCCCATTGGATAAACATTGCTGTGAGAGGTAATTCTCGGTAATGAAAGGACAATTTATACTATTTTTTTGTAAAACTTTAAAAAAAAAAGAACCTTTGTTTTCAAGAAGTTTCAGTTGCATACTAAAAAATACAGGAAAGCAAATATTACCACATACGTTCACATGATGACATTTATTGACACATAGGTTCGCATGATGGCAATTATTACCACATAAGTTCTTTTATGGAAATATTTACAATATGTTCACATGGTGACAATCATTACCACACACTAATTGGTTCTTATGATGGAAAAAATTACAACATTAGTTTACATGATGGCAAAAATAACCACATAGGTAATTATTATGGCAATAACTATCAAATACGTTCACATGTTGCCATTAATTACCACATAAATTCACATGATGACAAAAATTACCACATATGTTCACATGATGGCAATAATTATCACATATGTTCACATGATGGCATATTTACCACATATGTTCAAATGATGGCAATAATTACCACATATGATCACATGTTGACAATTATTACCTCATAGGTTCACATGCTGGTAATAATTACCACATATGTTCACATATGGCCATTAATTTCCTCATAGTTTCACATGATAGCAATAATTACCACATATGTGCACATGATGCCAATAATAACCTCATAGGTTCACATGATGACAACTAATTACCACATAGGTTTTTATAATGGCAATAATTACCACATAGATTCTAATGATGGCAATAATTACCACATAGTTTCTTATGATGGCAATAATTACTACATAGGTTCTTATAATGGCAATAATTACCACAAAGGTTCACATGATGGCAATAGTTACCTCATACTTCACATGATGACAATAATTACCATATATGTTCACATGATAGCAATATTTACCACATATGTTCACATGATGGCAATATATATACCACACATGTTCACATGAAGGAAATAAGTACCACATAGGAACTTGTGATGGCAACAATTGCCACATAGGTTTTTATATTGGCAATACTTACCATATAGATTCTAATGATGACAATGATTACCACATAGGTTCATATGATGGCAATAATTACCACATAGGTTCTTACGATGGCCATAATTACCACATAGGTTCTTATAATGGCAATAATTACCACATAGGTTCTAATAATGGCAATAATTGACACATAAATTCACATGATGACTAAAATTACCACATATGTTCACATGATGGCAATAATTACCACATTTGTTCACATGATGGCAATATTTACCATATATGTTCACATGTTGACAATTATTACCTCATGGGTTCAAATGATGGCAAAAATTACCACATATGATCACATGTTGACAATTATTACCTCATAGGTTCACATGTTGGCAATAATTACCACATATGTTCACATGTTGACAATTATTACCTCATGGGTTCAAATGATGGCAATAATTACCACATATGATCACATGTTGACAATTATTACCTCATAGGTTCACATGATGACAACATATTACCACATAGGTTTTTATAATGGCAATAATTACCACATAGATTCTAATGATGGCAATAATTACCACATAGTTTCTTATGATGGCATAATTACCACATAGGTTCTTATAATGGTAATAATTACTACATAGGTTCTTATAATGGCAATAATTACCACATAGATTATAATGATGGCAATAATTATCACATAGTTTCTTATGATTGCAATAATTACCACATAGGTTCTTATAATGGCAATAATTACTACATAGGTTCTTATAATGGCAACAATTACCACATAGGTTCACATGATGGCAATAGTTACCACATACTTCACATGATGACAATAATTACCATATATGTTCACATGATGGCAATATTTACCACATATGTTCACATGATGGCAATATATACCACATATGTTCACATGAAGGTAATAAGTATCACATAGGAACTTGTGATGGCAATAATTGCCACATAGGTTTTTATGATGGCAATAATTACCATATATAGTAGATTCTAATGATGGCAATAATTACCATATAGATTTTAATTATGGCAATGATTACCACATAGGTTCTTACGATGGCCATAATTACCACATAGGTTCTTATAATGGCAATTATTACCACATAGGTTCTAATAATGGCAATAATTGACCACATACTTCACATGATGGCAATAATTACCTCATAGGTTCACATGTTGGCAATAGTTGGCACATATGTTCACATGATGGCAATAATTACCACATATGTTCACATGATGCTGCTTATTCTCGATATTAACATGAACCGTCGTACTTTTGACAAATTCTTAATTCATCGAATCACAAACTTAACATATTCTTCAACAACAAAACAATTCAGAAAAAGAAAACTTTAAAGGTTGAAGGAGTACGCATATATACATACACACTTAATTAAAGATTAGTTGATATATATACAAGTTTACGCACATCTTGTTTTTTGTTTGTTTAAAAAAAATACATTTCTTTATTATCAACAGTAGGTATACATTAGTATGCCAACCTGGCTTTCTGTGGTGTACAGAGAAGTCCCTATGTGTTTATCAATTGACATGAAGAACGTTAAATGGAGGAACATACAGGATATGGCATATACAGATATAATATATGATCGTTGAGCGAAAAACCAACATTCGAAAAGGAAGCGTGTGGAATTAAAATTACTTTCAAATAAAAGTGATTAAATAGGACTTTTGCCAATATTTACTGTAATCACAACAAAACTACTTGTATTGCTTTAACACCATTAAATCTGAGAGTAACTGAAGCGTATGACAACGTCAGTCGGCGATCCTTTCAATTTAATACGTATAACTTACATTAAAATAGATAATGTAAAAGAAATGTATAGCTACTTCGTGGATAAGAAAGTCAACAACCCTTGTAAACAGTATACATCAACAATCGGGTTTTTCGAAAATAAAAATAAAATAACACCGGTTTCTCTAGTTTCAATGAAATTTACAAGGTTAGTTCTTTCCATATCTATTTAACAAGGCAGTATCTTGATAAAGTCTGGTTCTAGGGAACATTTCAACGTTCTTGTGCCATGCTCCCGATACGTCAAGGAACCTTGGAAAATCTCTGTGATGGGGTGTATCGCCTATCAGTATCCAAGATAACGTTCATTTCAGTAGCCATAGTAGCATTTCGAATTACTTGTCCTTCATTTCGGTTGGCCTACATTACAGAGCATGTCAATTGTCTGGATAAGTGTTTGGGGTTTTTTTTTTTGGGGGGGGAGGGGGGGAGGAAATTTTGGTAGGGGTTGCAGTCAATTTTATTTTTTTAATTATTATTTGAAAAGACAGTATTATGACACTCTACCACGCTTAACATGTTTGTCTAAAAGAGTTAAACAGTATGATAATTTCTAAAACTCGAACTAAACCTATTGTAAATAATCCTGTACAGTGGGGTTGATAGACCACAAGACAGCATGACAAACTTTCTATAAATCTTCCTGTTATTATATCTCTCGTCTGATCTATATTCGAGATATCAGATAATAAAGATTTCTATAGCCTCACTGATATCTCTCCCATGGGGTCTACCCCCTAAACACGAAAACTGACACAGGGTAAGCTCTGGGTTACTTAGTTAATTTCTCCCTTTTTAAAAGTAAATCTTTCAAAAGATCATAACTTTGAGGACATATTTTGGTTGTCTTTTATATTAGTTGATTTAAGCATTAAATATGACATATACATATTGCTAAAAACCGAGTAAACAAAACTGTTTTGTTACTGCATAATAAGGACAATTTGCGTTATGCTTTTGTAAGTGTTGTCACTGGCTGAAACATACAGTCGTGGTCTGTGATATTTGATTCGTTTTCGACGCAGGTGCAATATAGATAATATGCATTTTGTATAAGCACATTATTTAATTTTGAATCAAACGGTTGCGTTACAATGGATTTCATATTGAAAAGGATAACTAACATTTATGTAATCAAAAATATGGAATAGCGCCAATGTTAAATTATTTGCTAAAATAGTTGTGTCTAGTATGCTTTAAAGCTGTCGCTCATCCTGATGTGTTATCTTGCGATTGGCTTATGCTAGATTTGTACTTCATCAAAATGCAAGTTTACAAAATTCAGCCGAAGCTACAAGTAGTTTTGTCTTTAATGCTCAAAGCTTTCGCTCACCCTGAAATTTAGTCCTGTGATGGGCTTATGATATTTTTGCCCTAAATCAATAATGAAAGTGTTCATGTCTTTCCTTGAATTTCAGCCGAACATACAACATCCGTGTTCCTTCATGTCTTTCATTAAATTTCAGCCGAACCTACAACCTCCGTGTTCCTACGTGTCGGAGATCTTGTTTTTTATACTTATTTTGGTCGCTAGAATACGTTTTTTCCATTTCAGTTTCCATCTTTAGAGTTTGTTTGTTTTATTCGTTCTTGCGTTACACTGAGTATCGCTGACATATGCCTTAGATCTCGTAGTCAACTAACTGATCCTGTTTTTCATTTCTGTAATTGAGTATTAGCTCTTTCTATTGTAAGTGCACGGCATAAATTTCGGAACAAAACATCAAGGAGATTAGAACAAAAATAATGTGCGCTGTTTGAACTATTGTCCTCCTTCTGATTGTGGCATGAATATGTAACACATTTGTTTTAGTTCATTATTTTATACATAAATTAGGCAGTCAGTTTTTTTATGTGAATTGTCAAATACATTTCAGGTCATACTAGCTGTCTATGCGCCATGGGCTTTGCTGGTTGTTGGAGTTTGTACTGGTCAACATACGGTTACCAAGAGTAGTTGATTTTTCTGTCATTTGGTCTGTTGTTTAAATTGTCTTATTGGCAATAAAACACATCTACTTTTTATAATAAAGAAAACTAAGGGATACTTAAAAATCGTTCTCAAAGGGGAATAACTCATAAAAGGAGTCTTCTTGCATTTTTGTTAGCTCTTAACATTCATCTAAAGTGAATTTCCCATTTTGATTCCAATTGGCCAGTTAAAGGATTCCAAATGATGAACAAAGCTCTCCTTTTGGGTCAGGTGAGCTAAATATCGACATTGTTTAAGTGTGATATGCATTTGGTTTTATGAGTGTATCACATCAATACGTTTTGGCTGAGACTACTATGTTTTGGTAATGAAAACAGTTGATACATTCATTTAATATCACAAGATAGCTCCTAGTAATATATAAGTCTTAATCCAGTTCAATGAACACTACATCGGTTCTATTTTTCCAGTTTTAATATTTGTCCCATTTTGAGGAAGACTTCAAATTATTGCAATTTTAAAGGGGTTACAAATAAAATCAAAATGTGTACTAGTTTTTATTTTTTGTGTTTATTTCATATAACTTCCTTGTTGTTGATGGTAGTATATCCATGTAGTGACCTATAATTGCTTTTATGTTGATCATTTAGACTCTTTTTCTTATTGGCAATCGTACCAAACCTATATGTTTATAATAAATACAATATAGTCTCAGTTATGTCCCATCTAAGTCCACACATGTAAATATTGTACAATTCTTAATGAGACATGTGTATATAGGTCTCTGGTTATAATTAGAATCATTATTTTTCTGTCTTTTTGATGTACCTTATTTTTTGCAAAGAAGGACAACAATGAAAAAGAATGTTTTGAATATGTAATGTTTATCTTATGGCTATACCTTAATGTAATATATGAAAGAGGCCTATGGTAATTTGTGTGTTCTGTATAAGGTTATGTTGTCACAAGTTGTTTTGACTATGCTGAAACTGATATCTACACTAGGGTTCTGATTCAAGGGATTTTGGTGTAGATTTTCTCCACTTTAAGCATACATTGTTTTTTCTTTCGTTTGTTTTTAAATTGTACTCTTGTCTTACATTAATATTTAAAGATAACTAATTCATTTTCTTTGGAAGTGTGTTAAATACTTTTTTTTGGAAGAAAAATGGAAACAAGGAGTTTTTATCATTAATCCAATGTTTATTTTTTGGGTTGTTATAATTAGCATTCTTAAATCCTTGCACCAATTTCATTGAATATCAACCCATTCTTCATACCTTTGTGTAACAGAATGAATAGAATAATAAACAAATTTGTTGTTTTATTATTATTTTTAATATTTTTTAAATTCTTTTTTCATTCATTTTCATATCTTTCTGTTGTAATAATATAATACATAATATATATATATTCGTTTAAGACAAATCTAAACTCATGATGATAAAGCAAATGGTATAACAACTCTTTGTCTCAAACCAAAACTAACAAGAAATGAAAGAAAGAATACTTATAGTTTAGAACAAACAAAAAACCCTGTTGTTCACTCCAAAATGTCTGGATAGATAACTCTTTCCAATTTAGACAAAATGTCAGGATAGATAACTCTGTCCAATTAAGACACATGAAGGATTTTTTCTTATAGTTTTTGGTGTAAAAAGCACCTTGGAAAATTCAATTCATTCAACTAATATAACATGGTTGTTCAGAAATCACTCTGGTTTGCAAAGTTTGAAATTAAATTCTTCTAAGATACTGGCCAAAATATATTTAAATAAATGTGTTAAATAGTTGTGCATTTAAATAAAAAAAAAAATAAAAAAAAGATTTTTATTTAACTACACAATCTGTAAATCTTTGCCACTCTTTTCTTCATTTCTTGAAGCTTGTGTAAATACTGTTATACAAAAAAACAATAAAATTTTCAACAACAGAACAGGCATTTACACTATATATATAAAAATAAAACGTTCATAACAAGTTTCCATGACTATAACAATAAATGATATGAGGCTGCATGGAAATATATGACTTTATTAAATGAAATGATTCAACTTCTAGTTGAAATGACACAAAATGTAAATAGTTAAAAAAAAAAAAAAATCCATTTCTATGGAAATTATGAAAGAATTTCCCATTAAAAAAACAGGAGTTAAAAATGTAGCCCCAGCATAAAATTTAAAATTAAATAAGTTTAGAAAACTGTTTATCTAACAAGTTTGGTAGTTGGGATCAAAATTTTTCAATAAAAATTATTATTTCGTTTATAAAACTATGAGATTTCAATTAAATTTGATTTATATTTAACTTTAAGAAAAAGACTTTAAAATAATATTTTTTATTTCCTGAAGTGGGAATCCAATGACAAAATACATTTGTTTTTCATAATCCAAACACTTATGGAAGAAATTTTGAAATTTCAATTCCTGTCATATATTTATATACATGAAAAAATTGGAAAAACTTACAAATGACCAAAAAGGAGAATTATAAAATGTTTTTTAATTCAATGGAGAATGGATGAGAGTAAAAGCAAATTAAAATCTTATTGATGAAATTTGAATACGTGATCTTTTGATGGAATTAACTAATCGTGATATATACTGAATCGATGTGCAAAAGTTTTAACTCTGCGTGATTCTATGTAATATAGATGATTAAATGTGAAACTGTATGACCGCTATTATAAGGTGGGAAATTAATTCCAAGTCTGCCAATATATTAAGTAGATAATTATTTCACTTTAATGAAACAAAATACTATATTCTTTCAACTATTTTACGTTCATTCTTGTCATTGAATGGGTAATAACTAGGAATACCTAAAAAATCGAAGGCTATGCAAAATTGCAAATAAAATATAGGTTATCAAAGCCTTTGAAAAACAATTGTACGTTTATATTAACACTTGAATGTTGTATACCATAAAACAATTAACATTAAGACTTCTTCTAAAATCTTTTGGTAAAATATTCGGCAAAAGCTTTCTTTTTAAATAAATATAATTAAATATCTCAGAATGAAAATATACACATCTCAATAAGTTTACTTATATAATATGACAACCTAATTGTCCATAGCTCATTAATTCACTGATTTCCCGATAGTATCACAACCTTTCATTCTTTCAATTTCTTCTGTTCTTTTCCAAAATATAATTATCTTTTTTCCCTGTATCTTTTCAGCATTAAATTTGATTGTTTGAATTCTTATTGTCAATTTGTTTACTCAAATTTGAAAATAATGTTAAAAGTTCATGCTTGGAAGTGAAAATCAGTAAACTAAAGCCATGTCAACATAGGACAAAACAATACATAAAGTTCTGTCAACAGATGAAACATAACATATGATCAAGGTGTATTGTATATTACATATACATGTGATAAAAACATTCATTGGCAGTTTACTTTTTAAAAATATACATATTTACAAACAAGGCTACTACAAGTTTCCTTCATGTTAATAAAATCAAAATCATTATGCCCGATTAGTGACTTTCTACTTTGCTACATTGGGTTATTTATTTTTTTTCTTCATTTTTTCTCTCTTTTCTTTTTTCTATTTTTTGTCTCCTGTTGTACTATCTTCCACAGATGTTTCCCCACTACAGGTCTACTGTGCAACACAAATGGTAGAATCTGTTGGGATCATAAGCTTTTTATTCTTCCAGTATTTATTATGTCTAACTTATCTAAACAGCTTTTTACATTGAACCAAAAAAGTTAAAGGAAAATTTCACAAATTTAAATCGTTTTTTTGCATTCATAGCATGTTGAATGTAAAAAATTGTTAACATAAATATTCAGATTGTGAAAAAAATTTAATAACATTTTCTGTTTCTAAAGTTGAACCCCCAATTAGGCTGCTGAAGTGAATTTAGTGGAAGATATACATTTTTTTTTAAAAATCTACTAAAACTAATTCTACAATAACCTAACTAAATCTTCTAACCAGGCAATGTCGTTCAAACCAAGGGAAACTACTCTGTTATTGGGGTCTATCCCTTTTTTATGTTAATCTGATCACACCAGAAACTTGTTTTATTGTCACCATGACAACTTGTGATTTAGGAAACTTGTATGCCTATTCTACGAGATCATTTATATAGATTAAATGGCTTTTCTTTTGAGTATAATTGAAAACTTCAATGTACCATTAGTTTTGTTTATTTAGTCCATGTTTGCTTGGCCATTATCCTGTATGCATCAGATTTGATGTTTGTTTCTTCTTCTTTTAAACAGGGAAAGGTTCGATAAAAGAACTGGCTTATGTTTAAAAATGCAAAATACTGCCTTTCTATATATATATAAAATTTATCTACATTTTCATTTTACATAGCAATTGCTGCCCTATAAATAATATGTATTCGAACATTAGTTTATTTTTAAATTGGAAGGTTTTGCATATCATTGTTCTAGATATAAAAACATCTTCCAATCCAAGTTTCGTATAACATCACAGGATCTAGTTTATAATCTTTGGCAACATCATCTCCTTATCTTATATAACGTTGTCCTCATATTTTTGGCCCATGTGTCATTGATTTGCACAATTTTATTATCTCATAGATATGATTGTTGGATATCCTCGAAAGTTCAATCCCTATTTTACGTCATACCATTAATGACTGTTTTTTTGGCATACTGGTCTGTATGTACATATTATGAACAAGTGTATGTACAAATTGATAGCACTATAAATCTGGCAGTAAAACATTTGGAATGTGTAGTTCAGTCTCCGTATCACAAGTAATGAACACAGTCAGTAATTTGTTCAGGCTTAAAATAGTTCATGAACTGGCCTTCTTTTCCCTGGTCCCGGAATTACTTGGAACATGACGTTAGTATCACAGCACTATGTGTGTAATAAAGAACAATTAAAAAATCCTATAAATACACAAGACTACTACACGTATGTTCGGTCTGGAAGTGGTTGCGTTAAGTTAACTACTGTCTTTGCAGGTGCCCCTCCATTGGGAAGGTTTGAGCCCTTAGGCTGAATGTTCACAAGTAAATTTAATTGTTTTACTGAGTTATTTCGCTCAAGGTCTGAATGATTAACATATCTTGGTTCTTTATTGTCCAGAAGTTTATTTGTATGATTTTTCGTTAGAGTGCCATAAATTTCTCCTGGGTTTGCAGTCATTTGATCTCCCTTTCTACAGGAATGTACTTTGTAACCAGCGATGAAACTGATGATTGAAGACAATACTATAGCACAAACAATTCCAATTGCAGTGTCGGCTGCTGAAATTGACGATTCTTTTTTCTCTGTCATTTCTTCTTTTCTAGGAACTGTAAGAAAAATGAAAGACATTAATTATTGCAAACAAAAAATTATAATGAAAATTTCATCAAAGTTGTAAACAACCAATAAAATCTTTGAACCAATCAAGTTTTTTTTTAAATAGAGGTTAAATGTTAAGTCAATTTGAGACAAAAGCTGTCAAGATGCATCATTCAACTGGTTTTTGAAGACTATAAAATACAGCTAATGAACTGTTTTATTCCATCATTCCATGCTTTTAGTATTTCTTATTTTAGGTTCCGAACAAAGGTTCAGAAAAGACAACTAAAACCAAAATATATAACAAATAATAGCAAATTAACGCAAACAAACTAATAGGAGAAACTATAAGATGCAAATTAATTCATTCAATAAAATAAAACTCATTCAAAATTAAAAAATTTAAAAAAATAATGCAAAGAAAATTAAATAAGCTATATAAATTATAATCTGGTTAGATAATGTATATACTGATTATATGACGTAAAATCAAAGCAAGATACAAAACATGTATTCTGTTTCATAAGAAATAAGTACAAAGCTCAGGAGATTATAATAATATGTTCACTACTTTGCTATCTTTCTTTTTAACATTTCACTTAAAATATAATAATCCAAAAACTTTAATTACATGAAATAAGAATTTGAATATTTTTCCAATTTTCCAATTTGATTTCTTGGTTGAAGATTGAAAAGCTATGTCATTATGACAAATGTTTGAATGTTATGTAGTATTTTTTTGTGCAAAACAATAAACAAGTCATTTAAATTTAGTAAAAAAATACCAAAATAAAATTAAAACAAAAGAAGTAAATCAACAAAAACATATACACAAAAGAACTTGAGGTCAAGTCTTCTGATTTTTTTCCAGAATTTCTTCCTTGAGCTTTGTAACCATTTCAAAAGAAAATATACATTGTAATGCTAGTATATGATACAGCACATAATTATTGAGGAATTTACATAGATAAGCAGGTATGAATGACTTGTATGAAAAGCAGCTAATGACTAGTTAGAAAAGCAACTAATACACTACAGCAGAGAGACAAGTTAGAATAACAACACATGAGTACAGGAAGTGACAAAAGCAAGAGACTGGCGGATAACCAGTCACAAAAAGATTTCTGGTTTTAGGCAGGAAATGAGCTGATGTAATGAAGTGCTTTTGCAGCTGAAGTGACATATAAGAAATTGTGCGAATCCTTACCAAGAGGTTTTTTGTCCCCATGAGATGGTTCCTCAGTGGGGTACAAGGGTTCATCACTTAAGAGGGAACCTTCATTTCCTAAAAAAATAAAGTCTTTCTTGAGGAAAAATGGACTTATAGATGGACAAGCGAAATATTTGGGGAAAATAAAATCTTTGAGTTAGATTAAAAAAAAAACGAACTTAAATTCAAAGAAATAAAATAAATGTTTAAATAATATGTCATGCAATAATAAAAGATAACAGAAAGAGATTAATTCACATAAAATACAACAACAATCAAGAAGCACATATACAAATATATGCATATAATTTAAATAACAGAAATAAGAAGTATTATGTTTATATTTACGATATATATCTTTCTAAGTTAAATAGATAATATATGTATATTTCAGCATGGAAAAGGAACGGAAACAGTTGTAGCATATTTTATAATCTCCACTAACCATTTTCTTCAGAATTGTCTGGAACATTGTGTCCTGACTGTAGACCATCCTTTTTGGGGGATTCACACTTGCACTCGCAAGGCTTCTGACTAGTTGTGGGAGGGGCTAATGTAGTGGTAGTAGTTGACTTGGTAGGTACAGTCGTGGTGTCTGTGACAGAAGGGAAAACAAAAACAAATATAAAAACCAAACTCCACATGTACTACATCAAACCAAAACATGCTTAAGAATTTCACTCAAATAGAAAATTCAAAGAATAAATAATAATCAAACAAATGTTTAAAAGCAGAACATATAAAGGAAATAAAATGAAATGATACATTATAAAAATCACCATTGTAACTTTGATAATGATAAAAAAAATAACCAAAATAATAATTCCCTACAACTCATACCAACCTTCAACTCCACAATTCTCATGATGACCGGTCAGGATGCCCTCAAATCCTCGGTCACTTGCCACACACTCATTATTACTCCAAGAGCAGTATGGGTCCTGGAGTCCAATACAAGTTCTACAAGTTTTCATCGTTGCACATCTTTGGAGGGGGATAGAAGCTACATTTGAGTTAGACAAAACAATAAGTTTCTTTACACCCTTCTGGTTGAAGATTTTCATGCTTGTGACTGGTGCTTTGTTCTCAAAGACTTGAATGTCCTCTATGATAACAGATTCGACCTTGGCTCCGTGTCCTTTATTTATTGACTTCAGAACTCTTCCGTCATCTGAGAAAAAAAGCAAGAATCAAAATTACATATTTATACATACAATTAAATAAAATAGAGGATTTGTATCAATCAGTGTTTTATTACATATCTATGTCTACACATGTTAAAACCAGGACAGATGGTCCTTAAAAAACCCTGTACATTGTCATAATAATGGTAGCATGACATCAATTTGTACAAGAGAAAATAATGTTTATAGAATTAATTTAAACTGTTTAAAGGACATTTACAATTCAAATGTTATCATAGCTGACCATTTAAATTTACTTTTGGCGTACCGAATAATTGCATGTTTACAACAGGAAATTAGACCTAATTATTTCCAATTAAACTAAAATAATTTTCAAAAACAGTCCATGTAAATGTTGAATTAATATATTACACTTCGTGTTGTTATTCTTTTGCAAGGAAAAGAAAAGTGAACTTATTTGTAAGGATCAATGCATGATTATGGATAAATCCGATTAGCCCAAGTTTTGTTTTAAAGATTGTTTTTCAATATTTTTCTAACTAGTGAACTTTTTAAAACCTGTTTGACCCATTTAATGCTCTTTTATAAAAAAATATTGGCAAGCAGTTTATTATCTAATTAATAATTATAAACATTATTATGAAATCGTTTAGCTTTGCAAACAATTAATATTGGATAAATTCCAATAAAAAAGTTCAATAACATTTTTTCCTGGCTTCAGTCCAACAAAAATAAAACTTCTAAATCAGTGACAATTTTTTTCCTTAAGTGCTACAATAAATATTCAGAAAGGTTTCATCTTTTACGTAATAAGCATAAATTATAGAAATATGTTTACCTCTAAACACATTACATGCTTATTCTACATTGATATATATATTCTATATCTTAATAATGGGCACTTATCTTGCATTGAAAGAATTTTTTAAATAAAAAAGAAATTTGACACACCTGTTTAGCTAAAAACTTCTTTTCACTATTCAAATTTGGTCTATAAATCATTTTCCTAAATTATGGATAATAATTCAAATTCAAATAAAATATGGTGATTTTTTTTCAATTACATGAGGGGTCTCAACAAACTACTAAAAACCTTACCTGTGCCTATAAAGATGATATCATAGTATCTTCTGTCGGCTGCATGGACCTGCCAATCAACAGCCAAAGCAGTAAACAGGGCACTAAAAAAAAGTCAAAAATGCAAATGAATGGATGTTTTATAAGGCAATAATTTATACTTTTTCAATTAAATTCAATAAAAAGTGAAAATTTTAATGTTGTACCTGAATAAATCAAATTTATATAAAAAAATAATAAGTTATTATAACCCTGAAACTTGTTTAATCAACATTGTTATTTGAATATAGACATTTATTTTATATAAACTATATTTCTTAGAATTTGAAATAAAACTTACTTAATTCCATGCATTGTTACAATATTTCTTAGAATTTGAAATTCAACTTACTTAATTCCATGCATTGTTACAATGGGGGCGCCACCAGCGGCAGGCACAGCTTTATCCATTAATGTATGACTCTTGATGAAATTCAAAGCCTTATCTCCTAATTGATGAGTATCATTGGAGCACTGCTCTGGGTGAGGTACTGGTGTCTCTTGTTGTGGAACAGCCAACCAGTTGTGGGACGGAGATGATTGACCTTTGAACTTTCCTTGGAATGTTTTGACAATGTCGGAATAGCGGAATGCACAAACAGCTGAACCTCGTACACTGTTAGGATGTGTTTGGAAAACAGCATATACCATATCAGTTCTATTAGCACTATGAGTTGTAGACATAGGATTTCCCTGGCCAAGGTCAGATGTTGATTCTGAAAGTCAAAACAATATGTATTTTAAACTGAGAAACTAAGAATTCACATATTTATACCAGACATAAATACAAATCAATTGAATTTTAAATGCTGAAATTTTCAAAAACATGGATGCCAATTTTCTTTCATGACATCAATATTTAATCTCCAATTATCGGAAAATCAATCTTAATTAATCCCCAGTCTATTGATAAAGTTATAAACAAACAGAAGAGACAATATAGATATGTCTTCTTATATTATTTTTCATAAAGAAGATACAATCGCATTTAAATACAGGCTACAAATTATTAAACTTACGAATCAGGTCAAAATGGAATGGATATTCCCCTGGTATAGAACAGTTCAATCTAGCCTTGAAAAATGATGTCCATAAATTCTTCATCAGGTAGTTGCCTCCCTTGTCGTTCTTACAAACTCTAGCCACTCGGGAAAACACAGCCTAAAATATAAGGTCTAAAATGAACTAAGTTGTCAGTAAATTAACATATAATTCATAAGTTTGTTTTGACCAAGACTATGAACACTTAAATGTTAATCAAAACCAAAGAAGGTATCATTTTGAAATGAAAAATAATTTATTATTAAAAAAACTTTAGGTTTATAAACTTTATTTCTAATAATTTTGTTCTACTCTTTATACATCTATCATCAAGATGATTAGTAAGTTTTATATTCAGGATGATTCAACTTTCCCAAAATAATTTTAATGTCATGTCTCGATATCTTACCTTTCCACAGTTGATATGTTCTACGGCAGTCTCTCTAAAGAAGAAGTAAACTTTATCCCCAATGTCAAACGAACTCACGAAGTCTGGATCTAAAGAAAAAGAAATATACACCGTTATTCAACATATAATTTCCCGTAGAAATAAAGTAAACTTATCATGATAATCAGTGAAGATGAGAAATATTAAATCGGTGACTGAATTTTATACAAAAGCATGATATTTAAGTCAGGACACTTAATTATATTAAATGTCCTTTAGAATGAGAGAAAACCGGCTTATTTATTTATAAATTAACAATATCATATGAAATACATAAATCATAAATGTTAATGAGGGCCGCAAAGACATAAATGGTCAATAAATCTAAAAAAAAAATCTGCTGCGGCATAAAACTCACCATTGACTACTTTGGAGTCATGTTGCACTGTTCGTACCATTGAACCCTGGTGTATTTTTAGGATTAATGGATCTCTCTCTGATGCATCAGCGACTGTCCCAGAAAATAACATACCATCTATAAATAGTGAAATAAGAGAATGAAATACAAAATTAAACAAAAAAGAGTAAGTTTTCAGATTGATTACCGGAAGTCAAATGATACTACATTTGTTATCTAATATCTGATATAGATTTACATAATGAGCTAATTTATAATGATTTAAAGTTTTAGGCTTTTATTGATATAGAAGTTATGGTAGTGTGTCAGTTGGACCCCTCTTTACACTTCATGTTTTTTTATGGATACTTCTGACAATCACATAAGAATTAGTACAACAAGTTTCTTGAAAAAACTTTCTCAAGTCATAAGCTCAATCCATCCCCAGAAATTGGGGGATTTACCCATAACCTATATTTAGATTTGTTCTCATTATGTACCTGTATAAACAGCTGTACTATTCTGCATAGGATCAAATGGACTTTTACCAACACCGTCTTCCTCGGTCACCATCTTAAAGGAATCGTCCTAAAAATATCATATATATTTGTTGTTACGACAGAAAGATTTACTTACATCTAATTGACAGTCAAAAAATGACAAGATTATAGATTTTTCTAAGTAGTATTGATCCCATTTCATTTTTTCGGATAAAATATCTCCCCTGCACATTCTTATCAATTCCCAATGAGGCCCACTTAATTTTTTTGTGTAAATAAAGTATTTTCATAATAATCCCCCCAATATATGTTTTATCAGATAAACTGTCGGTATGAATTTTGACCTTTAAACAGTTTCAAACAATCATTTTACTGTCAGGTGTCAAAACAAATTCAAATGTCACATTTATCAAAGGTAGTAATCAGTAAATATACTACTGTGGGTTATTATTAAACCAAGTTGATGCAGTTCAAAATTTATTAGGACTTGATTTTAATTCAATTCAAACTTTTTCATGCAAACTCATCATGAGTGATTCAAACTTCGATACTATTTTTTTTTCTTTGGTATTAAAACTGGAACACAACACAGAACTACATGTCAGTTTTCACGTAGTCTTATTCTAACCCATTTTTGTACATGCACTATAGTTAAGAACGTTAGATCCACATACTATTTTGAACTTTTGTATTCAAATAAATACATACAAATTTGTATTTCAAATAAATGAAAGTTTTTTTTAACCAAGCAGTCTTTTTCTTATACATGTAACTGTTTGCAAATTGTTGCATGATACTCTGAAGTCGCTTTCTTCAAGGTTGTGTATGATACTAACCGGTTGTTTTTTGTAAACTCGACACCTTGGTTTAAATGCATTGGTCCCACAGAGATAGACATCACCGTTATCCTTCTTTCCATATAATCTGATGTAGTTCTGACATTGATCCTGCAAGTAAAAGGAATTCATTTAATTCTGTTGCAAACATTCATAAAATTCTAAGATGAGTTGTTATTTTATTGTATTAGATGCTAAATGCCACAAAATAAGTAAAAAAGATGGAAATCTACCCAGACAGATAAACAAGACTATAGCCTTAAAAAAGACTAAAAAAAAAACAAATCCACAAACCACAATACAAAAAAACTTGAAATCCAGGACTAGATATACCAGATGTACTTTGTCTACAGAATGATTCAACAACTTTTTTTTAAACAGAAGGCCAAAAAAGGCTAAAATATGCATATAGCACATATTTTAATATAATGGGAAGATTCATATTGTATTGTGGACCTGTAATTGTTTTGTAACAAGTTCATTTGTCTTCAAATATTTTAAATACCTAACAGTAAAACATGCCTAACTTCTAATGAGTCGTAAGAGATTGATCAAAACCCATCCATTTAACTATTGTTTTGTAAATATCCTTTGGTCTTTTTAGGGGAATTTCAAAGTCATAATGAATAAAATATAAATTTTGAGCTACATGTAGTCTGCCCTTACAATGTCCAGAATAAAGGTCTAATCGTACTTTATCATAGTTACGTCAAATAGATACCAAGTCCGAGGCATATTTGAGTGTAACAGATAGAAATATGTGGCTTATATCAGGTGTTACTTCAGGTGCGTCACCTTTGATTATCACGACAGACCAGTTAATCCTTTTATCAAAATATGATAGTTGTGTATCTTGTCCATATTCAAATTCAACAAACTTTTATAAATATTTTTGGGCAGTTTCTTTTTGAAGGCGTATTGATTTGTTTTCGGCAATGACTGTTTAACCTCTAAAGTAATTGTTAATTTATAGGAAGCTTGGAGAAGATTGATTCTGGTAATGACTGTTCAATTATTCTCTAGCAAATAAATCAGTGACGGAAAACGTATAAATCAAGAAATGAAAATGTAGTTTCCGACATGATCCAGGATATCAGACATCCCTACTTGTCCTATTACGAGAGGAAGAGCCTTATTCTGTTGACACCAATGGTAATCAATGCAGACATTTTCTTCTCATTTCATATAATGAATCCTGCACTAGAGACAATTCTTAATGACTGAGATCCTGCAGAGAACATAGACTAAAAGTTATGTTGATTGGAAACCATTTCCCAGTTTAGTCAAAGATCAATATCGACAAATACTTTATACGGTTATTAAAATATTTCTTGCCTTGACAAATTGGTAGTATGCAGCTACGATAATGTTTAATAAATCATATAATATAAGCTCTGCAAGTTCAGACAAATTGGTCATAAATTGGGGCTGTTGATGGAAGATATCATTTTTTTTAAACTAATTCTGATATTTTTTTCTGTTTTAAAACTGCATAAGATGAAATACAATAAATGGGAGATTTAAATTTATTTTTCAGAATCTGTATGTAGTGAGACACATTTTGTATTTACCATCATCGAATTCCCTACATTGAGCCCCAAGATTCTCCTGTTAAGAAAAAGGAAATGTATTGGTGTCCCATAACAGCAATCATTGCCATAAATTCTATTTTCCTTTCCTCTAATACCATCTTTATTGCATGTAATGACAAAACTTTTCAATGCTTAAAACAAAGCTGAACCCATTAATGGATTAAAACACATCAACCATCGCTTAAATCTTTTTTTTCAAAACTAGGAACAATTATCCACATAAAAACCATATTAAGAACCATTAATTAAACTGTGACTTTTGATGAAATGACTTTATATTCCTTGATAATTATACATCGATCTGGCCGTGACACAGGTGGTTTGATATCCCATTACAGGTACTGCCACGCCACTTCAAGGTACAGGTGTCACTGCTTTCGTGTCATACCCTCATAAAACGGACAAATTGATTTTTACACCTCTGACAAAATCTGACATTTTTATTCCTGGGTCAGTCAACAATGGATATTGCACATGTAAAATGGTGACCATTGTTTGTTGTTGGCTCTAAAGACTTATTAAACTTGATTATAAGTACAGGATTTAAAAGGACTTTTTGTATGAAGTAAAGGTTACGAGAACTCCAATGAGCGCAGTTAATGAACAAGTATAAATCAGTGTTGTTTTTCAAGGTTTTTTTTCCCCTTTTTTTTTTGTCCTTATAGTTCTGCTAGCTCAATACTTTTCCATGAATTAGAATTTGTTTAAGGAAACTGTGCTTAAAACCAAGTTCGGAATGAGTAAAGTAATGATTCCAAGATGTACTTTTCACGATCATGGAAGATTTATGTATTTGCTTGCTCATCTCTATAACAGCTGCTGTGTTGTACAAATGGATCCCTTCAAATATTACATAATCTACTAATTGAACATGTCAGAAACAGCCTCTCATAACCATCATTATCAATCAGAAAAATGTCACAATCAGCCCTCCATACATGACATGAATAGAAAAGTCATCAGAGTCAAATCTTGTATTATTTGAATTGGTTTTCGCAAGAAATTGTTTTATCTGATCAATAACTTTATATTAGGAAATGACACAGACAGATTAAATTTTATGATATTTCAAGAAATTTGAAAATCAGAAACCCTAACACCAGCAAAAAAATATCTTAACAGCAAAAAAATGTGAGTCAAGCAATGATTAATACAACTTGACCTTTCGTGTTCCTTAAGCTTGAGATAACATTGAGGACGTGTGGCAAAATGTAAATCTAATTTAACATGTAACCAGTGTGTACATGAAATATTAAAGCAAATTTTCTTTTTGACGTTGAACGTAAATTTCCCCGATAAAAACTGTCAGACAAAACAAAGTGCAGTTTACCTAAAAAACATCTGGTATCTCTTTCATAGTTTTTTAAGTTACTATATACTATATTATTATGTAATCTGAGTAAAAGGTTGGTTAACATCTGTGGGGAACAAAATAGGGAGAATTCAACTTTGACATTGCACAGATTTTTAATTTAAGAAAACTTTTGTTTAAGGTCGACCTTGTTGTTTTTAATACCAAATAAATAGACTGAGGAGTCAAAATTCAAAACATCAAATAAAGATTATGTTAAAACCATCACATCAGCCTCTGGTGTACCTATATAACTGGTATAGATTGGTAAATGATCTCAATTTTGGCATATCATTACCAATACACATTACTGACACAATGTTGCATAACAAAGCACATCAGATTAAATAGATGCAAAACAAAATCCCATCTATTATTACGCAATGTATAGGTAATAAAGGACAGTTTATATAAATATGCCACCCAGGAATAGATGACATCATACTATGACTTTAATACTTTGCTTAGTGCAACAGTACATTGATAAATCTTACGAATTCAATTATACGTAAGAAGAGAGCGTTTCTGTGAGTAATTCTTTTCTAACAATAATGGAATAAGATTTTTTGCATATCATGGCAGCTTTTGTTGCAGAAAATCCTTACTTAAGCACCTTCATACTCATGGTTTGAGGGGCTAAAATATTGCTTGACCATACTTTACTTATTTTTTTAAACATTTTCAATTACGATCCTTAAATGCATACTTAAGCAGACTTCTTATAGTACTCATATGATCATTAAAAGTCTGAGGAAAACATATGTAATTATTATTTTGACTCCACACAAAGATATCGCCATCACCGTGACTCACCTCTGAATTTCTCCTCATTAAACAATATTCTTTATCGTATTGTCTTGGATCCCATTCAATTCTCTGTAAAACATAAGAAAATATGATCTTTCTATGTGCTGATTAACGCTGTTTGAAGTTCTGTTATATTATACGGTGATGTTGTTTTTATAGACAACAAATGTCTTCAATTTCATGTTCTGTAGGAAGTAACCTTTCATTTTTTCACTTCTCTAGACATTTTAATACAGCTTATTGCATGTTAGTTTTTGTTTCATCATAATTATGAAGCATTTACTGTGTTGTTCTGTTAATTACTGCATATCTTTCTGTACTTTGGTTCAAATGCTCTTACATATTATTGGCGAAAAATCTATCAGAAAATGTTGATGTGGTGAAAGAAAAGAGGCTTACTTCAAAAGTGCTTGGAGTGTTTTCATATTTTTGAAAATGAAGTTTAGTACTTTACCAGTAGCCAAATTTCCAGTACAGATAATTTACATTAAAACAAAAGATACTATGGCGGGCAATAAAAAATGATAAAAACATATAAGTTAACACTGTGACCAAAAAGATAACAAAAATCAGACAACCAACAAAAAGCCATAATCAAGATTGAGCAATGACATATTCATCTTCACCTTTAAAAGAGGCAGGATTTATTAATAGTATTATCTGGTTCATCAGAAAGAAAGACAATAATTCATGTCAGACGTATAGTGCAGACATCACCCAGAGAAACCCTATTACTTTTTTCCAATTAGCCAACATTAAATCATAAGACTTTGATTGATGAATCTGTATAGAGATATGACAAGTAAAGTCATCCATAGGTTTTGTTATTGTGTCTGTTTCATTGTTTTTGTTTGATAGACCTACACAGTATGAAATGAACATCATAATGAATGTACTCCATATGTAAACCCCACCCATGATGTGATTCTTTATACTTTTTTGCCTGTAAATTAATTAGAAGTTACCAGATGGAGTTAAGATGTTTCTTAAATGAAGATGGTATTTGTAGCTAGAAAGCCCCTGCTGAATTAATCATATGCACTTCTGGAGAGCATACTTTGAACATCTGTCTCCATAGCATACATCAATTTCAAATTCTGGGACTCTACTTCGAGTGACCTAAATTTGTGTTAGTTTACATGTGCCTTATGATGCTTCTTAAAAAATAACTTTCAGATTTTGACATCAATAGATTTCTTTTGCTATGATGCTTATTTATTGGAAAACCAATATTTTCTTCAATTGAGGCCAATTGTAATTCTCTTCCATTATTTTCTAATAATTACCTGCAATTCTTCAGTTAAAGTGTTCATACTCAGATTGTAAACTTTGTTTCTGAAAATTTAAATAAAATGTGCTGTTATAATCACTAAAAAACGTACTAAATAAGCGAGAAAATCATGTGTGCATGCAACTGCACTAAGACCTGCTTTTAAAATTCTAAATGGGTAAAACAGAGCCAATCATGTCAAATTACTTTACATGCACCTTGCATTTACTTTCAGTCATAAACCTTTATTGAACAGAAGACCTGCTGTTGAGCAAAATAATCTTCAGACTTCTTATCATAGTTTTCACATGCTAGGTGCAGTCATACTTAAATCATATTAGTGATAAAATGTGTATGAATACAGATTCTGTAAATCTAGTTTTACTTGAATGCACTTTTATTTTAGTACCAATAAATTGAAGGAAATATGTCTTTTGTCTATTTTATGATCTAGTCTTATACATTGGAAGGGCACAAGCTATATCATACTCAAAAGACAGTTTGCCAAATTTGATGTTTTGGCACTCGTTCACCATCCTACTGAAGTTTTGGAGCGTTACTGATTTGAAAGATGGTCAATGAACAAACAAAACAATATATTTACCACATTTATTTATATTTTATGATGATATTTGTCTAATGGGTTATTACATTATGTGTTTCACACCTTTTTAATTTCCAGCTATAAGGAGACACAGGAGGTGATATATATGACGCCATACATGTCATTATGACAAATACATTTATTTACATTTAAGTATTGCAATTTATAACTTCATTATACTTATTGTGTTTGTCAATTTCTTTCAAAATAAATTCAATTATAGACAGTTTGTATTGTATATGAAAGGTTCTTTCAAAGCTTTTAGATGGGCCAAGGATATCTGTATTTGATCAGGGTTTTACCATGTCTCCAATTGATTTAAAATCACCAGCACAAGTGTTTTTTGTATAGTATGCACTTTAATCTCTACAATCTTTTGCATTTTTATCAAAAGATCATTTCTAATTCTACTTCATTTCTCATGTAATATTTTCACAACTTTATCATTGTTAAAAGGGGCAGAATATACCAAGGAGACATGCTTGGCTAACAATTGGATCTTGCAGGTTTTACTGACCCACTTTTAAGTATGAAAGATTTTTAGTCTCAGAAGTTATACTGTTCGAAACTGTTGATCTGTACCTCCTGGTGAAGGTTTTTTCATGATCTAAGCAGAATGTTCACAGTTTTAACACCTAAACATTATAAAAGTAAAGCTCCTCTTAAATTTTTCTGATGCTTGATATTTTTGATATTTTATGGATCTTACGCATGATTTCTTAGGTTTGTATTGTTTTATTGTCTTGCATGATACATACCTTCCCCCTAATAACATCCATTCTCCATTAGTATCTAACACTTTAAAATGGTCAAGAAAATCTTGATCTCCTTCAAATATCTGCTTTCCATCCACATCTGAAAACATAAAAAAAAATATTCAGATATAATTGTTGTAGTACAAAGTTATGAAACGGATTTTACAAGTATAAAATACACAAATATCTTAAAGAAGGGATAGGTAGTATGTATTATAATGCAGTTACTTGACACTCAAACTGTTATATTAAACATAAAAAAAAGAAATATTGCCCTCGATCAAAAGACAAAATATTTGTGGACACACTTTGGTTACATAAAGCCAGAGGCAAAGCATCTCTAGTTGTGACCGCATAACTGATAAAAAATATCTTATTACTAGAAATTCACATTCCAATAATTTTTACATAAATTTGATCAATATGATATTTTTTCATTCTTTTTTTGGGGGGTGTTCAATTCAAAGACATTATTGTTTTTTTGAAAACTGAATATCCACGTAAAACAAGAATGGCCTCTTAATATCCTGCTTCAGATCTAGTTTAAACACTCCTTACAAAATATGATAAACTTCATGAATAGATTTATCATTTCTTATAAAGATTTCATTTTATATCACTTAAAAACAAGTTGAAGCACAGGTAATGCAATAGATCTTCATAAGGACACAGATCACGTATGTGACCTAAAAGGAATAGCGACACACTACATTGGCAAACTTCCAAACCTAATAAAGAAAAAACCAGCTGAATCTTTTTACAAAAGTGAGGTCAACCTGTTTTCTGCATTATTCATGACGTTCTTAAGAAAACCTATCGGCAGAAAATCAAATTCGATGAGTTTCTCGTAAACATCTGTGGGTCCTTTATAAAGTTTTATCCCGAAATCTAATCAAAGTATTAAACTTCTACACCAACTTGTCCTTTAATCGACCAAAAGTGTGCATTTATCCAATTTATAATACAGTTGGATTTTAATGTGGGAAAAAACGAGGAACTGACACAAAATTACTACAGTTGACACGATGTCGTTTGATACTGACCTTCGACAAAGGGAAATTGTTTAAAGATGCTACACACTGTAATAACAAATTTGTTACATCTTGTGCTTATTACCAGTAAAAGTGAACAAGTGTATATAGCCAATATTTTGTAACACAAGATTAAATTTGTAGGTGAATTTAAACTCTAAACATGTCTAAGTGGGGGTGCAATTAAATTGATTAATAAAGAAAAATTTATGAGATAATTTTACACCATTTTTGAAGATGATAAAGCAGCTTTCAATATCGCATGACTACATAAACAGTTTTTTTTTCTTTTTAAATTTTCCAATGACACAGCAAATGTATTTAAAGTCATCACTTTATCTTTCAATATTGATAATTTATTCAAATTACGCCTTTAAAATCTTTAAAATTAGGTTGATTTTTTGACATTCTATCGTTTATTAATAGATGAATATGTACATATTTCATTGAGGATTGAAATCTTAATGTGAGTTTGTAGTAGTGTCACTGAACATCCTGTCTCTTTGAGAGACAGAAAAAAAACCAAGGTGGTCTAAAATTAGAATTTTGTCTCGTAATAATTCTTTCATTTATTGATAAAGCGTAAATTAAGAAAGTTGTTTTTTGTTTTGTTTTGATTTCAATGTACATGTATGAACATTGACAACCACCTAAATTCATAACACGCCAAATGAATTGATGTTCCTCTCTAACAACGTGGATACAAAACTATGCTGAGTTCATTTGGTTTCTGCGCACTTTAATCTTTTATTTTTACATCATAATAACTTGCCTGATATAATTTTTTATTTACTTTTCATTTTTAATATTTGTTTTCATCTTATTTACACTGTAAACTCTTTACACTATGCAAAGCCTACAAAGCTATGCTACGTGAACTTGTAAGAAATTACGTCAGCGACTTAAAACCCAATAGTCTCTGCTCACGTCAATGGATATATAGCCCTAGATATCGACTTTTTTAAAGTGTTGACTAACTCATGATTCCCTGACCACATAATAATATGATTTTAAGCTACTTGTAGTTTGATAAAAGATTAACTATAAGACTTTGACAACACAAATCTATACACACCTTTCACATATTTATAAACAGTAAATGTATTTAGCAAAAATCTATGAAACATATACATTTTAATTCCTGAAGAAACCATAGGTGGGGAAAAGCTTGCCAAATTTTCAACGAAAAACATTTTGTATAACACTGTTTTCTTATTTTCTTTCCCACTTTTCAATATCATGACTGGTTAAATTTTATTGACTATAAGATAAAAAATAATGGCATCTTTTGTTAAACTTTTTAATGTTTTTTTCCTTAACTTATTACCTACAATAATAAAATTATATAATATTCTGACATTTCCTACATGTTAACTGTGTTAACTATTTCCTTTCAGCTGTCTCAGCACTTTTTACAGGCTTTTATTCAATCAAATTTTACATGCAGACAAAAAAGTGGAAGCTATAAAGATCTGAAATAGTATCACTTATATGTTTTGACCTTTTTACTGTTTCTTTATAACAAAAGTTTGAATCATGCAAAACACTTTTTCATTTAAGACACATGCACAGTATAATTTTCTCACATGTAAATATACATGTTAATTTTCCATGTTACAGTTTCAATTCAAATAGAAACATCAAAGACATAACGACCTAGTGAAGATGTATTTTCTAATTACTAGAGTGTTACACCTGGCCTAAGGCATAACGATCTATAACAGGAGTTACTTCCCTTGGGGCACCTGTCTTGTTTGATGTTCTCTCATCAATATTAAAGTTCATTATCCAAGGAGGGATTAATGTTTTTATCTCAATTATCATATTTCATATAATTATCATATTAATTCTATACAACTACCTTATTAACAATAGGTCGGCCATGGGCCAGGTAAATCAATCCTATTGTTTTCCTATTTATCTATTATAAAAGAGCTTCTCTTTGAAGTTTTCTGGTTTGAAACCAGATGTGCATGATTTTGATAAGGATTTTGGCCATTATTTCAAATATGATACATTTGTGTACATAATGATGTTGCGCTTTAATGATTATGATTTTTATCAAATAGGGGTTTTTGTTAATCCACCCAGCTTTTCAAAGGTGTTGATTAATCGTTACTAACCCTGAACCTTTAATTCATTCAAACCACAAACCTATCTAAATATAGTAAATTCACATTGAAAAATCACCTGATTAAGAATAAATTGAAATGACTCATTAGATTAATGGAAAATTAAAGATTCAAAACATTTCCAACCACTCATGCACTTTGAGACCCTCATTATGATTAACAGTTCCGTCGCACTATCAGTAGAGTACTGTCCAACAAGTCAACAAAGCAGAAGTCAGAAATACCATACTCTCTAACAAAAATACCATAGTCTCTAACAACTAGCAAGTATTATTGGTAGTTCTATATATTGATATAAGGAACAAACACCAAAACTCTCAACTTTATCTATCATATTCAGTCTGTCATAAATGTCCTAATACTTGTCCCCCATATAGACCATAACTACACAAATAAATATAGGTGTTATTTACAAGAAAGTGTATTGTAGTAAAAGTTTCTTTATTTATGTACAAACTAGAGTAATGAAAAATTCCAGAAAGAGTTATATTCATCATTAATGGCCAAAAAGTAAAAATAACCAAATAAAAAAACATGTTTTTTGGTCCAAACAAATTATCTTATAAAAAAAAAGGTAGAACTCGTGTATTGGCATCTAGCATCCATTTAATTGTTAGTATGTAAATGTGCATTATGGTTTATAGGCATTTCATTTTTGTTCATAATATCTTATGTTCTTGCACAGGAAACAAATTATTAACATACAAAATGCATAAAAATGGGAGATATTTGTATCTTCAAAGTCTAGAAGTCATAAGTCAATTACTATTAATAAAATTAATAGTCTGCTAAAGATATTATTTATGTAATAACGCATAATCACTAACAGTATCTTACTTATAATATCAATAAAATATGCACATTTAATGATAATTTTTTCTACTATCAAACATTTCATATGCCATAATTACTCTAGTAACCAACCTAAAGTAGACTGTAATATTTTATCAATTTGTAGGTTACTATATCTGATAAGACTACACAGCATTACCGACTCTTTCATAACTTTACAAGACCATCTTACAAAGAAAACAAACACATGCATCTTGTTTATTATTTTGCTACCAGATTATTTGTTGCAATACAATGCACCAGAGACTTTATAAATGGCATATGCACAGTTTTATTGCAATGTAATTGTATTTTAGATAGAAAAGCTGTGGAAATCTGCATCTTAAAGATTCTGACATCTGCTTTATTTTTGACATGCATCTAAAATAGTGTATTTTAAATCTTGCAGTTGCTGAAACATTTTTTATGTCTTTATTCTACAAAACTGAAAAGTTTCATTGATTTTCAAATTAATTTAAAGCTATGTTATTCATTTTAAACGTCCCATTTCTTCATGTGATTTTTGTACTAAATGTTAAGCTATGTTATTCATTCTAAATGTCACATTTTCTAACATCTGGAGCTATTAATACATTGGAATAAAATTGTATTGTTGACGATCTTTGTTGCGGTAACAAGATGTCGATTGAACTTTCTTACAACTTCCTTCTTAACGAGAAAACTAGGTATCTTTATTTAAAGCTTTTATCAGATAATTAGAAAATCTTTACAATTCTGGGTAAGAGAAATGTTCAGAGCTTTACTCCAGGTAGCTTGTCCTTAAGATTTTATTTTAAACTTTAACGTGAATCGGCACAAAGCTACGGCTTTAACTACATCTACAGTAATCCTTTCTAACAATCATTTGACCTAGATACAACCATTCAAGTTGAGTGTAAGCAGGTTTATAAAAGATTGTTTAAAAAAGGGGGATATTCAGATTATACGGTTGTTTGTCCTTGATCATGAACTTTTAAAATTTAAATCAAAACTATCATTTGCAAACCCATACACATCATTACATATTTCAAGTGCAAACCATGTTTTATCTGAGATAAGGTGTATGCATGTTTTTTGCTATAAAAGATGAAAAATCAAAAGAAATCTGATGTCTGGAGTCTTGAGTCGTTTGACAAATGTCAAAATTACCGTAATTTATGATGGTCTTAAGGTATAAAATATCAGTTGTATCAGCAAATCTTCATACTTCGTAGACATTATCTATTTATCTACCTTAAATCACCACAGAAAACCCTTCTTTAACCACAATGGACAATTTTCTGATCAACATGTAAAATATGGTCATTTGTAAATCAATTTACTTACAAGATTTCCTCTAATACTATAGAAATAATTTTCTAATTAAAAGTATAATTCCCTCCACTTAGTATACCGGAGAGGTGCAATTTGTGTGTAATGATCTATTTCCTTTATTATTCTTTATTTCCCTTAACAATCTAATTTATACGGATGTTCCTACTTCATTTTGACGATCTTTTCAATTTTTAGCCATATATGAGATTGTATTGACAAAAGCTGTTTCAAAAACTTTTCAAAATTTTAACCACAATCACAAACACGGACAATTCATGAGGTTTTTGTGTATTCTGACAAATCAAAGGGAGAGCTTCGACTATTATCATTTTCACAACTTTACCTATATTTCAACTTTTCGATCATTTGTAAAAAACAATTTTATAATTACATAATCACATTTCAAAAGAGGTGTTTGAAGAATAAAGTAATTTTACAAGTTAATAAATTATAATAAACACAACTAAATAGTGTGTTGATAAGTATATTTTTAATTGAAGTCAATATCCCTTCCTTAGAAAAGTGCCGATATTTGTGTTCTTGTGTCATTAAATAAAGTAGAAAGCAAATATTACCTTACAATATACCTATTAACATGGGTATTGATTAATTGATAATTTACCTGTTCAGGTGTGTTAAAGGCACCTGCCAGTCTTTATGTGCTGCAATTTGTATTACACTATTGACTTCTGCAGTTGCTTACCAGAGGGAGGCATAAATTAGTTTTAAATAGTTTTATGGACAATTTAATGAGCGAACATAATTAAAAATTAATTAAGCTTTAGCTCTGCTGGTTTTTTTAATCAATAGATCATTCAGACTTATAAGAGAGGCAACATATTATTGAACAATGAACTGTATGCTGAATGGGGTTCTATAAGTTTAAGAACTTAGTCAAGGCAGCCCCACAGGATATGGATTGATTGATAATTATATTCTCTATGTCCAGTGGGAAATACTTCATGTGAACAGAAAATGTTAGATCTGTGTCTAAAGGAAGCTATCGAGAACAAATTTCTTATAATTGATGAAAATTGTACTGAAAGAATGAAACATGAATTTTTCATAAAAAATTTAACCAGGATATATCCATGTTGTAATTTTCCTGAATTGCATAATTTCACAAAATCATTCTTCATAAAAGTTTTATCAACCAGTCCTGTCTACGAATAGACAACAAAAAACCGACATATCACCTGATTTTATTGTTCTGTACTTTACATGTATTACCTACTAAATATATATTGCATGGATTAATTATGCACACATAAATCAAAATAGCTACTTGTCATATGAAATGTCAAGCAACTTGATGACAATGACTACTGATTGTCCTCGATTTGCCGATAGACTAACGGTGCCAGTGATCATATGCTTCACTGCTGTTGACAAAAACATTTCATTGCACTCACTTTTACCGATCTCAATCAGAGCTTTGAGCAAGGCCATCTACACACGATCTTATGAATAATTAAATGGCGCTCTTGTTAGCATTCAAAATCAAATTAATCTATACAACTACACAGTACTTAATTTCCCTTCAACCAAAGGACGATCTTTCAATGACAATTCTTGTGGCTTCCGTCAAACTGGGGCCAGTTAATAGCTATGAACCCCAAGAACAGGAGACTTGTCACAGTGGCACTGAGTGGTCAATCCTTACTTAGTGTAGGTAGACTTAATTGCAAACCTTTCCAATGTCAGTTCTACACCACACGTCAAGTCATACGATATTCATGTACTTTTAAATGTGCCTTATGAATATCTGATCATAAATTAATGTAAAATTATTGAATTTATTGTGAAAAATTTGATTGAAATTTAAAATCAATCATTATTTTTATGTATCACCTTCATTAACCTTGAGAATATTTATTTCTTCCCCCCTTTTTAATATTCATATTATTCATTCTCTTATTCCTTCCTTTAAATCAAATTTTAACATGCACAATCTTGATCGGAATATATTATTAAAATTTCAAAATGGAAACTTTAAATTAAAATTGAATGTCAAATTCACAGCATGATATTTAAGTGGATAGAAAAAAAACAACTTTAAATCAGTCGATTTGGACCAGTGACACTTGGACAATATCGTGTCCTAAGGAGTACAGACCATCTGACACTGAAACTGACAATTCTGACGCCTGGTGGTGACATATATTACACTATATATTAGCTTTCTGTTAGTGTCAGCTGAACTTGTAGCCTTCAAATTGCCTAAGATTTTATAACTGTAGACTTTTCAAATTAAGAGTGACAGCCATTTTGTCTATTTCAATTGACAGATGACAATACACAACAAGATTGTAGCGGATATAATCCAAACATGAGAAAAGGGGATTTTTTTTTACAAAACGTCCGCCATGCAAACATTACATGTATTAAAAGGTACATGTATATTAGTTTTTACCATGTTTGTTATAAACTTAAACATTTATTTATTTCTAGACTTAACTGGAAAACCAATTATTCAGGAATAAGACAATACTTTTTTCCCCACCTCTACTATCAATTCTGGTTACTCTAATTCTGTGAATATTTGAAAAAGATGATTGATTTTTGTAAGCTTAATGTCCAGTGGCTAATTTTTATCCACATTCAGGACAATTTTTGTTAATCTAGAGAACAGACTGTCATTAGAATATGATGGCATGAAAACAAAGAACTATTTTTTGATGGATTACTTTTTCATTGGCATCAATTAGTCTGTGTGTAATTAATCTTTAATCCCAGTATGTAATCAGGATGTAACAGATAATCATAGATTACAGTGCCAATATACCTATCCTAGATAACTTTTTTATCAAGTAATGAAGCTCTTTATCAGTGAGGTTCTCGAGGGAAGGGATTATAATAAATGTTGTACAAAACATATGTTAAACCATAACAATGTTTATAGAATGACGAAAGAATGAGTAAATATAAGGTGAGAAAGGAAGAAAGAATGTTTAAAGAAAGCTGTCACAACATTTTTTTCAGCTTTTATTCAATAATACAAACCAGTTATAAATATGAATAAATTAAATGCTATATGTCTTTCTAATTCACACTGTTGACCCATTCCAAGGAGCAAATATGGATTATCTAATTTTATCGCTATTTTGTGCATTTTTCGTTTGATCTTTTTTTGTGATAATTTTCATATCATGCTTCTCGCTTGAGATGAAAAAATTATCACTAGAAACTAAGGAGGCCATGTGGCGTTGCTTACGAAATTGACATTGAAATTGACAACGTTGTCATAGGTAAAATAGCGATAAACAGATTATCATTGGTCATCTCAACTCGATTGCTTTTCTCGCTTTCGCTGTTCCAGCTCAAGCGAGAAAATCAATCTCGTTGAGATAATCGACGATAATCTATAAGTATACATGTTATTATTCTATGTTTTACAAAATTAAAGAATATCAAAAAGGTAGATAAGATTCTACCCATTTTGGCCAGTTGTCAGACTGATTATTTGACTAATTAATCCGTGTAATGACTTCCCATCCTTCAGGCTTCATACATTCCATGGTTGATGAAGATATTCATATGGGTCAGCTAAGATGGTGATAATTTACATTCCCTCCTGCCAAAAATTACACCAACACAACTCTATAGCTACATTTGTAGCAGAGAATCACTTAATTCTTTCCAGAATTTGATCTTGACCAATGGTTCTTAGTTGTTTAACCAAAAAATGAACTTTAGTTACCTTTTAGAAATTTAAGGTGTTCAGAAAAATATACATTTGTAAGACAAGATAAGAATTTCATAAAATACTAGGTTTATTTTTGTCAACATGACTGCATTCTAAAAATTACAACAGTAAGATCAGGACTTCCCCCTCCAGATAATTTGTGGCTAGATATAAAGATACATGTAAGTGCACATTCATATTTTTTGGCCAGTGGTCAAATGATGATTTACAATTAGATTATTGATAATTAGACCAGAATATACCCCCTGTCCAATTCTAGTATATAGATGTAGTGGTGATTTACTTGATTTTGGCCACTGGTCAAACAATGACATAGAATTAGATTGACCATAATTAAACCTGATGATAGTGCACCACAGGATTCACACTTTATGATCTTATCAACAAATTACATGGTCAGTTAGTGGTCACTATAGACTTATCTCTGCTGTAATGAGGATTTGATGGCCAGTCAGTGGTCAGGGAATCTGCTTTATCACTTTAGATTAGAGGTCATTGTTTACATAAACCCCCTGAAACTATATCTTACTTAGCACTAGGATAATGAATGGGCTAAGCAGGGGGTAACATATGCCCTCAATGTACAAATATCCATGGTTTGCATTCCAAAATAGAATCCTGCATTTCTGAAGTAATGGGTACTGTACCGGTACATCTTTTAAAAAATTTAGGAAAACAACTTTTATGTATTCATTTGCTCCCACTCAAACAATTTTCAATCTCATTCAATTTTTAATTTCACAAATGATGTAAGTTACAATGATTTAAAATGACGATTTTATGTTTTAAAATGGTCTGATCTGATGATGAGTGTCTGATAACTAAACAAGTAGATAAAACTGCATGAAAACTTGAAGACTGATGCATTTTGTTTGATATTAGATCACATCTGTCTCATAGCTACCATCCCTATAGTGTATGAATAAAACACAAAACATATGCAAAAACATGTCAGTTTTATGAAAATGACAAATGTTCTATTTTGTCAGAATGTCAGAAAAGAAAAAAAATCTTCTTATATTACAGTAAGCTGGTTAGAAAAGGTGTAAAATTTGGTAATATATTATATGGTAAAATGCAAATGAGGTAAGGTGAAAAATAACAAATAAGATATTTATCAAGCCTATCCTAGTGATACGGAGAACCGAATCATAATAGCGTAAGATGTAACACTTTAAAATTCATCCTTCACTTCATGCATCAATGGCCTTGAGTCTAAAATTTAACCAAGTTGGTTACAATATTTAAGATCTCCTTTTCACTTGAAGTAGAGATTTGTGACTAGGCAATCAGAGATCCCTCAATTCATGACTTAAAACTTTGAAACCAATTTAAGGTGACATTTGATCAACTGACACTAATATTGCTTTTAGTAAAAGCTTATTACTTTTTGGGATATACATGTATATCTCAAGATTGATTTTTCCTTCTGAGACATGTTAATTAGAAATAAGTTTTAATCCTTAATCTCATTTATATTTCTTTTCAATTAGGTTATTATGCAAGATCCCAAGCTGACAAAATTTTGTTTCGAGATTACTTTTACTCTTATGAAAAAATAAATTCTGGAAATTTGACATATTCTGAAAACATGATATAATATTATTTTGAATTTCGTGATGACAATGATTTTTTTTATCGTAAATGAATTTCCCAATATTTAGTTTATTTCTTTTTCCTGTTATGCAAATTTGCAATCTTTTTATCAGTAAAAAAAACAAAACATCCTGTATCATTTTCATTAACTAATCATCCTTTTTAAAGAAATATATCCTTAAAAATAATGTAAAAAGTGAATAACCGTCCAATTAACTGATCGACCTATAACGGATCACTAGTGCCATCTAAGTTTTATTGAACTTTCTATTGATATAACATGTCAACTTTCAAGTGCTTTTATCTAAGGAAAGTTCAAGTAGTTAGGCCAATCCACACCTGTGTCATCAAAATCACTACCCTCAAATATAATGGTCCTAACTTTCAATTGCTATCATAAAATTTTATGCTCCAGTTTTATTTGTTTTGATGAGTTCATATCCCCAATAACTTTTATCAAGTGTGCAAAATATACTATTCTCTTTTCAATAGCAAAAAATCTTCCACTCAATATTTTAAGATTTTAGTGTTCATGTTGTTCAATCTTGTACTTTTCTGTGTAAATATTTACAGAACATTGTATGTCGTCCTATGAACATTTTGATCTAACCTTTATCTTTTTCTCGAAAAAATTGAATAATTCATAAAAGTTTTACTATTTTTCTACAAGATGTTAGTATTTAGTAAGCTATACAAACGTTTTCAGTGAAACACATATATATGTTTAAGATTCAGAATCACAGCAGTTACTGCTATTTTTTAAAATATTTTATAATCGATATAAACTTACCAGTTGTTTTTAATATCAGGTTCGCTGAATTGTCAAAAAATGCTACAGATAGTCCCAGGATAGCTAATAATACTGTTAATTCTCCTAATAAATCCATCCTGTTTTGGCACTTAAAAGCTGTAAAAAGATGTTATTTTGTTAACCTTAATATCTTTAGACTAAAATCAATATTTTCTCACTAAATATATGTTGTATAAGTAAAATCCAAATTGTACAATATGAAATATAGAAAACACACTGTTTATGTGACACAGATGTTGGTATCAAAGGTTTCCACTGTTCAGGTAAATGTATGAAGATAAAAATTCACTGAATGTCAAATGTTTTACTTGTCAATGCATAATCCATGAATCTACAATATTTGACATTTCTTTTTACAATTATCAAAATCCTTCTGGTAACAAATATTTCCAGTATATAAAAAAACAAGTTATAACTCTAGGGCCATGTGTGATGATTATAAATCTGTTGATAGTAAACTGTTGTTGTATAGTGTAAACCTGAACTACTCTCTGATTGGCTGACTGTCAAATCATTCCATGGGGCATTCAATGGGGTTAATCAAGCAGAAAAATAATTACACACACTATAAAACAAAACAATAGCTTTGTGACAAAGCAAAATCAATTATCTTTTTAATTAGATCATTCTTTGTTTGTAGAAACAGTTAAAATAATTACTTATCATATTTTAATATTGTCTATTGATTTTTATATAACCTTAGGTACCCTCTTTTCCCTTTGATTGACAGCCTTAATATGGGGTTTTGTAAACATAAGTTAGTATAATACTTTATACAAAAGTAAACTATTGAAAAACATTTGCCTCAATCAAATCCTTTTTAGCAACTATCACTTCATGTTTATTTAGTGACCGAAAAGAAAATGTATTTGTTCAAACTTGATAAACAAATGGTTTCAAGAAAGCAAAGGGTCTTTTTCGCTTTAGTCTTTACTCCAAATTTCTTTTTAAATTTTTAATCCCCCATTTCAACAAATCTTTTAAAAACTATTGTCAACATTAAAATGGTAAATTAGTCGGAGCTTTTAGTTTGTAATGAATTTTGGAAGTATATCACGCCATATTGAGGTCGACAGTGCTGGGGGTTCAGATTTCACCGCAGGGGACATAACAAGTTTCCTAATGTTTACATACAGAATTACACAAACAATTAGATTTATTTCACTTTCATTGTCTTAAGTGTATACACCAAAACAAAGAGTGGAGACACAAGGAGAAGGTTTTGTAATTGATCCCTTCCCCTAGAACAATAGCGTTACTAAGTTAAGCACACTCTATAATTAACACTTAATTCTATAGAAACTGTTTAATTGTATTAGTAACTTACACCTTGGTAATTAAACAAATTAGATGAAACTCAATTTGAAAAAGACTTTGATCTAGAGTTCAAAATGTGTATTTGTTCTGGTTAAACTGTTCGTTTCAACCTTAAAAGTCATAGTAAATAAATAATGCATCAATTTTTTATGTAAAACAAATATTAAAATAAGTCAGTAAAACTGAAATTGATTAATTTAGAATAAATTCTAATTGACTACAGAATTAAGGAGTTTAAGAATATCAATATTCTGTTCAAGTACAATAGATTTTTCTAATGAACTTAAAGTTATTTAAATAATTTAACAACAAAATACGAAAGAAGCAAGATAGTTAAAAAAAAAAGGTGAGGAAAACCAGTTACTCTTTTACTTTTCAATATTGTTCTTAGTAAAATTATTTTAGATTTATATGTTTGTGTCTTGGGGTTTTATTAATATAGTGTATTCTATTAAATTTGGTTAAGAAATTAAAATTTGATATCTAAAATAAAGTTCAAATGAAACTTTAAAAAGTCCTGTTCAATCAGCTGTTTAAATAATTGAGAAAAAACACTGTTGTTGAAATCGTAACAGTGATTACTTCGCACTGCACCCGATATTTCCAAATGTACGAGTGTCATTTAATTTACCCAATATTACACAAAAGTGTGAGGATTGATAAGTCAACATTTAGGTAGATAACCACCCGTACACACAGGTAAAAAGGGAAGCACTATGAGTCACGATAGCGTATATTTGCTTACCGGGAAAGCAATACTCAAAACTGATCAAGGTCACAGGGACTTTGATCGGTGGTGTAAAACCCTCTGTACGTCTTTAAATACACTTCCTTCAAAATCAAAGAAAAGATAAAAGGTGTCAAAAGTAAGCGAGCCTAAATGATAACAATGTACTTTAATTTTTGTTTCTATTTGCTGCAAGCAAAGTCAAAAAATAAAAACCTACAAAAGGTGATCAAAAATGGTTACTTTGTTATAGTCAATCAAATCTTTTTAAATCGCTCTTTGTGTAAAAAAGTGGTGTTGATGCCCTAGGTTCTTAACGACTGTGAAATAATGACTGTAGTAATTATATATTTATATTTGGCTTTGTAAAGGCATTCTATTATTAATATATATATATTGACTAATATGCTAGCCTAGATCAAAAGGCACACATACAAACATGCATTACAAGTCAACCATACAGCCTTACAGAATACATGATATAATGTGTGTTATTCAAATTTCGGTCCATATTCAGAACTGAAAGTATATAGAGAATAAGCAAAGATCCATGTGAGAGAACTTAATAAAACATCTAAATGCCAATACCAATCTTAATCATATTTGATACAGATATTAAGTTCCTGAATTTAAAGGTAAATTGACTTTGCTATCTTATAAACTGCCAGCAAAACTAAGAAGGTTAAATGTTGTTTGTTAAATGACTGGTCCACTAAGTAAAACGTGCAGATGTGCATATCATTCAAAAATTCTAGCCTCTTATAATTTTGACAATATAGAGTCTTTTTCCTTTCGGCCAAATAAAGACCTATTACATACAGACTAAGCTTTACTGATAATTTGTACATAAGTGTGTAAGTGAGAGTTTTTCTTTAAGTGATGGTCTGTATTATGCATCGACAAAATAGTGACAACTTTCCAAAGTTGTATTACCAAGCATTGTACATAAATGTGATAGTAAGGATCGTGCATACAAGCTATGATTAGAATTTCATATTTTGTCATTTAGCAAAATGTGACAACAATTAACTTCACATTTAAAAACAACAAAACAAAACTTACCAGTATTCAAGTTGACATTAACTATTGTTCAGATAGCACCTAGAATGAAAAAAATATCTTTAATGTTTCTTTTGTTACTTGAAAGGTACTGAAAGCTTAAATACTGTAACAGCAGTCAGACCTATACAAGGAATAGTTTACAATAACTTACAAACCTCAGGAGCAGCCAGGGCTCACATTACCAGATGACAAGAGAGGAGATCTTACTTCCCTAATCTTTCACTTAGTTTTTCAACAGTGCTAAAAGTGAAAACAAGTCTCCCGTTATAGTTCAAACTTCAACCCCAGGTTGGACTATAAATATATACTCAGTTTTAAGTGCTTGGTGAAAATTGTAATTTTGCTTGCAGGACCTATTGCGTATTGATATTCAGATGACCATTGTAATAAGCTTGGCAAATATCAAGTGAGAGTTGACGGCTTGATATTAGTACAGATGCATGACACTTTATTAAATAAGCAAATTTAGAGAAAATGTACCTTTCCAGGATCACTCAACAATAAAGCCAGATGAACAAGGATTTACACTTAGCTTAAGTATCACTGTTCAACGTAATATGAAAATTTAAAGGAAAGTTGGGAAACCCAAGTGTACCTCAATGAAACAACACCACAATGACACAAAAAATAAAACACATCTACAGGTTAACATATAAGTCTTCAATAATAGTCTTAGTATGTGTCTATGAACAATATCTCTAAATTGCAACCCTGTATATTGAACACCTTTCGCACAGTGCAGAAATCAGAAAAAATAGACTTTTTCCAACATGATCGAAATACAAAACAAATATAATATATATAAGAGAAGTTTGTAAAATGAATGAATTAGATATGTTAGATATAGGTCCGAATTCTCATTTTTAGTGAAAAGCTATTTTTGCAAGTCACAGCACCTTAAGCTAAAGGCTTAACTTATAATTGCTACAACTATTACATCATTCTTACTACAGCTTCAAAATATTGCATCAGCAACAGGATGTTAAACTATAGGCGTAAGTCGTTAATGCAGCTATTCTGGTTTTTATGTAAGTCGTTAATGCTGCTATTTTAGTTCATGTTATATTATGTGCGCTCTATTTATCATCTTGACGTTTGATCAATTTTTTGCACAGCACTAGGACTTGCGGCATGTTCAATTAAGATTTGTGAAAAGAAACCAATCGCCAATCAATTTTTCCCATTACGTCGTCAAGTTTTCAATCTGGTGCATCATGCATAAACCCTTTAATCCTTTCTTTACATGCAACATGTTGTATCATGGTTATTAATGCCTGCACTTGATGGCATCCACATGCATTAGCAGGTTACATGCAATAATAGTGTGCAGGTATGTAATTATCAAGGGACAGGTAAACAATCTAATGAACCTGATTACAGGTAAAAAGGAAGCTTACAGCGTACACCTGTAATCAATTGTTAAGAAAACAGGTTCACCTGTACGAACACGTAATGCTACAAAGTTTCTATTATTAATGCATATAAGTTACTTTAACCTTACTGTACCTTTTTTTTGTCACAAAAATTTATGCAAAATTGTTTAACTCCTATATTTCCAGATTTGTTTTTTCTTGCACAAACTTAAGTAAACATTATAGTATTCTTGATAGTAAACAATTAGGAGGGAATCAGCCAATGGAAATAGCTGGGCTCATTTTCTCCCATAATCCACTTGTTCCCAAACTTCGATGCGATAATGTTTTATAAATCCGATCTTCCTCTCACCTGGATAAGTGTTGATTAAATTTTTACAGGTGAACGAGATTTGATGATTTAGGACGGGTCAAGTTGTCCAACTGTGCTTGACCACAGGGCTATTTTTTACAATTTTTTGGCTATGTCATTATTACAAATCAAACAAAGATTTTTATCCAGTCTATCGCCTGATCTAATGAAAATAATAGCCGATTTTAGGAGATGAAATCTTTCACTGATCATTTAACAAACATTATAACATATTTTATAAGAAGTTATAACATTTTAAAGCAAAACTGAATAAGTGGATAGAAATGAAATTATATACGTCTTAATCTAAACAAAATGTAGGACTGTTAACTTAAATCAAAAAGGCTTAGCAAAATTATATATATGTTTTAATAAGGGAATAATTGGAACTAATTTTTTTCCAAACTAACAACCTATGTTAAAATTACAGTCATTTTTGCCCACAAGACCGACAAAAGCTAACTTTCTGGAATCAAATGGCGGCAGACATCCATGACACCTATTTGTGGTATTGTTAAGGATTGGAGATGTATTCATAGTCATCAGTGACATAAAATATTTATTTCTTAAATGATCTTTTGAGGTCTACCTTCAATAAAAATAAATATTCATGTGCACACTATTCTGTAAAATACAAACAACATCTGCAGGTCTACATGTATGCATTAATCATTGGTGTATACTAGGGAAATGTATTTTTGACATGCATGTTTTATTGCAGTAAGTGTCTTTGGTCACACAGTACATAATTAGTACTTTCTTACAGGTACAGGTTCTTAGTACAGATTTAATTGCTCAAAATGCAATCACACTGCACAGTTTTAACCTTGACTGAAAAATGGGTTACTATAAATTAAAGGTCAAGTTCAGATCGACCTGATCATAGGTTTCAAAATGAAGCACTTTTCGTAGTTACTTCCAACATGGTTTAATCTCCAGATCAAGTTTGACTTAATTTATAGAAAGGATTAATTTTGTTACAAAAATTTATACAATGATGGACTAAGACAGCTAAGATTATCACAGTAAAATTACAAATTTTAGGCTTTAAATGTGTGTTTTCAATATGCATTCAACAGTGAAATATTTAAAGTGGTGGTGGTCATTTCAAATTTTTTGATTGCTGCTCATACCACAGTTTAGGGAACCAGTCTTATCATCATTTCTGCAATATATAACCTACGCTAGGTTTTCGTAGAAGATGCTTTTAGCATGAATTCCCCATCCTGTTATGTACAAATTTTAAACAGTAACAGCCATGCTAAATTTCAGAATTGCAACCAAACCACAATGTTTTTTAAAAATATGACCATACATCATCATCTCTGTATAATACATGTATTAATCAATGTCACTTTTCAATTTATTCACAACTTTTCTAGAGGAGGAGATTTAGGACTTTATTTATCAAACAGACAGTCACACTTTGTTTCCTTCTTTTTTTTTGGTGTTATTTTACTTTTACATTGACAAATACTTTGTTTTAGTCAAAGTACGTAATCCATTGTTGAGAACCATATGTTGTCCTCTGGTTCTTTTTGGTTCTTTGTTGGGTTCCGAAAAATATACACCTAACAACTCACTTAAGTGGTATCCAAAAAAATCTTGACTGACCTATTGTGAAGAAAGTTGATTGAACTTTCCAATAAAAGTCACCTCTTTCTTGACCTTAAATGACAAACAAAAGACTTACCATAAATGGTCTTGTCATTTTTCTCCCTAAAATAGAATATAATATTCTGTACAAATCTTCATATACAAAATTTTAATGTAATCACAAATTAATAGTCTTTTATCGTAAAGAACATTAATACAAAAATGAAAAATTAAGTAGTCTTTTTCAACAAAATGAAAAATGAAGTAGTCTTTTTTCTTAAAAGTCTCAACAATTATACCACCACAGAGTATGGGACATAATATATCAGAGGTAACTCTACCTTCAGCCATGTATTAATTCATGTGAATGTTGTCTTGACCTAAGGTAAAAGAAGGGAAAGAAGAATGTTCTCATATCTACTGAGGATCTTACAAAAAAGCATGTCTTGGATTTGCCGTGAGGTGTGGGAGTCACCTCATTCTTGACAACCATGTATTGACATTTGTGATCCTACACATAAGCATGAGAAAAAGGTAAAATGCAGTTCTGGTATAAATAATTGAGCTAACAATAACCTGGCAGCACAATAAAAACAGAAAAGACATGTAAAGGTAAAATTTCATACAATAGACCATAGTCTTCAGGGGGGAGGACTAGAGGAATTAAACCCGTGTCTTCTTTGATGATTTCACCTCACTGATCTATTTCCTTGAAACCTTTTAATGAATCTCTGGAGTCTTTAGAGAAATGAAAAAAAAATCATAGAGGCTTTTACGCCATAAACACCGATTTTTAAAGGACATAAGCACTACCATCAATAATATATGAACAAAGACTACATATATATCTTAAGAGGTTACTAAATAACTATGCTTTATATTTTGGTGTCTTTCCAGCTCAGTTTTAGATCTTTTAGATAAACAATCTAAATCATTGCCAATTTGATCTATAACTAAAAATGCTTAAAAAACCTCAAGATAATGAACATACATAGACACCAATAAACAATTGCAATTTTAGTCCAAAGTTTCCATCATTATTGTGAAATAAGGGTTAGAATAAGTAAAAGTTTAGACTCAGTCACTTCTAACACATATTTCATCTTTTGAGAATGCAACAAGTTCTTGACCAAAATCATTTTGCAAAAAATCTGTAATAATTACATTAGATGTAAGTTTCATTATAATACGTTATTCTGATTGGCTAACATGTTATTCCGTGGACAATTGCATCAGACAATAACATTTATCATGCATGATGACAAGAGGTCCCACAAAAAAGTGCACAGGTCAATTAAATAAAACTGGATAAAAATCGTGTTTTCATGATTTAAGCTAAAAAAATGTAATTATAAGTATTGAATACTTCTTTTTGAAACTTTATAGGGTTGTAAAAGCGTTGACCGTGCGTACATTTTTAGAATGAAGCGCTTCCGCGCTTCATACAAAATGTACTTCGGTCAACGCTTTTACCACCCAATAAATTTACAAAAAGAAGCATTCAATTCTTAATTAAAAAAAAAATTAAGATTAAATTAGGCAATACATGCACTATATACACAGATATTTATAATCATGCAGATGACTACATGTATTTTGGACCTTTAAAAAAGTATCTTCTTATTTAGGTCTAGAATTTTTACGAATGTGCTTTGACAAAATAAACAAGACTTAATTAGATGCATAAATATCATGTAAGAAGACAAAATATCTATATTCAGTTCACTGGTATTTGACCTATATAATAAATGCAAATTTAGTGTCCAGTTGATCATCTTGATTTGCCAATTAGTTTTCTGGCAGACAACATGTAATTACAACTCATCATAAAATATAATGCTATGATTACCACAAATATGATATCGATTTGTTTTTGTCAAATTTTTGATGGTGTCGTTAAAATATGATTAGTTATCTATATTCCAATCTGTCAAAGCCTGACATGGTGTTGTTGTTATATATGTCCGAACTATAATGATTTTTCCCCGTCATAAAAGAACTGATGTATATCTTTCCAGGGGTATGACATCAAGATCATAATACGATGGTCCATAAAACTTGGCTGTGGTGTCAAATGACTTTGACCTGAACAGGAAGTGGACTGGGCTAGAAATTGTCAACAGCAGACGACACGTCCAGGGACAAGCAAATATGGAAAGTCATAAAGATGACCACTGATTGCCAAATATCTGGAAGGTTTTTGCAGATATTTTGCCCCACACTGCATGATTTGCGTCACTACCTGGTTAATATAAACCTTCCTTGATCCCTCCAATAAATTATGGAAATTTTATAAATGTTTAAATTTCAATTCACTTGCTTTGATAAGAGTTTCTTTATCAAAACTTAGATGATTTTGATGTCATCATAAAGGGTTAAAGTCATAATTCATCCAAGGTTGAAATTTTATATTCCTATGCAGTGGTCTCTATTTACTATCAGTAAGGTAAACTATCTTTTTTTAATAAAACAAACAAAACTGTACTTAAATCTTGTGGAAAAAATAGTCCAGTTAACTTGTCAGAAATTGCCTCGAGGCCTTGAATCTGAGGTCTTAGTATACATGCATTCATCTATGACAACAAGACAGCTGACAACAATTTACAAATTTATAACTGTACTTTAAAATCTTTATAAAATTTATCATTTTTCTCCTTTCCTAAATAATTAGATGACGTCATATTATACCAACAGAGACAGAATGATATAGTGTTGAATGGATGGCCCTACAATCTGTATAGTAAATCAGCCTTCAGTCCTATTTCAGGGTTGCTCGTGTTCTGATTTCAACCATATACTGACCTCAAAAACAATGAATGAATGATAACAGAACTGTGATCTCATTTTCATATGACAGTCCATGATATAACTTTATCCTTGAACAGCTCATGGTTTCACTTATGGCCATTGGAATCTGCTATATATAAAATTTTACAGAAGAAAAATCCATTCTAGCAATCATTTGTTTTGCAAGGCCACTGATAGAACTTCCCATGATTTCTTAAAATCTTAATTTTCAGGACAAAAAGTTTGATAAGAATTCAATGTTAATTTTTCATTTGGCAAACAAAAATTGAAACAAGATGGTAAGATCTCCTACCAGTATTTCAATTCCTAATCAAGATCTGTGTTGCCATACATTTCATCAGAGTGTTATGTTTATACATTATTTTAATAAACATGTCACTCTAAGCAATTCCAACTGTATACAGAATCCAGGTAGATTTGAAGATAAATTGAGGTATAATTTTGTGACACCAACATGGGGCCTGCTCCATTCTTCGTTATGAGTATGTTATGTGCAACTCATGTTAGAACATTGTGTTACATTAGGGAAGAAAAGGACTCCTTAAGCATCATTTGAGAGGGGGGGATAGGACTTTTATCGGGACTCCGGGATCAGATGTTTTTAAGCTCGGGATTTTGGGATTGACCCTTTCCGGATCCGGGAATTTTTTTTTCGAATTTCGGGACTTCGAGATTACGTGTTTTTAAGCTCGGGATTTTGTGATCAGGACCCTCCTACCCTCCATCATTTGAGAAAAGAAGGCTCATTCCACATGCATGTCAGGGCTTAATTTTCTACTCTACCCAGATCTCAATATCCTTCATTTTGCTATCTCATCCAAACTCCATTTGAATTTGCATTTAATATTCATTTTTTTTTTTTTTATTTAACCCATGTCTATTCCTTGGGGTTTCTATGCCAATATTTTAAATCAATCTTTGGGTTTTGAATTTAATAACTATACAGGTCAGGTTGACATTGCAAATTCATTTCCCTCTTCACTCTATGAACACCCATTCTCAAATGAAATTGAAAACAATAATCAAGAAATCATCATCTATTTCTTAAAAATTTGTTCACATATTCAAAGCTTTAGAATGTTCCATCAAATTTTATTTTAACATGTTTCTTGTCAGTTTCTACTTCAAAAACCTCTCAACTATATAACAAACATTGATCTAAAATTAAATTTAACTACAGAACTTCAATCCAGTTTTCTCTTTGCTGTCTCTCCATAAATTTGATTACCAGTGAAACATCATTGAACCAAGAATGGTATTCCAATACAAGTAATTGAATTACAAAACAATAAACCTCTTTTTTATTTCTGTCGGAACTTTCAGAGAGAGAAATCATCTGAAGAAATCGAGAGTTTTTCTCACACAAAAGAACATTTCCGAAGCAGTAATTATACTAGGGAGTTTATTATGTGTTATTTCAGACATCAGTAAGTGGTAAAAGTTCCGGCACTGTAATTTTTGCCAACATTTGACAAGAAAACAGCCATATGAATTGATATAATTTTACATGCAACTGTTAATTTTAAGTATTAGCCAAGAAATACTCATTTTATTGTAAAGTTGTGGTGAAGCGATAATTGGTTTGAAAAATCAATACAAAAAAATCAGAATTAAACTATTATATATCATATATAAAATCTCCATGAGATCTACACCTGGCTTTAAACATATTCCCAAGTGTAAAGAAATTTAACATCCACAATATATATTTTGTAATATTGTGTAAAAGTCTTTTGTACGACAATTAATGGAGGGATTTTAAGATTAAATCACGTTTACCAACATGTTTAATACAAATTGGATAGGATTAAGCGTGGATCTTACAATATGGTTTTCTATCTGCTAGATTTGTACTTACTTAACTATATACATTATATTGACAAGGATGAACAAAACGGGATCATCATTATTATAAAGATTAGTAAAAGTTACGCCAAAGGCATTTTGCATATTTGATCACTTGGAAAACAAAAATTCTTAAGAAACTACGGCTGGTTACCATTATTTTTAAGATGCTTAATATTTATTACAAAATCAATGTGGTATATTTCAGCTTTTTCTTACTGTTATGAACAATACTTCTGATCCTGAATTATTTCCCACTGAAAACTTTAAAATAGGCCTAATTTACCACAGGGAATAGTTGAACAAATGTCAAACAAGTTCTAAAACTATTTTGTTAAAAGATTTTGAAAGAATATCGCTCAGGCTTTTTTTAAAGCAACATTAATGTACATGTAAACAAAACTCAATGTTTCCAAAGTCTATAGATGAGATTCTTCCCTAGAAGGCATGTAGCTTGCCACAGGAAGGGACAAAGCCATGTGCTGACTGAAAGAAAAGCAGAAAGGTAGATGAATTGATATCAGAGTCTGCGCCAAAAACTTTTTTAACTACTATTCCGAAGACCAATATCCTGACATTTTTCTTATTGGTCCAAACAAAGTTTTGCAAAAACTTACTAGTCTGAATGAATTAGTCTGGGGCATGGGACTAGTGGCTAACCTTGCAGACTAGTTACCTTCTGTAGAAATGATGTACCAGACTTTACTTGTAATGGTCGAAGTGAAGTGTGATATTAGACAGTGTAGAAGCATCAAGAGGAAAGACACTCAGTGACCTCTCAGTTTCAACTGTTGTTTATACTGCTATCTTGAACAATATTAAGCAACAGAATGAATCATGACTATTCCAATAATCTATAAGAGCAAGTTTAACCACAAATCTCCTTGATTTTAATAAAATGTAGAGTTTTTAACAAAGATAAATGCATTATGTTTTAGCAACTCATAGTGTGAATATTTGGGTTTTTTAAAAATGCCGACTGATTACCATAAAATCTGCTCTTTGGTTGGGTTGTTGTCTCTTTGACATATTTCCATTTCCATTCTTAATTCTATGATTCTATGTTCATTCTATTTGTTTTCAGTATGTGCTAAGTTCAAAACTTTCAAAGATTAAGATTTAACACAGAAGAAAATATGTTTTGAACTAACATATATTGAAATGAGCAGATTTAAAAGTTGATCGACATATTACAAATGTACCTAATTTGAAACTAAATGCAATTCCAACTCAAATGTCCTATTTCATTGTTCAATTAGGGTTCAAAATAATCTAAATATCAATGAATTAATAAGCCAACGTAATGTGTCAGGTAGCTTGGGCACTCTAAACTGTGTAAATAACAACCAAATTGTTTTTACAATAATTTGTTATATTTTTCTTGAAACAGCTTACATGTGAAGAAAAAATGTGAAGAGAAAAAGAAAAGAATCCACACCTTCCAAAAAAGAAGTAAAACTGACCTTTCTGTCATAAAATTGGTTATTTGGGGAATATTGATTTTATTTTTAATTCGACGAACTCTCATCGATATTTAGAGAGTTGATAGCTAAGGTCTTTTGGTCTAACAAGTTATAAATTAAAGTGTATATTTGTAACTCAATAAAATGAAACCTAAAAAATACAAAAAATAAAAATAAAGGGTCAAAGTGACCTCTACAATGTCAAAATTATCCTTGGTCAATTTTTAAAAACACTTTAAAAACAGTCACTTGAAAAATTAAAGAATTTCACACCTAAATTCAAAATAACATACCAGAAAATGGCATGCCCCCAGTAAACATGAACATATATGGCCACAGGCTTAATTCAGAGTCTCCTTCACCCTGCAAGTAGAAAAATAATACAATATCCTGACGAAGCAGATTTAAAATGTCCACTCAACCAACTAACCAGCTTAATTAGTGAAAAGGAATATAATATCACCTGTTTTAAGGATTACATCTTACTTAACTATCTGTAATCATTCTCTTAGTCCACAACAAGATTACTTAATCCATTGTCGTCACTGTATTGCCCCCTTTTTAATTTCTTTGTATGTCAAGATGGGTTTAAATTCTTTACAATAAATTCTGATTATATCTTTGTTTTGTTTTCATTTGACACTTGCACCCCTTCTCTCTGCAATGTTTCAAAAAACAAACTGAAGAGTTTATACAAATTTCAAATATTGTTTATTATTTCTGTTCAGTAAGAAATAAATAACCCAATTTCTTGCTGTGCAGTTTGAAATAACAAACGATAAAAACATTTAAAGTGTTTAGACTAAAAACATTATAAACCTTTCTATACTCTCTGCAGTAACAACAACACACGAGCAAGCCTGTAAACAGCCATCCATGTTAATTATTAGCAGGTAAAGCCTGAGTGTTGAGTATGACTGCAGCAGAAAATGCAGGATAGTTGTTTGGGTAAGATAACATTAAAAAAAATTGAAATAAGTCAGGAATCTGATGTTCAGTGGTTGTTGTCTGTTTATGTGACTCATAAGTGTTTTTAATTTTTTGTTTTTATATAGATTAGACCCATAGTTTTCCTGTTTGAATGGTTTAACACTTGTAATTTTTGCCTTTATAGCTTGTTGTTCAGTTTGAGCCAAGGCCTCATGTTGAAGGCTGTATCTTAACCTATTATGGTTTACTTTTATAAATTGTAACATGGATGGGGAGTTGTCTCATTGGCACAACTGTCCATTCAAGTCACAATTTATAAAAGTAAACCATTATAGGTACAGTCTCTAAGGCTCACGGTCCAGCAGCAAGCTATAAAGGGCCATAAAAAAGACTAGTGTAAAACCATTCCAATAGGAAAACCAAAGGTCTAATCTTTACAAAAACAAGAAACGAGCACTTATAAACCACATCAACAAACAAGAACTATCTTTAAAAAAGATATCCGACGTATTTAAATATTTGAGTATATTCACCAAAACCATGGGGAAATCTCACATGCGTAGGTGCGTTCTAAAAGTCATGTACGTTCGTACAACAAAGTTTACATATAATTGTCCCGAACACAGCTGTCATGGATGCAAAGAGCTATTGGAGAAACAATTATTTTAATAAAAATATAAATCTTTGTAAGATCAAGTTGAAATATTTATAGTTTTTCATTTTCTTTCCATCACAATATAATTAACGAGACGTTTTTTTAAACACAACCAAATCACCCACCATGACAGCATTTTGTCCAATCACAGAAAGAATTTTCAAGCATGCATATATATTCTGTTGCCATAGTTAAGCGTCCTTAAGTTCAAAGGGCACAAACCGAAACTATAACAGCCACTGAACATCAGATTCAATAAATCATGTTTCAAGTTTGAAAACTAACTTGACCAAAAAATTTAGTATATTACAGGATAGAAGAAAGAATACAGTGACAGACTTTCAGACCAGAAAACATAATACCATTTACACAATCTTATGTAGAGGCGGGATAATTAAATTTCATGTTTATATACATTTATTAAAAAAAATTCTTAAACTAATACATTGGGTGTTTCTAATTGATTTTAACCAATTAATGCATATAAAATATGTTTTTGTCTGATATTTTGGCGTCACTTCTCACAACATGTAAATTATCATAAATAAGTGACAGGATAACACTTTAGTATATTTTTATAATTTTGTATAATTTTAACCAAGACATGTGTTTTCTTACTGTGGCTTTAGAAAATGAACTGAATAACTTTTTCATAAAGGATATAAAAAAAACCTACTATAGTACACATCATAAAGTTTTGATATTAACATCACTATAAACACGAGTCTATGAACCATATATAGACATTTTATTTCTTTACACATTTATAGTTGTTTTGGTTTGATATGACACATCTTCATTGCTAGTCCACCTACTACTATTGGTGTTCGACACACAAAAATACACGTAAAAATCACATTTAATAAAATTAACATTGATATCCTTGGTACAAAGTTGTTAGTATTCACAATCAAGACACATGAATTCAAAATAGAAAGTCGTGGGGATTTATATATATCATTTCTCAAAGTCTTAGTAACTTAGTATTTTGAAATGATATGCAAGAACATGAATGGAATCTTAAATTGGATTACATCAAAGTTCTTGTACCAATGATTTATTTGTTTTGTGGTCTTCTAACCTTAACCCTTGACCTGAAATTCGCCAAAACTTTATTTTATCCTAAATTTCATGCAATGAATACATTTTTTTTCATCTTCAAGATAATTTTAGAAGATTAAAAGTTAAAACTACTGCAAATAGTAGAACTCAATCTTTGACTATGAAACAAGAATATCAGAATTTCAAATCTTGAACGGGTCTTTAAATCTCATTTGATATAAAAAAATAACACATTTGAGACCTGTTTTATATATCTTAATTTCTCTTTAAAGTTTTTAACAAGGTTCATGCAAAATAATAATTATAGATTATAGTCTGCATGTTTTGTGTGTGTAGCTTTCAGTGTGCAGCTATTCACAGATCAATATCTCCCTTTCAGCCATGCTCTTTACAACTCTCCCCCCCCCTCCTTTTGTTACCTTAAGTTCTATTTCACCTCCTTTTTATTAATTTCCTCGACTTTATACTTCTTCATAAAACCTCACTTTCTTCTATTTGATTATCTTTTCCCCAATCTTTTACTTATCTCCCTTGAACAAAATTAATACAAGCATATTTCTACAAAATATATTTTTATCAACTTAAAAGTGGTTCACAAGGTAAAAATGGCAATCAAAATAAAATTTTTGAATTTGTTTTTTCAGAAGATGCTTATCATGCATAATCAACTTTTCAACAGAAACGGAGTAAATCAATCATTTTGGAGGAAAGTTGCAATAGAAAATGCAATGTATAAAGTTTCAAGGTATATTGAAAAAAATCAATGTGCATGCATATATTAGGGGGGATATGACCTTTATTGGGACTCCAAGATCGGCTGTTTTTAAGCTCGGGATTTCAGGATTGACCCTTTCGGGATACGGGAATTCTTTTTTTTTTTAACCCCGGGATTTCAGGATCAGGACCCCTCCTACCATCCCTCATATATGGCTATAAATGTCAGGGGGAAATCTCTTCAGATTATTTTCATTGTAACATTTCTGATTGACTTTCAGAGCACTTAACAAAATGAAAGCAGTGGGTTAGAAGTAATTGTTTCTTCAATAATTAATCAAATAAAAGAAAATCACTCTGAAAAATAATTCCAATTAAGACAGCACTTGAAAACAAATGTTTGTATAAAACATAAATTTTAGATTACAATAGAATCGGCAAAAAATATTCTCCTGAGGAGACTCTGATATACAACTAAAGATTAGAAAATATTTATGAAAAATAGGGGATGTTAGACCTATGGGGGATATAAATCTATGGTACCAATAAAGGTTTTAGTGCTTAGACTATATTAACTGAAATCACTGCCATACTAGTGGGAGAGTTAGGCCTGCTAAAAAACATGGTTGAAATCACTGCTTTGTTAGCAAAAGTGATTGTACAAACTTAGAAAATCCTCCGCCTCCCCAATGGAGCTACATATATGGTAAAGTACATAGACTTTTAAAAGTCCAGCTCCTGGCGTAGCCTTTGTGGTTATATTAAAAAGTTAAATGAAAAAAAAACTTGTACCCAAGTGAGATATCCTATCACAACTTTTCTTTAATATTAAAAATTGAAATGAAAAAGTTTGCACCCAAGTGAAATGTCCTATCACTATATTGATCAGGGTGTTGTCTTTCCCTTTGTGTGTGTGTGTGCTGAAATAATCGGTATAAAATTAGTATAATTTAGGTTATCCATCATACTTAAAAGAAAGAAATATCAAAGATAACAGCTAACACACTTGTTTATATAACATAAACAAAGTTTGTTTAATTTATTATATCATAATCATTTTTATTATTTATACATGTTCAAGCAAAAAAAATGACAAAAACTTCAGTACTTGAAAACATGTCTCTTTGACAAATTGCATATTATTTTCAACAGAATATTCTTTATACACCCTGTTTTTATCTATCGAGTGTCAAAAATATCTTGTAAATGATCAGAAAAAGCTTTGATAATAAAAATATAGTTTATCTTTTTGTCTCCACAAAGAAATAGAAAGTTTATGTTGTGAAGGCCTTGTGTCCATGTTTTTATGTCCAGAGCAATGACCACTGGCTATTTAACAAGTGGACATAACACATTAAATCCAGGTGTCAGATGTTTATAAGTATATACTCTGGATATTGATATGTTTAGTTATTACTATTATCAAACAGGTTCATAATGTTTTATAACTGTAATAATGGCAATATTAATTGTTTGTTGATCCAAAAAAGGGATTCAATCCATTTTCGTAATTAAAGTAAACAGTTAATGTTTGTCCAAAGGGGATAATAGAATCTATATTCCAGACAATGAAGAAAGATAATACATAGTTTTATGTCTGGTTCAAATGTCAAGAGTACGAGGCTTTTACTTTCTGGGAATAAAAAAACATTATAGACTTCGGTTTGTCTTAAAATAGCTTTGATATATTGTCTATTTACAGCAGTAAAATGTTAATAACTAAGTGAGGTGTTTAAGTGCCAGGTAACTGCTACGATGATCATAGAATTATATGGGTAAAGGGAAATTGAAGAATTTGTATATTTTTTGTTCAATATATGTCATCAAGAAAAAATGTTATTGTGGGGTAGGAACTGTTTACCCTTCTAGAGTACCTTATATTACTCCCAGTCTAGCTAGTTGGTGTTTCTGTTCAGTGGCAGATCCAGCCATTTCAAAAAGGGGGGGGGGGTCCAACTATATGTCCCCATTCAAATGCATTGATCGGCCAAAAATAAGGGGGGTTCCAACCCCCGGACCCCCCCCCCCCCCTGGATCCGCCACTGCTGTTGCTTAACCTTTACTATTCTCAGTAGTGTTTTGAAGACTAGAATCTTTCTTCAATTAGTCTGTTTGGTATGACATATGTTTTTTTTTATTTCTGCAAATGTATCTTGTCCCTTATTTTAAGTTTTAAAAATACATGCTTATAGATTCCGTGTTAAATGAACCTTGAAAGGACAGTAATTATTAGGGAGGTAAAACTTGCATGGTGTTACCCAGTCCAGCAAAAACTTGATGACAAATGTAAACTGACAATTGTTTCAAATCATTATCTAGAAAGACTCTCCAATCAACAAGTTTAGATGAAATGTACACATAATAATTGGAATATTCTTCTATATGCAGCATTTTTTGAAAATACAATAATGCATGCAAACATTTCTGAATCTTAACAGTATTTTTCTTTAAAAATAATTTAGCAAAGACAATTTTTGCAACATCAGCTAAAAATCTATCTCAAAAGTAATATGAAGTGGTCCTTGAGAAATTAATCACATAAAAGGTACAGAAACTGATCTGCATTGGACAATTCTATTATTTACTTTGATAAACTGAATGTAATTTACAAGATGATGGTCTGTCTATACAACAAAAAGAGAAGATCATGGCCTGTTTACACAACAAAAAGAAACTTGTTTTCTATCAATTATTTCTGTTTAATTTAATCAGTGTAATCTTACCAGTGTTTAGACTGAACAAAAGAGATATGTGACCAGAATTTGATGTAAAAGCTAATTTTATTTGTGTTGGGAGAAGTGGTTTGTGTTTAGTCAGGAGTTGATGGATCTTTTTTAATAAAGGGATTTATTATTTTTCATGCAATCTAAAACCCATGATAAGGGTAACAAGAGATATGTCAAGTTTTAGGTTATATTTAAGAGAAACGCCTGCAAATTCATCTATTAAATAAATCATTTTGTTTTCTAAATAGAACACTTGCATATGCAAACATAATGTAATAGAACTGTTCCATGTTAAACTAAGTTCAACCTTTTATCTTGAAGTGGAGAGGGAGGATGTGATGTAACTTCCATGTTTTTGTGTACGTGTACAGGGGCGGATCCAGGATTTTCAGTTAGGGGGGGGCGCAAATTTTAATTTTCGCTGAGCGCAGCGAGGCGAAAAATTTTTGGAGGTTTTTTTTAGGTAAAATTATTGAAATATTCTTCTTAAGGGGTGAAATGTAGATAGCTCGAACTATTGTGTGTTAAAAAAAGAGAGGAATTCAAGTTTAAAGCTGAAACAGCCTTAATCCACATCTGACAACAATCTACAGATAGACGGGCGGACAGACGGACGCAAAGTGAGACGAGACAGATCACAATTGCTCACCTAACCAGTATATTTTTCAAACGAAAAGTTCTACTTTTACCAGCGATTTTTAATTGTCCTTTCATACTATCTGTTTTTTATTTTTTTTTATTTTCAGAGGTCGTGCCAGACTTCACTGTGTTCGCCACAAACAACTAAATTTAGAATGAGATGCATTTACGCAGATATTTTTATTTACTTGGGATCCCAAGCATACGGTAATACGGTACATAATTCGGCTAAATATTTAGGTTGCAAGGGAGAAATAAATATAGACACAGAGATACAAGTTAATGAACTAACCTTTCGCTTAAAACAGTATTTCTATCTTTCATTACGGATATTATAAAAGAATCTCACCTGCCGACTGTTTTCTAGACCGTGTCATGATGAAATTGTGAAAGTGATTTAGGGATGTTTTGGAACTTCGATTATCAAACAAATTTATTATAAAAACCGCAAACACAATGTTATAGCTGTTTTTACTTTAACAGCTAAAAACCTATTATATCTGTCGTCTGGACCAATATCTATTTATATATGAATTAGTCCCACGATGAAAGCACATTTCAAAGAGATTAGCCAATTTGGTACAAAGAAATATTTACATATTCATAAAACTTTTAACATCATAATCAATGACGATTGTCCTGACATATTTGAATTTTCTGTAGACCGCAGTTTACAGTAAAGGTTGGATTATAAAACTGATATTGTATGAGGGGTACTGTGCCCCAGAATTGTGGGTAATTTATACCATTGGTATTACTATAATGTGTTAACAGTTTCCACTTTTTGCTGTTTTTATTTTTACCATTTCTTCAACCTAGACATTTTTCTTCTAGCATTTGGTTTTAGTAATGAAAATTAGTATACCATAATAATAACTACTCTCTAGAGGTGGGGAACAATTGTAGATGAGAAAAAATCTAACCTTATAGATTCCAAATAATTTGAAACATTTTGACATATTTCTGATTCTAAGTTATAACTATGAAGGATCCCAGGCTCCTTAGTTATTTACTTCTGATGTGGTTTGGAACATCAGGATGCACTTAGACATACATCTGTACTAAGCAATCTTCAACAAGCTTTACCCACCCTTAATTGATATACCCTTTTTACCTAACCCCATTATGAGACAGTTATATGATAATTAGTAGATCATTATGTAACAAATATCATTGTGGTAGAAAAATGAGGTTTGTAAGACCAAATTTTGTGGACAAAATATACCATTGACAAGTAATAATTAGCCAGTAAGTACCTTGTCATACTGCCTTAATGTTCTTATCAAGCCATTCAACTCATATAGATAATTAAATACATTTACGTAGGTAATAAATCAGGGATCAACATTTAAAATGACCACTGGCTAGATGTAAAACTGGACATTATCTATGTGGTTGTATGTTGTTTTTTATTGTTATCTTAATTAGGTCAGATCAAAGGAATTGGCCATAGTGGACATCAAATACAAGCAATAATACAATGTTTAAAGTAAACTAATTTTGACAATACAAAGGACACCTCTTGATATCTTGATGGCTATTTAAGATAAGAAATAAATAATAAATAAACAATTTTTCAACCAATTAAAAGCTTTCTAAATCCCTTTAAAGGGTATTATCTCCCTTGTATTGTATAATGTAAGAGATTGATCTTTAATTTATTTCCAATAAAGTTAATATAATTTTCAAATAAAACACTGTTGAATGAAGGCGAACAATCAAAGTTCTCAAATTCTTAAGAAGGGTGAGGTGACTTGTGGTTAATTTGATTAAATTTCAAAAGTTGTGGCTATTTAGTTCATGTTCAAATTAAAATGTTCCTTGGTGCTATTTCTTTTGAACCTATAGAAAAGATTGATTGTTTTCTTTATCTTTTAATTCATCTTTAATGAATCTAAAGTTTAAAAATAGGGCATCAAGATTCATAATCCAAGCCACATATCACTAATTCACCATAATATTTTCTTTAAAATTAGCATTTGCTAATGCTAGGCAAAGCCATTCATATTAAGTGTGGAACAGACTAGGCCAGTCTTTTTAGGACATTTCTTTACATTAATAAAAAAATGAGGTAACATAAAGCACACAACATTGTTTTAAAACTCAACTTGAATTGTATTATAAATTTTCAAAGGAAACAAACATTTTCTTCACTTCCCCTTTGAAATTACCGGTAATAATTACATTTTTTTCTCAGAAGATGTTGAAAAAAAAATATCAACAAAAAAAACCTCCCATACCCCCAGAAGACAAAAGGTCAGTGCCTTATTCCTGTCCTTCAAAAAAAGGTTAATATTCTTCTTTCAGAAGAATGTGTATTACCTAAATTAAATCATAGCTCAACAGAACCTATATCTTTTTTGATAATTTAAATTTTTACGATCATTTTTGAGACCTAATTAACAAATTTTCTAAATTCCTCTAATATTCAAACACAAACAAACACTTGTGATTTACAAAGAAATGCTATAAAAATACCAAGTATTATGAAGATGCTCCATTGCGATACAAAAACACTACTTGAAAGTTAAATTCTTTTAAGACAGAATCGGTACTTGTATATTATATAACTTAGAGTAAATTCCACAGTTTACATGTTCAATGACGATTGAGAAATACTTAAATAGTTGTAAGCATAATGTTCCTGATTTTTTCTATTTTTTAATTTCATTGAAATTTTAAAAGTTATGAGCTTTTGTTGTTATTGTAATTATGATTTATGGATTTCCTTTGAAGTTGGCAAGATAATTTTTTTACATTCTGCAATTGATTAAAATTTGCATGGTTGCTTTTGACTGAGCTACTCCTGTCTGTCTAAACCTCCTGGTTGAGATAGCTTGAGTGATTTTCAAACCCCCTGGGTAGGACTACACACAGATAGTTTTTTTTTTTAAAAGTAGTTTCCAACCCCCCTGGGAAAGACAGCATACATGCATGGTTTTCAGTAAATTTCCGCCCCCTGTGTCTGATAGCAGAACAGTATCTAATCTTTTTCAGAGAACTTTAAATTATTTTGAATCTTTTCAAATTGCAAGAATCGTCCAACTTATTATGCATGACTTGGAATTCAGACATCCTCAGATAGGATGTCTAATTATCTCTCACTCAGGAGAACCATCCTAAGATAATATCTCATATCATTTTTAACTTAGTTAAACCTCCTCTGATACTACTAATCTTATCCTTCAGATTCTTCCTTCTCTAAACGCAAATTCTGATCCAGCTGCTTTTTTTAACACACATAATTCCTATATATGTAACATCAAATTTGAGAAAATCAGACTCCGGAAGTAAAATTAAGCAGTATCTTATGGTCAGGGTAAATACAATTCATGAAAGAATATACTAACAGAACTTGAACAATATCTGCTTTACTTCTGTTGTGGTGTTGCTGTCTCTAGATGTTTACCATGTCTCTATCTGCTGTCTCCTATAATTGTTTTAGTATAAATTAGGCTGTTGATTTTTTCTTTAATTAGATTCACAATTTGTTATGCACTGACCTTTTAAAGTTACTTTAACAGTAAGAGTTTTGCTCTGTGTTGAAGGCTGTATGGTTAATTGTTGTTGTTAACACCCTTGATCTTTGGCTTTTGTGGGTGAAAACGCATTTTTTCCAATTGGCAATCATTCAACATTTCCTTTTTTTGCTTTATATCTATATTTTCATATAAGTAAGACTCATATATATATAACAATTCAAAGGAAGTAGTTGATTCCTATGTGAAACCAAAATTAGTTTGTAACATTTGGTACCATTTAGAAAAAGAACTATATCTGATAATTTTATTTTCACATCCGTATAACGAGCTTGAAAGTTTTTTTCATCATACTGCTGACCCGACCTATTTTTTGAGAATCCACTTTTTCAATGTTTCCTTTTCCTCTTCCGCTCATTGTGAAATTACAATTTAAATGAATGGACCTATTTAAAGTACAAAAGGATATCCTCTCATCGAGTCAAGTATCCCCTCTTTCCTAAAACAATTGTTACAAATGGACCAAACTTTATATTCATCATTTTCCTTGAAATATGAGATTAATTAGATTATAAACGTATGATTTGAGGATTAATGCAATTTCATTTCCGTGTAAGGTTCGGAAATGTACAATGTTTTATAAGATGCATATCATGTTATACAGGGGTGTTGCATCACTCCTACTTTATTACTCTTCATTAAAATTGTCGCGTGATTTTTACATGATGTACATGTCACATCTAAAGTCTTATCTTAAAAAGGAATAATGTGTAAATACATGTAGATATATCCTGTCTGGTCAGATAATGCACAATTGCCCATGCAAGATTTGTCACGGAAAAATTTGCAATTAGCATCAACATTAGTTGCACATGATAATTGTGGTAAGAATTCCCCCACTCATACAAAATACCTCGTAACTGAAGAGTCTGCGTGGTAAATCTGAAAATAATTTACATTACAATTCAATTTTCTTTTTTAAATTGTCCATGAAACAAATGAAAATTAATTAACTTTAATACTTTTTCCAAATGAATTAGTTAAAAAGAAAATATAACTACAGAAATTAGCTTTATGGCAAATGTAACAATGATAACGAAAGCCTCTAAATATATATTAGTGGAAACAAAGTAGAATTTTTAATACAATGCAGGAACTTGTTAATAGAAGTTGCTGTTGGTTGCTGCAAATAATTGCATATTCACTTTTTTTTCAAAGGGGTTCTCTAACGATATATAAAATTAAAAAAGGAAACGGGGAATGTGTCAAACAACAACAACCCGACCATAGATCAGTCAACAGCCGAAGGCCAATAATGGGTCTTCAATATAGCGAGAAACTCCCATACCCAGGGGAGTCCTTTAGCTGGCCCCTTAAAATATGTATACTAGTTCAGTGATGATGGACCTCATACTTAACTCCGAATTATTCACAAGAAACTGAAATTAAAAATCATACAAGACAAACAAAGGCCAGAGTCTTCTGACTTGGGACAGGTGCAAAAATGCGGCGAGGTTAAACATGTTTGTTAGATTTCAACCCTGCCCCTATACCTCTACCAATGTAGAAAAGTAAAAGCATAACAATAGGCACATTAAAATTCAGTTCAAGAAAAGTCCGAGTCTGATACAAAAGAAAATAAACAAAATGACAATACATAAATAACAACAGACTACTAACAGTTAACTGACATGGCAGCTCCAGACTTCAATTAAACTGATTGAAAGATTATGTCTTAATCATATGAATATCAGGCACAATCCTTCCTGTTAGGGGTTTAGTATCATACTATCATAAAATATATGAGAAGAACATAACCCATATCATGCCAACAACTGCATGCCATAAATACTTATTGTACAGTATTTTATTTTTCAAATGAGTATTTTCTTTTCTTTTATGATTTTCTTCTATATTGACAATTTCATTTAAATTTTCAAATCTATATCAGCAGGTATTGCAATTTAAATAAAAATATTTTTGCATACCTGAAGTTATCTCCCCTTTTTGTATTTAAGAGGTGTCTGCTTCCCATACATCCTTAAGATACTAAAAACAATTTCTTTGTATGAAATTAGCTTTTATTTCTTTGTATAAAATGATTTGTTATTAATGTTTTCTAATACAATAGCTCATGCATTATACATGTATGTCAATTCAGGTTTAAAATACATTGGTTAATATATGATACATGTACATGTAAAAGCGAGAAAAAAAAATAAGTACATTAATATCCATAATATTATTTTCTCCAAGATACGATATTCTGACCATCAACCTATAAAACATGCCTATACAAGTACTCCACCTGCAGATACAGCCTTTAAGTAAAGAAGCACTTCAAGATAATGTGTTTTACCCATAAACTCAAGTCCTTAATATTTACTTAATATTATTTACATTGTGGTTATCTGCAAATATGGTTGTGTATCTATTTGTCGATAATTTTCTACCTGATGTTAACAAAGGGTCATATTTAAAGATTACAAAGGGTTACAATTACTTGCAAATGAAACAGGTCAATAACAAATAGTAGCATACCTCGTTGCAATAATGAAGCGGATGTTCTTGTTTCCCGACTTCAACAACATCTAATTGATTTAAGCTAACTGTGAAGCAATTAAGCTTTGTTCTCTAACAGAGTTCTTATTACCCCTATTTTAAATGACGTAATTGATTTTGCCTGATAAATATTCTGGGACCTGACAGGATCAGTCAATTATGGACATCACTACTTGTTTACCTACGATTCTCCTTAAAAGTCGTATTGTTGTACCATCATTTACTAAGTTCTATCGACGTAATAACTTGTTTACTTCTTATTAAATTCAATTACCACATCGTACTTGTTATGCAATCTGGAAAAAAAATCAACAACATCTTAAGAAAATGTGTCGCTACTTATATATTTAACTGTATAGCTCTTATACTGACAAATCATGTGATAACTAGAAATAAAATACAATTATATGATCATATCATCATTCAATTTGTAATATTCAAAACATTAGTTTTTCTAGTCAGTATAATTTCATTTTACGCTACAAATTCATATAATATCTCTTTAGAGATTCACAAATACCAATTTTCAATGAAACAGAAATAACAGCATTAAAATATTCAGAGGAAAAAGGATGTAATCATTAAGACACAAATTTTCTTTAGTAAGTCTGACACCAGGCTTTTGGTTTTCTTGTATGAATTGTGTCACATTTAGTCTTATTGGTGCCTTTTATAACTTACTATATAGTATATAGTATGGATTTTGCTCATTATTGAAGGCCTGGCATACAGTAACTTTGAATTGCATTTAATGGGTTACAGGTTTCATTGACAATCATACCACATTTCTTTAACCCCTTCACCCCAAATCCAACCTGTGAAGATAGTAACCACCATTCTTTGATGGCCTTTATGACCCTCCATACTTTTAAGAACTGCCCCAGCTGAACGTCCTTTGACAGCAAGGACTAACATATGGCCAAATCCATAAAGGGTCAACTTAAGAATCTAACAATCCAAAATTTATTAATGAACAAGTGTATAGTTACATGAATTTTAAAATCAAAACTGAGATAGAGACAACTAACAATGAAATAAAAGTACATTCAATGATTTGTATAGTAATCCTTGGTACATCCAATATTTGGATTATGATTGATTTATAAACACAAAGACCAGTCAAAACACCATATCAATAATGTCTCACAAAACTTGTTCAATCCCAGTAATTCTTCAATTTCAACAAGCAAAATTTTAACAGATTGGTGCGTTTGATTTCCGCATAATTTCAACCAATCATTTACCTTACAAAATGGAAATCTTGAATTGTGTCAGAACAAAAAAGTATAATGTAAAGTGTTGATTAAATGTCTACAGTAACAATTTGGCTACTGTCTATTCTGTTTCTATCAATCACTATACAATTTGAATCAACACTTTCTTCTCCTGCAAAATGACAACTACCTTTTAAACCTGTTAGCTTAAATCAATGTCTATCTAAAATAATAATTCTTTTTGTTATTACAGCAAATGAAACATAAAATGATAATTCCAGATGCTTTTTTCATAAATACTGATTTATAAAAGACATAGACTACTTTTGTTTGTAATCTATGAAAATAAAACAATTACTGCTATGAAGAAATCGTCAGCAAAAGTACTCCTTATTCATCACGTCTTTAGTGCATTCTTATATCATTTTACATGTGAAAGATTACATGTAGATAATGAATGTGTATGTGACTCAAGTAGTCAATGAACCTTGATCAGTTTTACCTCAATAACCAATACCTACAAAACTTGTACTTCAAAAATCTCCAACTAACACTAGAAAAATAGACCAAATCATTATTCTGTGGGACTTTGTCCTATTATTGGATTCTTTTTTCCTGTACTATTATGCTGCCCATGCCAATTGTGCCCATCAAGGATTTTTTAAAGAAGGGCCAACCATTACCCCCATTAGACAAAATTTGAAATGGAACTGGTAAACAGTCTGTAACTTCATAGGGGGGGGGGGGGGGGGGGGGTTGCAGGCAAAGAAATCCACAAAAGACATCTCAGTTCATTCATTTTCACGGAACTTGTACACATTTTTATTTAGGGGCAACCTGAGGCCTACCTCCAGGTGCAGGATTTTCTTGCTGCATTGAAGAACTAATAGCAGTCTTCAGCTTTTTTCTGCTCTTTGGTCAGGTTGAGTTGTTGTCTCTTTGACATATTCCCCATTTCTATTTTGAAATTTTATTTAAATACATGTTCTTATCAAAAATGAAATTTAAAGATGAAGATTATATTTCCAGATAGAATTGTAGCTTAAAAGCCTCTCAAAAAATAGAAACCTGAATTCATACAATTCCTTTCATTTTGATATCACTAGATTAAAATATCTGGTGAAATAAAACATAACTGCATTGAATACAGTTACATTAATTGCTCTTGCATATATACGGTAACTGCCTTTGAAAATTTGACTCTAAACATTTTGTGACACTTCGACCTTATCATATGATCACTTTCAAAGTTCTTCAAATTTTACAACAACCTGTATTCAAATTTCCTTTGATAACAGGCAAGTGTGCTACTTAATTATTGAAAAGGTTGAGTTCTAGCTATTTGCCACAAGATTTAGTATAGCGAAGTGTACACCTGGACTCCTGGTACTGTATGTATCTGATTACAACTTGTATTTTTTCATTATCTTATTTTAAGTTCTTAATTTATTTAGAGAAAAGAATTATTTTGTAAAGTTTGTTTGATTGTTTGTTTGTTGGAGTTCCAACACCTGATTCAAAAGCATCTTTTAATTTCATGCAAGGAGCCAGAGTTCAAGCAGAGAACCACCAATAATAGATATAATAATCTGCAAAGTTAGACAAGCACACATTATCACCTAAGCTTTGTTCAGACTCACAACCATAGGGGTTAGAGGCATGGGATCTCAAAAGATAAACACCTAGACCTTATATCTGCAGAGACCCTCACATGACCAGCACACACTACATCTAGTTTAGTTAAGACTCACAAAATTAGAGATTAGAGGCAATTAAAGAATCTCAAAGGATAAATAAACTACATAGACCTCATATCTACAGAGACCCCCATTCTAATTAAAACACACAATGAGCACACATTACCAATAGCTTAGTTCAGACTCACTTTACCTTAGAGGTTATAGGCAAGGGATCTCAAAAGATTAACACCTAGACCTCATATCTACAGAGATCCTCATTCTAATTAAAATACATACCTGATATCTACTTCAACATTCACAACATGTTTAAGGAATATTAACCTCCATTCAAGATGTATAGTTCAGGAAGACAAATTCACAAGACAAAATGATGTGCATAAAAAGTGCATACATTAAACAGTTGAAGTTGTCTGAGGTCAACTAACTTTAATTGATAGGGTTAAAATTAAGTGTTTAAAGTACATTTATGTAATTTATCAACTTAACATATAACAATAACATGTGAACATTGTCAATTTCTCTAATTTTAATGCTATTTTCACATTTTTCAGATCAGTGTGAGAAATATATTTCTCCTCTCTAGAGAAAACTCTTTTCTTATGAATTGATTGGTCAAAATTTAATTAGGACATCTAATTTTATTGATTTCTTCTGAAGTTCCTATTGTGACATCTTGAAAAAAGGCAACCATGTCTTATGAGGTAACAACTGTCTACAAATCTCTAGAAAGATAAACTTTTTTAAGATACAGTATCGTTTAAAATTCATAAGAAAAAGAGATTCCTCCAACATATATATGTATCTTGTGTATTACAACTCATTTCTTCCCTCTCAAGTAATGTATATTGATAATTTTATAAAACTCTGCAAGCTGCACATTTCTAACTTTCAAAATCAAACTGTCTCAAGTGGAGAAATATTGCTACACACTTGATGCAGTGTTGGAATCTATATTGTATACCATGTATTAAACAAAATCTAAACCAATTATTAAGTTAAGCATTGATCGTGTTTCCACAGATATCTTATTATGTAACATAGAGAGATGCTGTGTGCAAGCTGCCATTACTTTAGATCATCCTTGCTAATCTTCATTCAAATTACTAATTTATAATGGATTGTTGCATCACTGCATATAAAAGATTACCAATTTTCTCCTTCTTCGGTTGTATTAGCAGTGTTTATAAATAACATGCAGCTTCGTCAAAGCATTAAGTATTAGTTTGACTGCATTGCTAATCAATATTTAAGCATTGTCCATTTCTTTAACATTAGACAAAGCCATCATCTTTGAATTTTTCAGAACTGGAGAGCGATGTTAAAAATTGATGTATAGACAATCCTTGTTAAGGAGCTTCTGAGGGAGTTCGCTAAGTTCGATCTGTAGGTGTTAAGTCATTAGAACTAGAATCCTTAAATCAGTCAATGACAAACAATGCAGAATATTGACATTTTATACAATGCATCATTCAAATTACAACATGACATTACATGCAGAAAGGAATGAACATGTTAAAATATTTATGTGTTCAGAAATTATCATGCATATGTAATCAGTTCTATTTAATTCTATTATATGCAGTTTAAAAAGTTTACAGAAAATCAAAATTGCACTTTTGGAACTCAGTTTCATCCTTGATGAAAGAAAACTAGAGGCTCTCAAGAGCCTGTATCGCTCACCTGGTTCTACTTGGGTTTTTGAAATCATATAAAAAATTATAAAATTTGGCTTAAAGTAACAACACAACCTCATAAGGAAAGGAGTATTCAGGCTATGTTTGATTTAATTCAATTCAGTGGTTCTCTATAAGAAGACTTTTGTATGCATTTCCCATAGGGTCCTATGTTAAACTAAGTCCCCCCCCACTGGCGGCCATCTTGGATGATGGATCAGCTACAAAGTAACAACACTTGGTAAGCACCTCATAAGGAACATTCATGCCATGTTTGGTTTTATTCCATTCAGTGGTTCTCTAAAAGAAGTTATTTGTATGCATTTCCCCTAGGGTCCTATGTTAAACTAAATCCCCTGCTGGCAGCCATCTTGGATGATGGATCGGCTACAAAGTAACAACACTTGGTCAGCACCTCATAAGGAACATGCATGCTTTGTTTGGTTTCATTCCATTCAGTGGTTCTCTAAAAAAAGTCATTTGTATGCATTTCCCATAGGGTCCTATGTTAAACTAAGTCCGCCACTGGCGGCCATCTTGGATGATGGATTGGCTACAAAGTAACAACACTTGGTCAGCACCTCATAAGGAACATTCATGCCATGTTTGGTATCATTTCATTCAGTGGTTCTCTAAAAGAAGTCATTTGTATGCATTTCCCATAGGGTCCTATGTTAAACTAAGTCCCCACTGGCGGCCATCTTGGATGATGTATCAGCTACAAAGTAACAACACTTGGTCAGCACCACATAAGGAACATTCATGCCATGTTTGGTATCATTTCATTCAGTGGTTTTCTGTAAGAAGTCATTTGTATGCATTTCCCATAGGTTCCTATGTTAAACTAAGGCCCCCCGCTGGCGGCCATCTTGGATGATGGATCGGCTACAAAGTAACAACACTTGGGCAGCACCTCATAAAGAACATTCATGCTATGTTTGGTTTCATTATATTCAGTGGTTCTCTAAAAGAAGTCATTTGTATGCATTTCCCATAGGGTCCTATGTTAAACTAAGTCCCCTGCTGGTGGCCATCTTGGATAATGGATTGGCTACAAAGTAACAACACTTGGTCAGCACCTCATAAGGAACATTCATGCTATGTTTGGTTTCATTCCATTCAGAGGTTCTCTAAAAGAAGTCATTTGTATGCATTTCCCATAGGTTCCTATGTTAAACTAAGTCCCCCGCTGGCGGCCATCTTGGATAATGGATCGACTACAAAGTAACAACACTTGGTCAGCACCTCATATGGAACATTCATGCTATGTTTGGTTTCATTCCATTCAGAGGTTCTCTAAAAGAAGTCATTTGTATGCATTTCCCATAGGGTCCTATTTTAAACTAAGTCCCCCGCTGGCAGCCATCCTGGATGATGGATCTGCTACAAAGTAACAACACTTGGGCAGCATCTCATAAGGAACATTCATGCCATGTTTGGGTGTCATTCCATTCAGTGGTTCTCTAAAAGAAGTCATTTGTATGCATTTCCCATAGGTTCCTATGTTAAACTAAGTCCCCCGCTGGCGGTAGTCTTGGATGATGGATCTGCTACATAGTAACAACACTTGGGCAGCACCTCATAAGGAACATTCATGCCATGTTTGGTTTCATTCCATTCAGTGGTTCTCTAAAAGAAGTTATTTGTATGCATTTCCCATAGGTTCCTATGTTAAACTAAGTCCCCCACTGGCAGCCATCTTGGATGATGGATCTGCTACAAAGTAACAACACTTGGGCAGCACCTCATAAGGAACATTCATGCCATGTTTGGGTGTCATTCCATTCAGTGGTTCTCTAAAAGAAGTCATTTGTATGCATTTCCCATAGGTTCCTATGTTAAACTAAGTCCCCCACTGGCGGCCATCTTGGATGATGGATCTGCTACATAGTAACAACACTTGGGCAGCACCTCATAAGGAACATTCATGCCATGTTTGGTTTCATTCCATTCAGTGGTTCTCTAAAAGAAGTCATTTGTATGCATTTCCCATAGGGTCCTATGTTAAACTAAGTCCCCCGCTGGCGGCCATCTTGGATGATGGATTGGCTACAAAGTAACAACACTTGTTCAGCACCTCATAAGGAACATTCATGCCATGTTTGGTTTTATTCCATTCAGTGGTTCTCTAGAAGAAGTTCAAAATGTAAAAAGTTTACGACCACAACAACGGACGACGACGGACGCCAAGTGGTGATAAAAACTCACTTGGCCCTTCGGGCCAGGTGAGCTAAAAAGTACTACAAAATTTTCAAAACTCCAATATAATTTCAAAAAGGGAAGTAAAAAACCCTGAAAAAATTAAATTTAGCCTAAATCCATCAATTGGAAATACTTTAAAATTTTGATGGATTCAGTAGAGGATTATGCCAGGCAATGGGCTAAGCGCGAGAAGGAAGATGTAGACACTCTATCCGAATGGATTAAGGCAGTGAGGTCGTTAATACAAATCAGAATTAAGAAACTGAATGGGTCTATCAATGCCCATGCTACGTCAATCTTTAAAGACCCTAATGTTGCTAAACACCTATCTGACCTCCATGATAAATATGTTGTTGTCCCCGCAGACAAGCCCCAAATAACATCGTTTTTGTCTGTAAAAGTCATTACATTAATTGCTTGATAAACAAATTAGGTATAGACAATTCACTTGGAAACTCAACATATACCCTCACGACACTTACCAAAGAGGAAATCCTGGATAATCATAGGTCTGTTCTTTGTTCCTTTGGTATTTCAACCAAAGATGAAGAACTGGATCTCCCATCACTGTATTGGATACCTAAACTACATAAGTGTCCTTACAAACAACGGTATATTGCTGGGTCTTCCAAGTGCTCCATGAAACCTCTTTCTAAATTATTAACATCTATTTTATCAGCAATCAAAGACGGGCTTGAAAGTTATTGTGAAACTGCCTATTCTAGAGGCAGCGTGAATCAGATGTGGATACTTAAAAATTCCAAAGATCTTTTAGAGTACATTCAATCTAACTTCTTTCATCTTGTAACAGTATTAAAACATTTGACTTTTCTACTCTTTACACAAGTATTCCACATTCCAAACTAAAAGACAAATTGAAAGAGTTGGTATTACTTTACTTCATAAAAAAGATTGGCCAACGTAGGTACAAGTATCTTGTCTTAGAGAGGGATAAATCCTACTTTGTAAAGAATCATTCTGATTCAAACAAAAAATTCTCTGAAACCGATATTATCAAGATGCTTGATTTCTTGATTGACAACATATTTGTTAGGTTCGGAGGACATGTTTTTCAACAGACTGTCGGCATCCCAATGGGAACAAACTGTGCCCCTCTACTTGCCGACTTGTTTCTTTATTATTATGAGGATGACTTCATGCAGGAACTTCTTAGGAAGAAAGATAAGAAGTTAGCAATATCCTTTAACTCTACATTTCGCTATATAGATGACGTTCTTTCACTAAACAATGCAAAATTTGGTGACTATGTGGAACTCATCTATCCCATCGAATTGGAGATAAAGGATACTACAGATACAGTTAAGTCGGCTTCATATCTTGACTTACATCTAGAAATTGACAATGAGGGTCGGTTGAAAACAAAACTTTACGACAAAAGAGATGATTTCAGCTTTCCAATTGTGAACTTTCCATTTCTAAGTAGCAACATTCCAGCAGCACCTGCATAAGGTGTATATATCTCCCAATTGATACGATATTCCCGTGCTTGCATTTCCTATCATGATTTTCTTGATAGAGGGTTACTGCTCACAAGGAAGCTATTAAACCAGGAGTTCCAAATGGTGAAGTTGAAATCATCCCTTCGTAAATTTTACAGACGCCATCACGAGTTGGTTGACTGTTATGGAATAACCGTTTCACAAATGATATTGGATATGTTCCTTACGTCGTAACTACAATCCCCTTCCCTTTCATGAATGTGACCTACTGAATTAGACTATTTACCGGATTTGTAATCACATAAGCAACACGACGGGTGCCACATGTGGAGCAGGATCTGCCTATCCTTCCGGAGCACCTGAGATCACCCCTAGTTTTTGGTGGGGTATGTGTTGTTTATTCTTTAGTTTTCTATGTTGTGTTGTGTGTACTATTGTTTTTCTGTTTTTCTTTTTAATTTTTAGCCTTGGCGTTGTCAGTTTGTTTTAGATTTATGAGTTTGACTGTCCCTTTGGTATCTTTCGTCCCTCTTTTAGCCTACACTTAAAACAATTACCAGAACCAATAGAAAACAACTGACGTGTTCCTTACTTGGTACATGCATTTCAGATATAAAAAAATAGTGGGTAACAAGATAAAATCAGTTCATAGGAGTAATATTGAATAACAATTAAAATAACAATAGTAAAATATTCCACTATAAATAAAATCAAAATAATAATTTTCAAGGAAATTGTTTATACAGTTGTATGATTTTTTTTATGATATAAACAGGAAATAAGCCTACATGTCTCCGTAAAATGTCATTCATTACGTTTCCTATACCCACGTTCACGCCTACCTCATAATAGCACAACAGTGAGTGGAGGTAGGAAATGAAAAAAAAGGAAAATTAACACTTTTCAGCATTTCAAGGTCAAAATCTATTTATATGGTATAAAATAAGAAACTCCTGGAAATTTAAAATCAGACTTAGTTACATTGTAATGCCACATAAGGTAAACAAATAAAAGAAATATCTGCAGGATGTTGTTTACAACTTAACATTGAACTCAATGTCTAAAAATAAAAGTTGCTCTATTTTATACTAAAATCTGCTGGACTTTGTAAATAATTTAATCAAAATAAATATCAGAGTTTTGTAATTATAGTAGGGCCTTTGCATAATATAATTAGTACAGACTAGCAACAGCTGACCCTTCCAGCATCCCAGAGTTTAACACCTTTTGTTAGTAATATTTGTGTTGCATATTATTTTGTGAACTTATGAACTTATTCCTCTTTTCCTTTAGCCAAGGTTTAGGATATGAATAAATGTAGATAATGAGACAACAAACCAATAAAAAACCATGCTTAAAGACATTTACAGGGCATTTTTGGGGTTTCGTTCGTCCCTTTGGTATCTTGTTAATATTTTTTTCATATTAATCAATGGCCAGAAAATTAAATCAGAATATGTGAATCTCCGGAGAAATCAGGGCCTTGTATTATTAAACAGATACCTGTCATGTCGGGTATTAAATTTCTGTACCAAACAGAAAATATAACATGCTTAGAAACTCCTAATCAATCCTACTTTCCTCAGTTAAATCATCAAGTCTGGGAAAGGAAGGTTAAGTTGTCTGGAATTGATTTACGATAGCCCCACTCATATAGACAATATCTATAAACAATCTTAAATCAAGTTTTCCAATCCAGCAAATTTCAATTTCATGTTCTATTCCAAGATATTTGTTAATGTGGTGAAAGTCTATTAAAGCTCTTATATCCATTGCACTTTAGCGATCAAACATATAATGCAGATGTGAGTCATACTTTTTATTTCAAAATTTGTACCGACTGATGAGATTTGTTCCATATACAATTCTGTTCATGTATTATTGCTAATTACGGAACCAAAAAATCACCATGAGCAATAATATGTGATTATAGAAAACGCATGAGTATAACAATTTGATGAATGCACGAACAAGAGCAACATGCAAATCATAAATTAAAAGCTAATAAAAGCTTAATCAAACAGAATTTTCAATATAAATAAAAGGCCAAAGATACTAAAATGGACAATAAGAAATAAATGTGTCATTACATGAGTCAAAGAGAGACCAACAATACCATGGTAAAAATGCATAAAAAGGCAAACAATAGTCTACTTTTAAACACTTCAAGGAATACTTGGACTGCATGAGCAACACCAAAAATCAGAACAATCTCACAGGTGCCTCGGAAAGGTAGGCAAAAAAAATCAAGAATAATGTCTACTTTGTTTAAACTTGCATCTTCTAAGGAAAACTATGATCCATGCTTTAAATCTATGAAGTACATTTTACAAGGTAGAGGATACAAAAAATTATAGACCTTAACTGAAGATATAAAAATTGCAGGCAATTATACATGTTTTGAGCCATTGACTCCCCCCCCCCCCCAAAAAAAAAGAAGAGTTAAAACAAAAGAAATCACAATATAAAAGCAACAAAGCTCATGTTATAAATACCATTTATGTTCACAAATCTTCAACCAATTCTCATACCACATCATCTTGTATCTATTTTATAAAATTTAATAAAAATTAAAATAATGTACACTAACATTATTGAGACAAAAAAGTTTGAGTTTTATCAGTCATGTAAAAATGTTTAAATCACTATTTTTTGAGACAGCCATATAATGCAATAAAATCCTAGATAATCATTTGCATAAGCTTAAAATCAAACAATTTCTGCTTTCCCTGCAAAATATGATTACTTGTAACTATCTGTCTTACTGGTACTGCTTCTAATGCAGAAAATTAATCATTCTTCACAAATTCAATTTATTTCTAAACATTTCCAATTCAAAGATTACAGCCAGACTTATTAAGTTAAGGTCTCCCTTCTGCCCAGTTTAACCTTTCTATCAGAAGATAAAGTCGCTTACTGAACAGAACAGATTACTAAAAGTTAATTCGCCTGATTGGCACTCACTTGTAACTGTATAATACAAATTTACTCAATAGGATGCATTTAACAATCATTATGTATTTCAAACCCTGCTTGTTCAATTTAATAATATCAACCAAATTTACTAGTAATGAATATGTACTGCTATTATTATTTAATTTTCCTTTAGAGTGGTGACTTCATTTATGGCGACTCTAGCCTATAATTAGTGTCACGTTTGGACAAAGGGGCTGGAGTGTCAGCTCGTCAGTTTATTCTAGGTCTGATTTTCAAGGCATAATGGATTTCATAACACTGTACAAAATGTTCATAAATGTCCATCAAAGACCTTGAAATAAAGATTGACTTCAACACTCCCTATAAAGTGTGAAATTTCATGAATGAAAAATAAAAAAATCAAGGATGTTTATACTTAAGATACGCATCTCATTAAATAGAAATATAAGAATAACAAGTTAGTAGTAAATTGAAAGAAGAGATTTTCATTACTTTATTTCAAGGCGTTTACCAAAACATTATTGAATAAAGTGCAACTGTTTCACCTTACAAATGTATTTTATTTGGCTCAATTATGGTTCTCAAGGTATCTTTTTCTTCTGTTTTTGCTTTTGTCTTTTTCTCCTCTATTGTGACAGTTTTATAATGCAATTAATATTCAAAAGTATCTCATTCCATCTACTGCCAAATAATGAACCTAACTTTTTGTTCGTCTAAGTTATTGTAGAGAAATCTAATTTCAATTGTGTGTTACTCTACAGTCAATTTGTTTGAAAAAAATAACACTTTGAAATGGGAAAACAATGAGGTATAAAGCCTGGGAAAATGCAAAACAGGCAACCAAAAGCCTTAAGACGGCGACATTGAGTCCTCTACATCAAACAGTTGTCTATACATTGTCAAAATAGTTAAAATTATCTTTACCAGTTATTCTTTATAAGATTCTAACATGACGTCCTTCAAACGCTTTGAGTACACAGCCGTGGTAAAATATAAATATATAGTTTGGGCTGTTCTGATCATACTCTGACGTCCGACGTTCAGAATGAGCTTCCCGACGTGATAAAACTATGACGTCGGAATATAAGCATTTTACGGAAAAATGCATGCTTGTGAAACCGAAAATCATCACAAACAATGAAGCGTAAACAAAGGATGATAAAATGTGTTATATAAGCCATTTTTTTGTATACTTATAAGACATATAAGTACAATTGTCATTTAGATTCATCCAAACCTATCTACCTATCTAAATATTTATGCCAATATATTCGCTCAGGGTAAAACATTTGTCATTAAGGGCCAATCTGTGGTAAAATCACAATATATTCAAGCCCCTATGAATCATTTCTTAAATATTTTGAAAGGCCATGTAATCCTGTACTTGTGTATATTTCTAATTATTGTAAAATGCAACCTGAACAATGCAATAGCAGACAAAAAACACAGAAAATATAAAATTCAATCACAAAAGCAATAATTTACCCAGGGACCATACAGAAACATAAAAGTTGATGTGGAAGAACAGTCAAAACCATGGAAACAAATTAGAGAATGATAATGGAGAGATAATAGTTCACAAAACACTTCGCATAAAACTGGAACAACCATGATCTCCTTATTTTTATGACTACATGTGCTCTAGAAGGGGTATGCAAAATCTTACCACCAGTGGCACTATGCTAACAATTGTATGTTTCAGCTTAGTTAAAATACTTCCCTTCCAACATTTCTTAAAACAAATCCATACCTAATATGTTTGCCAACAAATTAAATTTTTACATAAGCTCCGTCTGTTCTATGATAGATACAAATTTGTACAAATAAATAACTGATAATTAGAACTGTAATCACAGCACCAGTTCAGTACCAGTCTAAATTCCCAAGTAAAGGTTTCTTATCGGCAGAAATAATGAAGATTTACACATCAGGCAAATTGTATTTATTTGATTAATGGAGAAATTAGTTTTTCTATAGAAAGCAAATAAACCACCATCAAAATGTGTCACTGAATCTACTGAAAACTTGATGGGAATTTATCAAACACGACTTCCTATTTCTGGTTAATTAGTGTCCCAGCTGCTGTGACAATTAATGATTGGACTACAGGGTGACAAAAAGGACATATAAGAGCCAGGGAAAACTAATGGTCAAGAGCTGTAAGGTTGTGGCTGATAGGAACAGTGACAGCATGGCAGGAAAAGGTCATTTACTATGACCAAGAGCAGAAAATTTAGGGGGAAAATTTGACCAATATATCTTGACATATATATATATTATATGATAGATATATAAAATGTTTAGTATGAATCTCAATGATTTTATAACAAGTATAGTACCTTTAAATCCATTGACAATGACCCAAACTGCAAACCTCTTTTTTGGAATTATGTGACAAAATTTATAATGATCAATAAAAATTGTAATTTTGCTGTATAATGCTTGAGATATGATACAATTATAAATCAAACATTATTTTTATACCAGTCCAATAGGACTGAATACTATCATCTTGTATTCTTAAATATGATTCAGAAATTGAGGGCTATTATTTTGCTTTATAAAATAAAATGAAAAGCATGTATACTAAAACTTATTGTCTACTCGTTTCATTCAACTCAGACACTTCAATGACCCTTCGTTTCTTACCCAGGAATTTTCTCATCCCATATTGAACAAGCATTTCCTTTTATAAATGAGCCGCTCTCACCTTAATTTGTCCCGATTCTGACCAATTAAGATCTTATCACGTCTCATCATTATTTCTCTAGCAGTAGGTGGTAGATAAATATAGTAACATATGGTCTATTTTTAGAACACATTTGGATTATTAATTCAAAAAGATGAATTAAAACTTCTTAAATTTACAAAATGTCTGAAGCTAGTATTATCTGATACTATATATGGTAACATATTAATAATACTTCATGATTTAGAATAAAAACCAAATCGGCTTGAATAATTTTTAACAACTTTAAGAAACAAACTTCAGGCAAATAGAAACGCTGGTTAAAATATTATTAATTCTAATCTAATCGTCTTATATATTTAACTGTCTAATCATGGTCTCATTATAAGCAGACAACCTAAAGGCGCAGAAACTAAAAGTGGCCCATATTATAAATAAGTTTTTTCTAAACAAAAAATATTATAAATCTATAAGACCATATCATTTTTGAGTCATAAACTTCATAAAACATTAATATATACTGTATCATATTGACAACATTGAATACGTCGTCTATGGTTCCTCCATTGAGTCATTCAATTTCTACATGTAATATGATGCATTTGTAATGATTCTTAATACGGAATAATTTTAAAATTTAAAATTTTTGATTAATGCATTCAGATCAAATTTGAGATTTTAACTTTTAATAGATATTATAAAAAGACAAGTGATCATGGTTAAATGAACCATTTAAAAATCCTCCTTCTCATTTCTAATTTGTCAAATCTGATGGATTATTTTACATATACAATGTCAATTATTAGAAGTTTATGTTAGTTTGCAATAGTTTTCACAAAACTACATGTATTTTCTTTTTCACAATTAACTTATCTATTTATTCGAATCTTCCGACTCTTGACCTGAGAATTTTCTTCTGAACTTTTGATGTCATACAACTATCACTTTTCCATGGTTGCGTTAAACATTTTCTCTTATGACGTCAGAACCTTCAAAGAAGGCCAGTAATTGCGACAAATAAAGATAAGATGTATTATCATGATTATCAGGGATAATATAGTACTAGTATCTTATTGCACAAGACTGATCTTTATCATTTAGGGAAACATGTCATATATTGTACCGTAGACTCATTTATATCAAATATGAAAAGAAATAACCACACCAGTACAGACTCAATAAAGTACTAGTGGTCTTTTCATAAAAAATCTTACGATAAAAATTAATCGCAAGTTATACTAAAATGTTCATGACTTCTTATTTTTTCTCGTAAGATTTTTTGTGATACCAGTAGTTGATGTACTCAGGTGCTATTTTTTTATTAGTTACAATCATTTCCAGTTTTTATGTAATGTTAGTACATTATCCACACATATAATTTTAGTGTGATCACTTGATTTCTTTATAAGGAAAATTGTGGTTTATATACTACGATAAAATTTTGAATATCATAGGCTACGTATGATACTTATTGAATAGGTTTTTGTAAAGGAACATTTGCTTTTCTAGCTTAATAGCAATATGTCCGAAATTAAGTACAAGATCACTCTAGAGATTGTTAATGAAAAATTGCTTTTTCAGCTATAATATTTTTAATTGACTTTCTTTTGTGTCAAACATTTAAAAAATCCTATCCATTTGAAAATCAGTTGCTAAGTATCAAATTTCAGAAAATGAAATGCAGTTCCATTTTTTAACATTCTGTCCCATATCGTTAATTTAAAATCTTTTCATGTCATATTTGATTTTTCGATGTTATATTTTCCAAAGGAACAGTTCAAATAATTTATCTATGTTAAGATTTTTAACACACATTATTTACTTTTAACAATATTTAAGTTCTCATATGCTTTTATGTAAGTTTACTTAGGTGTTCTTACAAGGACAAAAAGACTAAATATTTAAAATATTTTTACATACTTTAATACAAAAAGTGACACACTTCATCTTTTCTTACAATACATTCACTCCTTCTGATCTGAAAAAAAATTTCCTTTTATTATATTTCACAATGTGGTAATGTATTGCGATACGTTTTGTTATTTACACTTGAATTCACATGTCAGCTTCAAGTAGCGAGACAACACACCACAATTCCCACTGTGGGGGAACAATACCCTCATTCAAATCCCGTAAAAAACAAAATTAAAGGCTCAGAAACCTTCATTATAATATACCCTTGGTATTAAAACATACCAGTAGGAGAGTATTGAAGATTTTATTTTACGATGTGAATCTTATTCTTCCATTTAATTTCTGGACATCAATCTTTGTCGTCTCTCTGACCCTGAAGAATCAAACTTTAAGAAGTCATTATTAACTACTTCTGAGGTGATAAAACATTACAGTCTTATACCCCAAGCATTGGTTAACTATACACACGTAGAAAACATCACAGCCTTATACCCCAAGAATTGGTTAACTATACACACGTAGAAAACATCACAGCCTTATACCCCAAGCATCGGTTTACTATGCACGCATAGAAATAATAAACTTTGAGGTGATAAAACATCACAGCCATATACCCCAAGCATCAGTTCACTATACCCATACGTAAATAATAAACTTTGGCAAGTGAAACTTTAAAAGAAAGTATTATAACTATTCTTTTCATTATTTCAGTTTACATACTAGACAGAACCATGAAGGAATAAGAATTGACAGTACATTCTACAGAATACAGTAGATACTTTCTCAGTCAACACCATTACAGAGGAAATCTTCACAGTGGTCATTATTAGGGTGGACACAGTTAAAGGAGACAATATTCACAATGGACTCCATTACAGAGGACACTATTACAGTGGACATTATTACAGTGGACATTATTACAGATTACAGAAGCACCATCACAGTGGACACTATTAGAGTGGACAACAATACAGTGGACACCATTACAAAGGAAACCTTTGGACACTATTAGTACAGTGGACACTATTAGGGTGGACACAGTTAAAGGAGACAATATCACAGTGGACTCAATTACAGAGGACACTATTACAGTGGACATAATTACAGATTACAGAAGCACCATCACAGTGGACACTATTAGAGTGGACAACAATACAGTGGACACCATTACAAAGGAAACCTTCACAGTGAACACTATTAGGGTGGACACAGTTAAAGGAGACAATATCACAGTGGACTCAAATACAGAGGACACTATAACAGTAGACATTATTACAGATTACAGAAGCACCATCACAGTGGACACTATTAGAGTGGACAACAATACAGTGGACACCATTACAAAGGAAACCTTCACAGTGGACACTATTAGGGTGGACACAGTTAAAGGAGACAATATCACAGTGGACTCAATTACAGAGGACACTATTACAGTGGACATAATTACAGATTACAGAAGCACCATCACAGTGGACACTATTAGAGTGGACAACAATACAGTGGACACCATTACAAAGGAAACCTTCACAGTGGACACTATTAGGGTGGACACAGTTAAAGGAGACAATATCACAGTGGACTCAAATACAGAGGACACTATAACAGTAGACATTATTACAGATTACAGAAGCACCATCACAGTGGCAACTATTAGAGTGGACAACAATATAGTGGACACCATTACAGAATGGACAACAATACAGTGGACACCATTACAGTGGATACATTTTTGGACACTAATGTAAACTAATGAAGTGAAAACCATCATAGTGGACACTATTGCAAATGACATTATAACAGAAGACACATTTAAATTGGACACCATTACCATGGACACACAGACAGTACCACACAGGAAACTATTACAATGAGTGTTGCCTGTTGGAACAAACTATTACAATGAGTGTTGCCTGTTGGAACAAACTATTACAACGAGTGTTGCCTGTTGGAACAAACTATTACAATGAGTGTTGCCCATTGAAACAAACTATTACAATGAATGTTGCCTGCATGTTGGAACAAACTATTACATGAGTGTTGCCTGTTGGAACAAACTATTACAATGAGTGTTGCCTGTTGGAACAAACTATTACAATGAGTGTTGCCTGTTGGAACAAACTATTACAATGAGTGTTGCCTGTTGGAACAAACTATTACAATAAGTGTTGCCTGTTGGAACAAACTATTACAATGAGTGTTGCCTGTCGGAACAAACTATTGGCAAACAATAATTGGCTGCACACTAGTTATAAAAAATGCATATGCTTCAACTTAAAATAATCATATAACAGACTAAATACAAAATAATTCCCTTTCATAGCAGAACATATTGACTAATGTGTTTGTACCCGAGGTCTTTCAAACAGACTGACAGACAAATGGATTTAATGACAGAAGCAGGCAAAAAAAAGCTAGTATACACCAGCTCATGTTATTGTAAAGTACATCATCAGTGGTTGTCTTTTGTCATATAAAAAGAAGATGTGGTATGATTGCCAATGAGAAAACTATTCACAAAAGACCAAAACGACATATCTTTATATTTTATTGTCATTTTAGGGGAATTTAGGCTGTTGCCAAGAAATCTAATAGTCTCTCAGTCTGTTATATGTTTCCATTGTTATTCAAGATAGACCCTGCATATTGAAAAAAAAGGAGATGTAGTATGATTGCCAATGAGACAACTCTTCACAAGAGACCAAAATAACACAGAAATTCACAACTATAGGTCACTGTACAGCCTTTAACAATGAGCAAAGCCCATACCACATAGTCAGCTATAAAAGGCCCTGAAATAACAATGTAAAACAATTCAAACGAGAAAACTAACGGCCTAATGTATTTAAAAATTAAACAAAAAACAAATATGCAACACATAAACAAACGTCAACCACTGAATTACAGAGCCCAGACTTGCATACAGAATGAGGCAGGGTAAAACATGTTAGCAGGATCCCAACCCTCCCCCTAACCTGGAACAGTGGTATAAAAGTATAACATAAGAACGAACTATAAAAATCAGTTGAAAACGGCTTAACTCATCAGATGGACAAAAATACAAGTGGACATGGTACCAGTCTTAAATTTAAGACCATATATTAATCTCTTGATGTCTTTTAGTTATTTTTTATGTTGGGCAGCTGTCTCATTGATGTATAACTAACTTATGACATGTATTCATATAAAGGTAAATGGATTAGTCATAAGTTTGGCTATCGTCACCAACCACAGGGTAAATCCACACGTTAGTGATATCAAATGAACCATTGGTTACTAACAATGTACTCTGGCAAATAATGAAGGAAGCTTGTGCCAAAAAACCTGACTAATTAAAATCAAAGATCTCATTTGATTATTTGGATGTTGAAAAAATGCCATGTGTAAAGATCTGTATCATTCATTATCATATAATTGTCATGAAATTACAAAATACAGCCCCATGGCATCTTCATGATTAGGCTTTTGAACTTTTTGTCTGCCAGATCAACTCACTTTTTTCCTTGTATCCTAAATTGAGAGGTGCAGTGACCCATAATCAAGTACTTAATCAAACAAACTTTATAAGTACCCATTTTTAAAATGTAAACAAATTGTTTTTACGATGTAAACAAAGTGTCAGCATTAACAATGTTCAAATAGGTTTATTGACTCGTGAAAAATATATAAAAGGTCACTATTTTCTTAAAATGTATTAAAATATATTTTATTGACAAGGAAAGTGTTATGCACGCTTGTTTGGTCAAATTCAATAACACCAATCTAATAAAAAGTTCCGCTGAAATTTTCTTAAGTCTGTGTCAAGAAGGAGTTGCATGTCAAAAAGTCAAAACAAACATCCGTAATTACCAGTATTAAGAGTACTTTTCGTATAATTAAAACAAAAATTGGAATATGACATATTTCACTGGTAGAGGTTAATAACGTATACCCTGTACAAATACAACTTTCCATGCATAGAATAAAACACAGCTGCTTATTAATTGGGCAAACTTGCTTTTCATTTCATGTAGTTTGCTTAACAGGCTGTTCACTATAAGGATAGAACATATTTACTTGAAACAAATGAAATGTTGAGAGAAATCAGAGACATATAATATATGTATTATATGTCTCTGGAGAAATCCAGGACAGCTTTTGAATAGACAATGCTGTAAACTATTGATTGATTGATTGATTGTTGTTTAAATGCTACTTTCAACATGTATTAGAGACTATATGCTGCAATTGTCATACCTGTAGCCCGGGTGGGGGGGGGGGGGTTTGATGACCCCCCCTCCCCCTTTGACAACAAATATGCACTGTTAAAGTAAATGTTCTGTTCGAATTGCTGCTGCGACTGTTAAAGTTGAGTTTGTAAGTACAACGAATCCCCCCTTGGAAATGTCTGGCTACGGGCCTGATTGTTATATAATTTGTGTACCACTTTCAGACAAATATGACAGAATTATACTGTTCTGTACTTATAGTGATCTATGAACATCAATTAGCACACTAACATATTTTTCATTTTTACAAAATTTGTAAAAGTTTGAGTTAAGTTCTTAAAAAAAAAAGATTAAAACAGTAATTCATTTTTCAAAATTTCTTTGTTTTTAAAATAAGTTGTCAAAGTATTTCGGTTTAGATTACATCGCCCATTTTCTGTTTTGAATTCCTTAATATAACTATATTTGGATATACATGTACAAATTTATTCCCATAAACTCTGATAATAAACATTAGAAGGAAGTGATTCATTCTTATTTGTATTTTAATCTAAACTCTAAGTAATGGAAAACAAGGATATCTGTATAAGGCATTAAAATAAAAATAGAAATAAGGAAAATAATAGCAGACAGACATAAACCACTCTGAACTTTAAGTAATAGAATACAAGGAAATCTGTATAAAGGCATTACATTAAAATTAGAAATAAGGAACAAAATAGGAGACAGACATAAAACACTCTGGTATCATATAACTTTATACTTGATGTCTGGTCAAAACATTGTGTTTAAATTACAGCATTAAAATGTAAATATAGATTGACGACAAGGTACAATGTGTTACGTACACATTTTTTGTTTATAAAAGTTTGTAATATTAGAACTACAACCAAAATCATACATATATCAACCAATTTTCTTGCATCTATGTTTATATTTTAATGCTGTAATTTAAACAGCTATATGTCTCTTTTTGAATTGTATCAGAGTTACCCAACAGCTTTTGGGTATCAAAACCATTATACAGCTTGTTTTAGGTGACTTTACCACAAACTTGTACGAATTAATTGTGAGCAATTTAGTTTGAACAGCTGAAAAAGAAGAGGACCATTTTCTTCCAAAATTTACCACTGTACAAGACCCAGATGTCAAACCTAGCAAAGTATATAACTCCTCTTCCTAATAACCTGAACGATTACTCCACTTACAAAGATAATGGTGGCAGTTATATATCTACTAGGTTAAGGGAGGGATCACTGCACTTCCCCCTGTCCCAAGAGTCATTATACCATAATGACAATATACAACTTTAGAAACTAGTTTAACTCACTAACCTACCACAGGTTTTTTGTTAGAACAAAAAATTGTTACAGCAGAGTGATTTTCAGCTTGTATTTGATTCTAGATGCCCTGGCAGGCAAGTTTAGGGAGTATGGCAACTAATTTGTCATAGAGTACGGTAAAACTACTACATGTATTCTCTTATTATACATTCTATAATATTATATGGTCTGTAACTCCAACTACAGATAGTTGCGGTATATAATTTGAGCAAATAACTCAACACAACAAAACAATCACTCAAGGGACATAACTCTGAAAAAATTGTTAAATTAGAACTTCATGGGTACATAATGTGTGATATCAAAAATGCCACAAATGCATTGTATAGGCCAGGGTTACAAGCATAAAACCTATGGCAAAAGTAAAGAACTAAAATATGGTACTTAAATAGTTTTTATATGTGCTGACCACAGCTGAATAAAGACATATATAAATATTTTATCTTTATTGTAGTTGAGAATGTGTTGATGGCTCGCTCTCCTTTTTATAAAATTTGCAGAAAAAAATAAAAGTTTTTTTTTAAAATTAAGGAATGTATATCTTTTATCTGAAGCTCCGATTCCTTTTCTATACATGTACATGTATGTATGGTTATACTTTTGGTCCTTTTCAGTAATATCAGCTCTTCAAAGTATTTTGACCTTGAGAGTTTAACTGATGAGGATTATTTGTCTAAATGTGGATCTTAGTACATGTACAGAAAAATTCGTATTGTTAAGTGTCATGGTAAAAATAGTAACACATAAAAAATAGGGAGATTTCTTTTTTACTGGGTGATAATTAGGGTTGTACAAAAGTACTGTTTAGACCTAAACTGATATATAAGGCTTTGAAAAAACTGAATAATAACAAAATCTGATCCTTTTTATAAGTGATGATCTGTGAACATTATTAAAGTACTGATCAAAAAGATTTGTGATGACACTCTATTCACAGCAATGACACCATGACTACTATAGACTAACTATAGTAGCCAATTTGGCGGCATGTTCTAATATTATACTACTATTGTTCTATGTACTTTAAATACCCTGATTTAGTTACAGTACAGGGGGATAAAATTTCAAAAACAAGACGGGAAAGTGTCACGTTTATGTGAAGAAATGGTAATTAGATTATAGATTGCCCTTTCAATAGTAATATGTAGGACAGTCACATTAAAAAAAAACAACATACGATAGTATAGAATTTGTTGGTAAATCTGCTAAACAATTTTGTTTGTCATAATTGTTCATGGAGCCTCTAATACTGGCATTTTGATGTCCATCTGATTACTGAAATTCAGAAATGCACCAGTTATTGTTAAAAAATATATTATTGCAATTTTCAAACATTCTGAAAACAAATTATGCTATGAAAATGTGTATTGTGATACTGGCAGAGTATCCCATTGCAATTTTTGTAAATTGAAAAACAATGAAAAAAATAAAAGCTTTAGTTTTACAGCCCTTTTTTGTTTTAGATAAAAAGTTAAGAGTTTTAAAGTCAGGAAGAAATAGTTAAGTCTGAATATCAGTTTTTAGAAGTTTAATACCATTGTCTGGAGAAGCTTGACATTTATAAACGTATGCATGTATAGAAAAAGTTCATCTTGACATTTATGACTTCCAGCATGAACAAAATGTTTTGGTTGGCATTTCCTGCTTGAGACTCTATAACACAGTGTGATTTGTTAGCAAGACCTTTAATTTGAAAATTTTGCTTGGTATTATATGGAATGTTTGCTTAAGATTCAAATTAAAAATTCAAATGTACAAATTGTTTAATTAGCTAATAAGGAAAAAGTTATAAAGGTTATATGCATGATCATCAGACTCTAATGTTACAAATCAGTTCTAGTGCAGTTAACAGAGTGCAGACTGTTCCATAAAGGAACCAGTTTACTGCTATGCACTTTTTGACACCATGCTAAATTTATATGTTGACACTGACAGTGACAAACGTTATGCATGAAACTGGAATAAAGCCAAGAGGAAAGAAAAGGAAAGTTTGCACAAATGATTGTTGGTGATATAAATTCAGAATTAACAATGAAACAAGAATGCACATGCTGTCATGTCTTGCCTGCTTTACTGATCGATCATGATTGAACTTATGTCCAAAGTATTCAAGAAAAAGGTTATGCAATGAGTATTCCATAAGATAAACATATCAAT